>NC_080162.1:62566154-63299600 GCF_950295315.1 Erinaceus europaeus
TACAACTCCACACAATTCCCACCACCCAATCCCCATAACCTACCCCCTCCCATGATAGCTTTCCCATTCTCTAGCCCTCTGGGAGCATGGACCCAGGGTCTTTGAGGGTTGCAGAAGGTAGAAGGTCTGGCTTCTGTAATTGCTTCCCCTCTGAACATGGGCGTTGACTGGTCGGTCCATACTCCCAGTCTGCCTCTCTCTTTCCCTAGTAAGGTGTGTCTCTGGGGAAGCTGAGCTCCAGGACACATTGGTGGGGTCTTCAATCCAGGGAAGCCTAGCCAGCATCCGGGTGGCATCTGGAACCTGGTGATTGAAAAGAGAGTTAACATATGAAGCCAAACAATTTGTTGAGCAATCATGGATCCCAAGCTTGGAATAGTGGAGAGGAAGTGTTAGGGAGGTACTCACTGCAAACTCTAGTGTACTTCTGCTTTCAGGTATATATTTTGCAGTAGTTTATGGATACGTGTGCACATAAGCTCTCTCTCACAGAAACTGGTGTATATCTAGGTTATGGGACTTTGTTAGAAAGTGAACTACCTGAGATGAAATTAGAGTGTACTATAAAAGGAAAGGTCTCACCCGAGTAATGAAGTTGCAGGGTTGTCATTCCACATGTGAAGTCTCTGTATACAGCCTGAGGTGAAGCATGTTGAGGTGGCAATCGTTGCTTTGGTTAGGTTGTGATCGGCGGATGCAATATTATTTGGTTTGGATTGGGAGATGCATATGGGAAAGTGGGCCCTATCCAAGGGTTCCAGGACTGGGGGAAGTAGGGGCTCTATAGTGAAGATGTGAGGTTCCTGCTGTCTTAGGGCTCAAAAAGACAATCGATAGTTAATATTATCATCACATTATTTGTTAATTGGGTTAACTTTGAAAAGTCCCTTTGTTATGGTTTGCTGTACAGTATCCAGTATCTTGTATATAGCTGTGCTATTGGATGCTTCTAATCTACTTGGTCTAGGCTTTTGAGAGAGTCCGCATATCAGATACATAGCCTATATATTAAAAAGATTCAGTTTGTGTTTTGAGAAACTTTGAGACATACAATTGATTTTCCCCTCTCATATTAATTAACTACTGATTTATATGTCTACATTTTGCTAGGAGTGTACATAAACACCATTCCCACCACCAAAGACTGTGACCCATCCCTCCCGCTCACTCCCACCCCCCACTGGCCCAGGAAGCTACATGTCTACCCCTCACCACTGGGTTTTTACTTTGGTGCCCTACTTACAATTTGATCAGGTCCTGCTTTTAGATTGCCTTTCAGATCTACTTAGTCAGCTTCTGTTGATGAGTGGGATCATCCCATACTCATCTTTATCTTTCTGACTTAGTTCACTTAACAGAATTCCTTCTAGCTCTGTCCAAGATGGGTCAGAGAAGGTGGGTTCATTATTTTTGATAGCTGCATAGTATTCCATTGTGTATATATACCACAGCTTTCTCAGCCACTCATCTGTTGTTGGGCACCTGGGTTGCTTCCAGGTTTTAGCTATTATGAATTGTGCTGCTATGAACATAGGAGTACACACCTCTCTTTGGTTGGGTGTTATGGAGTCCTTGGGGTATAACCCCAGGAGAGGAATTACTGGGTCATATGGAAGGTCCATGTCTAGCCTTCTGAGAGTTTTCCAGACTGCTCTCCACAGAGGCTGTACCAATTTACATTCCCACCAGCAATGTAAAAGGGTTCCTCTGTCCCCACATCCTCTCCAGCATTTGTTGCTGCTGTCCTTTTTGATGTATGCCATTCTTACAGGAGTGAGGTGGTATCTTAGTGTTGTCTTAATTTGCATTTCTCTGACAATCAGTGACCTAGAGCAGTTTTTCATATGTTTGTTAGCCTTTTGGATCTCCTCTGTGGTGAATGTTTTGTTCATTTCCTCTGCCCATTTTTGGATGGGGTCATTTGCTTTTGTTTGCTGAGCTCTTTATATATTTTGGTGATTAGTTTCTTGTCTGATGTCTGGCATGTGAAGATCTTCTCCCATTCTGTGAGGGGTCTCTCTGTTTGTTTAATAGTTTCTTTGTATGTGCAGAAGCTTTTCAATTTGATGTAGTCCCATTGGTTTGTTTCTGCTTTAGTCTTCCTTGCAATTGGGTTTGATTCATCAAAGATGTCCTTGAGGTGTATGTGGGAAAGCTTTTTACCAATGTTTTCCTCTAAGTATTTGATTATTTCTGGTCTGACATCTAGGTTTTTGATCCATTTGGAGTTGATTTTTGTTTCTGGTGAGATAAAGTGGTTCAATTTCATTCTTCTGCATGTTTCAACCCAGTTTTCCCAGCACCATTTATTGAAGAGAGCCTCCTTTTTCCATTTAATCCTTTGGGCCCCCTTATCAAAGATTAGATGCCCATAGGTGTTGGGATTTACTTCTGGGCTTTCAATTTTGTTCCACTGGTCTGTGTGCCTATTTTTGTTCCAGTACCATGCTGTTTTGATGATGATGGCTTTATAATATAGTTTAAGGTCTGGGAGTGTGATGCCTCCATTTCTGTTTCTTTTCCTTAAGATGGTTTTGGCAATCTAGGCATTTTCAGGTTCCAGATAAATGATTGTAGTGTTTGTTCTATTCTCTTAAAGAAGCTTGGTGGAACTTTGATGGGTATTGCATTAAATTTGTATATGGCTCTGGGGAGAATATTCATTTTGATGATATTTATTCTTCCAATCCATGAGCATGGGATATCTTTCCATTTCTTGGTATCAGTTTCTATTTCCTTGAGTAGCGACTCATAGTTTTCAGCATACAGGTCTTTCACTTATTTGGTCAACTTTATTCCTAGGCATTTGATTGATTTTGCTGAAACAGTAAATGGGAGTGATTTCTGGATGTCTTCTTCTTCAGATTTAGTGTTTGCATAAAGAAATGCCACTGATTTTTGTACATTGATTTTGTAGCCTGATACCTTGCTATATTGCCTAAAACTTCCAGTAATTTTCTACTGGATTCTTTAGGTCTTTCTATGTATACTATCATATCATCTGCAAATAGTGAGAGCTTGACTTCTTTCCTTCCAATCTGTATTCCTTTGATTTCTTTCTCTTGCCTGATTGCTAAGGCAAGAATTTCCAATACTATGTTGAAGAGTAACGGTGACAGTGGACAGCCCTGTCTAGTCCCCGATCTGAGGGGGAATGCTTTCAGCTTCTGTCCATTGAGTATGATGTTGGCTGTAGGTTTGCTATATATAGACTCCACTATCTTGATGTGGTGAATGACATTGATTGACTTACAGATGTTGAACCAGCCTTGCATTCCTGGGATGAATCCCACTTGGTCATGATGAACAATCTTTTTGATGTGTTGCTGTATCCGGTTGGCCAAGATCTTGTTAAATATTTTGGCATCTATGTTCATCAGAGATATTGGTCTGTAGTTTTCCTTTTTTGTTCTGTCCCTATCAGCTTTTGATATCAGAGTGATGTTGGCTTCATAAAAGGTGGAAGGGAGTATTCCTGTTTCTTCAATATTATGGAATAGCTTAAGAAGTATGGGTATTAACTGTTTCCTGAAAGTTTTATAAAATTCATTTGTGAAGCCATCTGGTCCCGGACTTTTGTTGTTGGGGAGATTCTTAATAACGGTTTCAATTTCTTTGTCTGTGATTGTGCATTTAGATTTTGTAGTTCTTCTTGGTTCAGTTTTGGAAGTGCATAGGTTTCTAGGAATTGTTCCATATCTTCCAGATTCTCTAGCTTGATGGCATATACTTCTTTATAGAAGTTTCGCTGGATTCCCTGGATTTCTGTGGTGTCAGTTGTGATATCTCCTGCATCGTTTACAATTCTATTAATTTGAGTCTTCTCTCTTTTTTGCTTGGTGAGTCTGGCTAGGGGTTTGTCAATTTTGTTTAATCTTTCTAAGAACCAACATTTGGCTTCACTGATCTTTTGTCTGGTTCTTTTATTTTCGATGTTGTTTATTTCTGCTAGAACTTTAGTGATTTCTGTCCTTCTAGTTGCTTTAGGGTTCCTTTGTTCCTCTTCCTCTAAGTCCTTGAGGTGTGCAGTAAGGTCATTCATTTGAGCTTCTTCTTGGTGTTTAATATGTGATTGTATGGCTATAAGTTTCCCTCTCAGTATTGCTTTAGCTGTGTCCCAAATATTTTGATAGGTTGTGTCTTCATTTTCATTAGTTTCCAGGAACATTTGAATTTCCAGTTTGAGTAAGTCTCTGACCCAGCGGTTCTTAAGGAGCATGATGTTTAGTTTCCAAATTCTGTGTCTTTTAATAATGTTGTTAAAATTCGGACAGCTGTAGCTGGCCAGGCTAGGTTCATGGGCGGGTAACAGAGATGACCAGAGACATAAGGCTGGGCAGGGAAGCTGTATTTCTTTATTCAGGAACAACGATTCATAAACTAAACCAAACTAATCACCAAACAGAACTCTGCTGTCTCTTTGCGGCGGCGCAAGCACTCTCTCTTACTCTGGAACTCAGGAACCCCTCTCGCAAGCACTCTCTCTAACTCTCGAACTCTGGAACTCTCCGAACTCTGTCACTCTGGAACTCTGGCGGGGTCCCTAGGGGCGGGGCCAAGCAGGCCTGTGAAATTAACTGGACTGATCTAATTCTCTTGGAGGGGGAGAACTAGAACCCAATGAAAAGCATACAACAATTCCCCCTTTTCTTTTAACTAAATGGCTACAGTATCAAGGGTGTGGGGTGAACAGAAACATATATCATACAGGTATTTTTTAAAAAGAAACTGGCACAAACATGGAGAAACATGCAAGCAAATAACAGGAACCAGCGTGTTGCCAAGGGAAGGCCTGAGGGGGTCATATCTGCCTCTGTGGGCTAAACTTTATCAGCTTAAAAAAAAATTTCTTGCCTCTGGGAGGCGTATTTTTTTCGATGGGCATTTGCATGGGGGCGGGGAACGGCCTAGAGTCCCAAAGGCAGCTGGCTGCAATTTACTTACTATGAAACAAAACTTGTTATTAGCATATCTATTGCACGATCCAAAGTTTCTAATAGAGAAGGAATTTGAGACTTTTACATATTAACAACGTCTTTTATCCTTTTGTTACACCCATTCAAGATGGAGACACACCCTAGGTGTGGACCGGAGACGAACCTCAGGCATGAGAATAATTAGCATAGCCATTGTGCGATCTACTATTTCTAATAGAGAAGGTAGTGGAGAGTTTTACATATCAACAAGTCTATTTAACCTTTTGTTTAGACCAACTTAGTTAAAATATATTGATTGTTAACTAATTTTTACCTCAGACTTTAAATGTAAGTTAATTTTATCTTTATGAGAATTATTTTGAAAACCTTTTCATTTAACTTTGTCTAGTAAGAATTTAGCCTTAAAGTTACTGTTTACCAAACTTTAAACACACACATAAACATGGTCATTAATACATGAGGAGAGAAACCTTTGTTACGAAGACATGTCATTTTAAACACGAATTTAAATCTGTACTGTCTTAGTTGTTGGGGGGGTGGGGGGTTCACCATCCAGAGGTGGCTTCCCGCACAGCTTTACTTCTAGGAATTGCAGGTTGCGATCTCTGTACAAATCTCTGCGTACTCTAGCTTGTCTGCCTTCAGACTGGACCGGCAGCTGGAGATCTCGTGTGCCCAGTTTCGGCAGGGAGCCCGGCATTCCGGGAGGCCCGGGATGGTTCTAGAATTTATAGCAAGAGGGCAGGCAGGCCAGTTTTGTAGAAGGCGTGGGCCTAGGTGCCCAGGGGTGGTGGCCATGATAGGCCGCCGTGGCCCTGCCCCATGGCCCTGACATGTCTGCTGCCCTGTTCGCAGTGGCCGAGCAGCGTGGAGGGATCACGCATCCAGTGCCCTGCGCCACGGGGTGGAGAGCCGGCTCCTGTGGGCTGGCCTCGGGCTCTTGCATGTTGGCATCGGGCTCCTGGGGCTCTTGTGTGCTGGCGTCGGCCTCCTGCGGGCTGCGGGGCTGCGGGGCTGCGGGCGCGGTGCGCGGGGTTGTCTGGGCGCAGCTGGCTGGCTGGCTGTTTAACCAGGTGGAAACGGCAGCTCCGCGCCTCGCCTCCCTCCCGCTGGCTCTTCCCGCTGGCTGTTTTGAGTTTGCCTGAGCGAGTGGAAACCACAGAGTGGTCCAGAGATAAATGTTCCAGAAACAGCAAAACAATCTCGTGAAGAAAGAGCAGAGGCCTTTGTAGATCTCTTCACAAGCAGAAGAGAAGGCCATAGTGCATAGGTAGCCAAATTGTCTTTACTTATCTGAGAGATGCGCAGGTCAGGTCCACGTGGGCGCCATTTGTTGTTAAAATTCGGAAGGCTCTAGCTGGCGGGCTAGCTTCATGGGCGGGTAACAGAGACGACCAGAGACATAAGGCTGGGCAGGGAAGCTGTATTTCTTTATTCAGGAACAACGATTCATAAACTAAACCAAACTAATCACCAAACAGAACTCTGCTGTCTCTTTGCGGCGGCGCAAGCACTCTCTCTTACTCTGGAACTCAGGAACCCCTCTCGCAAGCAATCTCTCTAACTCTTGAACTCTGGAACTCTCTGAACTCTGTCACTCTGGAACTCTGGCGGGGTTCCTAGGGGCGGGGCCAAGCGGGCCTGTGAAATTAACTGGACTGCTCTAATTCTCTTGGCGGGGGAGAACTAGAACCCAATGTAAAGCATACAACATAATAATTTTCTGTTTGTTGTTAAATGTTAGTTTTACTCCACTGTGGTCTGAGAAGATACTTGGGATGATTTCAATGCTCTTGAATTTATTGATGCTCTCTTTGTGGCCTAACATGTGGTCTATCCTTGAGTATGTGTTATGTGGATTTGAAAAGAAGGTGTATTCCAGTTCTTTGGGGTGGAGGAGTCTGAAAATGTTCAAGAGGTCTAGTCTGTCAATCTCTTCATTCAAATCTCTTGTATCTTTATTGGTTCTCTGCTTTGTTGATCTGTCTAAGTGTGAGAGTGGGGTATTGAAGTCTCCCACTATTATTGTATTACTATTGATGTATTTTTGAAATTCTTTCAGTAGATGCTTAATGTATTTGGATGGTCCCTCGTTGGGTGCATAGATGTTAATAATTGTTAAGTCTTCTTGGCTGATTGATCCTCTAATCATTATGTAATGTCCTTGCCTATCTTTTATTACTTTATTTAATTTAAAATCTATTGTGTCTGAGATGAGAATGGTTGTTCCTGCCCTTTTTTGTGGTCCTTTAGCCTGTATGATAGTTTTCCATCCTTTCACTTTAAGTCTGTGTTTATCTTGTTGTGACAGATGGGATTCTTGCAAGCAGCATATGGTTGGGTTATGTTTTCTGATCCATCCCCCCACCCTGTGCCTTTTGATGGGTGAGTTTAAGCCATTGACATTTATTGATATTATGGATTTAATGTATTGTAGTGCCATTGTTCTAAAAAAAATTTGTTTGCGCTGATATATTGCAAGTATTATAGTGATGTTCTTGTTTATAAGAGGTCTTTTAGTACCTCTTTCAGGGCCGGCTTGATGATGGTTGCCTCCTTTAACTGTTTGTCTAAGAAGGTTTTGATCCCTCCATCTAGTTTGAATGAAAGTCTAGCAGGATATATTATCCTTGGTTGAAATCCTTTTTCATTCAGGGCTCGATAGATATCTTGCCACTCCCTTCTGGCTTTTAGAGTCTGCAGATAATCTTATGGGTTTTCCCTTGTATGTGACTTTTTGTTTCTCTCTTGCAGCCTTTAGGATCCTTTCTTTATCCTTACTTCTTCTCATTGTGACTATGATGTGTCTTGGTGTCTTCAGGTCTGGGTTGATTCTGTTTGGTACTCTCTGAGCCTCTTGAACCTTGATATCCTTTCTGTTATTCAGGTCTGGGAAGTTTTCTTGTATTACTTCCTCTAGAATGTTTGCTTCCCCTTCCTCTCTTTCTTCCTCTGGCATGCCAATTATACGAATGTTACTTCTTTTGAGATCATCCCATATGTCTCTGTTGTTGTTTTCAGTGTCTCTCAATCTCTTTTTAAGCTCTTTCACCTCTTTCTTTGTTTTCTCTAACTCATCCTCTGTCTGACTAATTCTGTTTTCTGCTTCTGTTAGTCTGCTTTCCCTTGCCTCAGCTTCTTCCTTCAATACAGCTATTTCAGCTTTCAGTTCTCTAATTGCCTCAAGATAATCAGTATTTTACTTGGGGGTCTCTACTGTTGTTTCCCTAATACTGCCATTCCTTTCCTCCAATGTTGTTTTCATTTCTGTGATTAATAAGTTTATTATTGCTTGCATACTTTTCTTATCTATGGTTACTTCTGGCTGATTTGTAGTTTCTTCTGGGCTCTTGTCTTCATTCATTGGAGTAGCAGTTTTATTTGTTTTTGATAACCCCATTTTTTTGATTTATGTGTTTCTTTCTTTTTTTTTTAATGCTCTGTTGTTCCTCAGTTGTTGTGTCTTGAGTACAAGTAACACTGTACTAAATACCTTTATGACAATTGCACTCACCAACCTCTGGAATTACAGTAGCAACTGAAGTAAGTATTGAAGTAGTTTAATCATTACCAGTTAGCCAAACAATTTCTCCAGTCCGTGAAAAAATAGTAACCAAATCCCAGTGAAGAAAGAGAAAAGAAAGAGAGGATAGCAAGAATAGACAGTTATGGAAATCTACTATCCACCTTATATTCTAGGTGTAACAAGAGGGGAAAGGGAACTAGAGCAGAGATACACACATTGAGAGTCCACTCTGCGTCAGATTTCTTCCCCAAAGTTATTCACAAATTCAGAAAGGCAAAGAAGAAGGAAGAAGTGTATGATACATTTAAAAAAAAAAAAAAAAAGAAAGAGACAAGAGAGAGAAAAGGGAGAAGATAAGAAAAAGAGTTGTAATTAAAGAGCAGTGCAAGGAACTTCCCAAATGTGTATCAGTGAATTCAAAAAAGCACCCTGTTTGGTGGTGTGGGATATCCTGCTAGGAGCTGGTCCCCAGGGACTGCTTATGGTGGGGGGGGGGGAAGAAGGTATGCTTGAAAATTAAAAGGAAGAAAAGAGAATTTTTTTCCCCTACTCTAATTCTTAACCTAAATTAAGTTATAGTCATCTCCTTGTCACCGCTATGACACCTTATTGGCTGGCCTGCTAAAGGCAGAAAATCCTATTGTTTCCAGGGGATGTGTTCGGAGCTCAGGGGCTAGCAGCTTCTCAGTCCGCCATCTTCCAGGAAACCCCCTCCTCCAGACTTTTTTAAAGGATTTCTCGAAAATGAAAACTAGCTCCAAGTCCTTTGATCCAATGAGAGCTATACTTAAGAAGTCTTTGGATCCACCCTCAGGGTCGCGGTGGTCCCTGGAGACTCCCAAGAGAAAGCCCCGAGCTATAGTGCTCCCTCCGGGTCCTCTGCCAGCCGCCCAGCAGAGCTCTGCAACCGGCGGAGGAGCTGCCTTCCTGGGCAGAGGACAATGCCCGGCGCACCCGCCTTGCCCGCCGCCACCTGGGAAGTCTGGAGCAGCCCGCCCGCTAGTCTGTGCCACCTTTACTCTAATTCTTATTGACTGGCCTGCTAAAGGCAGAAAATCCTACCGTTTCCAGAAGATGTGACCAGAGCACACGCTGCTAGCAGCTTCTCAGTCCACCATCTTCCACAAAGCCCTCAAATGCCAAATATTTGTAAGGCTTTGATCATTTGATTCTCCTTGATCTTTCTTCTAGTCTCATTTTGCATCCTTATTAGTAGAACAAAGTTATCATCAGGTAACATTTAAAATGTACATATGCTTATAAATACTCCCAAGTACTTTTATTTAAATAGAGTCTAAACACTGCTATTTTTTTAAGACTCTCAAGAATTTTAAATGTGTGATCAAGCTTGAGAAGTACTCTTGAGTCAGGATTCTTAAAACAATAGTGGGTGGGAAAGATAGCATAATGGTTATGAAAAGAGACTCTCCAAAGAGGCTCTCATGCCTGAGGCTCCAAAAGCCCAAATTCAACCCTCATCACTTTTAACTTGAATTGAGGAGTCCTCTGGGGTAGGGGTGAGGTGGGGTGGAGGGAGCAGAATACTAATTCTTGAGCTAATTAGTTCCCTCAGCATTTGGACCATTATTAGTTGAGGTTTCAGATCCATGATCTTTCATAAAATAGATCTCAATGTTCAAGTGTTTTGTTTCAGAGTTTATTGTAGCTACATTTTGATCCCCCCAGTGTCTTTGAAATTTATGTATTTACCTTTTTATTTTAACAGAGCACTACTTAGTGCTCTCCACCCCTCACGAAAACTTCTTTTACACAACTACTACACTATTGCTCTGGCCCCACCTCAGTGCCTTTGAAACAACATACACACACACACACACACACACACACACACACACACACACACAAATTCTGAGCCTCCATTGATCAAGTCTACGTAGAAACAAGCTCCAGCTGAAACAAGTCTCTCAAGAATCACTTCCACAGTTGAGTTTCCATACAGAGTGCCAATGCCATTCATCCATAGACAACACTTTGGGTATCAAGGCATACTCCTTTACCACAGTGGGTTCAGTTTCCTCAGCTGTACAGAAAGAGAATTAGAATGAATTCAGAAAATTTTAGCTGAGGGGAATTCCAGTAAGCTTACCCACTCCCTAATTCCTGATCCTTAAAGACAAGATTCCCTGTACCCTGACCTCAATGAAAACCACTCATATACTGCTTCTGAAACCTGAAGCTAGCTTTGCTTGCTTCAACCTCCCAGTATAAAATGAAGTTACAAGGTCCATTCGAGGCCAATAGTCTGCAAGGTGGCCTGGGCTTTGGCCTTCACCCAATTTTGACTCCTGTCTCCTTAAATTTCAACAACCCTAACAGTACCATCTTCTTCATGATTATCTTTTGTTATAAACACCTAGCAAAGTAGTAACTGAGGAAACAGACAGAGTTCAGTGCCTGGACATTGTTTATCTCCACTAAAAGTAGGAATCAGTGCTTTGAAAAATATCCCACTCATCAACAGAAGTTGAGTAAGAAGATCTGAAAGGGAAACTAAAAGCAGGACCTGATCAAATTGTAAGTAGGGCACCAAAGTAAAAACCCAGTGGTGAGGGGTAGACATGCATCTTCCTGGGCCAGTGGGAGGTGGGAGTGGGTGGGAGGGCTGGGTCACAGTCTTTTGGTGGTGGGAATGGTGTTTATGTACACTCCTAGCAAAATGTAAACATATAAATCAGTAGTTAATTAATATGAGAGGGGGAAAATCAGTTGTATGTCTCAAAGTTTCTCAAAACACAAACTGAATCTTTTTAATATATAGGCTGTGTATTTGATATGTGGACTCTCTCAAAAGCCTAGACCAAGTAGATTAGAAGCATCCAATAGCACAGCTATATACAAGATACTGGATACTGTACAGAAAACCATAACAAAAGGACTTTTCAAAGTTAACCCAATTAACAAATAATGTGATGATAACATTAACTATTGATTGTCTTTTTGAACCCTAAGACAGCAGGAACCTCACATCTTCACTATAGAGCCCCTACTTCCCCCAGTCCTGGAACCGTTGGACAGGGCCCACTTTCCCGTGTGCATCTCCCAATCCAAACCAAATAATATTGCATCCGCCGATCACAACCTGGCCAGCGCAGCGATTGCCACCTCAACATGCTTCACCTCGGACTGTGTCCAGGGACTTCACGTGTGGAGAGACAACCCTTCAGTTTCATTACTCGGGTGAGACCTTTCCTTTTATGGTACACTCTAGTTTCATCTCAGGTGGTTCACTTTCTAACAAGGTCCCATGACCTAGATATACACCAGTTTCTGTGGGAGGGAACTTGTGTTCGCACATATCCATGAACTACTGCAAAATATGTGCCTGAGAGCAGAGGTACATTGGATTTTGCAGTGAGTACCTCCCTAACACTTCCCCTCCACTATTCCAAGCTTGGGATCCATGATTACTCGGCAAGTTGTTTGGCTTCGTGTGTTGACTCTGTTTTCAATCACCAGGTTCCGGATGCCACCAGGATGCTGGCCAGGCTTCCCTGGATTGAAGACCCCACCAATGTGTCCTGGAGCTCAGCTTCCCCAGAGACACACCCTACTAGGGAAAGAGAGAGGCAGACTGGGAGTATGGACCCACCAGTCAACGCCCATGTTCAGCAGGGAAGCAATTACAGAAGCCAGACCTTCTACCTTCTGCAACCCTCAATGACCCTGGGTCCATGCTCCCAGAGGGCTAGAGAATGGGAAAGCTATCATGGGAGGGGGTAGGTTATGGAGATTGGGTGGTGGGAATTGTGTGGAGTTGTACCCCTCCTACCTTATGATTTTGTTCATTAATCTTTTCTTAAATACAAAATTTTAAAAAAAATATTCTTGTGGTGGACCAGGAGGTGGTACAGTGGATAAAGCATTGGATTCTCAGCCATGAGGTCCTGAGTTCTATCCCTGGCATCACATGTACGTGAGTGATGTCTGGTTCTTTCTCTATCTTTCTCATGAGTAAGTAAATAAAATTTTTTTATTATTGTTGTAGTTATTATTGTTGTTGATGATGTCGTTGTTGTTAGGACAGAGAGAAATGGAGAGAGGAGGGGAAGACAAAGAGAGGGAGAGAAAGACAGACACCTGCAGACCTGCTTCGCTGCCTGTGAAGGGACACCCCTGCAGGTGGGGAGGGGGGCGCTCAAGCTGGGATCCTTACTCTGGTCCTTGCGCTTCACACCACATGCACTTAACCAGTTGTGCTGCCTCTGATTCCCAGGAAATAAATTCTTTTTGAAAATGTGCTGTGCTCTCACTGTATTCTAAGTTATCTATGTTCACATTTCAGCTTCCTATTATTTTTTTAATTTTTTTGTATTTATTTATTTTCCCTTTCGTTGCCCTTGCTGTTTTTTATTGTTGTAGTTATTGTTGTTGTTGTTATTAATGTCGTTTTTGTTGGATTGGACAGAGAGAAATGGAGAGAGGAGGGGAAGACAGAGTGGGGGAGAGAAAGATAGACACTTGCAGACCTGCTTCACCGCCTGTGAAGCGACTCCCCTGCAGGTGAGGACCCAGGCTTGAACTGGGATTCTTATGTGGGTCCTTGCGCTTTGCGCCATGTGCGCTTAACCCGCTGCGCTACCGCACAACTCCCTCAGCTTCCTATTTTTATCTAAGATGTTTACCTATAGGGTAAACAACAGTACAGCAACATTTGCAGTGCAATGCAAAAAAAAAAAAAAAGATTAACAACATCATGACCTTTTACTATATTCACTGGAGGATGAGTCTTTTTTAAACTCAGAACTTTTTATTTTACAAAAATAACTACTGTATTTGATAGCTTTTTTCTTCAGTTCTTTTCTCACATTCTTAAAATATTTTCTCATTTTTTTATCAGAAAAAAAGAAAGGTCCTAGTTTCTAAAGATGAATAACAAAGGAGCCAGGCAACTCTTAATATCAAAATCTAAATGTCAAAAATGAGAGTGGTGTTTGTTTGAGAAAGATCTCCCAGTTGACAGATTCCCTAAAATCATTCGCTTACATTTCCCATGAGGACTAATAGAGTTTTCAAAGGTCTCCCACAGAGTTTCTTTGCTCTTAGTCAGGCAGAAAAAGAGAAAAGAATGAGAAACATCATCCCTTCCACACAGATACTCAAATACACACTCAACTGTTATCTGAGCATGCTCCTACACTTTGTTTTTGGAAAGCTATTGCATTTTTCAGTAATGGCAAAGAAAATAGCAATGCCTCCATTACTCTCACATAAAACATCTCTTTAATGTTTATGATACTTTTTTGTTCATTTATTTTTTGTTTTGCTTTTTTCTTCCATCATTTATAGCCCCAAATCTCTGGTCCTCTCTGTATTTTTGGTAGTACGCTTCCGCAGTGACTTTGGATTTGGCCATGTGACTTAGTTCGGCCAAAAGAAGAGTACCAAACTGTATGGAAGCAGAAAGCACAGTGTTTATATCCATACTTGCTCTTCAAATATGTCATATCTACCTTTGGGAGGCTTATGAGAGACATAATGGAAAGTGGAGAGAGATACTTCAGTAGAGGTCTACCTATTGATATATCAGTTGTTCCCAACTGAGCTACTAGTCAACAAGAAATACCTAAGTCATCCCAGCTTGATAAACTGGACCCAGGATGGGTCAGAAGAACAGCCTGACCAACTCCTGCATGCAGCAGTTTAAGCATTTTTGCTTCTTTGTATGCTTACTTAACCTTTGTTATTATTGTTATTATTTATTTGTGGCTTGTTTCTTGACTGTGTATACTGTAATCACATTTGGCATTGTAAAGGTACAGAAGGTACAGAAGAAAAGACACAAAATATTGTGATTTGAGCTTATGTTAGAAAAAGAGGATGGAAATGTTTTTAAATGAAATGGTGAGATATCAAAGCCTTGTTCTACAATAAAACAAAAAGCAATGTCATGCAGCTCACCCCTGACAGACATGTGTTTTAGCCTACTGTCCTATTTTCATTATTTTATTACAGGAACTGAAAGAATGCTTCTAGAACCTGAGCCAGGCTCCAAATTCATCACCCACCCAAATTGGCAAATTCCTGTAAAGGTATGAATCCATCTGTTCTTTTGAAAGCACTTACCAACCAGAGATTGCTCTGGAAGGAAGAAGTGATCTGAATCCTATGAGTAAATTTCCCATTCTCTCTTCCCACCTGTCATTCCCTCCAGGTCCCAGATTGCCTGAGGTTTTGTTAAATGTAGAGTCTAACATATAGCTGCTTTGAGAATTACCTGGGTGGCAATTTAAACTTGCCATTTCCCTAGGCACTAATCCAAATATACTGAGTTGTCTCCAGCTCTTTGCAAGGACTGCAAGGACACCCATGCAGAAGTGACTTCTCTTTTCCTGCAGACAGGCACTTATGAAGGCACTACCTATGCCCACTACACTTAGTTTACCTATCTCCATAGCATCTATATTAAGTGGTTTGTTTTCCTCCTCACTTTTTTTCCTCCTTTTTATTGCCCTTGTTGTTTATTATCCTTGTTGTTATTGTTGTTGTTGCTTCGTTGCTGTTGGGTAGGACAGAGAGAAATCTAGAGAGGAGGGGGAAGACAGAGAGGGAGAGAGAAAGACAAACAACTGCAGACCTGCTTCACTGCCTGTGAAGGGAACCCCCTGCAGGTGGGGAGCCAGGAGCTGCAACCAGGATCCTGATGCTGGTCCATGAGCTTTGTGCCTTGTGTGCTTAACCCTTCACCACCACCCTGGTTCCCTCCCTGCTCACTTTTATTTCTAGTTGAATTATAGTCTTACAATGTTCTAATATGGACTTCAGACAACGAAATCATATTGTGATAATATGCAATTGGTTTGAGTCATGAAGTGAAATTATTCTATATAACAGTGGGAATTAGCACTTTTGAGACCTGTACATCTAAACATTACTATTTAGTACAAACTTACCCATCTTGCTTCCTTTAAATATAAAAGTTATAGTGAAAGACAAGTTCACTCTTGAATAAATGAAAAGACCTAAGGGTCTACTTATTTCAAATGCTCAATTGTCCTTATTTATCATTTGTTATCTGTTAGACTTGAGAAAATCATTTAATCTCTCCAGGCTTTATTCCTCATATATTAATTAGCAAGTTAGTTCAGATGACCTAAAAATTCTCTAAATTGTTATACACTTAGTCAAAGAATAAAATCTGTACTATTTTCACTTAAATCCCAGCTCCTGTTTAAAGTCGTGCTACTTTTCAAATGCTTTCCTTGAAGATAGATGAGTCACCTCTTCAATTCATCTTTATAGCTCAACTAGTTCTATTGTAGACAGAAAAACACAGAAAAGGGAAAAGAGAGAAGAGCAGGTAGGATATAGAAGAACTTTTATTTCCAGTTAAAATTAAGTCCTTAATGTTCTCTGCCTCCATGGATTAGAACCCAAACTTAGGTGCTGTACAGGTACAAGACACATACCAGGTAATCAAAGAATTACAGATTATATTTGCTTGACTACAAGCAATGAACACTTCACATTTTTATATGTGAAAATGATATACAGAGTTCTAAAACGACCTTTGCTGTAGCTTAATTTAACATGTTAGGCAAGGAAAGCTGCACACTAGGTATGTAGGCAGGGAGTGAGGGAGATCTGTAGAACAAATAAGGACTTTGTAAGTTTGATCAGATGCAAGAAAGCAGAAAACCCTTTCCAAATAAAGGTGGATTCCAAAGACAGCTACATAAGTTACTACAGGGTTTGGTCATTATCACTGCATGTTGTCATCTGCATGTCCAGTTAAATACCAAAGTATGGTTGTCAAACAGATCAACTATGAATTATTGAAGTCTTAAGCAGACTCTGGGCTATGTAATGGGTCAAGTCATATATGTAAAGGCAAAATTCTAAGAGGACTTTATTTTATCTACTACATGCATACAGATGTGTAAAATCACACTATAGGTCGTTATTTATACTCAGCTTTTGTACCTCAAAACAGATCATAGACATCTTCCATCAAAATATACTAACCTTTAAGATGATTTTAATGACTACAAAGTATAGCATTATCTGGATATGTTGTCATTTTCAAATGTTCAGTTTTAATATCGAGATTGCTACTGTTATATTGGGAAGATGGCATATTAGTTATGTAGAAAGACATTCATGCCGGAGACACCAAAGGTCCCAGGTTCAATCTCCAGAAATACCAGAATCCAAAGTGTAACAGTGTTTAGGAAAAGAAAAACAAAAACAAAAAACCAGTACATCAATTAAAGGACAATTATTGCTATTGTCCCTATGACAACTTTCATTAGAGTCATCAAACAAGTGAATGCAATAAAATCCAAGGTTAACTTAGACCCCATTAAAATCCTAGGTTTATGTCCTCTCCAACTTGAAGCTACACCCCATAGTCCTAATACTCCTTTGTATACAACAAATGACAACTTAACTCTTTAACAGCTGAGGAAAAGTCCAAGCTCATCAGATAAAGAAGGAACTATAAAAGCTGGAAAAAAAAAAAAAAGGCCTCTTTTTAATGGAGGCCTCTTTGGTCACTAACAGCCACCTCAAACCCCCATCACCTGGGGCCCTAGTCAGGAAATTGTTCAGATTCGACCATAGATATGATGTGCCTGGAACTCTAATAGATGCTTCATACCATCATCTCTAGTCACTTCCATCAGAAACATCATCATAAGCCCTTTCAAGGGTCTCTCCATGACCATGTCTTCACTATAAAATAGCAATGGTAGGGACTGCCCCACTTTCCAAAGGGAGGCTGGCTAAATCTACTCTACCTCTTGAGAAAGATTGGTCCTGAAATGAGTACAGCCTAGAATTTTTCCAGCTGTGGACATGGACTGCAAGATCAGACTGACAGGGACTCAGAAGTTAATATAAGCTAAATAATAATATATGGGCCCTGGGTCAGAGCTATGGGATAAATAGTTAATTATATTTATATAGTCTCTTCAAATTTGAGAGCTACTTTCTGTCTTAATCCAGCTTTCTAATCGTATTCTCACCATCTTCCCAGACAATATTTTTAGTCTACTTCCATGTTAACTGTCAAGCTCAAACAAAAATTATTAAAGTCATGGGCCCCAAGGAACAGATGTAAAATAGACTTCCTAGCTTTTAACCACCATAAATCCCTATTCTCACCTGCTCTATTCCTACTTTCTGGTTCTTATGTATTAAAAATGTGTCCTTCTTCATATCTTAACTGTCTTTCAAACACCAAATTGCAGAAACTCCTATGATTCCATCCTGAATTCCATGGACAGACACCAGTATGCCCTGGGACCTCACATCTCTAGAGCCTTACCCCACTAGAGAAAGATAGGAACAGGCTGGGGGTATGGATCAACCTGACAATGTCCATGTTCAGTATAGAAACAATTATAGAAGCCAGAACTTCCCACCTTCTTCACCAAAATAATTTTGGCCCATACTCCCAGAGGAGAAATGTTAGGGGAAGATGACTAAAGGGTTCTGAAACCCAGTTCCATCAGGACTCAGAGAAAGAAGAGGAAAAAGGAAAGCCATTTTAAAGTAGTAATAGGAAAGGAAAAGAAACCAGGACCATAGGAAAATATGGGCAAATGTCTATACAGATAGACAGATAGTTATAGAAAATAATAGTCAACCGATATCCATTACCTTGGGAGAACCACCACAATTCCTAATGGGGAGAGTGGGGACACAGAACTCTAATTGTGGGAATGGTGTGGAATTGTTCCCCTGTTATCTTGTAATTTAGTAAACCAATATTAAGTCCCTAATTAAAACTATTATAAAAAAAAAAAGCTCTAGTGTGCTACTGTTACTCTAACTCTAGCATAAAGCATCCATAAAAAATTTCTTGAAAGTTCAATGTTGCACAAACCCTTATTTATTTTCTTTAAATACATTTGCTAAAATGCAACCACTAGACTAAGAAAGACTGTGTACCTTTAAGAAAGTATAAACTTTATCTGTAATGTGTAAGATCACAGAACAGGAGACACAGAGAACTGAGGATTGACTTGGCTTATGGATTTCTGATTCTTCTCCAGCAGAGAAAGGCTCAACACTCTCAACAGAATTCTATCTTAGGTACCACTGGTTACTACCACAGTTAGAGTTCCTCCAGAAGCTGAGCCTGAGACAAGGATTTAATTACAAGTTACTTATCTAGAAGGTGACACTAAGAATGCTAATAGTAGGGGGAGAGGTGGAAAAGATGTGAGACAGAATATGAAGGTAGTAAGAGAATGAAGAGTTTGCAATTCCACAACTCCCACCAACCACTGAAGGCTGCTCTGGAAGGAGCAGCTCCATACGTTTGTGAGCATAGCCAGACAAAATGATGCTATATCAGCAAACACTGTTACTCTCCCTACTCAGCTGGGCAGTAGTAGAGTGCTTATGCAAAAATGTTCATGCCTGAGACTTTGAAGTCCCAAGTTCAAGCCCTACAACCCCAGTACCACCTAACCAGATCTGAGCAGTACTCTGGTTAAGGAAAAAAAAAAAAAAGGCTCTTGCAGACTCTCAGGTGACGTATACATGCAACAATCAAATGAATCAGTGATATATCATTCTACAGCTTCTAGTCAGACTCTCCTGTTCTCTTTCAGCCCCTACATAGCACAATAGTATCTTATTTAATTACATTAAGCAAAATGCACTCATTTGGAACTTCCTGATGTGGTGGAGTAGCAAGGGTATGATATTCCCTGCCACCTTTAACAACTAAAATACCAGACAAAGGATATAAAACAAAAGTTTTAAAACCCTGGACAGTGAACTGTGGAGGACAGTGGTCTCTGTGAGAAAGAAAATAGACAAGGTGAAGCTGTGATTGACCCAAACGGGTATTTACAGACCCCTAGCCAGGAAAGGAGAACACACTCTGAGTCACTAAGGAAAAGACTCCAAGGAGTCTTAAGTTTTGCAGTGTAGAATATCAAGAAAGAGGAAAAAAGAATTCTCCAAAACTCTGTAGGTGGCACCCACTGGGCTTTTTGCTGATTACTAATCCACCTACGCATGTGGGGAAAAGTACCCAAAGTCAAGGAAAGAACCACCAGAAAGAAACAAGAGAAAAATGACTAAGAAGTCATCCAGAATGGGAAAACACTTCAGTGGCACTGCTGGTTTTATATATAGTGTGACTACATATAATATATAATATAATGTATAATATATAATTTAATGTATAACATACAATACAGTGATACAGAGTTGAAAAGTAATTGTGACATTCAGTAGCCAAATGAAGAAACCTCATAGTACATATGTGGTTACCTCCTTCCTCCTCCTCCTCCTCCTCCTTCTTATCTATATATTTTGGTGTCACATTCTCATGACTGCTTTCACTGCTCTTTACATAGAGAGACAGACAGATGGGGAACACACCACAACACCAGAGTTTCCCACAATAATACTATAGCAACTCCAAGCTGTGTACCGACTTGAACCTGGACTGACTGCATGCCTGGAAAGGCAGGTGCCCTAGTCCATGAACCATTTTCACAGTTCCTTATATAGTAAATAATATTTGTCCTTTCTTGTGTTTTTTTTTAAGATTTTATTTATTAGATAGATAGGAGAGAGAAAGAGAACCAGACATCACTTTGGTACATGTGCTGCCAGGGATTGAATTTAGGACCTCATGCTCGAAAGTCCAATGCTTTATCCACTGCACCACCTCCCAGACCACTCCTTTCCTGTATTTTTTTAAATATTTTATTTATTTATTCTCTTTTTTTGCCTTTGTTGTTGTAGTTCTTATTGTTGTTGTTGATGATGTTGTCATTGTTGGATAGGACAGAGAGAAATGGAGAGAGAAGGGGAAGACAGAAAGAGGGAGAGAAAGACAGACACCTGCAGACTTGCTTCACCTCCTGTGAAGCGACTCCCCTGCAGGTGGGAAGCCAGGGCTCATGCCAGGATCCTTATTCCGGTCCTTGCTCTTTGCGCCATGAGCGCTTAACCAGCTGCTCTACCGCCTGACTCCCTCCTGTGTTTTATATAAAAGGAGTCACAACTGAGGAAGGTTACACATGTATAAACCGCTGTATTTTACTGTTAACTGTAAGCCATTAATCCCCTGAATAAAGAAAAAGAGGTAGAAATATATTTATATATTTTAAAGTAGAAG
The DNA here is from genome assembly GCF_950295315.1 of Erinaceus europaeus. Classification (NCBI taxonomy): domain Eukaryota; kingdom Metazoa; phylum Chordata; class Mammalia; order Eulipotyphla; family Erinaceidae; genus Erinaceus; species Erinaceus europaeus. Next base: position 62,586,724 of record NC_080162.1, read on the forward strand.
TCACAGTACATATTCTTAGTTTAACTCTTTTATCAGTGTACCCCCCATCATTTATTCAGTTGTACAAATGTGTATTATTAGTTTATCCATAAATTTGGGTTGGTAAATTAGGTTTGTTTCCAATGTGGCCTGATTATTAATAGAACTTCTTTGAATACTCACACACAAGTTTTCCTTTTTCTAGCTAAAAGTAGAAATGATTGAGTTGTATGGTGAGTGTGTAATTTAACATTATAAGAAAATGTCAAACTGTTTTCAAAAGATGATGTTTCATTTACATACTCACAAACAGAATATGAGCATTCCAAGCACTTCATACCATTGCCAACACTTGATATTGTCTGTGTTTCTTTTTTTTTCATTATTGGCATTATAATGAATATGTAGTGGTATCTCCCTGTGATTTTGATTTGCATTTTCATGAAGACTAATAATATTGAGTACCTTTTCATAGGCAATTCATTTATATTCTTATGTCAAGTGTCTAGAATTTTTACCCATATTTTAAATTAGATGTTTTCTTCTACTGACTTTCAGAGCTCTTTTTATACTCTACATGCAAATTCTGTCTTAGAGATTTTTAGCAGATATTTTCTCCTAGTTCATGAAACTTTCCTTTTATTTTCTTAATGGTGTCCTTAAAGAATAGATATTTTATGGCTTTGGGAAATAGCTCACACACTTTACCATGTCTAAGAACCCAGATTCAAATTCCTGGCCACCACAAAGGAACATCAAAAAAAGAGGTAAGATTCTGGGAGAGGGCAGTTATTATGATGCTTCTCCTTTCTGTCTTTGTTTTCCAACCTCTCACTTCTTATCTGAAAAGATAAATAAATAAAATGCCTACAGAGGAATCATGCAAGTATGAAACTCCATTGATCAAAAGTTTTAAAAAAATACTTTTTTTGGTTTGTTTTTAACATTAGTAATTTCATTGAACTATCATAACAGTGGCATAAAGAAGTCTAGAATTATTTTAATATTTTAGAGATAAAGAGCCCCATAATTTCATTGTTTTATTTGAAGTCATGTATCTGGTTGAAACAATGTCAATATGAGACATTGAGTTTTCTCATTCGAGATCTGTATAGAATTTGAGTATGTAAGCTCAAGAACAAGTGTGGGGTTTACCTTCTTGAAAGGCTTGTAAGAAGGCCTACTTTGGTGGTGATCTACTGCCAGGCAGATGGGGGTTTTCAAAGTTGTAGTATAAATTTGTATTCCAGCTGCAGTTATGTCTGTCTACCCATGAAGGGAAATGTGGAGAAAGAACAGGAGCTACTAGCAGTTTCAAATTCTTTCAAGCTGAAAGCTATTTATTAAGCCTGACAGATGACAGTAGAGCAAGATCACATGCCCTCTCATCTTCACTGACCTCCCATCAACTTCCGTTCCCTTCTTGGGCTTTTAAAAAATCACTTTTTAATGATATCCATAATTCATGAAAAGACACGATACAATCAAAACATATTACCACTGGTTGATAAACGCCAAAGCTATTAATTATTAATAGCCCAAGAAGGAAGTTAGGACTGATCCTAAAGGTGAGAGAGATAAAAGTACTAGTGAGAAAAGAAAAAAAAAATTGATTGGAAACCTTCATGCCTCAAAATTTCCAATCTTTATCATGCAGATTAATTTGGAAGTTAATTTCACTTCCTAGAAAACAGGCGCTGGCTGTGTTACAAGAGAACTAGACCCAGCTAACAATGAAAAATGTTATTCTTGCACACGTGGCACAAAGCACAAGAACCTTGTGTAAGGATTCCGGTTCCAGCTCCAGGCTCCCCACCTGCAAGGGAGTCCTTTCAGGCAGTAAAGCAGGTCTGCAGGTGTCTATCTTTCTCTTTCCCCTCTGTCTTCCCCTCTTCTCTCTATTTCTCTCTGCCCTATCCAACAAGGATGACATCAATAACAACAACAATAATAACTACAATAACAATAAAATAACAAGGGCAACAAAAGGGAATAAATAAATATTAAAAACAAAAAAGAAATATGTTATTCTTTACAGCCAACCTTCTTCTCTAACTCTGCCTCCTTTAGTGTCATACATGAGGTTAAGGGAGACAAAGGTCCCCCAAAACATAAGCCTGGGAAGCAGCCTTTACTCTAAAGCTCCTCACCCTTTCTTTTCTTTTAAAAAATATTTTAATTTATTATTAGATCAATATACAGAGATAAATTGAGGGGGAGGGGAGCTAAAAAGGGAGAGAGGGCAAGAGACAGAGAGACAACTCCAGCCTGGCTTCACCACTCATGAAGTGCCCCCTGTCCCCTGCAGGCAAGGCTCTGGGGCTCTAACTCAGGCCCTTGGTGCAACCTGTCCAGTTAACTGTGTGTTCCTGGCCCCCAAAAGATCATCTTTTAAATCAGGTATTATGATTTCTTTTTTATTTACTTGTCCAAGACCACTGTCCTTGGAAAAATGATATAGGCAACTATACTGAATTTCGGTTTAGCTATGTACTCCCTGTCCTCTCCAAACTTCTTGGGCATCTCTTGCTTCCCTTTAATGTAGGTCTCAGTTACCCTCAATCAACCTTCTAGCTCTTCTTACATATTTGGTGCATTATTTCATTTAATTCTTTAAATCAGAGCCTATCATTTTGCCACTGTAGAGATAAAGGAAGTGAGCCTCAGAAACATAGCTGACCCATGTCCCACAGCATAAACATTCTAACTGGGGATTCCTGGAGACAGAGCAACCACTATACTCTTAAGGACTGTGTTTCCATTAGAGAAATTCCAGTTGTAGGATAAGTCACCTATGCAGTCCAGGACTCCTTCTGCAGTCTCTAATGGAGGAGGGAATGAGTCAATCTGGATTAGAGAAATGGTGAGGAGGGGCCAGGAAGTGGTGCACCTGTTTAAGCGCTCACATTATTGTGAATCAGGTCTGCAGGTGTTTATCATTCTGTCTCCATCTCTGTCTCACCCACTCCTCTGAGTTTCTCTCTGTCCTGTCAAATAAAATATAAAGAAAGAAGAAAAAAAAAAAGAAAAAAGAAAGGCACTGCTTCCCAACTCAAGTAGCTCCCCCCTGCAGGTGGGGACCAAGGACTTGAACCTGTGTCCTTGAGCATTGTAATGTGTGCACTTAACGAGGTGTGCCATTGCCTGGCCCCATAAACATTGTATTTTAAGAAGAGAAAACAATCACAATGAATCATCAATAAATACGGGACTTAGACCCTATAACCCCCACCCCACCAAGTTTTCTGTGGGTAGTCTGGCATTACTAAAAAAGATACTAGCACTCCAGGGGTGTTATGGGCTAAGCTTTGGATCTCAGTGATTTATTTTTATAGTAACTCTGAGATGGATTGTACCTTCTATTTTTGGATTCACACTGAGAAGCCAATTAAATTAAAAGGCTATTCATTTCTCTGTATTTGTCTTCAGGCTGCTCAAACAGAAATGCAAACAACTTCTACTGAGTGAGTTTTCTGCCTCAAAGAGAATGAGATTGTAACACCAAGCCCTGTGTACCTCAGAGTTCAATCTGCATTAAAGGGCAGAAACATAAATCCCAGCCCATGGAGATCACTCCAAAGCCCCTTTTATAACTATGATTTAAATTTATCCTAAATAAAGTGTAATCTGTTTATATGTTCAGATGCAGGTCTTTAGTGCAGTTGTCAAAAACAGGCCTACCTTTACTTATGTGGACACAACTAGGAGGAAGGGAGACTGGGCTTTTTTGCTAGCTTAACTCAGTAAAATGGAGAAATAGCAGGCTGTAAATATCACCGATACTATTTCTTTGATGTAGCTCCCATTCACAATAGTCCACTGTCCTGAAGAGAAGATAATTTTCAGCAATCTTTGGCTTTCAGGCTTTTAGTTTCAAATCCTACAAAATAGAGATCAAATAATATCTCAGTAATTCAAAACAGGAAATGAATTTTGCTATCCTGATTAGACTGGTTTATAGGTTCTTGGCTGAAATGCCCCTTGTAACAATGGACAGATTAAAAGGAGAAGGTAAAGTTACACTTAGAGAACACCCCATAAAAATATGAAGAGCCTAAGAAAAAGCAGGAAATTCAGTACTTTTTTGACAATACATTTGTGAAGAATTGATAATTAAAAAAAAATTTAGACTTTCAATAGTAGATTAGGGAGAAAAAAACTGTCAAGGTTTGCTTACATGGTCTTTTTAGGCCTGAGTTCCTGGGTTCTATGTGCTGGCTTATGGGATTTAAGGAGGTACCTTTAACTTGGGTATTTATTTCATGCTATTAGGAAAGTGAAGACAGAGTTCTTCTACCTCTTGTTTCAACTAATTCAAAATCATCAATATGTCAAAATGGGTAATTTGAACATAGCCAGCTCTGACCTCCATCACTGACCAGAGAGTGTCAAATTAAAAGCTTCAGGGTAGTTGACACACCCTTTCCAACTAACTATTGAGTTGTATGTAGGTAGGGATCAATGACTTGGATGTTAGGGTTTCTTGAAAAAAGAATTGAGAGTGGATGCTAGGTAACTGACCCTATATGTCTACAAACTCTCTGGGTAGAAAGGACCTTCACAAGGTGTAGATAGGTGACTTGTCTAATAAAATGACTACAGACTGAACTTAGCAGTGTTTTCCTCCAAACATGCATGGCATGTAGAATATAGGATTGTCCTCCAGTAGTCCTTGTACAAAGATAATTTCAATTTTGAGCAGGTGGCCTTCTCAAACTAGCCTGTCCTCTATAAAATAATAGCCTGCAACCTACCATTTTTAGATCATTTTGCAGCCTTGCCTGCCCAAATTGAAACTTTCCCATCAACAATGGCAGATGAAATGTTAGTTTGCCTCTAATAGTGAGGCTACCATGGTCTCAGTGATGGAGAAGCTATATGCTGTGATGGCTATCGTGGCCTTCATTATGGCTTACTGAGACCTGTCTGACAGGGTGTAATAAGCAGAAAAAGAATTTGAGACAATGAAAATGTCTCAATGTTTATCAAAGCCCAAAACTGTTTCCTAGAAAAAGAAGCCATTTACAGCAGATTGAAAATCACTTGATTTTACGTTCACTTTCACAAGGGGAAACAAAACAAAAACAAAACATCATCAGTGGGCAATTCAACTCTGTCTTTGAAATTCATACCCTATTTAAAAATGAGTGGAAGGAAGAATGGGCTAGGAGGGAGAAGAAGGAAAGGAATAAGGAAGGCAGGAGGGGAGAAGAGAAAAAAAGAAATAAAGAAGGAGAAAGAGGTTGGTACATGAAGCCCAGAATATGAAGAATAATGTGATCATCTCAGTAATCTGCCAATCCAATTTGAAATTACACTCTTAATTTTTCTCTCATAAAATGCAAACACAAAGGTGCAAATACAAACCTAAGTCTTAATCTTCTATTCGACAAAGCCTCCTCTGAAAAGTCATTCACAGCTGCCCAAAGTTGTAAATTTAGGTTTTAAATGAATGAGAAGGTTTTAGTTCTATTTTATTCTTATATCCACTTGAAAAAAAATTTTTTTCCAAAAGTATAAGCAAACACATTCAAAGGAGGTTTATTCACAATAGCCCCAAACTGGAAAAATTCAAGCATTCATCATCAGGAATAGGATGTACAAATAATAAATTGTGGCATATTCATACAACTAATAGTAACAATGAGAATAAACAGACTACAATGGCATGAGCAACATAAGATTCTCACAAGTTAATATTTAATTTTAGAAAGCAGGCAGTAGAATACTTATTATACTATTCTAGTTATATATTAGCTCAAACACTAATTTATGATTAAAAGTAGTTTTAAAAACAGACCAAATGTGTGGTCATCATTGTGACATGGGGACATGTAAGAATCCCTGGAGTATTTGTCCTGTTTTATTTCTTGATTTGAATGATTTGAATGAATACACTTGTAAAAATTCATTAAGTTGCACAAGTATGGTTTGTGCTTGGTTTTGCATGTATGCTTCACTCGACAAAAAAAATTTACTTAAAAGCGTACATAATAGGGACTGGGTAGTGGCACACTGGGTTACAATGTACAAGGACCTGGTTTCAAGACCCCAGCCCCTACCTGCAGGGGAAAAGCTTCACAAATGGTGAAGCAGAGATGCAGGTGTTTCGCTGTCTCTCCCCTCTTTGCCCCTTCCTCTCAATTTCTGACTGTCTCTATTCAATAAATAAATAAAAAGATAAGTAAAAAATAAGTGCATGTAATATGCACAGAATATTTGGATGGGGTATGGACATATGCAATATTTCAACTGCAGTGGTGACTATAACTGTGTAATTCTTTGAAAATCACCAAACTATGCAGATAATATTAATGAATTTTATTATATATAAACCATACTTAATAAAACTGACATTTAAATAATTTAGGAAAAATAATTCTACTCTCTCATACAAAGGAATGTTGGAGTGATTCAGAAGAGAAGCAATTGAATATATTTATTTCTGAGCTTTATTTGACAAGACAAACAAGCCAGTCCTTAAAATGCACAGAAATTAAACAAAAATCAACTCCAAATGGATCAAAGACCTAGATGTCAGACCAGAAACAATCAAATACTTAGAGGAAAACATTGGTAAAACACTTTCCCACATACACCTCAAGGACATCTTTGATGAATCAAACCCAATTGCAAGGAAGACTAAAGCAGAAACAAACCAATGGGACTACATCAAATTGAAAAGCTTCTGCACATACAAAGAAACTATTAAACAAACAGAGAGACCCCTCACAGAATGGGAGAAGATCTTCACATGCCAGACATCAGACAAGAAACTAATCACCAAAATATATAAAGAGCTCAGCAAACTTAGCCACAAAAAAGCAAATGACCCCATCCAAAAATGGGCAGAGGAAATGAACAAAACATTCACCACAGAGGAGATCCAAAAGGCTAACAAACATATGAAAAACTGCTCTAGGTCACTGATTGTCAGAGAAATGCAAATTAAGACAACACTAAGATACCACCTCACTCCTGTAAGAATGGCATACATCAAAAAGGACAGCAGCAACAAATGCTGGAGAGGATGTGGGGACAGAGGAACCCTTTTACATTGCTGGTGGGAATGTAAATTGGTACAGCCTCTGTGGAGAGCAGTCTGGAAAACTCTCAGAAGGCTAGACATGGACCTTCCATATGACCCAGTAATTCCTCTCCAGGGGTTATACCCCAAGGACTCCATAACACCCAACCAAAGAGAGGTGTGTACTCCTATGTTCATAGCAGCACAATTCATAATAGCTAAAACCTGGAAGCAACCCAGGTGCCCAACAACAGATGAGTGGCTGAGAAAGCTGTGGTATATATACACAATGGAATACTATGCAGCTATCAAAAACAATGAACCCACTTTCTCTGACCCATCTTGGACAGAGCTAGAAGGAATTCTGTTAAGTGAACTAAGTCAGAAAGATAAAGATGAGTATGGGATGATCCCACTCATCAACAGAAGCTGACTAAGAAGATCTGAAAGGGAAACTAAAAGCAGGACCTGATCAAATTGTAAGTAGGGCACCAAAGTAAAAACCCAGTGGTGAGGGGTAGACATGTAGCTTCCTGGGCCAGTGGGGGGTGGGAGTGAGCGGGAGGGATGGGTCACAGTCTTTGGTGGTGGGAATGGTGTTTATGTTTATGTAAATCAGTAGTTAATTAATATGAGAGGGGAAAATCAATTGTATGTCTCAAAGTTTCTCAAAACACAAACTGAATCTTTTTAATATATAGGCTATGTATCTGATATGCGGACTCTCTCAAAAGCCTAGACCAAGTAGATTAGAAGCTTCCAATAGCACAGCTATATACAAGATACTGGATACTGTACAGCAAACCATAACAAAGGGACTTTTCAAAGTTAACCCAATTAACAAATAATGTGATGATAATATTAACTATCGATTGTCTTTTTGAGCCCTAAGACAGCAGGAACCTCACATCTCCACTGTAGAGCCCCTACTTCCCCCAGTCCTGGAACCCTTGGATAGGGCCCACTTTCCCATATGCATCTCCCAATCCAAACCAAATAATATTGCATCCGCCGATCACAACCTAACCAAAGCAACGATTGCCACCTCAACATGCTTCACCTCAGGCTGTATACAGAGACTTCACATGTGGAATGACAACCCTGCAACTTCATTACTCGGGTGAGACCTTTCCTTTTATAGTACACTCTAATTTCATCTCAGGTAGTTCACTTTCTAACAAAGTCCCATAACCTAGATATACACCAGTTTCTGTGAGAGAGAGCTTATGTGCACACGTATTCATAAACTACTGCAAAATATATACCTGAAAGCAGAAGTACACTAGAGTTTGCAGTGAGTACCTCCCTAACACTTCCTCTCCACTATTCCAAGCTTGGGATCCATGATTGCTCAACAAATTGTTTGGCTTCATATGTTAACTCTCTTTTCAATCACCAGGTTCCAGATGCCACCAGGATGCTGGCTAGGCTTCCCTGGATTGAAGACCCCACCAATGTGTCCTGGAGCTCAGCTTCCCCAGAGACACACCTTACTAGGGAAAGAGAGAGGCAGACTGGGAGTATGGACCGACCAGTCAACGCCCATGTTCAGAGGGGAAGCAATTACAGAAGCCAGACCTTCTACCTTCTGCAACCCTCAAAGACCCTGGGTCCATGCTCCCAGAGGGCTAGAGAATGGGAAAGCTATCATGGGAGGGGGTAGGTTATGGGGATTGGGTGGTGGGAATTGTGTGGAGTTGTACCCCTCCTACCTTATGTTTTTGTTCATTAATACTTTCTTAAATAAAAAATTTTTTAAAAAAAGAATAACAAAAAATGTACAGAAATTATTAGAAATATAAGTCCTTGATGGCAAAGACCCTACATACATGTGAATCTCAGAAAAACCAAGGCTAAGAATTCTCATTGCCATTCTAATGTATAATCCTCTAAATTTCTTCCTGAGTTACTAATCTGCTTGTATCAGCACTTTTTTTGAGACTGTGCACAATAATGCTGCCAAACAAACAGCCACAAACCTCATTTATTGCTCAGGCATCTGGAGTCAGCTAGGGGATGGCTGAGAAGCTTTGCTGATATCTCAGGGTTTGTTCCCAAACAGAAAGTGAAGTTAATTATTGGTTCATATAAATTGGCTTTAATAGGAATGATTAGGACAACTTAATGGGATTGTGATCCTCCAAGTTGGTTCCCAGTATACTCACCTTCTAGTGCTCAGATATTTATATTCTTATTCTATCTCTCTCTCTTTCTCTCTTATACACACATACTGTATTACCAATAGAATATTTCAAATATAGCACAGTCTCTCTCTCTCTCATACACATACACTGTATTATCAATAGAATATTTCAAATATAGCACAGTCTCTCTCTCTCTCTCTCTCTCTCTCATAAACACACTGTATTACCAATAGAATATTTCAAATATAGCACAGTCATTTCATGACTAAGTCACAAAAGCTAATGTAGCTTCTCCCTCTGTTTATTGGATCATTTAGCTAAGCAGATGCCAGATACTGTATCATGAAGTCAAAATTCACATGGTGAAGAGGCAAAGCCTCAATATTCAACACCACCTTTCCAGGTATCTTGGAAGTGAATCCGTCAACCTCATGCAAGCCTTCAGAGGACCAGAATCTCTGAGCCAAAGCCAACCTGCTAAGTCAGATCTGAAATGCTAAACAGAATATCCAAAGGATAATCAACTTTTATAATTGTTGAATTTAGATGTATTTCTTCTGTGGTCACATACTATGTACCATGAACTCTTTTTATTTAATAACAGGTTATTATGTATATATTCTTATGGTCATAGCAGAAGTAGAAGAAAGTTCAAACAAGCAAACACTTTTTAAGTATCAATCTGTAGTATGCCTTCTAAAATTCTTTTGACTAAATCATATGACTCAGCTCAGAATATTGAGGTAAAGTGGGTTAGCTTACTTACTGTGGGAAGACACTACAAATGCATGTACTAACAAACATTGTTGGTCGCTTGGTAGATTGTTTTTATTATTTGTTTGTTTGCTTTTAACCAGAGTACTTTTCAACTGTGGTTTATGGTGGTGTTGGAGGGACTTTGGAGCCTTGGGAATGAAAGTCTTCTTGCATAACCATTATGCTATCTTCCCCAGACCCTGGAGGTAGTTTTAAAATGTATCCACACATTATTTGACACTGGTCCATTTGAAATCTTCTCAATGAATATGGAACGGACTTGGTGCTTTACTTTTTCACTTATTTTGCTGCTCAGTGACCAAAAAAAATTTTTATCAAGATCTCAGGGCCATATAGTTGCCTTGTGGCAAAGGAACAGCTGGTGGAGGGACCTCATTCAACTTTTTTTTTTTTTTTTTGCAGGCACCTGTTGTTGTTCTGACCATACTTCTTGGGTCAATTGGCAGTGTGGGGATGAAAGTGATTTCAACAGATCATCTCATCATAGTTGTATTTCTGTGCAACATATGATCTTCTATGACATGACCCCACAAATGCAAAATGGATTTCTGTGAGTTACTGGAGTTTGAAAGAGTGTGACCATCTCAGCTTACAAAAATGAGGCATTACTAGTCAGAGAGGATGTCCTCTTTGTCTTGTGTGGGGGTCTCTGGCGGGGTGATCTCCAGGGGAAATGTAACGGACTGGTTCTTTCTCGCTCGCGCAAGGGACGGCACAAAGTAAAGACACTGGGGAGACTGCAGCGTGCTCAGATCTCATTTATTAGCAAGTGGACATGAGTTAAATAGAAAACCAAACAAAGGGAATTATTGAAATATGTCAGAAATTACAGGTTTCTTAAAGATCAGCTTGCCCTTATGGTAGGGGGCTGGTATGACAGGAATTGATGAGATACAAGACAGTTACTCTCCATGACGCAAGCAACTTAATTATCCAAAGGTATCTGAGAGAAGCATAGGGGTTAAACCAGTAGGGTGAGACAGAGATAAGATGGATATCAAAAGGCCATATAGTTTGGAATTTCTCTTGTTTGGGGTCTGAGGTGTATGATGGAGTGTGTGATAAGGTGTGTTCTTCTGTGATCAGAAGGTGAGGTTTGAGTAAATGAATCTTAAAGTAGGCGGCCATCTGGCCTGCAGTTAATGGGGAGAAGTATTGGGGTTTCTGTGGGCCTGAGAGTCAAGAAGGAAAGAACTAAGTCTGAGTTCCTCCCCTTTGCTCACCTCGGTTGAGAGAGACTCACAAGGGGGTTATCTTCTAGGACCTCCATCCAAGGATGGGGGGAGTTCTCCCTAAGCTCTATCAAGCTTACACATAGTCCCAACATCCTTGGATTTTGGTTTTGATATTATCAATCATGTCACTTGGTTCAGTTTTGAGGGGACTGGAATTGAACATCAGGATCCTCACAAAAATCTGTGTCTGTTCCTACCATTCTGTTACTTCATTAAAAAGAGAGTGAATTTCTTCTAGTGAATTGAATATGGTGGTAGATGCATAGTGTGAGACTGCCTTGATTGAGACTACCGAGACAAGACTATAGGAAAAAGAACTTCTGCTTGGCTAATTCTCTTCTCTTAATTTCTTACTCTGAGAAGATGACAGATAACAAGCCTATTGATAGGTCTAAGTGAAGAGAAACTAAGGCCAACTACACGTTTGCCCCAGCTTGCTGCCATGTTATAAGCAGATCCTCCAACCCAAGTCAAGCCTTCAGATCATTGCTACAACAATCCACATCTCAACTGCTAAGATTCTAATCCAATCTACTTCTGAATAGTCCTGACCAACACAAACCGATATGTGTTATTATTGTTATAAACCACTAAAGTCTGAGATAATTTGTTATGCAGAAACTGATAACTAGTACAAGGAGAAATGCTGAACTAGAGCTTTTTTTTTAAGAACTCTTAGTTGCATACAAGATGCATTCTAGTTCCTTTAAGAAGGAAAGGAAAATATTAAAGAATACTGAAGAGTCTCCATGAGGATAGAGAGGCTGTAGAAGGCAAAACAATTCCCTGAACACAAGGCACTATTCCTACTGTATTAAGAGGCCTCATTGGGTACCACTGAAGTTAGTAACCAGATGTCAGACTCTTCATTGCTCATATATTAGAAAATTGGACACATTTATTACCCCCTTTATCCAGAAATGGAATCTATGAAATTCTAACTTCAGATTCCTATTCCCATCCAGTCAGAAATCATGTGCAAATTATTAATGGAATTCTCCTGCAAGGGAGTAAGGTAGGGAAAATGAGTTGCATGTTTCATGCTTGGGGAGGTGCTATTTATAACATAAGAAATACTCCACTAATACAAAAGGTATTCAAACAGTGCTAAGTGGTTGAAAAATAAATTGACAAATGTCCACTTCTTGTCACCATACAAAAGCAATATATTACTAAAATATTGATAATTTGAGAAGTTATTAGCATATCTGTGACCCAGAACCCCAAACAGCAAATGAATTTCACCTCTTGAGAATTTTATATTAGTTGCTAATAACTGCCTAGAGTGATGTGTTAAGATAACTTCTAGGCTCTTCAGAAAGACATCTGGAAACAAGTTGTGATGCTGTGTGGATGTTGCGCATTTGTACTAGATAGTAACACCACCACCAACAAAAAATGTCTCCATTTTTTCTGCATGTCCTTTAATTTCTTAAAAGTTTAGAAAACTTCACCATAAAAGCAAATGACCCTACTCAAAAATAGGCATAGGATATGAAAAAAACATTCACTTCAGACGAGAACCAAAAGGCTGACAAACATGAAAAACTGCTCCAGGTCGCTGATTGTCAGAGAAATGCAAACAATGACAACATTGAGATACCACCTCACTCCTGTGAGAATGGCACACATCAAAAAGGACAGAAGCAACAAATGCTGGAGAGGCTGTGGGGACAGAGGAACCCTTCTGCACTGATGGTGGGAATGTAAATTGGTCCAATCTCTGTGGACAGCAATCTGGAGAACTCTCACAAGGCTAGACATGGACCTTCCATATGACCCAGTAATTCCTCTCCTGGGGATATACCTCAAGGATTCCATAATGCCCAATCAAAAAGATATGTGTACACCTATGTTCATAGCAGCACAATTCATAATAGCTAAAACCTAGAAGCAACCCAGATGCCCCACAACAGATGAGTGGCTGAGAAAGCTGTGGTATATATACACAATGGAATACTATGCAGCTATTAAGAACAATGAATCTACCTTCTCTGACCCATCTTGGATGGAGCTAGAAGGAATTATGCTAAGTGAGCTAAGTCAGAAAGATAAAGATGAGTATGGGATGATCCCACTCATCAACAGAAGTTGAGAAAGAAGAACAGAAAGGGAAACTAAAAGCAGGATTTGACTAAATCTAGAGTAGAGCACAAAAGTAAAAACTCTGTGGTGAGGGAGAGGGTGTACATTTGGCTTCCAGGGGCGGCAGGTGGACGGGGGTTGGTGGGTGGGATGGGACACAGTCCTTTGGTGGTGGGAATGGTGTTTAGGTACACTCCTATTAAATTGTAGTCATATAAATCACTATTTAATCAATATGAGAGGGGGAAAAATTGGTTGTATGTCTTGAAATTTTTAAAACACAGACTGAGTCTTTTTAATACATAGGCTGAGTCTTTGATATGTTGACTCTCTCAAAAGCCTAGACCAGGGAGAACAGAAGCAACTGGTGGAGCAGCTATATACAAGATGTTGGGTATTATACAGCAAATCCTAACAAAGGGACTTTTCAAAGTTAACCCAATTACCAAATAATTTGATGATAACAATAACTATCCATTGTCTTCTTGAACCCTAAGACAGTAGGGATGTAGGAACCTCACATTTCCACTATAGAGCCTATATTTCCCCCAGTCCTGGAACCTTAGGGTGGGGTGCACTTTCCTGCATGCTTTTTTCAATTCATATAAAATAATATTGCATCTGCCAATCACAATAGTTTAAGTTTAACTTAAACTATTTCTGCTGACTAGTTGTCTTTAAGTCATTTGCCTAAAAAAGACATGCAAGTCAATCCAGGACCCCTTTCTACCACTCCTGTAATTGGTAGAACATAGATATACAAAATAGCTGCTCTGGGAGCTTAAAAATAGTTCACTCTATAAATCATCCACTTTGTCAAGTGCAAAGTCTTAGGTTTGAGCCTCAACACTACATGGGAGCACCATGTCATCAGGAGAATCTCTAAGAATAATGGAGCAGTTCTGTGGCATCTCATCTCTTCCTGTTTCAGATTGGGATAGGAAATTAAAGAATTGGCCAGGAAGTAGTGAAACACCACACATACACAAGGCCCTGGTGCAAATAAATAAATAAATAAATAAATAAATAAATGCTATTTTGGCTAAATTTGACCTCCTGCCTTTCTCTTACTTCCATCACACCTATATCATTTTTTAAGGGACTCCATAAAAATCCTGAAATTCTCCATGGCAGTTTAATTGCCACTGATCTGTACCATAAGTATATAACCAATGCCAACAGAATATCCCTATTTTTGCCTTCTTTTCCCTGAAATCCTACCAAGTGGTATAAATAAATTGTGGGCATTCCCTGCATGTCAGTTTCCATTTAAGTGTTTAGGTGGTCTGATCTTTTTTTCCCCCATGTGAATCAGTCATGTTTATAGTTATAAACCTGGAGTAATAAATTATCTCAGTAATTTCACACAGACCAACTTCAGAACAAGTTATGATAATATTAAATTGCTTTATCGTCTTTGTGTTAATAGCAGGAGAGCTCCCTATCTAAAGATTAAATATCACACCTATTGTGTAATGTTTTCAGTGGAACAAAGTCCTCCCTTTACTCTATTCCCTTTTGCCACCATTGCTCTGAGTGCCTTCAACAGTTTCATTATGATATTATGGAGCAAAGTATCTGCTTAAGCCATACAACAGTGCTTCTCATATTTTAATATGGATGCACATCAACTGGACATTTATTTGAATGTAAATTCTCTTTCAGTAAGATTCTCCTTCCCCATTAAGGTCTCAGATAATGCTGATTCTCCTGGGCCATGAACTACACTTTACCAGCATTGCTCTCAAAGACTATTCTAACCTCTATGAGAAGAATCTACTTACTTTCCTAGAATTATAATTGTGTGTCACATCTCCTTACCTGCTTCCCATAAATCACACTACTTCACCATCTACCCACTAGACAAAAGTGGTCATTTCTACCTCACCCTTGCTTGTAGCGATTATATTCATTCACTGAACCAGTAGTCTTTGAGTACCTACTAAGAGTTAGACATCGTGTCAGGCTCTAGACATACATCCATGGACAAAAATTATCCTTTCTCACATGGAATTTCTCACTTGGAGTTTATTAAACAAATAACTGATAATATTTGAACTTATAAGGACCAGCAGGAAGGAAAGCTACAAGACACTTTGAGAGCTAATAAAGGAGAAAATATCTAAGGCCTTTGGAGTTTTTGTTTGACATGATTTCCTCTTGATTTCAAAAAAATCAGTCATTTCTTGAGTAAATCAAGGTTTCAGATGGTTCCATAATAGCCCATTTACCTTCTCCTTGACTGTGATCATCAGTGTACATGACATTTGGTGTTACATGATCACACTCACCTTTGGCAGAAAGATGAGCATTGCACAGCACATGTAGTTGGCAAGCAAGTCCAACACTGCCCGAGCTCTGAATTAGTACTGGAAAGCTTAATGTGACTTTTGCCCCTTGGCATCCCTTGTTAATGGCACTGTCCATCTGCAAAGACAAGCTGTTCCCTCCGAATTCTAGTCAACATTTCCCCTTCCTTCTTTAAAGAAAAAAAAAAAAGATAGCAAATAGAATGCCTTAATTTCTTCAGTTGTATGACCTCTTTTCTGATCTACTGCCTGAAAATTATGACTTAGCTATTGCCATCAAATCAAATTACACTAATTAACAACACGGAGCTTAATTTTTATTCATTGAGAGTGACAAGGTTCAGATCTACTTGTTGTATCAGAGATAGGGACCTTCTTGAGCTAAGGAAACTTAGCTCAAGTTGCAATTTGTATACTTTCCAGTCTACCAGATGGTCAAGAAAAAGAGAAAAGATATGGAGCTAGCAAAACCACTGACTGCTACATACGATAAGGCTTCCACCACTCCACTAAAGTGTGTGACTGACTATATGGAATGTTGTATTCAAGGAAGTACCAATCCATAGATCAAACCATACCTACAAAGCAAGTTGAATCATTCCAGAAATTCCTTGAAAATGTATCTCATTTGTCCATTTTGGTTTTAAGTATCACTTAAAGCTTCATTTATTGATAGTCATTCTCAATATTTCCCATCAATAATAAATTCTCCAATGTTTCTTATTTTTCTCTTCTCATAAAACTCTCCTCTCCTCTCTTGATTTCTCTCTGTCCTATCCAACAGCAACAATGGCAGCAATGACAACAACAAGGGCAACAAAAATGGAAAAAAATAAAAAAAAAAGGCCTCCAGGAGCAGTAGATTCATAATGCAGGCACAGAGCCCCAGCAATAACCCTGGAGGAAAATAAAAGAGAACCAACTGTTCTCTTTATCCAGCAAGAATCATCAAGGGCCAGGAGGTGGTGCACTCAGTAAAGCACACACATTACCAACCAGATTCATCATACTTTAAACTCTTCACAGTTGACTTTTTCCCTCCCTGGATTTGTTTCTGACAAAATCTTGAGACAGTAACTCTCCTCTTTTTCTAAAGTAGAATAGTTCAGAGAGTCTGGCACTTTCAGTCTTGCTTTCATGTCCAGTGACTTTATTATTAAAATTCTAGTGTTTTCTAATTAAGAAAGTAGGAGATGATGGAGTTAGAAGATGGTTCACCTATAAGAGACTTTAAGCATACATGATGATCCAGGTTTAAAACCCCTGCCATCACATGGAAGCACCATGCAAAAATGGAAGCAGTGCCACGATAGCTCTCCGTCATTTCCTTGTCTCCCTCTCCCTTTATGTGAAAAAATAAATAAATAAATAAATAAATCCACCAGGAGTAGTAGAATCATATATGAACAAGGTCTCAATGAAGTGCTGACAGCAAGGGAAAAGAAAATAGGAAATGGCAAGAAGCTAATGTGAAATCAGTAAACTTCTAATTTAACTGACTAGCAATTGCATTTAATTTATATTTCCCTGTCTCTATATATACATATATATCTATGCAAATACATAGATACTAACACAGAGACCGGGACTTCCTGTAATTGTTGTCTGGCTCCTCCTATCCTGCCCAAAGTGTGAATCCTCCTATGAGTTCTTTATCAAATTCCATTCTCCAACAAAATAGAATCCATAGATAGCACTCAATTAACTTTTAGTGTTTTCTTTCTTTCTTTATTCCTTTCTTTCTCCTTTCATTTCTGGGGCAGCAGAGAACTGGGCTGAATTTTTCAGATAGGAAAAGAGAGATAGAAGAGAGGAGAAAAACATCACAGCAGTGAAGCTTCACCTAGCATGATGAGGACTGGGCATAAACCTGTTTCACTCATATAACAAAGGCTCCACACATATTACAGTACACAAGAGCCAGGGTTCAAGCCCCTGGTCCTCACCAATAGGGGAAAACTTCATGAACTGTGAAACAGTGCTACAGATGTCTTTCTCTTTCTATCATCTGTCTGTATGTATATCTATCTATCTATCTATCTATCTATCTATCATCTGTCTATCTCTATTTCCTTCTCTGTCAACTTTTCTCTGTCTCTAACCAAAATAAATAAATAAATAGCAGGCTTCTTCCCTGGTGAGCTAGCTTCAGGCAGGACCTTCAATTTACTTCATATGCATTTTCACATGCCGCCAATAATTTTTAACTATACCTATGCATATTACTTTTCATTATCTCTTCAAAGTATTTGAAATTAATAGCAGATATATCTTATCTTAGTCTTCGGCATGTTATAATGTTAGGACTACTGGAGGACAAAATCAAATTAAGTGTCTTTTAGACACATCTGAATTTTTTGCTCTGTAGAATACACCACGAATCCTTTCTCAGGGAGTCAGCTCTGAGCCAGTATTTGTGAATGCCAATTGTACACAAGGAGAATGGAGAAGTGGATGACCCTGGCTTCCTAACCTGCAGTTTTGTTTCTTAATCCCAGGTTCACCAGCTGGGACTTTGATGGGGCATTTTATAGCACAGCCTTTGCTACCCTTGTGAAACATTATAATCACATAAAATGTTATGCTATAGAATTGTAAGTAATATGGAGCCTGCTCTTGGCATCTGTGCCTTAATCACCTCTTTTCATCGCTTCACTGCCCGTTTAAGAGTCCTTGGAAAGCTTCCTTCCACATGAATAGGGGTGTGGAGTTTAATCAGACATGTCTGGCAAAGACACCCTCATTTCCAATTCCAGTTCCAATTCCAGTTCAGCAACTCAGTAAAGGTGGTATCGGGAAGTTCTCTTAGCTTCCTGTGTCCTTATTTAATCAACATTACCTCAGCCTCAAGAAGTCATTTCTCTCACTCAACTATGTGACACTTTGGAAGAACTATTGTAGATTTTCAAGCCGACATAACCACACACCAATCAAAAATTGAACCGTTTCAGAGTGACCATCTAACCTGCTCTGACTTCTATGAAGCAGAATCCTAGCACCAGAAAATAGCTCTACTTCTCACCTTAGAGAGATGTTTGGGAATGTGTGAGGGCTAAATGTCAGAAGTAATGGCATAATTTTCATTCCTACCAAGCTCTATAGTGCCTTTAGGCAACATAAACTTTTTGGTATTTCCTTAGATGTCTATACTATAATCTGAATGCAAGCACGGCATGGACTCCACTGCCTGAATTCAACTATAAGCCAATTTTATTAACTTCTGGTTCATAGAAGAACATTTTGTCACATTGGTAGGATGAGATAGAACTGGATCCTTTAAACATCAACTTCTGCAGAAAATGCAAAACAGTCTCACTCACAGATGATGTTATCAAGTTCAGGAACCAACTCTGCCTACCCCTGAAATAGAAGGCTAGCCTTCAGCAGCCTGTGTGGTGTGTTCCTCTAGGCCCATGTAGCAAGGTGGTTGTGTACCAGGCATGGAAGCAGAACCAAGCATTCACTGCTTATGCAAATCTTATCACCCATGTATCCAAGGTTCTCTTGATACAAAGTGGATTAAAAAAAGTTTATTAAAATTTGTTTTCAAGGATACATCAGAGAGAAAGGGTGAGTGAAGGCTATTTGAGAGCACTGCCCTGTGGCAGCAGTGATTAAACCTGGAAACTGGCATCAGGCATACGAACTGGTGTATTACCACTCTGTATATCTCTGGACACCCAAAGTGAATGTTTTCATGAACATTTTTTACTCTAACAAACGCATGAGCAGCCAAAAGCCAGTCAGCAGAAGCAGGAGGGGTGGGGGGGGATGCAAATTCCTTCCTTTTTCATCAAGCCTAAACATAATAGTGTTCTTCAAGGTCATCAATGCCCAAACACTGTATCAAATAACACAGTGCCCTTATCCCTCAAATAGTTGCAAATACCAATCACCTGAGAGCTTTTAAAAAAATCCTTGTGTCAAGTGAAAGAAACAAAAGACATGTTATTTTAGCTGAGAAATTTCCTCACTTAGGCAATTGTCAGAACATATTCATCCAAGGGGCAGAGCATACACCCAGGCATATGTATGCAAAATGACCAACACCAAGGCACATCACTGTAAAACTATCAAAACTCAATGACAGTGGAAGAAATCTGAAGGCTTCTAGGGAAAGGAAAGTTACATACAAAGGTAGAGTTATCAGGTTTTCATCAGACTTAATCTTCACAAACTCTAGAGGCAAGGAGAGAGTGGCATTTGACATATTCAAAGTACTAAAAGAAAAAGAATTCCAGCTACAGACCTTGTCTCCTGCAAAAATATCCTTCACATATGAGGGGAAAGTAGAGGTCTTCTCAAATATCCAAAATCTAAAAGAATCTGTTATCATCAACCCCACCTTATAAGAACTACTAAAAGGAGTCCCACAAGACAAGAGGAAGTAAAGGAATACACATTCTAAACAAGGAGAAGAGCCGTCAACTAGAACTAAGAATACAATAGAAAAAGAAAAGGGGGCTAGGTGTTGGCAAACCAGGTTAAATGCTCATAATATGAAGTACAAGGACCAACACAAAGATCCCAGTTTGAGCCCCCAGCTCCCCACCTACAGGGAGTTTGTTTCACAAGCGGTGAAGCAGGTCTACAAGTGTATATCTTTCTATCTTCCCTTCCCCTTTCAATTTCTCTCTTTCCTATAGAAATAATGGCTACAGAAGCTGTGGATTCAAAGTGCAGACACTTAACCTCAATGATAACTCTGGAGGCAAAACAAACAAAACAAAACAAAAAAACAGGAAAAGGGAGGGAATTAATGGACTAAACAGTTCTATCAAATCCACCAAGTTGCAGATGCTATCATGATTCCATCATGACTTCCCTAGGTAGATGACCACACAAATATGTCCCAGAACCTAACCTCTCCAGAGCCTACCCTACTGGTGAAAGAAAGAAATAGACTGGGATTATGGATTGACATGCCAACACCAATGTCCAGCACAGAAGCAATTACAGAAGCCAGAACTCCTACCTTCTACATCCACAAAATAATCTTGATCCATACTTTCAGCAGGAGAAAAATGATAGGGGAAGATGAACAGAGGGCTCTGAACTCCGACACATCAGGATCCAGAGAGAGAAGACAAAAAAATGAAAGGACATTTGGAAGTAGGCATAAGTGTATGTGACTTAGAAAGGAAGAGAAGGCAGAACCATAAAAAATGGACAAATATAGACAGTTATATAAATAATTGTTAACTCATACCTGTAACCTTGGGAAAACTATTGTAGTTTCCATTGAATGGAATGGGGATACAGAGCTGTGGTGGTGGGAACAGAGCAAAATTTTACCTCTGTTATCATGTAATTTTATAAATCAATGTTAAACCACTAATAAATTTTTTTTAAATCCCTTTGCCAAATCGTAAGCCACCCTAAATGCATCCAAATGACGAGGGAGCGAGCCAAGCATCAGTTGTTTTAAATATTTTCTAAGTGTTCCAATGTACCATAGCTTGAGAATCACCAACTAGTATTTATATGCACAGATACTTAAGGAGACTGCCTAAGCTATTGAGCTTTTTTTATGTCTTTGTGTGTGTGTGTGTGTGTGTGTGTGTGTGTGTGTGTGTGTGTGTGTGTGTGTGTGAAATGTAGCCCTTTAGAAATAATAATACAACATTTATCTTGCAGGTTTTCTATGAAAATGAAAGGATGTATTATTTTGGAAAAATGGTTTCCAGTATAGGCTACGAGTTAAATTTTTTTTTTTTTAAAATAAGAACCCACATGTCAAATTCATTCGTTTTGGGCCTCTGTTCTTCTTGTCTCTTTGTAGAACTTCCCCTACCTGACTGGTGACTACCACAGCTTCCAGGTAACCCACATTTTATTGGCACACCAGACCTTAAGAATTTCTTTTGTCCTCATGTCTTATGGTGTGTATTTATTGTATATATGTTGATTATCTCCTCCACTAGAATGTAAATAGATCAAGAGGAGGATCGGCCTGATTACTAGATGAGTGCCTGAATAAATGAGTGAAGGACTGTGAACACTGAGGTAGACCTAGTTCCTTAGTGATAAAAACACTTGGGAGTTAAAGGAAAAATGTTTAAGTCTGTGGAGAAATGACCCTTCCACAGGTCACCAAATGTTCATGATTCAGAAACCACATTGGGGTTTACCATGGGTGAGACATCACAGCTGGGAAGAAGTGAACATGTTAGCATTCCCAATTATGTCTTGTGCAATAATAACCTTGCCTGTAAACAAGTGGCCTCTCCCTGAAAATATAGACCCAACAAGATTGAGCACCAGCTAATTATTTCATTTGAACGCTCTCATTTCATTTCAATAAATAACTCATATCTATTTTATTTAGTTTAAAACTTAGCCATTTTCATTATTATAAAATGCTGCTCTCTCACCAGTCAGGGGCTCCAGTTCTTACATGTTACATGAAAATGAAGCAAGTATCTTCAGGAGTTTTAGTGGGATGAAATCCATGATGAGCATATGAAGACTGGTGAAGAGTTTCTCATCTTACAGAAATATTGGTAGCATGGTACCTTTTAGCAATATGATTCCATAGGTACTAAAGCAGTCTTTTGGCATTTCATCAGGATTTGACATTTACATTTTTGTTGATCATCTTATAGGCATGTTTATTTCCATGGAAGATGATGTGTCCTAACCCGGAACACCTTGTCCTCCTAAGAATAGTTTGAATTACAAAGTTGCCTCCAGCAAAGTTGTTGACTGTGAAGTCATGTCTATACTGGAGTACCTAAGTCAGCTAAAATTCACTAGGCTCAACAAAGTTCACGGAGATTACTATAGCATTGACTTACAGTGCTCTTTGGGGAACAAATATATTACTTAATTTCAACTTTTATCTCCAATTCAACACATTGAACAATATAAACAGACTAGGCCTCTCTCACTATTTGACAACAATTCAAGACATTTCAAGGATAGTCTTCAGGTCTCGATACAGACTCTTCCAGGTCTACCCTTCCATGCCTCCTCCTACCTGCAGTGCTTAGAATAATATTCCTTCACACACACAGAGTCAAGAACCTGGACATTCCTGTACCCTTGGGTATCATGGCAAGGAAGTCTTCACTAGTTTCACAAGATATCTCTATTTAAAACAAGTGCCTTACAAATAAACATTTGACTCTGGTTGCAAACAAAAATGTGTTCTGGCTGGATGTCACAAGGGTTGACAGTTTGTCACAACATGGCAATTTGACATTTTCTGTAAACCAACATTTTGTTGTATAAAATTGCCTATCAGATGTTAACCAACTTACCACCCTGGTTCTGTCCACATCGGATCACTAAGAAATATTGTCAGTGATCTAAAAGCTGGTCCATAGTTAGGAATTAGGCTATGCTCTTTCAGTTGATTTCTGTTCTGCATGTATTTTAAGAACCTGCCTGCATTTACAGAATAATTGTGCTTTGGTCCTTCTTCCCTTCCTATACATGCTATGTGACCCCATTTCACTCTCAGACACTGAGATTAGTGCTTTTCAAACTTTACTATGCATACAAATCATGTAAGGATATTTTTAAATGCAAGCTCTGATATAATAGGTCTGATATAGTGCATTTTTAACAGGTGCTAAGAGTATAACTCTGCAGATACGGATGCACAAGTTGGACAGAAAATATTTAGCGTTTCCGTATCCCACAAACACATCAAAATCTAATTGAAATGTTGAAAGTGACATTTGACCACCAAGTTTCAAATGAAAGAGCAGGCTTGTGTTTCTGTTCACAGGGATAATAAGTCATTTTAAAAGATGAAGAATGTTTCATCAACAGAGTGATGACATTCTTGTGGAATTCTGGTGCTCATGATGGTTTGAGGGAGATCCAAGGGACATACACCCTTCAAGTAATCTGCAAGCCTGATGATTATATATATCAGGAGGCTCTCGTTGCATTGAGCAGAATCTAGGCATTGAGGCCAGTGCTGAATATATAACTTCCCCAGACACAGACACAAGAAAACTAAAGAAACCAGCGTAATGGAACACCAAGTCTCTCTCTCTCTCCCTCTCTCTCTCTCTCTCTCTCTCTGTCTCTAACTCTCTGATGAGATAATTAAGGCTATACTTCTCACTATTCACAATAGTCAAAGTATAAAGTCAACCTAAATGTTCACTGACCAATGATGAATCAAGGAGCTGTGGGATATATACTCAATGAACTACTACTGGGCAATTATATGATAATATTGTCCATTTCAGGAAAAAAAATAGATGGAATTTAAGGTGATTATGCTAAGTAAAATAAAAAAGTAAAAGATTTCACCCAATTTAGATAAGTAAATAAAGTAAAAAAAATATAAAATAATGGCATAGCTAATACTTAAACTCTAAAAAACTATGATGGTTAGCAGAGGAAATGGGGAGGAGAAAGGATAAAGGAGTCTCTTTGGTGTTATGGCAGTGGAATTTTGGTGGTGAGTGTGGTGAATTTTATATACCTCCACGGGTAAGAAATTACACTCCTAGAATTTTATTATATTGTAAACTTATTTTAAATCAATTAGAAAGTTGGGCAAAATCCTATTTTTAAAACCTCTTCCTTCTAGAGAAGCAGAATGAAAAGACGGCGGATGACAAATGGTTAAAATCATCTCACTGCTTTATCATCCAGAGCAGAGGAAGGGGGGAGAGCATGAGAGAAACTCCCTCAACTGCTCTTTCTCGCTTGTTCTCCTTAGGATTATTTTATTTATAGCTAGGAAATATAATTACCTACAGCTGTGTTTCTCAATCACAGGGCACTTAAGGCAGCATTTCCACCCACCAGGTCTTCGCTGAGCCTTCCTCTGGAAGGAACAGCCCACCACTTCTGTGTAGTTCTGTGGCCTCCCAGCTTTTCTTGTCTTGAGAAGACCCAGGTTATCAGCTAGTGCGACCTTTTACACAGGCCCTGTCTAAGACTTGCCTGGAAATAGTAGATTAATTTCTCTATCCAATCGCATTACCAAATGAATAGATTTGAAAGACACATGTCCCCCCACTGGGCCCTTCTTGGAGTTATGAGAGACTCCGCATGGCAATTAATTTAGCAAAGTGATTAATAGCTAGAGCACCAAGCCAGCTTGGATCCAGATCAGAGTCTACCAGTTCCTTGACTTTTCAGTTAGCTTATCTGTACAGTGTGGGTGATGATAGTGCCAAGCTCAAGGTACGCGAATTACATAGAAGCATGCTAAGTATTTAGTTGTTTGAGCAGAGAAGGTAGTTAACAAATGGCAGCAATAACTAGATGGGTGGTGGCAAAGAATGGATAAACCGGAACCAGGGACTCAGTATCCTTAAAGGTCTTCTACCTGTGTGTTGCAAGGTTTAGAGAGCATAAAAAATCATTGAGCACAAATTATTGAGCTCCACCCTGAGATGAGTGGACTCAGTAGGTCAGAGGTAGCACCCAATCATATCTAACAAGTTCCCAGGTGATAGATAACCTCAGGACCAAGTAGCTAAACTAAGCCCTTTCTGGATGTCAAAATGCTCAGCTCCACCTCTCCTATTCCTATAAAGGTGTCTGGTAAGATCAGTTAAGCAATTCCTATGATGTGAAATTAAGGAAATGAATACTTACTAGAGATCTATAATGAATCATGAGCTTTAAATGAATTACGTGAACATCATAGTAAGTTGTAGGGGTATTTACAGTTGTCCCTTCTCCTTGTTATTTTATATTCTTTTCTTCATTTTTGAAATAATGAAACAGAAGCTAAAGATAAACCAGGTGCCTTAGACATCTTAATGCAGCAAGAAATTGAAGAGCCAGAATTTGAATCCAGTCTCTAACACTTTACTTCTTCTGCAAGCTATGTTCAAGTGTAGCTTACTTATACCTATGTTTTATTGTTGGGTAGTACTTAAAAATTAGAATGTTTCTGTTTTATGTTGCACTGCAATCTGTCTCTGTGAACTCTGTATCTAATCATAATTCTGGGTCTTCAGTACAGTTGAGAAAGACTTCATAGCGTTTGAACAGAGAGAGCCAGTTTTACTGTGAATTGGATTATGGTTAAGTGTGTAACTTTCATCTTAGTACTCCTGGATTAGTCCTCAGAGTCTCACCTCTTAGTGTCAGGCTCTGGACACTTTCTTACTTCTCTGTGTCCCGATTTTTTAAACCTGTAACATGAGATTATTCTTAGTACTTTCACCAGAATGTTAGAAGAAAACATAATAATGCATGCACTGAATGACACAGCAATTTTAGCATTGATTATCTGATTCATAAAGTCTTTGTAAAATCTTTATAATGTCCTTGGGGCCGGATGGTGGTGCACCTGGTTGAGCGCACACATCACAGTGCGCAAGGACCCGGGTTTGTGAGTGGTAAAGCAGGGCTGCAGGTGTCTCTCTGTGTCTCTCCCTCTCTATCACCCCCTTCCCTCTCAATTTCTGGCTGCCTCTATCCAATAAATAAATAAATATAATTTAATTTTTTTTAAATCTTTATAAAGTCCTATGAAATGACAGTCTTCATAACTGGAGAATCCATGGTATAACTGTAGTACACTTAGCTGAGTCTTCTTTGAAGTCCTCCCTGGTGATTAGAGGAGTTGGATAAAATGTCTGTAAAGTGGAGTGGGGCAGTAGCACAGCAGCTTAAGCACAAGAACTGGCACAAGGATCTGGGTTCAAGCCCCAGGATCCCCACCTGCAGGTTGCTTCACAAGTGGTGAGGCAGGTCTGCAGGTGTCTTTCTCTTCCCCTGTCTGCCTTCCCCTCCTATCTTGATTTCTCTCTGTCCTATCCAACAACAACAGCAACAACAATAATAATAACAAAATGATAAACAACAAGGGCAAGAAAAGGGAAAAAATAGCCTCCAGGAGCAGTGGATTCATAGTGCAGGCACTGAGCCCCAGCAATAACCCTGGAGGCAAAATAAAAAATGTATGTAAAGAGCAGCTCTGCATTTTATTAGCAAGAGCTATGGGTTAAACTAACCAATTTAAAATAATAGTAACTTTGCTTGTAGAGGTCATTCTGCTCATTATGGTAGAGAGATAGAGTAATTTAAGATACTAAAGTAGACCAACCATATATATTCCAAACAGAAGTCTCCATATTTCAAGGATACCTAAGAGTGGAAAATCAAATCATTAGTAAATGAGTGTGGAACTTTTGATTTCTGGTCAAAAATAATTTGTTAAAGAAATTATATAATAAGGCAAAGGAAAACAGATATTGTTTAATCTCCTGTCTTAGACAGAAGGGGGAAAAAAGCTGAGTTCTACTCTCCTTCCTTTTTACCCTTGCTCTTAGTAATATGACTTTTATTCATTTTTTTATCTTTATTTACTTATTAGATAGAGACAGCCAGAAGTTAAGAGGGAAGGGAGACAGAGAGACAGAGAGACAGAGACACCACAACACTGCTTCACTATACACGAAGCTTTCCCACTGCAGGTAGGGACCCGGGGGGGGGGGACTCCTGGATCCTTAAACATTGTTACATGTGTGCTCAGCTAGGTGCACCACCACCCAGCAATATGACATTTTAACACCTCCTGTCAAAACTTAAGAGCTGGTTCCATCACTTTTTAATTTAGGCTTGTTTTACTCTAAAGGATACAGTAGAGTGATATCCCTGCACTAACTCTGAGTCCAAGAAACCTTGGAACTTTGCCATCACATCATGACTAAGTTCACAGCAGCTTCCCCGAAGTTCAGATACATGATTCCATCATTCTCCATCATTGCTCCAGACAATTGAGTGAGGTCACACAAGACCAGCCATCAATAAATTACAGACTTATGAGTGAGCCCAGTAGGTGCAATCAAGTCTGTTCTAGATCCAGCTAGTTGATCCATAGACTCATGAGAAGCTCTTTCCTGAGTCTTGAGGGTTTATTTATTTTTTTAGAGTAATAACTCTCCAAAGTTCATAGTAATGAAACAGCAACACAACCATGTAAACTCAATGACAAGAACACTTGCACAGTTTAAGCTGTAGAAAACTGTCCGTTTTCAGTCAATTTTTTAATTTCTAAAAATGATTTTATATGGAGCAAACTAATACTGAAACTGTGCCCCCCAAATGACAGGGGTATCTAACATGGTGACCTAACATTGATCCAGAAGGCCAAATGACTGCATGGTCTTCAGATTCCTACATGAGAAAGTGCACACTTTACCATTCAAATGTGGGTACCTGGATTCCAACCTCTGACTCCACATGGGTGCACCATGCACAAGGGGGTGGGGGGAATCATAAGTGTAATATGTTATAGTGTATGCCTACTCCCTCTCCCATATCTTTTTCCCTTCCTGTTTCTATCTATGGTGGGAAAGAAAAAAAGAAAAAAGAAAGGTTCATTGGAAATGATGGAATGATGAAATGATGCAGGCACAAAGTCCAGGGGAACACTAACAGAGGGAAAAGGTGCATACTCCAGGCACTTTGGTGTTCTGAGATCTTTGCATGTCATTTTGCATTGAAATCATAACATACAGTCCTCTACAACTGGTATGATATATGCATGGTAAAACTAAAGTACTCCAACAGTAAGAAATGTCATGAAGGTAATGCAGAAAGTAAATTGCCAGGGCAGAATTTGAACCCAAGCAATCAATGGTCCAGGCATTCTCATTATATACATGGCATCTTTCAGGTCATTGAAAACAAGGGGGAAAATTAATAAGCCTTTACTTTTGTGTTAATATAACAAATATTAATTGTAAAAATACAAAAGTAAATATTTTGTACCTCTGGACTTAACTGTAGTGAAAATTTGTGGCTTTATGAAAGCTCTGTCTTCTCAGAAGGGCATGCATAGTCTATTCTCACCTCTAGCCCCTTGTGGAGACATGAAGGATAACTGTTTGTGAAGTCCTTGGGGAGCTCTACAGTTCATTATAGAAGCTGGTCCCTGGTGGGTACTCACTGCAGACTATTGTGTACTTTTGCTTTCAGGTATATATTTTGCCCTAGTTTATGGATACGTGTGAACATATGCTCTATCTCAGGGGACCTGGTCTACATCTAGGTTTTGGGACTTTGTTAGGACTTTGTTAATTCCACCTAGAATGGAATTAGAGAATACTATGAAAGGAAAGGTCTCACCCAAGTAATGAAGCAGAACGATTGTCATTCCACACCAGAAGTCTCTGGACACAGTCTGAAGTGAAGCATGCTGCCCCACCAATGCGTCCTGCAGCTCTGCTTCCCCAGAGCCCCACCCTACTAGGGAAAGAGAGAGGCAGCCTGGGAGTATGGATCAACCAGTCAACGCCCGTGTTCAGTGGGGAAGCAATTACAGAAACCAGACCTTCCACCTTCTGCACCCCACAATGACCTTGTGCCCATACTCCCAGAGGGATAAAGAATAGGAAAGCTATCAGGGGAGGGGATGGGATATGGAGATCTGGTGGTGGGAGTTATGTGGAGTTATACCCCACCTATCCTACGGTTTTGTTAATGTCTCCTTTTTTAAATAAATAAAAAATAGAAAAAGAAGCTGGTCCCTATAGCCTGAGATTCCCAACATCAGTATTACGTGTCTAAATTATCCCAAAAACGCCATTGCAAAATGCATATGTGTTGCTTGAGAAGGTTACTGTGAATTTATTTGTATTATACAAACTTTAATTAGGAGACACAAATTTAAGCACTCACAGAGACCAGACGTATAAAGGAAAATGATAAAAGAGTCTGAAATTTTGCAGGAGGGAGTTATGGGGACTGTGGCAAATTGATTAGTATATGCCCCCTCTAAATGAAGATGCTAGTACTAACATCAAGACAAATTGTTGTCACTGACAATGATAGATGTTTTTATTTTAGAAAAGAAGATAAAACATACTAGTATCAGTGGGTAATTTTTCTTTGAAGTACTACAAGAGGAGGGAACCTAATCTATCAGTTTAAATTGATATGCAGGAGACCAGTTTATACCCTGTGCCTGGATTAGTGTATCATTTCCCTAAAGCAGAGCAATTGCAAGAATCAGTGATAGGATCCTTTTATCAATAACAACAACATCGTCTGGGAAATGGCTAAAAATGCAAGATTTACACCAGCGGTCTCGGGTTAAATTCCCAGTGCTATTATAAAGCAAAGCAAAGCAGTGCTCTGATTAAAAATAAATAAATGCAAGGCTTGGGGCCTACGTCCTAAGTCTGTATTTCTAAGAGTATGACCCAAGTAACAGGATTTAACAAGTCCTTTGGATGTTTTTTTCACACATCTCAATATGAGTATTCCATATGCGACAAGAACCAGATGTGGAAAGAGTCAAGGGCAGGATCAAGGGGTGACTAGAAGAAGGTTTCGAGTCCTCAAGATCAGGAAGAGAAGGAAGGTGCAGACAAGATCCCAGGAGGCATTCCAGCCACTCTGCAAATGAGACTGTCATCTGTGGAGCTTCACAGGACCTTGCACAGCCTCAGTGGCTCCTCCTCCAAAACCAAAATACCAGACACATAAAACCTGGTGGTACCTTCTTCCCCTCCAACTCTCAGGAAAGTGACACTGTGTTCCTGTATTTGGAGAGCATTGTCAGTACTAAATCTGCTCTGAAGCATGTATCCAAAGTTGTCACTGTTCTCAACTAATTAGTCAAAAGCTTCCATCTGCCTAACTGCTCATCACACTTTTCATATTAATTTTTATGCAAATGCAGCAATTCTGGGAAGGAATGATGTCAAACAGAGTGATAGGTATCTCACTTGAGCCATAATAGGATACATCCTTAATGTGCAATCTGCAAAGCCTCCAGAAAGGTCATGTTGAACTAAGCTTCTTACATTTGGGATTCTTTGAAGTTTAAAAATAACTTCAATTAAAGTCATGGGAGATGTCCGAGATATACCCCAAAATATATGGTACTGACCTAACCTACTTACCTTAACTGTCTAAGAAGCTGGCTACCAAGCCAATCACTCAAAGCACAGTTCATTTAATTTTGTCTTCCCTCTTCTTTAATCCTCCCTCATTTTTTGCTTAGCTATGTAGTCTTATTTTACTCTTTCCTTCTTTATATTATTTGTTGCCTTCTCTTTAAAGAAAGTGAGCTATCATTCAAGAACAAATTTCATTGTAGCAGTGACCTCTAGGTTGTTAAGGCTCTAGATTAAACCCCAGTAGAAGGTTGAAATGCTGAGGTGATTTGAAAGAAAGGGTCAATTGTCTGGCATTAATTCAGTAATAACTGGAGAGACATTATTCTTATTGCTTCCTTCCAGGCAGAACTATCTGGTATCTTATGAAGTTCAATGTTGCTATAAGAGAGAGTAAAATGAAAATTCGTTTGATTCCAGCTCTAACTCTAATATTGACCCCATATTCAAATCTACCTACAAATGTTTGTTGGGGCAGGTCTAGGGTTCAGATAATCCCTCTCCCTCTGCATCACACTGTTGCATACAAAGCTTGCTGATACTTATAATGGTTTAAAGCAACCATTTATTTTGCTAACAATTCTGCTGACCTGGGCTGAGCTCCATTATGTGGTCAGCTGGCAGGCTGCCTTGGGACTCACTGGTCTACATTTTCTCTCCACCACAGCCACATTTTCTCTCCACCACAGCAGGCTACACAGACCCTACCATTGGGGAAGATTCCTAGAAGATGGTATGACAGACATTGTTACAATGTTAGTGCCCTGCCCAAATAGTCCAGAATCCTTCCTGCTGGTCCTTTGTCTCTGGTCACTAGTAACAGTACTTGTTGTTAGGAAGTGACCCTTGATAATTTTCTCAGATGGTGGCCCATGGTCTACTTGAGCTTCCCATCTGCATAGAAAAATAGAAGTGAAGTTGAGAGCAATATTTTCTCTACTTGCCTCTAGGTAAGAGTATGAAAACTCAGCTTTCCCACATTAACACTGGGGCATAATTTATGCTTCAGTATTGGGCTAGCAACGCAAGAGAGAGAGATGACCCAGGAACCAAGCTTTTGGCGGCAAGGCAATTCAAATCTTTATTTATCCGAGTACCCCAGAGTCGGGTAGTAGCACACCTGGATAAGCCACGTGGTGCAAACTGCAATGGCCGGAGTCAGCCTCCTGGACTGCCCCCCACTTTTCCAGGCCGGAAAAGGGAAGACACAAGTCAGAAATGGAAGTGGCTTGACAATACCATACATGGTTAGGAAAGGGGCAGAGAAAGGTGAAAGGGGCTGGGAATGGTATGGGCTTCCTTAGCAACTGTTGCTAGGGGTTTAAGTGGTAGAATTAATAATACCCTGCAGGGAATTAGAAAGGAGACCTTTAGTCATTTGTAAGACAAAGCAGAAGATTGATATGTAGATAATAAAAGGATGAGCCATAGTATCAAGGAATGCAGGCTGGAGCAGGGGGAGCTGGCTTAATGTTTTAAGGAATGCCAGGCTCCTGGAGGCAGAAAAATGCAGGGTGCTTTGTGAGGCAGGGAGTCTGATATGACATGGCAATCCTTTGGGGTTCCTGTGTCCCCCTTGCTCAACCTCTCAGCAGAGAGAGAGACAGATACACCTCTCAGGTCAAGCCCTGCCAGGCTCTACCACATCCGCACAATTTCCCTACACTTTAGAATAGGCCACAGGCCCAGGGTGAGACTGAGAATAGGTCTAAATCTGCACCTTTCCTCAGTCTCTTCCTAGCTGCATCTTGCTTTCCTTACAAGCTCCTCTCTTGCCTCAGGGTTTGTTTCCAGAGAGCTCAAACTAAGAAAGATGATCTAATTCAAGTATTTTCAGACTGAATATGTCAGTCTTGTTTGTGCAGAGCAAATGCATGTGGTTTCTTCATAAAAGTTTGCACAAAGAGAGAGTTTCCTAGTCAAAAAAGTTAAAAAAAAAATTTCACATAGTCCAGTCTTGTTATAATGGCGGAAAGAAATGAAGTAACTCATCACAGATTGCACCACTCTGGAGAATAGGACAAACTCAGGATTCCTTTGACTTGAGTCTCACTCAATTCTGCCACTATATGAGGATATCCTTTAGAGCCTATACTCCAAGAGAAGTAAAATTGTTGTACAGGAAAAGAGCAAAGGTCTGCAATAGCAAAGAGCTTTTTTGCCTCTCCTCACCCTTCCCAGTCCTTCCTCCTCTCCTCTTCTCTCTCTCTCTCTCTCTCTCTCTCTCTCTCTCTCTCCCCACAGTCTCTTACAGGACTATCCTTTGCAACCTCCTTTTCTTCCTGTCCTTTCTTTCCCCTTTCCCTTTCTTCTCTTCCATCATCTTTATGATTATCTCTCTATGACCCTCCTCTCATTGAAGACTCCCTCTTCTACTAATTTTTGTTTATTTTTCACAAGACTCATGAGCCAGCAACTTGGCACAATATACAAATTCAGACTGACAGCTGTGAGGTAGCTGCTTCTAGGCATTTCTGTCAGCAGGAGTGCCATCCCTAAGATTCACAGCCCTGCCCCAAAGCGGAAATGCAGAAGTAACAGCCTTTTCCTCCAGAAGAATTTTATTGGCATTGCAGCTCACAGATCTGCAATGCTTGATTTATCAAATGTGAGATCAATGTGAAAATACTGTCAAGCTTCTGGAACTAGGAAGATATTTAGGTCACCCCACTCACGTACATCACATTTATGAAAGGAAAAGGAAGTAGATAGATTATAAATTAGAAAAAAAAAAAAAAAACCTGGAAGGAAAAGACTCTCCCAATGCAATTTATTATGAAGTTCATTCTAAAAGGCTGAATTTAACCATAAATATATGAGTTTGCCTACCTTCATTCCTGATATTAAAACAGCACTTGTAAATGAGACATCATTTAGAAATTTTTGCATATGTAAGGAAGTTCAGATGCCCCATGCCCATGTTTCTGCCCCACGCTGGCACCCCATCTTAGAGCAAATCCAACATTTACACAGTTGAGAGCTGAGGAAATCATTATGTTTCTCCATGTTTCTACAGGGAAAGAAACTGAGACACATGCAGAGAAACCTCTACAAAGAAAGTAAGGAACAAGCTAAAGGCTAGCTCTGGTCTAGCCAAGAATCCCAAATCCATATCCCCTGTCTAATGAAAATTTCCTTTGTGATGTCAAACCAGTTGCTGTAACCTTGAAGTATAAGTGTGGCTAATGACAAATGATCACAGGTATTCATACCTCCCCAGTTCACAGTCTTTTGCATATGACTCCCATCTCCCTTTAAAGGGAAGTCTCTGTCTCTCCAGATCCCTTACTGTGGACTGACTCTGTTATTTGCTTTGGCCAAATGAATACAGCAAATGTAACAATGAATTAATTCAGATAGTAAGCCTTTCTTGGCCATTGGCCCTTGCCTCTTCATCAAGTAAAACCCTCTGTGTGAGGCTATGGGAAGATAAGACCACAAGAAGCCCTGGTGACTAGTCTAATTCAAGCCATCCTAGACCAATCAAGTCCCAACTGAGTAGAAGCTACCCACAGATGCACAGATTTAATTGAAAGAGACAGTAAAAACTGCCCATCTCAAATTTGTGAAACATGGCCTCATGAACTCAGTAAACGATTGATTTTTTTAGGCCATGTTTTTTTCCCAAATCACCTCATTGTGTGTGTGTGGTGGGGGGTGGACAGTTATTTACAAAACAGTGGTTGTCACACAGTTTCTTTTCCTTTTTTTTTTTTTGTGCTTCCAGGGTTATTGCTGGGGCTTGGTGCCTGCACCATGAATCCACTGCTTCTGGAAGCCCCCCCCCCCTTTGTTGCCCTTGTTGTTTTATCATTGTTGTGATTATTTTTATTGTTGTTGTTATTGATGTCATTGTTGTTGGATGATAGGACAGAAAGAAATGGAGAGAGGAGAGGAAGACAGAGAGGGGGAGAGAAAGATAAACACCTGCAGACCTGCTTCACTGCTTGTGAAGTGACTCCCCTGCAGGTGGGAAGGCCCAAGATGGAACCAGGATCCTTAAAGCAGGTTCTTGAGCTTTGAGCCACATGTGCTTAACCCACTGTGCTACCCAACCACCTATGACTACAGTTTCTTCTTTCCCCATGACAGGTGTTTGTGTGTTCTTCCCATCACCAAATGCAATCTTCCTCTACCACTGTGCTCTGAGTCCTCTTTCTCACAACTCCCTCATTCATCACAGTTTCCGAATCCCTTGCTCTAGCTCTGCTATGCAGCCATATTTAATCAAGATACTTGGTTTCTTCATCTGCAAAAATACATAAGAACATATATTTTTTTCAGGTTTGGGAGTACTTTTTCAAATACTATGGGAGTACTTTTTCAAATACCATGTCCATAAAATATGAAAGTCTAGAGTTGAGCTGTCAGATGAGGTAGCCACTTGCAGCCAGGAGACTATTTAAATTTAAATTCCATTATTTAAAGGAAGCAAAGGTAAAAATTCAGCTCCATAGTCATAGGGGCATATTTCAAGTGCTTAACAGTTGCCTGTGGCTACTGGCCACTGTACAGGGCATCACAGGTGACAAACATTTCCACAGCCACAGAAAGGACCCTTGCAGGCACCCAGGGAATGAAAGTCAGAACACCCATACAGAAGGCAGACCTCCTGACTGGCCCTGTCTATACCTGTTCTCCCAGTACATTCCATTCCATGGCAACTATTTCCCCACAATTCCTTTGAAAAATTCAAAAGTGCGTCTTTAATCTGCTTTACTTAAAATAAACTAAATCATCAAGGCATCTTTGCACTAGCTGAAAGCAAATTCAGTATCTAAGCAAGGAGGGGGGAGGGGCAAGGGGAGGTCCCTAATAAGGTTGGAAAGTCTTCAGACATATGTCAAGCCTCCCCTCCTTCAGGGGACTGCCCTAGTTTTTATTTCAAGCATTTTTTTTTCATGTTGATAAGGTTGATAGCTGACTTTATCTGTATTCCATCCTTAAAGAGGATTGATGATTGATTTTTTTTTTCCTGCGTCTGTACGTAAGAGGTTTCCTCCCAATTCTCTTTCCACTTTTTCCCCCTCTCCAATGCCCAGGGCTTCCTCTGACTTCAAAGAACTAGAAAAGACTCAGAGGAAAATGGGTTTCTGACCTAATTAAGCATATAGATTGAGATTTTCTCTGTCGGCTGATAAAATAGTCCCCCTTTTTTCTCAAGCCTTGTTCTGATTTCCTGGATGAGACTGGGAGAGACCACCTTTTTACTGTCCCACAATGAGACAATGTCCCTATAGAGTCTGAAGTAGGACAAGGGGAGAGGGGCCCCAAGGAAGAGCAAATGCAAGAGGGTGTCATTAGCTATGGTGGCTGGGGAACTGCACTTCCTAGGTTTGAATCCCTGTTCAGCCACCTCTGCTAATTATTTCATCTTCTTTGCCTCAGGTATCCCATTTATAAACCGAGGATGACCGTTCTTTCTATCCTGTAAGGGCCTGGTGACTGAATACAAGGGAAGTCTGTTTGGCACAAAACAAGAGACCAGCATAGCTAAAAAATGGATAGGCTAGTGTCTTGCCGAGATCCTCTGGAACCAAGGGTGGTCTGCATCCCCACCCTACAGCTCTTGTATGCTTTGCACCTTGAACTACATAGAGACCTTCAGAGAACTTCCCTTGGACTGCTGGCACTACAGTCCCTTCACCCTAACTACCTGTGTGCCAGTTATCCCAAGCAGACAATCACGTATGGGGTCACAGTGGGAAAGCACAGCTCTCTTGCCTTTAGACAGGCAAACAAATGTTGAATGCAACTTACGTTCTAGAGCCACCCGCAGGACCAGACTGACTCTGGGATTTTGCCTGTGTTGGCTGCCTTGCTTAGAGCCTTCTCTTCCTCTGCTGTTTCCTTTACTCTCAGGTCCGTCTCTCTGTAAATCAGTCACACATGATTCCTTATCGCAGACTCTGCTTCTAGGGGGTCCAGACTTAAGATATTACCTAATATAATTATGATCTATTATTATTGTAGCCATGCCATAAAAAATGAGTTGGTAATAATGGTACAGAGTACTCAGTCCATATAAATAAATTTGATCCTCCCTTGTTTCCTTTCCTTGGTCCCATGATGTGAATACTTGTAATATAGTAAAACTCACCTTTAGAAGAACAAGCCCCAGATAGGGAGAGTGTGGGGAGAACAATTTAAAGTCTCTAGATAGCAGTTGTGCTTGATCTTAAGCCTGCTTCAAAATCTGTTAAAACATATTCTGAATCTCATTTCTGATTAAATTGGTCTGGAGTAAGATTCATGAACTGGCATACCTAAGAAATGCCCAGATGATGCTGTTGTTGCCATTGTAATACCCAGTTGGAATGTCATGGAACTAGAAGATTCCAAAAATCATGAGAAGTCACTGCTAGAGTCAAACTAGAGAGGGGCTGTCACTCATATGCAAGTTTTAGTGGAGGGTCCGTCCAGTTGCCCAGCTCAAAGGTGTTTTTGTGTTCTTGTCTGTTTTGTGCTAGAATATCCACAGTAATCTCGGAGACTTAGAAAAAGCAGAGTTTGAGGGGGTCTGGCGGTAACGCAGCGGGTTAAGCGCATGTGGCACAAAGCACAAGGACCGGCAGAAGGATCCCTGTTCCAGCCACTGGCTCCCCACCTGCAGGGGAGTCCTTCACAGGTGGTGAAGCAGGTCTGCAGGGGTCTATCTTTCTCTCCCCCTCTCTTCCCCTCCTCTCTCCATTTCTCTCTGTCCTGTCCAACAACAAACGACATCAATAACAACAATAATAACCACAACAAGGCTACAACAACAAGGGCAACAAAGGGGTGGGGGTAATGGCCTCCAGGAGCAATGGATTCATAGTGCAGGCACTGAGCCCCAGCAATAACCCTGGAGGCAAAAAAAAAAGAAAAGAAAAAATAAAAGAAAAAAGCAGAGTTTGTGAGGTGACAAGAGTATGGTGATTTACTTGCTATCATAAGAAACAGGACAAATTACAACAAATTTAGCAGGTTAAGTACAAATTTATAATACAGTTCTGGAGCCCCCAAGTCTGAAATGAGTTTTTAGGGGTTGAAGTCAAAGACCATGTTCCCTCTGGAGACTGCAAGACAAAGTTCATTCCTTGGGTGGGGGTAGATTGCATAATGGTTATGCAAAGAAATTCATATCTGAGGCTCCAAAAACCCAGGTTCAATCCCCACACCACCATAAACCAGAACAGAACAGTTCTCTGGTAATAAATAAATAAGATGAAAAAAAGAAAGAAAATTCATTCCTTGCTTTTTCCAGATTTGTAGAGGATGACTACATGCCTTGGTTCTTGGCTGTATCAGTTAGGTATCTACTTCACCAGCACTCCATCTCTGATCCTTCTACCTCCCTCTCAGTAGAGATTTCTATTTTCTCTATACAAATTCCTCAGTCACTGTGTGAACAGGCTTGGGCTAGACTGCTAGAGAATGAGCCAGCCTAGACTAGTTAGCCCCCAAATGACCTTCCAGACATCTGTCAACAAATGTGTTTGTGAGCCTAGACAGACTTATAAAAATGAGTAAATGTTTATTGTATTAAGCCACTACATTTGGAGATGGTTTGTTAAGCATAATGGATAACAGATTCACCCTGAATAGAGGGAGTATTGGACGACCTTGTTGCCTAAAGCCAGATCTGATCTGCAAATCTCTCTCATATGGCTACCACACTATACATTAAAAATCAAGAGTGATAATTTTGTATTTCAAATTTCTAGCTTATTTTGAATATCTGACTCGAATGGAGTATGAGGAGGCCTTCTGGACTTCTGGGATGCTGAAGACATGCTATGTCTTTGTACTGACAGCATGGAACTTTTTTTTTTTCCTCCAGGCTCGGTGTCTGCTCCATGAATCCACCACTCTTGGAGGCCATCCTTTCTACCTTGTTATTGCTGTTGTTACTATTCCTGTTGCTTCTATTGCTGCTGGACAAGACAGCTAGAAATCGAGAGAGAAGGGGAAGATGGGGGGCGGGGGGAGATAGACACCTGCAGAGCAGCTTCACCACTCGGGAAGTGACCTCCCTACAGGTGGGAAGCCAGGGCTTGAACCACTGATCCTTGAGCTCTGCACCATGTGCCCTTAACCCACTGAGCCCCCAGCATGGAATATTTTTAATTTGTAAAAATTCACTAAGATATGCATTTATTTTTTTAAACATAATTTGAATTTTATTTATTTTGGATAGAGACAGAGAGAATTAGAGGGGAAATGGATGGTAGGGAAAGGAGAGAGAGACCTGAAGCACTGTTTCACTACTCATAAAGTTTCTTCCCTTTAGGGAAGGAATCGGATTTGAACTCAGATCTTTGTGCATTGTAATACATGTGCTCTATCATGTATACCACCAACTGGCTCAAGATGTACATTTAAAATTGTATTCTTTTCTGTAGAAATGTTTTAATGTGTGCCTGTTTGAGAGAGAAACCAGAGTACCACTCTGCCTTTATGAAACTCTATTTCGCTTTTTTCTTTCTCATTTTAACATGAAGGTAGAGATTAAACCTAGGAAATCAGAAATGCAAGGAATGTACTCTACTGATGAGCCACCTCCTCAACCCCAAAATTTTATAATATAATTAAAGTTAAAATAAAATAAGATAAAATAGTGCTTTGTTCAGCCTAGACCTTTGACATGAATGCAGAATTGTGCTGATCATAACTGCCTGCTCCAGGAGCCAGTTAACCACAGTTTTCCCTTTATTTCCATAGTCCTCCACTTGTCTCAGAATTCCAGTCGTCTATTTTTCATATGCACCTGAGTTTGCCAATTATTAAAGCTTATCTCTTGTTAAGACAGGCTGTAGAAGTGACTTCTACTCAAATGATTTCCATGTGTTCACCCATCTCTAAGTGTCTAGTTCCTTCTTTTCTTAAACAAATTTGGCAGTAACAATTGGCTCCCTCTCTCACAGTGTGTAGTTGAAAAGCAACTGTCTAGCAGAGAATGCCTAATGAAGAATCTTTTTCTTTCCACCTCCCTTGCATTCAGGTGTAGTCATGGCAAACGCTAGAAGAAGAAGAAGGTGTAGTCATGCAACCAGGTGCCTCCAGCGGCATATGATTGGAAGTGATGAGTGTCCCTTACCCACTAAGCACATAGTTAAGAAGCAGCTGCAGCCAATCTAAAGAGACTCCAAGATCCAAGGTCCATGAATCTACATGTGGTGAAGAGTCATTTGTTGATTAGAACACCCACATTGGACTCTTAAGAGAGTAAATAATAATATTCTATTCTGATAAGCCACTGAAAGATACTTGTTTCTGCTGCTAGACTTGCCCTGATTAATACACTATTTCATCCTATGGTTATTCATGCATTCTCTCATTCAATAAATATTCATAAAGTCTTCTCATATGCAAGGCACTATGCCAGCTTTCTGACTTCAAGGATCTTGTATGCTGGCTGGAAAATAAGCACCAACTACTAATGTTTATTTGCCTGACTTTATAAGAGTCACTTTACAGACATCGTAACATGTAACTTTCACATTTGTC
The DNA here is from genome assembly GCF_950295315.1 of Erinaceus europaeus. Classification (NCBI taxonomy): domain Eukaryota; kingdom Metazoa; phylum Chordata; class Mammalia; order Eulipotyphla; family Erinaceidae; genus Erinaceus; species Erinaceus europaeus. The sequence continues at coordinate 62,626,603 of NC_080162.1, forward strand.
TTACTATATATTATGTGCGACAATTCTTACCTTATAATGAAGAACCCAGGGCTCATAACATGTAAGAAACCGTTTCCTGACTTAAAATACCTGTGTTTTGACCCAAGACTTACTATTCTCTAGGACAGAGGTAAGAGTTATATACAAGAATCATCACAAAGGTTAAGGGAGTCGGGTGGTAGCACATCGGGTTAAGCACAGGTGGCGCAAAATGCAAGGACCCGCAGAAGGATCCCGGTTCGAGTTCCCAGCTCCCCACCTGCAGGGGAGTCACTCCACAAGCCAAGCAGTGAAGCAGGTCTGCAGGTGTCTATCTTTCTCTCCCCCTCACTGTCTTCCCCTCTCCTTTCCATTTCTCTCTGTTCTATCCAACAACTACAATATCAATAATAACTACAACAATAAAAAACAAGGGAAACAAAAGGGAATAAATAAATAAATAAATAAATAAATACTGGGGGAAAAATAGAATCATCAGGCAAGCTGTTGAAGAATAAATGGTATGAAAGTGGGGGGTGAGGGAGAAGATACCTGAAGCTACAAATTCCTAGGTTCAGTACCCCACGCCATCATAAACCAGAGCTGAGCAGTCCTCTGGTAGGAGAGGAAAAAAAAAAATATATATATATATATATATATATATATATATATATATTAAGAATAAATGGCATGAGACAGCAATTTTTAAATACTGAGAATATTCAAATATTTCTATTATGCTATTAACACTTTCTCCAGATAATGCTGTCCATGGACTCATTCACTTTGTCTGTGTCTCACTGGACCCCTCCTGGACTTCTCTAATGTGACATTTTTGGTGTCAGGTATATATGGTCACCACAGGGCAAGGTGGCTGAAAAAAACCTTGTGTACAGACTTAGTGAATCAGGAATTTCTACATCTCTGCTATAATTCTCAGTGTTGCTTTTCAAATAATTCACTTTCTTCCCTCGGTGAAATCATCTTGGTAATTCCTGGCTGGACAAAACCACATTTGAAATGCATAAAACCATAGAAAGCACAAAGCAATCTTATGAATTATTCTCTCTTATTCATTCAGTAAATAACAATTCAGTATTTCCTCTGTTCCTGTTGATATGCCCAAAATTTCTTTATATTTTTATTAATTTCAGGCACATTTTACTCAGAAGTATGCTCAGCCTCCTACCTTGGATCTAAAAATCAGAGGCTTATCCATGTCTTAGAAGTAAATAAGGGTGGGGGCAAGAGAGGAACTTAATGCTCATAGCACGCAAAGACTTCACATCTAACACCTTTCCTTGAGATTGGATTGGAGTCCTGTAGAAGTGAACAACCCACTGACTAAAGGCTTCCTGTCCTAGTTAAAAGATATACAGATTGCTTGCCCAGTGCATCTTCTCAGGGGAGCTGCCTTGGATAAAGTGCTGAGATTGCATGGCTCCATCTCTAGGTAGAAACCTGAGGCAGATGCCATTACTTTTTCTTGTCATTTTAATGGGCTTGATTTTTTTTTTTTAACAGTGGCATGTTTATGTCTAGGTTCTTGGTATTTTAAATTGGCTTCTGTAATGACTATGATTGTTGAATTAGCAGATCAGGAACTAAATGTCACTTAGACATTTAACAAGAGTTCCCTTTAGCATAGTTACTCTTCTCTTGCAGGCCTTTGGTTTTTTGTTTGGCTCAGAATAATCTGTTTCATTCACCCATATACTTAATGGGTGCCCATCTTGTGCCAGGCTTTGAAAAGAGTTCTGAAGTTCTGCCTCTACCTTTTAAGGAGTTTGCTTCTAAGTGTTTAAGGAGTGTTCTGCTAAAGATGTTTTTCTCATCTTTAAGTTGTCCATGCTGCTTTTGATAGGGTTCTTTGAAACCTAAGTCCTATCTACTTCAGTGTCCCTAGTCAGAATAACAGTGACTGCCTTGTAGGATGAGGGCAGGCAATAAGCATACAGCAATGAATAAATTACTGACTGACAACATAATTACCTGAATATTACAAAAGAGAACTCTACTTTATATTTCATGCAAATGGCCTCAGTTTTGTTGTCCAAGGCCTAAAGATGAAGTGTAAAATAATTGAAATACTATCCCAGAAACTCTTACTTCTGTCCTACAGGGGGAAACATGGTATTTCAATTCATTCATTCAACAAATATTTATTGACCACCTGCTTTATGCCAGCACTGCTCTAGATCTAAGACATATAGCTTCCTGCACTAGCAGAGATAACCTATATTTAAAAAGGGATGCTGAGCTATATGTAAATCAGTCAGTCAATAATTAATGTCTACTGAAAATGATAGGTAGTTCTATGACAAAAATATTAAGCAGAGTGTTCCAATTACTATTGCATTATATATTTAAAAAAAAAAAACACCCTCAAAGTGAATGACATTAAACAAACATTTAACTATGCCCTAAGACTCAGAAGACCTGAAATTTGACAGGGCATTATGGGGAGAAAGTCTCCCTATAAGAATGTCTAAGACTTCATCTGGGAGCATTCTAAAGTGATACTGAATAAATGACAGGGATGAAATCATCAAAAGCTGTCTTACAGACTGACAAAAGAGCTCACCTAGTAGTGAGCCTGTTTTGCTATACGTGCAACCCAGACTTGAGCCTGGCTCCCACCACACTGAAGGAATCTCTGCGCTATGGACTCTGGCCTTCTTTCCCTTTCTTTTTCCAAAAAATAAAAAAATAAAATAAATAAAAATAAAAAAGGTTAACCTAAAGCAGTGAAATCCCCATGAAAAAAAAAGAAAAAGAAAATAGAGGAAAAGAAGTTATTTCATGTTCATGCCAACTAAGGCATTTCCCTGTGACCTTTCTAGGCATCTTGGGCCTCTTTCCAGAACAGCCAGGTTGGAGTAGCTGGACTTCATACATTGGCTCAGAGTTCCAAATGCATGTGTCCCAGAAGGCAGTTTGGACACTCTATTGCTTTTATTAACTCAATCCTGGAACTAATGTGATTTATGCAGTGCGATTTCTGCTGAATTCCATAGGCCCAAAAGTAGAGTAGGGACTTTGGTTCTTCTCAAGATGAGATGAATGTCGAAGAATTTGTGGATGTATCTTAAGGATGTCACACAGGGTAATGTGATAGTGACAAAGAAGATGGAGAGGGCAATTCTCAGAAAGGTGCATTTTGATCAAAGATAAAAATGATAAGGAAGTCATCTCCACAATATTAAGAATGGTTTTCTGGGGAGATAGTGTCAGAGTTGGAAATAGGACTAGAAAGTTGGATCAGGGAAGACAGTAGTTCTCATATATGGGAACAGTATATAAATACCTTTAACTGTAAACCCCATCAATCTGATTAGTAAAGTCATGGGCCCATTAGAATATACCTAAAATAGATTTCCTAGCTTTTTCCAACATGAAGACCCCAAATCTCATCTGTATATTTCTTACCTTTAGGTTCCTGGTTATTAAACAGTCTTTTCTGCTTTATATCTTAATGCTTCTCAGCCACCAAGTCACAGCTGCTGCCATCTTAACTTCCCAGAGAGACAACCTCACCAGTGTGTCCTGGAACCCCACCTCTCCAGAGCCCTGCCCCACTAGGGAAAAATAGAAACAGACTGGGAGTATGTATCTACCTACCAATACCCATATCCAACAGAGAAGAAATTAGGAAGCCAGACCTTCCACCTTCTGGACCCCATAATAATCCTGGGTCCATATTCCCAGAGGGATAAAGAATAGGGAAGCTTCTAATGGAAGGGATGGGATGTGGAACTTTGATAGTGGGGATTGTGACAAGACCTATCCTAAGGTCTTATTGATCATTATTAAATCAGTAACAATTTAAAATGGTTTTCTAGGTTCAAGACATGCTGCTTATAAGAAACAAATATTTCACAAATCTGTGAAGCCCCTATGGAAAGCAGTATGGAGAGTCTTCAAACAAATACAAATGGAAATACTGTGTAATCCAGCAATTCTACTCCTAGGTATATAACCAAAAGACATTAAAACACTAATTTGAACCTTCATGTACCTACATGTGCACCTCTAAATTCATAACTGCATTATTCACATTAAAAAAGAAATGAAAACAACCTAAATACCCATCAGCATATGACTGTATAAAGAAGTTAAGAGAATTCTATCCAATAGACTACTACCCTACAATGAAAAAAAATATATACATATATATATAGTGTGTGTGTGTGTCCTTCAAAGAAAACTGGATGGACTGGAGGTAATTATGCTTAGTAAAATAAGGAATGTCAAGTACAACTACTTGATGATTGTGCTCATATATGGAATACAGAGAACTGAAACACTTGAACTATTAAAAAAAAAAATAAATAGTCAAACTGTCTCTAATGTGCTATTATCTAAGCAAGTAGTTGTAAGCCTGAAGTGTCAGATTCACAAGGCTTTCACCTTTTTCATAAGTAAGTATATATGTTTGTGTGGGCAAAACTATGAACAACAACAATGTCTTAGTATCATTATTGACCTTTGCTCCAGGTAGACAGTGAGCATCAGCCAACATTTAGAACTCAACCAATGTATCTGGATAGAAGCAAATACTACCCTAAGGAACAGTCTTAAGATATGGATTGCAAGAGTGACCTTATGATGATGTTTCTGTGCAGCTTGTTCTCATAAAATATCTGTGTATCCAAGGACCAGTGGACACACACTTTATGCCAATAGTCTAGGAACAACCCATAGCCACTGTGTCAGTTAGCTATTGCTACATATCCACCCTGAAAACCTGTGGATTCAAATAGCTATTTACTACGGGTCAGCATAGTGACTTGCCCAGTAGAGTTCACCGGTTACCAATCACAAGTACCTGGGTAAAAGCCCCAGGCCATCAGATGGGAACACCTGCTGGTAAGAGGTTTCACATGCAGTGGAGTGGTGCTGTGGTGTCTCTCCTTATCTCACTGCCCCTCCCATCCTTTCTATATTATTGTGTTTCTCCCCCTCTGTCAGAAAAAGAAGGCGAAACCATGCAGACACTGAATCCCAGTAATAACCCCAGTGACAAATAACATAAAATAAGTTTATTCTTTTTCAGTTTACATGTGGTTTTGTTTGTTTGGGCTGGTTCTAGCAAATCAATTTGGCTTTTTTTTTTTTTTTTTTTTTTTGTCTCCAAGGTTATTGCTGGGGCTTGGTGCCTGCACTACAAATCCACTGCTCCTGGAAGTCATTCCCCCCCCCCCTTTATTGCCCTTGTTGTTGTTGGATAGGACAGAGAAAAATAGAGAGAGATGGGGAAGACAGGGAGAGGGAGAGAAAGACAGACACCTGCAGACCTGCTTCACTACTTGTGAAGTGACCCCCATGCAGGCGGGGAGCCAGGGGCTCGAACCAGAATCCCTATGCTGGCCCTTGCTCTTTGCCCCATGTGCACTTAACAGGCTGTGCTATTGCTCAGCCCACCATCAATTTGGCTTTTTCATGCACCCACTGCCCACTCAGCAGTAAGACTGCCTCAAAGGAGGGGAGGTGTCTCCTCTCCAGGTGTTTCTCCAGTACCTCCACCAAAGTAACTGGGTTCTCTCAACAGTAGTGGGATTGGAGAAAGGAGTAGAATTTCTCGTGTGTTTTTCAAGCCCCTACTTAGGTCCCACTTGCTACAGTACCATGTCCCAATCAGACTCCATGGCCAAGTGCAGAGCCAGTGTAATAAATTCACCTGTGTCAATGATCTGTTGTCTAGAACATAGGGTCTGTTAACAACGGGCTTTAATTTTGAGTCAGGAGATAGGCATTTAAAATTACTAACTTGAGATAATGGAGAAGAAAGTGAGACCCTTCATCAATGGCTTCTAATCTACCTTTTCTCCTTACCCAAGAATCTCTTCTATGTTAAAGGAAAATAAAAAAAGGTCAAATCGTTTAAGAATATCATTTTGAATAAAAGGCATCATGAGTTTTCCCATATGCTCTCACAGCTTAGTTAGGAGCTGGTTCTCCTCTTATCCTTACACCAAGATGGAAGGAGTCATGGCATACCATGATACCAGATAGAAGTTTAGTGTCTTGAAGATTATATAGCCTGAATCCTGTATAGGTTATAACGTAACAAACATAGTGTTCTATATTTAAGGGGACATAAAAGCAGTAAATAGCATCCTTTACAGCATTATTATTATCTAGAGGTACAACCTAAGTGTTCCTTAAAGTAGATTGAATGAAAATAGAGTGGGGTAAAGAGATTCCATTAGCAGTGACAGGTATTCGTAGATCTGATTTATTGATAACGGAAAGGGCTTGATGAATATTTAAACACACAGTCTTTACTAGACTAAAAAAACATGGTTCTCAGTAAGGAGAAGAATTATATGTGGTTGGCTGGCGAGAGCCCATGAAACATAGAACTAATTGGTTGATTTGAAATGATTACTGTCCCTTCCCTTTCGACTTCTCTATTATCATGGTCCCTGTTAGTGGCTTAATATAAAAAGACTTCAAGGACTGGCTCCTTATACCTGGGCAATACAGAAGTCCCACTACCATCTTCTCCTTAATAGAGAAATATTTACCCTGAATTATTGAACAACCAGAGAAAATAGACACAAAGCTCTGAAACCATGTTTGTGCATGGTGTCAACTAGATTAACCAAGGATGCATGGGATTTATGTGTGCAAAAATGACATATAGGTGTGTATATATGTCTTCATAAGGCCAGAGGGAGCCATTCACATCATAAACTATGCAGAGAGTACTTTTTGATGTTGTGCCATGTACAAGTTGCACAGCTGCATGTGGTTATTTTGTTCATCTGGAAATGTATAAATTATTAAACTAAAGCGGAAAGCCTTAGAATCCTTTGATATAGTCTTTGGAACATTGACAGGTTTCTCTAAACTAGCCCTGACACAAGCCCAATGCAAAATTTGGGCTGGTTTGTCTATAAACCCAATTTTCTTCCTAAGAATTAGTGAACATGGGAGTCGGGCTGTAGTACAGCGGGCTAAGTGCAGGTGGCGCAAAGCACAAAGACCGGCGTAAGGATCCCGGTTCGAAGCCCAGCTCCCCACCTGCAGGGGAGTCGCTTCACAGGCGGTGAAGCAGGTCTGCAGGTGTCTATCTTTCTCTCCTCCTCTCTGTCTTCCCCTCCCTCTCTCCATTTCTCTCTGTCCTATCTAACAATAACAACATCAATAATAACTACAACAATAAAACAACAAGGGCAACAAAAGGGAAAAAAATAAATTAAATAAATATTAAAAAAAAGTGGGAGTTGGGCTGTAGCGCAACGGGTTAAGCGCAGGTGGCGCAAAGCATAAGGACCGGCATAAGGATCCCGGTTCGAACCCCGGCTCTCCACCTGCAGGGGAGTCGCTTCACAGGCGGTGAAGCAGGTCTGCAGGTGTCTATCTTTCTCTCCTCCTCTCTGTCTTCCCCTCCTCTCTCCATTTCTCTCTGTCCTATCCAACAATGACAACAACAATAATAACTACAACAATAAAAAGGGCAACAAAAGGGAATAAATAAATAAAATAAATATTTTTTAAAGTATTAAAGAATTAGTGAACATACAAATTTTCATGTCTTCTCATTGTTTTTAATTTTCTAATTATGTTTATTTATTTATTGGATGGAGACAGCCAGAAATCAATAGAGAAGGGGTGATAGGGAGGGAGAGAGAGACAGAGAGACACCTGCAACACTGCTTCACTACTCACAAAGCTTCCCCACTGCCAGTGGGGACTGGCGTTCGAACATTGTAACACGTGTGCTCGACCAGATGCACCACCACCCAGCTCTACTTTCCATACTCTTTCAAAGTGTTTTCATTCATATTTATTTTTGCATCATAGTGGAATGAAAATAATACATTTCATCTTCAGAGGTTTCCTGTTACCATTGGTGAGAATGCCACACTCTAAATGTCTTACATATTTCGTCCAAGTCAGTTAAAAGTGCTTCCTTCTAGTCTTCATTTAAATTTGCTGGAAGTTTGTTAGTGGAAGAGGGTGAAGAGTGATTCTGACTTAATTATGAAAGGAATTATCCCAGGAAATCATTACATGACTTGTCTAAGATTGCAAAACCGTATTGTATCATAGCCAAGTCTGGCTGCTATGCACTTGAGTTTCATCCTGGCATTCTTGCCATTGGGAATTGGTAGTACTAATAGTATGCTAGTTGGCCAATGGTGAATACATTCAGCTTTCTCTATCCATTTACTATTTAGATAGTTAATACAGTAGACACCTGATACTGGAAAAGATATATCCCAAGGTAACTCTGTCCTTGGTTAATCTGTCAGTGTTCATATACTATTAAAGCTATAATTCTCAGGGAACAGTGAAATAGTACAGATGCTGTGTCATGTCTACCATCCAAGTTAGAGTCCCCAGTATTTCACATAAAAGTACTGAAGCAGTGGGGGAAGTTTCAAAGCTGTGGCATCTCTCCCTCTCTTTCTCTCTGTCTCTATCTGCAAACCCAACCCAGAGTGAAGAAGTCCTAGTGATAACAAAAAAAAAACCAAACAAAAAAAAAGCTATGATTTTCAACCTGGATAGAGAAAGAATTCAATAACCCCCTAGAAATTTTTGTTAGAATCAGTAGATATTGTGTAAAGTAAGAAAAAAATCATATTCAACGTAACAATACTATTTTAATGTAAGCCATATATGGCAAAAGTCAACAAACTTTGACTGGTGAGAAGAAACAAAAAAATAATCTGAGAAAGCATTTCAGAAGACATAATTTAAAAGAAAACAGCCCAAGTAACTGTCTACTGAAACATGTAATTTTTTTCTATGAGACAGTAAATTATAACTAAACATTTTTAAGTAACCTGTTCAGACTCCTAAATATTCTCTAAGTATAGGATTAGAATCATAGATGTGAACTTCTGTTGGATAAGGTAGTTCAGTCTTTAGTTTATATGAAACTCTGACTTTCTGACTAAGACCTATCTCCTTCATATATTTGTATTCTTTTTACTTCTTTGGAAACATCAGCGGCTAAATTTTTCAGGGGTAGATCACTTCTAAAACAAAAGAAAGCTATTGAATTGTTGAATTGCAGTGTCATTTTGATGTCTTTTTTGTTCTAAAAAACAACAACAACAAAAATCTCCAATCACACAGGCTGTAATGACATCAGAATTTACTGGCTTATATATCTGTAAAGTCTAGGGACTATGCTGGCTTGAAAAAGATGCTCACGCAATCATGAGAGCTGTGGCATTTGCTTTCTGCAGTTCTTTTGGTTCTGTCTTCCTGTGTATATTGTCCTTTCTTCAGACTGGCCTTTCTTCTGATATGAAGAACGCTGTATGCAACACTCAGGGCTCCTAAATACTTCCTCACTGATATCCAGAAATAGAAGTGAGACAAGAGTCCATCCTGATCTTGATCCTTCGCAGACTCTAATGGACTAATTGTAAAAATGACCACCCAATTCTCAACCTCTCTATGAACATTGTAGTTCTGTCATCATGAAGTATATGATCTTTTCCTCTATTCTCTATTCAAACATAATTTGCTTAGATCAAAAGCTTATGGTAGATGCGTCAACAGGCTAGTTTCAGCCAAGACCTCAAGAGACTTACATATTTCTGCTCTCATGTGGAATCCTATCTCTATAAAAACAAGGCCTGCTGGGCAATGAAAGCCCACATGGAACAGAGTCAAGCCATCTCCATCAAGCACAACCTTGACCAAATTATAGCTAGTCAATATTCTAAATAATAGAGAGTGTATGTACCCTAGAGCAAAAAAGCCACTTTTTGAGCTTCAGCTAACCTCATACATTTAGGCAAACCTAGTTGAGATCAGAAGAACCATGAAACTAACTTGCAGAAGTTTAACAAAGGCTTATTTTTTAAAGCAACTGAGTTTTGCAGTGGTTTACTACATAGCAATACTATATGATACACAGATTCCTAAGATAGCTTGTTTCCATCATTTTAAGTTACCTAGTCACCCATGAACCAACAACTGTGACTGGATATTATCCAGTCAAAGTCCATCTTGAGTTGTGATGGGGAAGTACAAGAGGAAACCTGAAAGAACATCAAGGAATAATAAGAAACAGTGGCAAATGGCACTATTAATGACAACCTAATACCTAATAGATAATTTCTGGGCAGGTGACGATAGAATGAAATGAGGATGATGAGGTGGTCACAGTGGGCTGAGTGATTCTAATCCAATAGCTGGCTTCATGAACTATCAGAACTATCTGCCTCAACAAATTTACAAATTGCTAACTGCTGTGAAGTTTCAGACTGCTTGAAAATTCTTGAGAAAAACATTGTCAAATCCACCAATGACAATGTTTTAAGTATTAATAGTTTCTCATACTGCATATGAAAAATAAATAGGACAAATCCCATGCTTTTAAAGCTCAGAAGCCTTCAAAGAAGAGAACTGTCATTACTAAGTAGGGCATATTTTCCCATGTGTCTCCTATGTAGGTCCATAACTCAAGTATTTTTTTTCTCCAGGTACTTTCTGTAACAAGGGATCCCTCCAGCAATACAAATCAATGTAACAGAGCTACTTTGTAGCTTTGTTTGGAGTTAGGTAAGTTCAAACAGCATCCAGATTTGCATAAATATGCCTTTTAAATTTTATGTTCTGAGTTTTTTTAATGCAACTAGAAAGAGATTTAAATCATCCTTAAAAGAAAACAAAGTAAAGCACTTGCAACAGAAGCATACTAAAGGGACAGATGGACACTGCAAGAGAATCATCCAGGTCAAAATCAGTAATGGTTGCTGAGCTTCAAAAGGCAAAGAGCTAAGATTAAAAGAAAAGGGATAGTATTTCCTTCCAAATAGGAGGAAGGATAATTATGGGATTTCTGCTAGCAAACATCCCATACACAACATTATCTTCATTTGAATATTCCTGTTTTTCTTATAGTTTTCAGTTTCTTTCAATTTTTTTATTAGTGATTTAACAAAGTTTTACAAAATGATATTCCAGGGACATAGTTTTATAACCAGAGATAGTCATTATGAGTGACCACACTCTCCACCAAAGTTATGTGCAAACTCACACTCTCCAATGACCACACATAGTTCTTACAAAGTCCAAGAGACACATTGGTTATTGTTATTTTGCAAGTTCATTTGTTTTGCAGATGAACAAAATATACATATTTCACATATGAACAAAACCATTCAATAGTTGGTAGTTGCTCTTATTTTCTTATTACACTTAGCATAATCACCTCTAGTTCTGTTGATCTATTCTAGAAAAGGAATATGTGCTGTGAAAAGCAATCACCAGACTTTGCAGAGGTCAGTCTGATTTGTCTCCTGTTTAATGCTTTTTAACTTCTGCTTCTATCACCTCAAACAGCCTCTATCCCCTCAGCAATCCACATGGGTAGCTGTTTCGGTATGACCTTGTCCTAGGTATCTATTCTTTCTGATACTACAGCTATTATTGTCACTGCTCCCTGAACTTCCAATTCCAGATGCGTTAAGATGCCTGGTGTTGAAAAGGCTTCCGGTGTGTCATGTTCTCAGAGTCACCAGTCAGTACTCCTTGAATTCTGGAGTTCACCTCTCTTACTGAGTGAAAGAAACATGCTTTTCCACATGTATGTGTACATGCAGATGTATGTAGAAGAAGCTGCATGGTCCTTTAACAAAACACCTTCTCTTATTTTAGTCTACATGCCCCCTCCTTACTGTGATACAGAGAACCCACCAGCTGGAGCTTTCCTACTAAAGTTAACACTTCTGCTTCCCCTTCACAACCCACTTACTGAGAATCACAAGTAACTTCCTTAGTTACAGTGATTTTATATTCCCCTTTTGATCAAGATGCTACTTCCTATAATCTAGTTTCAGCTCTCTCACCCTTTCATCAGTCTGAACTTGATGAAGGCCTCTACATTTCTAACCTCTTTGTACTATTAATGTATGTAACCTTGTAGTATTAATATGTTTATTAAATAGATCTTAACACTGAAAGTCTTTGTTGGAAGGCTCTAAAATTTAGTTTTGAAGTAATTGGGTTTGCAGGTGATTTGTTGCATTGAGACAGTTAACTGATACAAAGATCCTATAAAATTAAAGTTGCATTCTATTTTTGTATATATTTTTATTTGCTAGCATTAGATTATTTCAGTTTAATGGGACTTTTGATTTACAGGCATACCTTTTCCAACACATCTGTTCCCTTTCTGACTGTACCTCTTACAGAAAATATTCCACTCCCACAAACCAGAAGGAGAGCTCAGATTCTGGTGGTGCTAAGCCAGATGGATCCTGGATCACCTCTTTGCCTCACGGCTATGCCTATAGCATTCATCTTACCAGGTTTGCACTTGCCAGCATATATAGGCACAGGTAGCAATGGGATGGATTTTTTCCAGCTCCCTTATAAGTTTGAAAAACTATTTCTACTCTATGGCTTCGAGAAAAGGAGTCCTCAGAGGAAATATTTCACTGAATACATTATCTGTCCAGGAGCAACTGTTGTTTTGAAACCTAAACACTGGAATAAAACTGCCATTTTAAATACTGTTCATGTCTGTTTCATTCCATTTCCTGTACATGCTGATTCTATTTCATCTCTAGATTTATCTTTTCAATTTAAATATCTAATCTCCATTAATTATTGTTTAAAGAAAATGAGGTGGTGTGTTGTTGGGAATCAATCAAGTGTTCACTCACAGAATCATTCTAATCTGGAAATTCTGGTTTACGAGGGGACTGGGCAGTGTTGCATTGGTTAAGCACCCAGTATTAAACACAAGGACCCAGATTTGAACCCTTGCTCCCCACCCTCAGTGGGGCCACTTCACGAGTGCTGAAGCAGTGGATCTTTTCTTTCTTTCCCCTGCCTATCAATTTCTCTCTGCTCTCTCTAATGAAATAAAAAAAAAAAAAGCCACCAGAAGCAGTGGATTTGTAGTGCTGGCACTAAGCCTCAGTGACTGGAGGTGAAAAAGAAAGAAGGAAGGAAGGAAGGGAGGGAGGGAGGGAAGAAGGAAGGAAGGAAGGAAGGAAGGAAGGAAGGAAGGAAGGAAGGAAGGAAGGAAAGAAGGAAGGAAGAAGTGGGAGAGAGAGGGAGAGAGAAAGAGAGGAAAAAAGGGGGAGAAAGAAATTCTGATTTATGTTTATAAAAGATCTTTCTGGATGCTGTTTCAATAAAAGGACTAAATAGTTCATCACATAGGCATGTGCCTTGCTGTGCAGCCCAGGTCTGAGTCCCAGCACTGTAAGGTAAGTGCTATGGTAGCAGGGGAAATCCCTAATGTATATACATATGCATCCACTAGTGACAGTGAAATTGCCTATGCATGAGGTCTCAGACCCACAAGAAGGGGAAAAAAAAAACAAAGAAAGGAAAAACAGACAAAATTAAAAACAAAGAATAGACTGACTAGGTTTGGATGTAGGTAAATATATTGGAGTATGCCTCAGGTAAGAGACTCTGGTGGTTAGGGCTAGTTTATGAGTAGTGGAGTTGAGAGGGAAAAAAATACAGACTATAAGTATATTTTCAATTCCAGAATAGAATGCCCTAATAAAACATGTAGGGAAAAATGACAAAAAAATGATTCCAGCCAAATGTTACCATTAGCACTAAGACTAGAAGTTGTGAATTGTATTAATATTAAGATGGGCAAGTTGCCTTTTGAGGAGGCAGAAATGTAAGCCGAGGTTTTCATTTTGGAAGTGGATGTTTTGAGATCCTTATTTAGAGAAGCAAATAGATTTGTAAGAAGACAAACAAGTTGAACAAACAAACCTGGAACTCAGGTCTGGTCTGGAGACTGAAATTTAGAAGTCATTATTTACCTTGCCTTACCAGTACAGAGTGAACAATAATTTTATTCTTCTCACAGGTTCTATGGCTCACTGCTACAAAAGAAATCCTCTCTCTCCCTGATGTCTCTCTGGGCTTCATCTTGAAGCGATCTAAATGACAAGGACTTGAGGATCCACTTTCTTTTTTTTAATTTTTAATAAATTTATTTATTTATTAAAAAAGGAGACATTAACTAAACTGTAGGATAGGAGGGGTACAACTCCACACAATTCCCACCACCAGATCTCTATATCCCATCCCCTCCCCTGATAGCTTTCCCACTCTTTATCCCTCTGGGAGTGTGAACCCAAGGTCATTGTGGGTTGCAGAAGGTGGGAGGTCTGGCTTCTGTAATTGCTTCCCTGCTAAACATGGGCGTTGACTGGTCGATCCACACTCCCAGTCTGCCACTCTCTTTCCCTAGTGGTGTGGGGCTCTGGGGAATCGGAGCTCCAGGACACACTGGTGGGGTCGCCTGTCCAAGGAAGTCTGGTTGGCATCATGCTGGCATCTGGAACCTGGTGGCTGAAAAGAGAGTTAACATACAAAGCCAAACAAATTGTTGAACAATCATGGACCTAAAGGCTGGAATAGTGCAGATGAAGTGTTGGGGGTTACTCACTGCAGACTATTGTGTATTTTTGCTTTCAAGTATATATTTTGCCCTAGTTTATGGATACGTGTGAATATATGCTCTATCTCAGGGGACCTGGTCTATATCTAGGTTTTGGGACTTTGTTAGGAAATGAACCATCTGGAATGGAATTAGAGAATACTATGAAAGGAAAGGTCTCACATGAGTAATGAAGCTGAAATATTGTCATTCCACACCTGAAGTCTCTGAAGTGAAGCATGCTGATGTGGCACTCATTGTGGTTTTTATTTTTTATGTTTATTTACTTTCCCTTTTGTTGCCCTTGTTTTTTTTATTGTTGTAGTAGTTATTTTTGTTGTTGTTATTGATGTCATTGTTAGATAGGGCAGAGAAAAAGGGAGGAGGGGAAGATGCATGGGGAGGAAAAGATAGATTACCTGCAGACCTGCTTCACCACCTTGAAGTGACTCCCCTGTCCCACTGAAGGACTGAAGGACTGCTTCATCTGGGAGTGTTGACCAGCCTGTGGCCTCTCCAGAACCATGATCTCAGAGTAGTCTATGTCCTGTATGACTATGTGGGAATCCAACAACAAGCATTACAGTGATCAATGCCATTGTTTGTGATAGCCTCGCCTTGGAAGTCAGATAGCTTCTACCCAGTTCTATTTAACACCCACCCAATTCCAAGGGTTAAGCAGACACTGACCAGACCTCACATTGAATGGAGTACCAACGAATCTAGGATCTGATTTAAAACTGTTACATCTTACTCATCATCAGTCTCCCCACTAGAAAATAAACTGTGGTACAGGGATTTTGTTTCTTTTGTCCAATATCTCCAGTACATGCACATATAATTATTTGTTGAATGAATAAGTGAAGGATAAAAAAAAAAAAAGAAGAAGAAGAACTATAGAATCAAGAGAGATCATTTAAGGCCTGACCTGAGAGCTCACTTGAGCAGGTGCCTGCTTTGCCATGTATGTGATCCAGTTTGGAGCACAGCCCTCACCACAATAAGGGGAACCTTGGTGCTGTGGCATCTTCCCCCTTCCTCTCTACTACTCCCTCTCTCTATTTGAAAAATGCAGCCAGGAGTGGTAAAGCCTCAGTGATAACAATAAGTATGTGAACAAATAAATAAATTCATTAATAAGGGAGATTAAACTAGACATAATTTAGGCAGAAAGTAATAAAGATTATAGGACCAAAACCAAGAGTGGGGGGGGCTATGACTGTATCTAGTAGTATATGATTGAAGTGAGAGGCTATAGTTCTTTCCTACAGATCCTTATTAACTACTTGCAAGACAGTCAGTGAACTAGCCTCCCTAGAAACCCCACTTTAACTTCTGCATCCTGTATTACCTAGAATCCTGGACTGTCATCATGACTTCAAATCCCTTCTCTCTTGTGGACAGGTCATGCCTCTGTTGCAGTGTTCACACCTAGGATCCAGAGGGGTGGAGAGAGTTAAATGTAGGGCTGAGGTCAGACATCAGTATGGAGAGCCCTTGTCCAGCAAGATAAGTTCAGGGCTGCCAAGAGAAAGGGTGTGGGGCTAAGAGAAAGGAGCAAGGGGCCCAAATGTCAGAACTACCTCTCCCCAACCATCACATTCCCTTTGACAGAACTCTGAGGTACCAAGGTTGTGAAATTTGACTCTTCTCTTGCCAGATGCTACAAAGTCAAATTTGTCAAGCAGAAAGTGTTAGAAAGTTTTTTAGTTAGGAGTTTACTAGCTTAGTTAATATCCTCTAATATTTAGATGTATGACTTACAGGTAGCCATTTATACATGTCATGGGTCCTTTAACTGTCTGCCTTAGAAGGGCTAGAAGAAGGATTGGAGAGGATAGATGGTGGTATTATTTCCAGAAGCCAGAATATCTGAGACTCTATTACAATCCACATAAACCTTTGCAGCACTGCAATTAAAATTTACTAAAATTAGATTATGTTGCCACCAGGGGAACTGTACAAATGCCCTAATGAAATCATGATGTAAAATTCCAGGCTTCTCCCAGATATGATTAACAAAGATCAAGAATTTAGAATGCTTTCATATTTAATTATGAATTTTATGAAGTAGGAGTCGTCACTTAAGCAGCTAACTATAAATGTCAATCCTTGCATGGGGGGATATATAATTTAAATTTCTAAATTCAGTCATTCGGCATTTATATATTAAAAAAAAAAAAGCTTGAGTTTATGTTCTAAAACACTAGAGGTAGGCTTATCACAGAGAACCGTTTGTCCACATGTGTGTCAAAAATAATTCAGGTTTACTTTCAAACACACTTTTAGCTATATGTTAGAGAAATGGTTCTTGTTCATACTGTAAATTCAAGTTAGTGGGGTGGAGGAAAGGACTCTGCCTAGGAACTATGAGCCATATTATTTGATCCAAATTTTACCAGTATTCAAAAAAAATCATTTACATAGACATTTTCAAATATACAGGTATTGTGCAATTAAATCCAGTATCCCTCGTATGGTTACATGACTATCTACATTCACAATTTTTTGTTTGTTTGCTTGTCTGGTGGCAATTCTTTAATATTCTCAAATCAATCCCCTTCTTGTCTGAAGGCAATAGGTTTCTTTTCAGTTTGGATTTGCCTTTATATTATCTCTTCATTTTTATTTACTTATCTTGCTGAATGAGATTCATCCTTCTTTTTTTGTGTCTTCCTACAGACAAATAAATGCATTCATCCCAGACAAGGGTTTTTACAGCATGCTCTGGTGTGACCACTCTTCTCCCATTATTGTGTATATTTCCATTGTTAACCAGAAAGGAAAATGCTTCTAGGATGAAATTGGAAAGATGACATCAATTTAACACTGCCTTTTTTGGGTTAGCACAAAATGATAGAACAGCAGGAAGCAGTTAAAAAGCATCCCTTGACAAGAGAAACTTAATGATTTTGAGAGCTGCTCCCAATCAGACATGGTATTGACAAGAGGCTTGTTCTAATAATGACCTATGAAAGATTTTATTCTGGCTGTACATGGTAATTTGTTTTTCTAACCAGGAGGTCTTACTGGAAGTTTGAGGAAACAGCAAGAACACTGTGAAAATGGCAGTCACCTGACAGAGTCCAACAACTGGCTCATTTTGTTTATTTGGACTCTGACAAGTCACTTGTCTCCTCTTGTCTTGAGTCAGGGCTGAGGTGCCTGGTAATATTCACCTCATCTGTCCCTGTCCCATCTTGACTACAATGACAACATAGCACCTGCTGGCTCTTCCACCTGCTTTGTCTCTCTCTCTCTAGCCCCACCTATTGTGAAATATCTTTTAGCTGTGAAAAGTGAGCACAGTTGTACAAGAGAAAAACCTCCCTCAAGTTCAAGTCTTCAGTGAGGGAGGGAGGGAGTAAGAAAAGTGAGGACTGCCTAAATTCAAGGGCAATAGCTTCAAGTCAGTGGGCAGAAGGGGGAGAATGGAGGCAAAAAGAGTAGAAGAGGAGTAAGGATCACTGGCTTTTCATGTGAAGCTGACATACCCACCCAGTTTGAAGGGTGGGCACAAAAGAGATATAAGAAAACTTTAACATAATTTGCTGTACTCCAGCTATGCCTGAGACCACCAAGAGTGATAATTTGTTTTTTTCCAGTGAAGGACAGTAAATCCTGGAAAGGAGATAGGGATAACATGGTTTCTCACCTCACTCTTTAACTCTAAATGGCTGTTGGGCTTATTCTTTGGAGCTCTAGAAATTGAAATCGCGTGGGATAAGCAGTTAATTTCATTCATAGATTTTCTTCAGGATTGGGTCCTACTCTCTGCCACAATTCAGTGTTCCAGTACTGTTCTCAACTCTGGCACCATCTTCTCAGACAATTGTCCAACTCCATGTTAGCTATCAAATTTAAACAAAAACTATGATAGTCATAGGCCCCTAGAAGCATACCAAAAATAGATTTCCTCACTTCTTTCCACCCTAAGATCCCTATTCTCATTTGCTCTATTCCTGCTTTTTAAATTCCTGTTCATTAATCACTTTGTCCTGCTTTATATTTTACCACCTTTCAGTCACCATTTTGCAGAGGCTACCGTGATGCTATCCTAACTTCCCTAGGCAGATGACCTCATCAATATATCCTGGAAACTCACCTCTCCAGAGCCCTACTCCACTAGGGAAAGATAAAGACAGTCTGGGGTTATTGATTGACCTGCCAATGCCCATGTCCATTGGAGAAGCGATCACAGAAGCCAGAACTCCCCTTTGGCCCATTCTCCTAGTGGGGGAGAAAGACTAGGGGGAAGATAAACAGAGGGCTCTGAACTCCAACTCCATCAGGATCCAGAAAGAGTAGAGGAAAAAAAGAAAGTCAGAAGTAGTAATAGGTGTAGGTGTGACTTGGAAAGAAGATGCAACCATGGGGAAAATGGGAAAATAGATATAACTACAGACAGTTATAGAAATAATAGTCAATGCATATCTGTGACCTTGGGAGAACTATTGTAGCTTCCAATGGAGGAAGTGGGGATACAAAACTCTGGTGGTGGGAATGATGCAGAATTATACCCCAATGATCTGCAAATTTTGTGAATCAATATTCATTCACTAATAAAAATAAAATAAAATGAAATTGAAATGCCTTGAGGAACAAATCTGAGCAGGGCATTCATGGAACATTAGCATAAGGCTTGGCATACCTTTCAAGTCTCTTTACTGAGTGTGCGTGGTAGACTATGACTTGTCACTATTCCACATCACTTCTTCCACCCAAAGAAGGCTGGCTTCTTCCTTCTCTATTAGAAAAGGCCTTATTTGCATCAGAAAGGACATGGTGACACCCTCTCCTTGTATCTCCATTATTTTTTACCTGTATCATACCCATGTTCCTATCTAAATCTTTTTTTTTTTTTTGAGTTGAAGCCCAAGGTGACCTGCATTTATTAGAGTTGGTCTTCTCCAGCTAATGACTATTACATAATCAATATGTGCTCTCCTTCCCTCATTCTTTAGCTACTATTTATTTAAAACACTAGGTGAGTCTTTGCAGTTGCACTTAAGACCTCAGCTCATTTTATACCTGACTTTGGAAATTTGTCTGAATAAATGTAATGTTAAAGAATGCCAATCAAATCTACCACAAAGACCTTTTATACTCCTCAAAAAAAAAAAAAAAAAAAGCTCCAAGTAGTGTTTAAAAAAAAAACAAAAAAAAAACCTCCAAGTAGTGTTTAATTACAAATAGAGTAACTTTGTACATTGTAATTAATTGAAAATTAATGTGGTTAATTCTGCTTGATTATGCTTTCCTAGGGTGTTGTCTTTATATAGGGAGGGGTGTTCCCCCTGAATACAGGGGGAAGAGGAATGGGGAAGTTTTAATACTCTGTAGCTGGGAAGAAGTTTGTCCTGGTAAATTCGTAAATTTAGCTTAAGTTCTGTCTTTCTTTTCTTCTTTCTCTTTCTTCCCTATTATCAAAAGGGGGAAATAGCTAGAACATCACACTAGCATAGTGTGTACCTAGTATCTAACTTCAGAACCTATACATATGAGTCTTCAGAACCCATGCATATGAGTCTGTCACTCCACCTACATAATTTCCCAAGTTAGTCTCAGCTTTCTGATGGGGATGGGTGAGAGAGTCAATTTCTGGGAAGTCATAATGTGGTATAAGGAATGCTGAGATGAATACAACCTATACCTACAGTCATAGTATTTTTCTAAGGACAAATGATGCTGACTGGCAAACATGAATATAATTAAAATGTTTCACAATTGCTCTATTTGGGCACTCATTTAAGAAAATAAATGCTGTAAGCATCAATAAATGATTGAGGGTTTCATTTCTCTTGATTTCTGATAAATCCATATAGCAAATCTGACTTTGGGGGAAGGAGTCATTCTTTCAGCAACTGATTTTATGACTGGCTAATTAAGTAAAATTCCTCAGTGAGGAATGGAGGCTTGAAGACATTCCAACAGTTTAAAAAAATCTGTGTCATGGGAGAAGACAGAAAAAAGTAGCCAAAGCTTCCCTCTAGGGACACTGCAGAGGAAGGGGTTCTTTGGTAGAGAAAGCGATAGAAGGAAGATCAAGGGTATTGTCAGTTCTCTCCAAAGACCAGGGAGTAAAGAGCAAATACATGTGAGTTGACAAAGCAGTACTGAAATGATCACATAAGAAACCGCTTTTGTTGATGAAGCCTTGGTAATACAGTCACAAAATGTAGAGCAGATTAAACAGCCATTGCCAAACAAATCTTAGGAGTACAGGAGTGGTACCCAAGTCAACAGCTGAAGAAAGAACATTGCCTAGGCTTTTCCATCTGCTGGGCTTTCCTAGGTCAAACAAGCACTGTGGATCAGGCCCAAGTCAGTACTGAAGAGAGGAAACGGTAGAGAAGTTCCAAGTAGAGAAGCAGTTCCTTGATTGCTTGAGACTTCATCCTCTCCCCTGCCTCCAGTTTATCCTTTCTTTAGTTCTCAGGACCCCAGGGTTAGACAAGGTGTTAGATCAAAGTAAAACTCCATCTTTCTCTTCTGACCCTTTGAAAATCAACTATTTATCTCTCTCCATTCCTATACTTGAAAGATGCTCATGGGCCACCCACAGACTGCTATGGTAATTGTTAATGGTAATGAAGAAACAAAGGGCAAAGGTTCTTTTCTATTCACCTCCATAACTTTTTTCTGGCTTTATCAAGGCCTTGCCTTCCAAATCAAAACTGTAGAGTAATGCTAATGGAAACTCTAGAGTAGAAGTGATGTAGTGAAGAAACAAGACAAAAATATTACATTTTTTCCAAGTCTGTAGTTTATTATTTCTTTTTATTTATGGTTTAATAATGATTAATAAGACCTTAGGATAAGAGGGCTACACTTCCACATAGTTCCCACCACCACAATTCTGCATCCCATTCCCTCCATTGGAAGTTTTCCTATTCTTTATCGCCCAGGGAGTATAAACCCAGGATCATTATGGGGTCCAGAAGGTGGAATGTCTGGCTTCTGTAATTACTCCTCTGCTGGACATGGGCATTGGCAGGCTGATCCATACTCTCAGCTTGTTTCTATCTTTCACTAGTGGAGCAGGGCTCTGGAGAGGTGGGGTTCCAGGACACATTGGTGAGGCTGTCTGCCCAGGGAAGTCAGGCTGGTGTCATGGTAGCATCTGCAACTTGGTGGCTGAGAAGCATTAAGATATAAAGCAGAACAAGTTGTTTAGGAACCTAAAGGTAACAATAGAGCAGATGAGATTTGGGGTGTTCATGTTGGAAGAAGCTATGAAGTCTATTTTAGGTATATTCCAAGGGGGCCCCTGACTTTACTAATTTTTGGCTGAGCTTGACAGCTAACGTGCAGGTGGGCTAAAGGCATTGTCTGGGGAGATGGTCTCAGAGTTGGAAATAAGATTGGAAAGCTGGATCAGGGAAGAAAGTATCTCCCAAATATGGGAAAAGTATATAAGTACCATTAATTATAAACCCCATCCATTTGATTTGGGGCCCATATTAAGCACAGGAGCTTGTGTAACCTCTACATTTCCAAGCTTGCATTTAATGGTCAGAGCTAGGCTCATTCTAGGCTCCACTGATTTCAGGACTAGTCTTCCTTGAATGGCAGAGTATTTTGAAGAGTAGGGCAGTGCCTACCATTGGTGTTCCATATTGGAGGCAAGGTCCTGGAAAGGTCCACAAACGGGCCCACAATGCTGTTCTTGATGGAGATGACCAGAGATAGTAAAGAGAAGTATCTGTTAGGGTTCTAGGCCTATGTTATCTCTGTGGGAACCCCAGGATTCCCTGACTAGGACTCCAGGTGATGGGTTAGTCCGGTAGTGACCAAAACAGCCATCATGGAAATGCACTGGTTTCTTGACCTTATCCAGTTTTTGTAGTCCTTACTTCATCTGACAAGGAAAGCCCCAAAGTGACTAAGGGGAATGAAATAGGTGGTAGATGAGAAGGATATTTAGGTCTAAATAGAAACTATTTGATTAAGTACTTTATGGTGTCTTTTTTAGGCCTTTCTACTTGCTTGCTGCACTTACTGAATTACTGCGAACTATTGTGCACTTTTACTTTAAGGTATATATTTTTGCCTCACAGTTGGCTACATGTGCACATGAGAACACAGCTTTAACTTGTGATTACATATTTTGTTTCAATTAGTTAATATTTATGTGGCACTTCCTGTTTGCCACAGTGCTATAAGTGCTTTAGAAATATTATTTAATCATCATAAATACCCTGTGAGGAAGACACTATTATTATTACCAGTATCCTTCTTGAACTATGGCTCAGAGAGATTAAGTAACTTTCTGAGTCACATGCAAGCTACAGCTGAACTTTAAATCCACGTTGTCTTGTCAGAATCCCAAGTCACTATCCACTACATAATGTCAACTTTCTTGTTCCTTCTTCCTAAAGGAATCTTGAGACAAGGATGGGTACCTATCAACTAGGTATATACAGAGGATGGCAGAATATTGCTTTGTTCCCTCTCCACAAAGATAAGTATAGGGTAAAAGGTTTTATTCTAACTTCAGTAGGTACCCTTATACTTCATGTTGTCTGAGCTGCACACAGGGAAGCTTCCCTTCACATTGCTAGACTTCTCTTTCCATTCACTGACCATTTTGATCCTCATTTGCATTACTCAAAGTCTTCCTCCCTTCTGTTGAGTCTCATTTACTAAGATGTTCCTTAGACTGTTGTCTTCTTTGTTTCAAATTTCTTTAATGCCACTATTTTGCTCTGTGGATGAAAGTCAAATAATTTATCCTAAACAATAAAGTACTTACTGCTCTGCCCATTTCGGCTCCATACACAGTAGACAACCTGGTTTTTCACCTGTACCCCTCACTAGTCTGAGTTGGTTGCTATACTATTCCCTCTGCTTTTTCTCCTTTTAACCTAAACCCAATTTGCCTCACCCATCCTTACTAGATCAGAGTAACTGATCCATTTTTCAAAACCTAGCTCCAGCATAATTTCTTCCAGAAAAACACATCCCTGGGCTAGTCTAGATACCCCTTTTCTTAAAAGTTATAATTTTTTTTTGTAACAGAAATCAGAAATAAGATTGCTATCTGGCCTAAGTTGGTGTGAGGGTTGAACCTGTAACTCTAGGGACTCTAGCATGAAGGTCTAGTGCACAACCTCTGTGTCTCATCTTAAATGTCCCTTGTAGTAGCCAAAGTAGTTCTCTTTTACCCCTTAGCTCTTAGTCTTGTATGGGTCTCTTTCCCTCACACAGGCCAGTGCTAATCAATGTAATCTGCAGAAGGTAACACCAGTATTATGTAAAAAAGGCTTTGAATTTTCACACTATATGAAAACTCTTTGAAACTTACACTAATTTTCCAGTTACCAACCAAAACCTATCAAATCTGAATTTTGGGAGGTGAAGGTGATAATATCTGATTTTTCTGTGTGCTAACAGCAGAACTGCACTGTACCAAACCACCAACTTCTGAGAGCATATGCTTCATCTTCTTGGTTTAATACCCCCACACACACACAAATTTCTTACATTCTGGGATAAAATTAAGGATCAGTAAATGATTAGTAAGTGAATAAACACTGGATTAATACTTTAAATGATTCATTAAATCATGTCCTTTTAGGGTAGCTGAATTAGAAAAATATGTAACTCAGTAATATTTAGAAATAGTTTTCAATTTTGAATTATCAATAGTTAAGGTGTAGGTGGACAGCAGTGTGAAAAGAGATGCTGAAATATAAAGTTTTGAGGTAAGACAAGCACAAATATACCCTAGGGTACATATGTCTCTCCAGAGATCTGGAGGTGGTGGTGCCAGTAGAGTGCATGTTACAATGCATAAGGACCCAGGTTCAAACCTAGTCCCCATTTGCAGGGAGGAAGCCTTACAAGCAGTGAAGTAGCATTACAGGTATATCTCCTCTCAATTTCTCTGTCTCTATCCAAACTTAAAGAAAATATTTAAAAGTATGTTTCTCCAAAATACATTTTTGTTGTTTTACTATATTGTACAAAGTGGTATACTCTGCTTCAAGATTTGAAAGATTGTATTTGTATACATCTTCCTTACATTGTCATTTTTCTTTTGACTGTCTTTTTGAATGTAATAGTTTAGGAAGGAAGATAGAAATTGTACAATCACAGTAAAATTGCTACGTATCAAAATATTCCATACTTTTTTTTGCTTGATGCTATATGCTACTCATAAAGATTTGACACTATCTAGTTTTTAAATTAACAAGGCCACTAATATCACTCATTCAAAGTTTTTTCCCATCCAGGCATAGCTCCACTCCTGAAACTAATTGTGATAAGTGTATTAAATATAAACTGCTCACTAAGTTATGAAAACAAAAACTATGTATTAATTTTGAAATAACATTCTGTACTATTGTTATATGGAAGTGAAAAAGACACAGCTCTTCCTATTGGATTATTGGAAAAGTCATGACACATTTTTGCATAGAAAAACAGAGAAAAAAATGCATCATGACTTTTCTGACAACTTATATATACCACTGAGGGTTGGTTACTACCAACAACAACTGAAAGAGAAATCAGGACTAAATTCATGTTTAAGTGCTAGTAGTCTAGTAGGTAACTTTAATTGTATCCTGTATAAATTTAAAGTATAGGTTTGCCAAAGCAAAGAGTTGGTCTTTTACTCAAAGAGGATTGTGAGGGAACGTCCAGGAAAGATATCTCAGCATGCCAGGTTTGTACTGGCCACAAACTGTACAAACCATGGTCTAATTAATCTGCATGGCAGGCAAAGGTCTGTAATTCTTCAAACACTGATAGGTGTCAGTGGTTCCAAAGCTCTGGATGCCAAAGTGCCTGGCCATAGCCAATGTGACTGAGGGGGTAGGCAACTTGCTAACCAATGCAACCATAAATCTGCTGAGCCTCCTTTAAGAGTGCAACTCAGTAGAGACTTTAAACATAGAACGTTAGTTAACAGGTTAACAGAGTTCTGGCTTTACCTCCTTACCAGTGACACCAATTCAATGCAAATGGCCATGTTCCATTTGCTCTCCTTATCAAACAGTTCTGATTTTTGCTGGTATAAGCTATTTTAATATTCAACAAAGAGATCCAAAAGGCCAACAAACATAAGAAAAAAATGCTCCAAGTCATTGACTGTCAGGGAAAATACAAGTAAAGACAATGAGATAGATACCACTTCACTCCTGTGAGAATGTTATACATGAGAAACAACAGCAACAATAAATGCTGGAGAGATTGTGGTGGCAAAGGAATCCTCCTGCACCGTTGGTGGGAATGTGAATTGGTCCAGCCCCTGTGGAAAGCAGTATGCAGAACTCTTAAGAAATCTAGAAGTAAATCTATAACCCTAGAATTCCTCTCCTGGGAATATATCCCAATGAACCAAATACAACTATCCAAAAAGATTTGTGTATACCCATATTCATAGCAGCACAAGTTGTAATAGTCAAAACCTGGAAGCAATCCAGTTGTCCAACAATAGATGAGTGGCTGAGTAAGTTGTGGTATATATACACAATGGAATACCACTCAGCTATTAAGAATGATGAATTCACCATCTTCACCTCATCTTGGATGGAGCTTGAAGGACTCATGTTAAGTGAGATAAGCCAGAAAAGGAAGGAGGATAAATATGGGATGATCTCACTCATAAACAGAAGTTAAAAACATGAACAGAAAAGAAAACACAAAGCACAACTTGGACTGGACTTGGTGGTGTATTGCACCAAAGTAAAGGACTCTGGGGCAGAAGTGGCTCAGGTCCTGGAATGTGATGGTGGGGGACCTAGTTGGGGAGGTTAGTGTTATGCAGAAACTGAGAAGTATTACACATATGCCAACTACTGTATCTTACCTTTTAACTGTAAACCATTAGTCCCCCCAGTAAAGAAAAAAGAATGCTATTCCACACTTAGGCTTACTGCAGTGATAATTGACTATGGACATGTAAAAACAACTACTCAGCTTTAAGATGAAATCTTGCTTTCTGCTACAACATGGATGAAATTGGAAGGGCTTTTACTAAGTGAAATATGTCAAAAGAAGGAGAAATGATCTCACTAACAGATGAAGTTTATGAGACAAAGAAAGGAAACAGAGCAAAACATAAATCAATTCTTATACTACAGCTCTGAGATTATTAAGGTGGAGGGAAGCAGAGACCATGGAGGGAGGCAAAGACTCAGTGCCTTTTGGTAGGAGAGTGGCATATTGATGGTGGGCAACATGTGCTAACATATATTTGGAGGATGTGCTCCCCCGAGAAACCAGCTGACTTGTACATGTTCTTAAGATTTAAAAAAAAAAAAAAAAAACTTTACAGGGGCTGAGTGGTAGCACAGTGGGTTAAATGCATATGGCACAAAGTGCAAGGAAGGCACAAGGATCCGGGTTTGAGCCCTGGCTCCCTACCTGAATGGGATTTGCTTCATAAGCAATGAAGCAGGTCTACAGGTGTCTGTCTTTCTCTCCCTGTCTTCTCCTCCTCTCTCGATCTCTCCTATCTGGCAACAACAGCAACAATAACAACAACAAAAATGACAACAACAAGGGCGACAAGGGCAATAAAATGGAAAAATGGTCTCCAGGAGCAGTGAATTTGTAGTGCAGGAACACCGAGCCCCATTGAAATATTAGTCCCAGCTCATAAGATTGCTACTCAGTGGACATTCAAATAAATAAGCAAATAGGAAATGATTATAAGAACAGCCAGGGTCTGCATAAATGGGAATTACATGTGCTCCACTGACTCTTATCACAAAAGTTCATTAGAAGCAACAAAAAGCAGATGCTCAAATTGGGAAATTATGCCCGAAGATCTTTCTATGGCAAATCTACAGTTGTTAATATCTTAAGATGCTTGGCTGGTGGCAAGGACAGCTGTCACCTTCTAACCACAATTACTTCATCTATCTACCTATTTTTTGATTGAAAAAAATTTCACCAGTGTGTACGCTGATTATGAGAATAAATGAAGCAATTCTAGTTTGAAATTGTGCCTGGTTTTAGTTTTACTATAGGAGATAGTCTAAAAAACATAGGGTAATATGATGTACTGAATACAGTCTTGGTCAATAAATGTAAATAACTCAGAAAAATAAAAATGTCGAAATATATTCATTAGAAATCAAACCTTCACTGAAGCGTCTCAAAGTCACAGAAAGCTCTAATGTCTAAAAAGAAGAACATTTAAGGTTAACTACAGATTTTAAGTATATTTGCTTTCCATATCCTTTTTAAGTTTTACACCATTTAGTTCCTCAGAAATGTTTTTCATGGTTCCAGGTTCATGTCCATGGGTTCTATCTTAGAGTCAACTGGGAGCAAAGTGTAATTTCAGTGACACATGGGTTCTGAGTGTCAACGGGGAGCAAGATCATTTTCAACTATCTTGGGATGAATAAAATAAATACATGAGGATTAAGTTTAAATAATAATAGGGAAGAAATAATGGCTCAGATTTTCTTGGATTAAAAATCTTTGCAATACAGGTTGTATCTGCAATTTAGCTAATGAGAATGGATAATGCTAATTTTCTTACTCTTTGGAATAATTCCAAAAATTCTATGGGCAGGTATGCTGCAGAAAGTAAACACAGAGCAGATTAAGTGATTAAGTAAATGCACAGTGTTTAACAATAAACTCTAGAACAAAGCAATAAAAAGCCACAGAGAGAAAATATATGTACATGTATATAAATTATGTAAGTATATACAGGTGTGCATGTATATACTTGAGATGTGGAACTAGTTGAACACATAAAATATGTTCAAAATTCACATATGGGATTTTTTTTTATTTCTAGACTTAAGCTATTATAATACAACAGAAAGAAAACACTGGTCACAGCTAAAGACAGATGTGCTTCAATATCAGCATCCTTTATGTACAGTGAGATTTATGGACATTTAAGCAACTATAGCATCAGAATATCAGCCAACCAAGAATCCCATCACAGAAATATAAATGCATTTGTTCACTCTTTCTCATTAACAGCCAAGCTTTGAACAATATAATTGATTAGCATACTTATTGTTCTCTTATGTTCTTTTGAGATTTTGCTTCAATTTTTACTTCTCTAAGGATCAAACATAAGTGTTTCTTTAAAATCATCTCTGAAAATGCAGTGGCACCTAAAGTACTGGAATATATATATATATATATATATATATATATATATATATAATTTCAAATACCTACAAAAATGCTAAGGAAAACAAATCTATGAATCAGTTTTGCTTTTTATTTGCATTTAACATGATTATACACATTCATGTGTCTAACAAGATCTGCACTGTTAACATTAAAATACAGTACAATAACATTCAACATGAGGTACTTCATATTTATATATTTTCCTTCATAAATAATGCTGTAAGCTACTAACTGCAAGCACTGATGCACAACTGGCTAGTGTCTTGAATTAGCTGAGCTTACTTAAACACCTTTAAAAAAACAAAAAGACAGTTCAGTGCAATAATTATGTAGAAATTAGACCATTTACTTAAATACTATATTAAAGTATGCTTAAAGAATGTTACATTAGAACTGCTAGCCTAGTTCCCCTCTATCCCCAGTATGAACAATGACAAAGTCTGCCAGATACATTGGGAAAAGCATCTAGAATATTTAGTCTAATAAAGTTGTCTTTATACACTAGGGTTGCCTGCTTTGTCAGAGCAATGGTTTCTAGTTTAAAAGCTACGAACTTTGAAGTTACCAAAGAAAACAAAGCCAGCACATTAGCCTTCATTCCATGATGCTGAAAATGCAGGAGGGAGAATAAGGTTTAACATAGAAAATTTCTTAATCTAAATGCAATTTTCAAATTTAACCCACAGTTTTCAGCACCAACCAGATAGATGGTGGATGTCTTGCAATATAGTAGATAATATAAAATTAAGTTTTCTATACCCAGTGTATAGATAAGGTGGCTTTCACCCAGCAGTTCCTTAGACACATGAAGGGAAGCTAGCTAACAGCAGCAGGGACATTGAGAGCTTATGAATGGACAATCTTCACTCTATATTGTCAGGTCGACCTCAACATTCTGCTAATGAGATTAGTGCTATGTAAAGTTTCTTCTCCTGTGGCTTAAAAATGAGTGCCTTCTGATCAGGTATAAAGTCTACCGATTTGCACAGTGGCTATAAGCTACTGAAATATTTTACCATAATTTTAAAATAAAATCCTTTCTAGAAGTACTTTTTCAATTGGAAGTATACCTTTATTTCATTATGCTTTGCCAAAACTGTCACCTTCCTTGCTCTAATAGTCTAAGAAATTATTAATAATTGCTAAATAATTTTGGAAAGTTGTCCTGGGAATACTCAAGTATAGTCACCAGTAACAGCTTTTGATCATCTACGGTAGGTAATGGCAAAGACGGTTAAAACTTCTCCCATAATCCAGTGTTCTCTTCCACTGGGGAAGTGGGCCAAAGGCAACACACCTATGTCTACAAGGAAGAGATGGCCCAGAAACACAGTGAATAAGTTAAGGGCAGTCACTCACTGGGGCCTTGCTGGAGCCAGCAGGGGGACTAATTCTGTCCCACTTCTCACTGGCCAGGTAGGGAGGAGACAATTCCTGAGTCAGCAAATGCACCTGCATGTGCATGAGTGGCCATGCACACAAACCCACCCCAAGACTAACCCCTTGCTTCAGCCAAGCCAGCTACAGGCTTGTAGAGCAGGAGAAGGAGGTGGCCAGGGACCACACTCTGGGTGGCAAGGGAAGCCATCTCAGGATCACAATGAGCAGAAAAGCTGCCCAAAACACATTGGATACTTCAACTGGAAGTGAACATATTGGACACAACCAGGGTTACAGGCACTAAACCAACACAAGCCATTATTGAAGGAGAATTTTTGGATGAGTGCTTCCCTCCTTTGTTTACATTTTCCATGGACAAACAAGAGAGCTGGATGTGATGCTGATGTAATGAATAGTAGGTATAATCAAGTTTATCACTCTAGATCATTTTAAGACCCTGTAGAAATATATTGGCACTTTAAAGATGGCCAGAGGCCAGATTCTAGCAGTGTAGAAACAGGACAGAATCACAATAAACTAAAAGGATAGAATGTGGTCAAAGTTGTCAGGTAAAGTCTGTTGCAAAAAAAAAGTCAATGAGAAAAAGTATTGCATTACATTAACATTTAGTGCTATGAAACTAATTTCTTCCTCTAACCTAAAGAATTATTTGGTCCTCTTTTAAGGAGAATATGAATCCTACACAGTATAGCTTAAAAAGAAAGTAAATGATGGGACTCACATAAGCTAAGTGGAAAGAAAAGAGTTCAATCTTTTCAAACTGTGTATTATAATGTTCCATCAATTAAGTTAGTTGTAGTATGGGACAATTTTAGGTCTCGTTTAAAAATTTTTGTTTTAAATAGGTCTGAAACTTTCTTGTAGTGTCAACAAAATTTATAACTAAGTTACTTAAAAATATCAGTGCTACAATATTTTAGCTTCTAAACTAAAAGAATATGAATATGTGTGGTCAAAAATCACACCCTAAACAAGCATCCAATTTCCATTTTTTCACTGGTAATTCATAGCACTTTAAATACGACACTGTTGTGAATTGAGGACTCAAAAAAAGTAATGTCCAAAAGTGAAATAAAATATATAAAAGAGAACTAAGTAAGACCTAAATATGACTATTTTCTAAATTATTGTGATGAAGTAAAACTTCTTTCAAAATTGTACAGAGGTTTATCTGTTAATTTGGAGGTGGGGGTTATTTAAAAATAATTTTGGCATTCTTCTTTTAGACTATTTTTATCTGTCAAAATAAAGCCCTAAAGAAAATTCAAAGTGACCCAAAGATTTTCTTACCAGAAACAAAACTGGGAGGTCAGTAGGGCACTGGGAAAAGACCACAAACTCTCCCCAGGTGTATAGATGCAACTCTGAAAACCGCAAAGCTTTAATAAGAAGTTGGCTCTTTTAAGCATATAGTTAAAAGCTGAATGCTGCATTTTTGCCTGTACATAACTAAAAGGTTGAAAGAAATTAGAAATTGCCTTTAGCTTCATTCATTACAAATTACCTGTGCTGATCACATATCTGCAGATGAGCTAAGCATCAAGCAAGTAGGAACCAGATGTGCATCTTAGAGCTCTATTTCAAGCATAGAATATAAGCTCGGGGATCTGCCCTCCCTGTACCCCAGTGCCATTGGTACTATCTGAGGAGCACTGAAACTGGACTGTCACTTTGCCACACTGAACTTCCGTCATGCCTTCTTGTCCAAAGTAACTCAGTTCATTACCATCCAGTATCACACTGGCTGTGTAGAAGGTGTCTGGTTCGATTTGCACTGGGTACTCAAACCACACAGGAAAGGTATTGCTGGAGCCATCTGAGAAGTACTTACTCAAGTTCTGCCCCAGGACAACACCCTGCCGCTTGAGTTCAATCTTGGCACTGTACTCTGCAGAGCCACAGCTGGAGCCATAAAGCCCAAAGCCAGCGATGAACACTCTCTTATCAACTGCAAACTGGATGCTGTCACAGCGGCCCCGGTAGCGCCACTGGTTACTCCGATAAGCACACGACTGGAACCGGTGACAACGCTGTGGCACAAGGCCCTTGCGGGCTTTACTCACAAACTGCAACTCGGGCTTTTTGGCTGCAGTGTACCAGAGAAAAATGTCATTAGTCTCATTGAGAGTTAGGACTCCGGACTGTGCAGCACCATTTGCAAAGTCATCCAGGGCCATTGTGGGTATGCGGATCAAATAAAGTGCCTTTCCAAGGACCTTGCGTTTATTTTCAATACTCGAAGCTAGGTCTTGCCGCTGGCATTCTACTTCAGCCCAGTTGAGAGCTGCCTCAAAAACCACAATTTCTTTGGCATTCAGAGTTTCCCTGCGGAGGATACTTTCTAGTGTCTGGAAGTCAATATCGCAGAATCCCTCAGACTTGAGTGCTAACTCAGCCTGGGCGTCAATCACCTCCCAGCATCGCTGTGTCAGGTCAGGCTCCTCGAACAAGCAGCTCTGGGATAGAAGCACACAGGCATTCTTAGCGCTCAGGCTGGTCTCCAGGAAATTAACACAGGCTCTGGCTAGGTGAGGAACAATGTACTTTTTGGCAGCATAGAGAGTGGCTAGCACTGTGTCAGCAGCCAAGTCAATTTCATCACAATAGATATATCTGAAAGAAAGTGCACATCATGTAAATGAAATTTCCACAAAATGGGTGTGTCCAGTAAGAAAAGATGCAATTATTCTCAAGAAAATCATTTTCTATGACAGGTATTATGAACATTTTTAGAAATTAAAGAAATGTGAAATATATTCATAAATTATTAATACTCCAACTCAGTAGGCAACTGTGCATAATTAAAAACATTAACCCTGTGTTACTATTCTAACCTCTATTGTATAAGCCACATTCAGTGTCTTCTAAAGGAAGGGAGGAAGGGTATCTCACTAATAAGAAAGATTTTAAAATGCATATCAGAAATGATTAATGTTAGAAAAAAATAGGAAAATTCTAAAATACTAAATGCAATCAAAATATCTCACTCCCATGTTTCAGAAGATATATATAGTTTAAGACTTTTCTACACAGTTAGATAAAAACAAATGCCTTTTAATACTATGCTGTTAGCAATGACGGTATTTTAACTAGCACTAGATATAACCTATTTTTCCCCTAAAAACAAAATAGAACTCCATATTATACAGTTTAAGTAGTTCCAAGTTCAATAGGTTTTCAAATATGAATGTTGGTACTATCTTTCAGCTTTACATAGAATCCAACACAAGCTTTTGTGTTTTTTTAACTCTAAACTTTCTTCTGCCTTACACATTTTCTTCAGAATGTGAGAGTATATTATTTCCAAGTATAACTAATTTAAAGGCAACAAAAGGAAGCCTTTTAGTGCTTCTAATTGAGGTGCTATTTCTTGGTGATTGAGGGATATGGTTACTGTCTCCCAAAATAGTACGTAAAAGTTGATAGCTTCTTTAGATAGCTATGGTTGACTAAGAAACACTGAGAATGATGTGTGTGTGAAAAATACATACTGATAATACATGAAGTTTAATTTTTTATAGTTATAATGTCTAGGTACTTGCTGTGAGTATTTTCTTAGTGAAATATACATAACAAGAAATTAGTAATGTCTTTTATGAAGAAGCATGAAAATACAATGGCCATGAAGGGGGGAGGGGAGGCGGTGGAGGTAAGCCTCTTAATCACAACCGGAACCTGTATTTTTGTTCTTTAGCAATCCTATCTCTGATAGGCTAAGCCAGCCACCACTAGTTATAGTGCTGACAAAATGCCTGCAGCTAAGTGATGCTCTGACCAAAGAATGAGGATCTTGAAGGATTCTGGAGCACAGTCAGCACTTGATAGCTCTTAACCCAAAACTCAAGTAAACAGTCATCACTTTTTCTTGGAAACCTCTTTTCCAAGAATAATTGCTACTCATCCTCAAAGCAGAAGTGAGGGATACCTGACCTTCACCTTTACTACACCAAGGAACAATGTGATCTTGATCAGTTATGGTACAACAGCAGCAAATGACACCTTATACATTTCTGATACTTATGTGAACTGTAAATATAATTGAAAATCTGTATTGAGATATATTTCAGGTAGCACATTTGTCAGAAAAACTGTTAAGTGACTGATCAAATGACTTAAGTGAAATGCAAGAGTGATACATATGCTTCTTATGTTTCCTAATTATCTGGAAGACAAACATTCTACTGGCATGTGGTGAGGCCAAAATACTGAACTAGTTAGTGTTAGCATTCTCCTCTGCAACAGAAAAGCCACAGATACATGGCTGACTTTACTGGAAAAACAAGGTCCTTACCAGTAAAATGGTCATATCTAGATACTTATCTACCTATCTATATCTTTAAGATTACAAAAGCCACAAAATAATGGTTGGTTGAGATTGGTGGATTAGGTTACATCATGGTACTTTACAAGATCACTTGCCTTTAGTCTAACTCCTGTTGTGAAAGCTATGATCAACAGCAGTTACCAATAGACTTTAAACAATGAATACAAATAAAGAATTAAACACTTTAAAAATCCTAAACTGTAGTATTCCTTTTGCAGTAGGCAGCAGGTAAGAGTTAACAGTATTTTAATAATCTGTGGGATAATTATTCAACTTACTGTCCATTTATATAAATTTTTTCAACATACACTGGACTTGTTCCAGTGAACTAAAATCTTCATAGCAGCAGGTAACCTTAACTCAGACATACTTTAGGTTTGATAGAATAAGAATTAACATTGAAATATTATTTTTAATCACATAGTGGACTGCAACACTGCTTTAGTACTATCCCTGTCAAAGAAATGGATTCTATTTATCTTGTTAATTATGTACTGGATTCTAAAAAAAATTATATCAAACTATTTTCTAAAAGCAAATATATACCATGTCTTACAGCTTTACATTTCTGTTTTAGCAATACAAGTTTACCATATGAATCCCTGTGAACTATTAAAAACCTATTCATTTTTTTTCAAATACTTCTCTCTCAAAGGCAAATACTTCTTATTCTTGAGAAACTATCTATTTTATAGTAGAGTGTGTATATGTGTCTATATCTGTGCTGAAAGGAAGCAAAAACTCCAAAAAAACCAGAAATTTTTTAACTAGTCATATTTAAGCACAGGATATGATTACTAGAATTATGAAGCAAAATAATAATAGTAATAATTGTAGTAGTTTATGTCTTTAAAGAATTCATACACAATGCTTTCACTGAGAATATACTATAGTAGATGATAAATGCACCAAGAAGGGTGTTTGTATTTTGATTTTTAAAAGTTAAAATTCCCATCACTACACATGCCATTTGTCTGCAAATCCAACCAAGGTGTGCTATGAAATCCCTGCATCACTTCAAGTGCCTCTCACCAAAAGATACCAAGCAGTTTTCTCCAACAACATTTATAAGGTAAGCAGCACACTCTTTCTTCATCAGTTTTCCTTTTTATTTTTTGTTACACAGAGCTCATATTTAACTGTGAAACCAGCAGAGCACAAATACAGCATAAACAAACTCTTTCCAAACATATGAGTGATGCTTACTTCAGCATAGCGAGAAAAGCAGCAGGTTCAACATCTGGTATACGAATTTCATCTTTGTCCTCAGCAAGTTCTCCATAAAACATTGCATGGAACACAGAGCTCCCAACAGCTAAAACATACTGCGGAAAAAGGGAAACCTTATTTCATGCACTAAATTGAAAACATTTCAGCAAATCAGGAAAAAGAACTCAAAGTGATTCAGTTCAGTGGACACAGAGCACTTAAAACCTGCTTTTTTAAAAAAAAAAAGTCATGGTATAGCGTATCTTGCTATGAAAGTGATCTTCACGCAAATCAGTGCCTCTGCTATTAATTATCTCAAGGCTTTAACAGATTAATGCACAAGTTCCTTCATTACAAAGTAAACAAAATAAAAGCTTATCTAGCTTATTTTTAGAAGGATAAACAACGTATGACTTTCCTAATCTATCACAACTTTCATGGCTGGAAAGTTAAGAGGGCAGTTTTTGTGTGGGATATAAAGAAGGGTAGAAGGAAACAAAGAGGAAAAATAAGCATGGCCAACGCTCTTTGGAGAGGCAGTGCTTTGCTTGTGATCTGGTGAAACATTCACTGTCTGCTACCGGCAGGCTGCCCACCCCAAGTTCCAGGGTTATTGAGAGGGTCCTCCTTTGTGCGAAACAGACAGTACTAAACCAGTAATGCAGCTGTTGCTTACTTTGTGTCCTGGCAACCGCTGAGTCCCACCTGGTGGCCCAACCACAAAATGTACATCTGCCATCAAATCATTATTGAACATCACCGCATTTCTATAAACAGAAGCAATTTGTTAATTTACAGCAGCCAGCATTTTTAATAGCCCCCTACCAAAATAAAAAACCCACAAAAGACTCACAAGGCAAGCAACAGTTTAATAATTTCAGAGTAAAACTACAACTAAAGTTCCAAGTAAACAACTGTGTTTGTAATCATTACTAATATAAGAAGAAGCAACTTAAGTTTAAAAAAAAAGATTAACCAAACTCTTACTTAGGCTAAGGACAAATAAAATGTTTCTATCTTCTATAGTCCCTAGATATGATCCCATCAAATAAATGTTACAGCTTGCAAAACATTTTTTTTTTTATCTAAGAGGAAAACAGCTGTACTGTTTTGGAAAAAATACAAGGCAGTTTTCCATTACCAATAAAGCTTCTGGGGGAAAGAGGAAACAGGTTTACATTAAAATACATTATAGGTTGTACAAATGCTGAAAGTCCAACAGAGGAAAACTTTTAAAAAGTAAGCATGCTGGCCCAGGACTTACCTCTCTCTAATGGTGGGGTAGAGCCCCTGCCAATTTGGGGCTGGAATAAGGTTATTGTTACTGAGATTCTGCTGGTGGAACTGCTGGACAGTGGTGGTGCTGGAGTTGGCTGGTTTTTTACGGGGAAATATATCAGCAGCCATCTTCTTCTTCTTTTTAGTCTTCAAGGTAATTATTTCATAACAAACTGGGGGCAACTTGCTGCTGTTGCTGTTGCTGCTGCTGCTGCTGCTGCTGCTGCTGCTGCTGCTGCTGCTGCTGCTGCTGCTGCTGCTGCTGCTGCTGCTGCTGCTGCTGGTGGTGGTGGTGGTGGTGGTATTTGTTTTCTTTGAGCTTTTCTTGGATCTGTTCTTTACCGTCTCTGGAAGCATCAAGAAGAAGGTAAGACATTTCATGTTCTTTTCCTTGTCATCTACCATGAGTACAGTAGGTCTCTCTTTATAGCCAGATATCCCAAATTGGTGTGCACATCAAGGAAAACGAGGACGGCATGAGCTAAGATGTTTAGTGAAACTAACAAGCTGATATTTTTGCTTCTTTTCTCAGCCGGGAAGGTGACCTTTTCACTATGTAGAATTGAAACTGGCTTTAAGTTTTATCCAGCACTGGGTCTGCTAAGTACATCCCCATCATGATTCCTGTTTCTCTTATTTCCTCATAAAAATAACCCAGTTTCCTAGATCACCTGAGAATGCTACACTAAGCAAAGATGACAGGCAAAGAGCTGTAGCACTTGTTTCCTGAATTAGGTTAGCAAGATCTGCTAGAGCCGTGCGAGAGTCTGTTCAGCCCGCTGAAGTTGTGTGGTGAATGGATGGGGAGAGTAGGTATTACAGCCCTGCAGATGGAGTCAGACAGCCAGAGCTCGGAGCCAATAGCTGAAGTCACCAATCATGATTGGACCAAGCAAAACAGTGACACCTATTGTAACGTGCATAGTTCTGATGTTAAAGGAACAGCAATTGTATTCTTGTGTCTTACTGTATTACTGTAGACTTGAAATAATATAAACAACTTATGAAATATATTCTAAAACAAGAAGAGAAGAATTTATGCCTACAGGTTTTTTTCCAGTAGCTTTACATTTTTGTTTCCCCAGTAAAACAAGCAGAATTAACTAACAAAGGGGGGGAAGTGATATGTACTTTATATTTCTAGTATTTTTTTTTAATTAGCAGTCTTTTGTTTTAAATACTTCAAATAAAATCCTCCATTTTATTCCCTAAAAATAGAGTGTTAGAAACAAAAATCACATTTATTGCAGCTTAAGGGGGTGGGGTATTTTTTTTTCACTCTCCATGAATACATGATAGTGCAGAGAATGAGGCCATGTATTCATTTTACCTCTTAATGTTTTCTAGCTCCTATAATGATCTTTGACAGGAGTTCCAGATCACGAAACACTGATAGTTAGACTAAGATTAGACCAGCAGGTATACTTGCATTAAGACACAAGACAAATTCTAGATGTAAAAAAAATAAGATTTAAGCAAAATAAAGTAATCAGTGTTTAAAGGTTATAATTTACTTTAAACATGTCAGATGGGGCAACATTTAGGATATCAAAACCCCAACTTAAATTAGTGTTTTGGCTAAAATTAGTCTTATCACAGTGTTAGAGTAAATAAATTACAATTTCTGATACAAAATGTTCAGACTAAAAATGTATTTATGTGCTAATGCAAGTTTTTCTCTACTTTGAATCAAAATTGTGATTTTTATACATATGATTCCTCCAACCACTTCTAGCCTTGCTGAATAATAAAAAAACACCTCATGTAGGTTTCACACAAGCTTATTTATTTCCAAAGAGGGACTAATGAGATTTCATCTCACCCCTATTTGTATTACTCTCATTTGTTCAAAGTACAGAGACCATTTGCTACTTCCACCCCCAATCTAATGCACCCTTCAAGACTATAACAAGCCTTAATTGTTACATAGCATTCATCTGAATAATGACTGTATGAAAGATAGATGGGGTTCAACAATTAAGAATTACGATTGTTATGGTACAGAATAATCCACTAAAGTCAACACTCTAGAAATAAGACTTTAGATCCGTAAGGTTCCTAAAGACACCAAATTGAAGCTAGAGATGTGTTTTATTAATTTTTTTTTACTGCTAGCATTGTCCTTAAAACTGTTTGCAAAGCCACTGCCTGACAGACTGTGACACATTGTTTGGCACAAGCTTATTTATCCTCATTTTAGCTCATCCCTCCTTGTTTACTACTATTAGCATGTTCTGTTCCCTGTCACTGGGCTACCACAAACAGACATGTATGAATACTTCTAAACCACCTTCAAACTCATTTTAACACAACAGCAGCAAATAAATTCCTATTTAAATCGGTGTGTATGTGTGTGTGTGTGTCCAGGATACCAAGGCTGACTTTTAAAAAATTTCACACACATGGGGGCTGGGTAGTGGCGAACCTGGTTGAGTGCATGTATTACAATACGCAAGCACCCAGGTTCGAGCCCCCGGCCCCCACCTCCAAAGAGAAAGCTTTACAGCTTTACGAGAGGTGAAGCAGGACTGCAGGTGTCTCTTTGTCTCTCTCCCTTTCTATCACCCCCCTCCCTCTTGATTTCCAGCTGTCTCTATACAATAAATAAAGATAATAATAATGAAAAAACAGTTTAAAAAATTTACACACACACACACACACACACACACACACGCAGTACCACTCCACCATTCATAAAGTATCCCCCAGTGTTGTGTCTTGAACTGGGGGACTTGAGCGTGGTACAGTGTGTAGAGTGTGAGCTATCTCCCAGTGTATGAGCTCCTATTTGACCAAACTATTTGGAATATAGTTAAGAATAAACTACATTCCATTTATTTGTCTCTGAACTCCCTTACCACCTAGGAAAGCCTCCGTGACAGGGAAGAACATCTGAGTGGAGTTAATCTCAGATGGACCTCTAACATAGTACTCAGCTCTTTAGGTCAAAAGTTATCAATTAGAATAGGAAGAGAAAGGAGCTGCTTTGAGGTACCGTCAATCTAACAATTGGCAGCTAGGCAACATAGAACATGGAATAAACATTGAAACAAGAACTTAGGAGGTCTTTGTAGTTTTTATTCATTTCACCTACAGCTCAACATTTCTCTCACCTCCCAAAACCATTTATTTTATATCACTAAAATAAAGAAAAAGATAAATACTCTATATATAAAAGTTTAAGAAAACAACACGCTATTCAATACTATAGACAATGTACTTTGTGAGATTAATGGTGGTATTACTTGGAAAAGAAAGTTTTGTGGAAAAGTCTTAAAATAATAGTTAAAGAAGTAGTGGTAAGCCAGAATGACCTAGAATCATGTCTGCAGAATGACATTAATATGCAGAATATTGAGCATGGCTTCTATAAAGATATATCCTTAACTACAGAAAGAAGTTTTTATTTCCACAGACAATTTGAAAAGCATGAAAATATCACTGAATTCAAAGCAATGGAAAACTTATTTGGAACTCCCTTTTTTTGACATGCAAACAAAATGGGTAAAATAAGATGCTTGTTACTAAAGGTAGTCCAAGCAGCACCTCCCATGAGCCCATCAGAAGTCTGGAATTTCAGCCAGATTCTGGATCAAAATGTGCCTTTTTAACTTCCTAGGTAATGTGCATGACATACAAGTTTGGTAAAATCTTTTATAGATAGCTGGGGAATGCTATAGGGTTTCTAATGACTTTGTGTCAACATCTGGTACCATATCATGCATTCAACTATTAAAGTAAGGAAATTTCAAAATAATTTGGTTTAGGGGGGAAAAACTGCCACATTTTGTACTGTTCTGAAATCCCTGTTAGATCCTTTTAAACATTCTAAAATGCATATATACTCTATCTGTAAAAATTAGATTTGCATACATTCAAAGTGACAAGTACCAAATATATCTGTCACCTCTCTGGAAAAATAGCTTAATCTGAGATTACTTTAAAAGATAATGATAGGGCTAGGGAGACAGCATAATGATTATGCAAAAAGACTTCCATGCCTGAGACTGTGATCCCAGGTTCAATCCCCAGCACCCCCATGAGCCAGTACTGAGCAGTGCTCTGGTCTTTTTCTCTCTTTCATTAAAATAAAAATCAATAATTTTTTTAAAAAATTGTTTTTCAAAGATGAGGACAGACCATTTTAGTAGGAAAAATAAAGGTTTAAAGTATGCCAACTACAAAGGAGATAAGCCGCTTGATATTTTTAAATTATCTGTACTTCACAATTCTATTTAAGAAAATTAGTTACCAAGTTATCTGATTCAGTCCTGGCTTGGCCACTTAAATAAAAATAATGGGAGGAGAAAGGGAGTTCTGAATAAGTTATTTAGGCTTTAAGGGTGTTTCCTCAACTACAAAATGAAGAGGTTCATTTAGACTAGGTGAGTGTTTTTCAAACCTACCCTTGATTCACACAAATACTAATAACATGGGAAAAGTTCACAAAAGGGGGCCGGGCGATAGCACAGCGGGTTAAGCGCACTTGGCGTAAAGCTCAAGAGCCTGAGGTAAGGATCCAGGCTCAAGCCCCAGGCTCAAGCCCCAGGCTCCCCACCTGCAAGGGGTTTGCCTCACAAGTGATGAAGCAGGTTTCAGGTGTCTATCTTTCTCTCCCCCTCTCTGTCTTCTCTAGCTCTCCCGATTTCTCTCTGTCCTATCCCACAGAAACAACAAGGGCAAGAAAACATGGGAAAAAATGGCCTCTAGGAGCAGTGGATTCGTAGTGCAGGCACTGAGACCCAGAGATAACTATGGAGACAAAAAAAAAGTTCACAAAATAAAACTTACTCTCAGCATGTTGCAATTCACACCTTTATCTTTTTCTTTTTTTCTTTTGCTTCTTAGTGCTTCAGATCATCCTATCGACCTCTGACGGTTTGACAAACATCCTACCTTCATTTAGCAGAAATTTGTATATTCAGTTTGGGGCTTGAATGAGGAACTGAAAGGGGATTCCACTTTCCTAACTAAATAAGAGAACTAGCTAGATATGGAGAAGATCAAAGGATCTGTGCAAAAGTTCACAACTAACTTATGGGACAACATCTAGACATGAATGAAGATGGTCTCACTGTTTGCCTGATTTTGCCTATTCCATTTGAATTCTTACCTACAGTAGTATGCTCGCATCCTTACACAATGCTTCATGTCTTCATGTGTCTAATATACTTAAGAAAATATATGTGCGAAACTTACAGAACTGATAACCAGGAATATGCATACTCCTCACCCTGACACAAAAGAGTTTTACATGGGCAATTTCTGGAAAGCAATGGAAAGGAGCTACAATAAAAAGGCACACAAAAATATAAAATCCACAAGGAAAATGATTATAATCAGAAGAGGCTCTCCATGTAAAATGCAAGTTAGAAAACCAGCATATTCTTTGTCAACACCTAACAAACCTGGAAACTCTTGTTTAGCTTGTCCAACTTTGGGCTTCTTGTCTGGACTTGCTTTTGGTTTACTACAAGGCACTAAAAACAGCTACAGTAGTGAAGTTAACCTGAGGCTTAAATAAGGTAGTGTGGACTAAATAAATTATAACTTCTAAAAAGTATTGCTAGAATATAACTGAGAAATATAATTTAACTTGTTTAAGTCATGGAGGAACAATATGCTTTTTATGCTTACCTTTCTCTTCATTTATTTTTAAATTATTTTAGGTTACTTATTGGGTAGAGACAATCAGAAATCGAGAGGGAAGGAGGTGATAAAGAGGAAGAGAAACACCTGCAGTTCTGTTTTCACCACTCCCAAAGCTTTCCTCCGTGGGCAGAGACTAAGGGCTCAATCCTGGGTCCTTGAGCATTATAATGTGTGCTCAACCCCATGCACCACTTTCCCAGTCCCCCTTTCTCTTCATTAATGAACACAAGTTACACTTGTGATTTGGAAGTTAAAAAAAAAAAAAAAAAAAAAAAAGAGTAAGGCCGAATTTTAGCTGTCCCTAAAGATAGTGGCAGCTATTCTAAAAACAGACTATAGGCTTTCTAAGTTTGAAAATGAATATGAATTCAAAGACCAGCAAAATAATATATATATTTTTTTTTTAAAAAGCAAGAGCTCATAATAAGTGATCTTAATTTAGTTACTTAGTATGTAAGTATCATCTTCCTCATGATCATTTTATTTAATCCATCCCACTCAGGTTTATTATGATGGCAATATAGCAAGTTTGTGAAAGTAGTTCCGCAATGTTAAGCTTTCACTATTAGTAGCATTTATACCCAAAGCAGGAAATATTTGTGATACAATCTCCCAAAGCACAAAGAAATAAGAATAATAATCTGGCTCTCTGCCTTTGTAATCTTCCAACGTTCCACAGCTACTGACATTTCATCCTAACTGCAGGCTTGCTCTAGCCTTACCCACCAGTCAAGCAGGTCCTAGGGTGCTACAGATCTTGTGACTGAGGTTCAATAATCAACATTCATGCTCTGCACTGTGTTCACACCACCACCCAACCCATGAATCAACATCTGGAACACACACACCACCAGGTTGAGCGTCCAGTGGACTTTGAATGTACAAATATCACCAGATGCCCTGCTGTACCCACCTTCGAAGGGTCTGGACCCCCAGGCTTAAGTATTCTACCTAACCACGCAACAAAGTCTACACAGCAACTCAGTTTGGCCTCATTTAACAATGACCTGATGGTCTGAATTCTAACACCAAAGGAACCAAAGGTAAACATCAGGGCAAGGCGTACTACAATACTAGCTAGAAAGATGAGGCTAATGAAATTTCACTGTCATCTCCCTTTGACTGCACAGTACCATAAACCTTAAATTGTGCTGTAAATTGTGTGTGTTTGAGTGTGTGACTGCACATACCAGCCCCAAAGGAGAAAACAGCAATTATCTCACAGCAAGAATGGCTTGACTTTGGGAGTATGGATCGACCTGCCAACACCCATGTTCAGCGGGGAAGCAATTACAGAGGCCAGACCTTCCACCTTTTGTACCCCATAATGTCCCTTGGTCCATGCTCCCAGAGATATAAAGAATAGGATGTCATCAGGATGCCGGCCAGGCTTCCCTGGATTGAAGACCCCACCAATGTGTCCTGGAGCTCCGATTCCCCAGAGACCCACCCTACTACGGAAAGAGAGAGGCAGACTGGGAGTATGGACCAACCAGTCAATGCCCATGTTCAGCGGGGAAGCAATTACAGAAGCCAGACCTTCCACCTTCTACAACCCACAATGACCCTGGGTCCATGCTCCCAGAGGGATAGAGAGTGGGAAAGCTATCAGGGGAGGGCGTGGGATATGGAGATTGGGTGGTGGGAATTGTGTGGAGTTGTCCTACCCTATGGTTCTGTTAATTAATCCTTTCTTAAAAAAAAAAAGAATAGGAAATCTATCAGGGGAGGGGATCGGATAGGGAGTTCTGGTGGTGGGAACTGTGTGGAGTTGTACCCCTCTTATCCTATGGTTTTTGTCAGTGTTTCCTTTTTATAAATAAAAATTACATATAATAATAAAAAAAAAAGAATGGCTTGACTCTTTTCTTATGGCATGTAATACATTGATTATTATTGGTCTGTGCATCTTGTTTGGAATACTACTTTATATAAATGCAAGTTATCCTCAATCATGTGCTAAATGATATGACCCAGAAAGGAAATATATAAAGTTACTGATCCCCACACCCCTTAA
Organism: Erinaceus europaeus; assembly: GCF_950295315.1. NCBI lineage: Eukaryota > Metazoa > Chordata > Mammalia > Eulipotyphla > Erinaceidae > Erinaceus > Erinaceus europaeus. Next base: position 62,670,979 of record NC_080162.1, read on the forward strand.
CTTTGAAACTAGCTTATAATTGATGGGGCTTTATGAGTATGACTATTAAGCTGTTTTCTTCCATTTCTTGTTGGTACACAAAATAATGTACTTTACATCTTATTAACTGCCAGCAAAATATATACAATTCAACAGAAAGAAAAGAATCTCTTTTTAAGTCAGTTAATTATTCCCCTAACCAGGCAAGAAAATGTCTCAAAATTCTGTCTTAAGTACATTAGAATAATTGAAGTTTTATCAAGTAGTTATTTGATAAAGTATATAATCACAATTCTCAATTGAGACTGCTGCTATGACAACCAATGATATGGTAGAAAGTCTAGATGTAAATTCTAAAATAAGAATTGAATTTCCATCTCTATGACTGTTCAAGAGTTCCAACATTAGCATTATGTATTTCTAGCATTTTTCTCAAAGCACACAACTATCTATGTACCAAAAATATCTTGAAAATAAGATTTACAGGCTCCCTGCTTATATGTATTTTTAATGAAAGACTGTTTTGCACTATTTGGAAAAGTTATCTTTTCCATTGAATATATGAAATGGTAAGAGAAAAAATAGTCAAGAGAGCCCTTAAATGAGCAGATATGCTGTCTCAGTGTTAATTATTAATGGGGCAAGGATCATAAACCAATTTCCCCAACATCCACAGTTCTCACTATAAAACCTATACAAGATTTCAAAAATATATATGTCTAAATACAAGCTGCTTAAATGTGCTATTGTAGCCTTCTCCATTCAAGGGTGCTTAGGGATATTGTTCGACTTTTCAATTTATTACCAGCCACTTACACTGAAGTTATGATTCAAATAATCTTAGACTTTAAATTCCTGTCACTGTAGCATGAAAAGGAAAGGTTTGATAAGGTTAAGGCCAAGGAGGTAGAAAGACTATTTTAGCTGTACAGAAAAGATCAGCTACCGATTTTGTGTTTTGACCATTATTATACACACATTTATAAGGACCTGGATTAAGTATATATTTTTACAGCATATGCGATAAGAATGAAATAATTATTTTAACAATTATTTAAACAAGACCTGAAAATATGGAATTTGCTACACTGAGAAAAATCGGCAATTTCTGGGAAAATTGGTAAAACGTGCACACACACAATTTCAAATCCAATTTATACCATCTTTCTGGAGTGAAGACTACCAAATGAAAAGTGAAAGCCATATAATTTCTAAACTGAGTCATAAAATACTCAACAAAAAAATTCAAGTAGAATTAGAAGTCTGTGACACAAGGTTATTACAGAAACAAGTTACTGGCAAAAACTCAAAATAAGATCTATTCTCAGTCCAAATTTAAAAATATGTTTTATGTTATTTTTAAGTCACTTTGAAACATACAATTTTCCACTACTGTTGGGAAGGATGCAATATAAAAAGCACATTGTGCTGTAAATGTTGGCATGACCTTAGCTATGCCAACAACAGGAACATTGGAAAACAGATTCCATTTGGTACAGGACATATTTATGTGGCTCTGATTAAGTACTCCCTTTCTTGCTTTCATATCTCATGATATTGGAATTAGAATAATTCCAGTAATAATTGAGGGAGTTTAATACTTACCTTGAGTATGTCAGAACTAAGAAAATAAAGTATTATAAACAAAATTTCAGTTTCAGAATATACTAGCAAGTTTTTAAAATCATAAATCCTGTTAGTAGTTGTTCATAAAATAATGTTCAAAAAATTCTTACTTATAAAAATCAATAGTATGCATAGAAATATATTTTTAAACTTGGGTTTCTACAATGCTGCTTCACATAATGACAGGCAAACAGTATTTATATGACCTACAGTGAGCTGGTTAATAACATTCAGGTCAAAACATATCTTCAAAAAGCAGAAGCTCAGCTGTCATTACCTTACTGTTACTGCTTTTTAATAACATATTTGAAAAAACAACCACTTCACCATAGCTGAATATCTACATGAACCCTACAAGAACCAGGGTACTGATAACTGAAACCAATCCAAGGAAAGCAGTCTTTGAAAATGGTAATCATGTCTGGGGGAGATAGCATAATGGTTAAGTGAAACAACTCTCATGCTTGAGACTCTGAAGCAGTGCTCTGGTTAAAAAAAAAAAAAAGTAGTTAAAGACCTGGGTAGTGGCACACATGGTAAAGCACACATATTTAAAATGTGCAAGAACTCAGGTTCAACCCCTCAATCCCCAGCTGCAGGGGGAAAGCTTCAGGAGCTGTGAAGCATTATTACAGGTGTCTCTCCCTATTTCTCCTTTCCTTCTCAGTTTCTCTCTTTCCAAAATATAAACAAATGTAATAAAATATTTAAAGAATTTTAAATTGGAAATTTAATTTTGGGGCCAGGTGGTGGTGGTGCAGCCAACTGAGTGCACACATAACACTGGTCCCCACATGTGGGGCGGAAGCTTCACAAGTGGTAAGCAGTGCTGCTGGGGACTCTCCCTCTCTATACTCCTTCCCTCTCAATTTCTCTCTGTCACATACAAATTAAAAAAAAAAAAGAAAAAAGAAAAAAAGGAAGATGGTAATCAAAATTAACATGAGTCTGTTCTCTGCATAAACATTTTATTAACCTGCTATGAGAGATGCTATAATATACTGAGTTTAATAAGAAGCCTGGCTGATAACAGTATTTGCTTGAAGCAACAATGTCATAAACTAAAATAAAAAAGGAAATTGAAAAGGTTATTTATTACGTGACATAGTAAGCTGAGTCTTAAACTAGCTATTCTTCCTAATAGAAAAAGTCACCAGGCAGGTGTAGATAGCATAATGGTTACACAAAGAGACTCTCTTGCCTGAGGCTCTGAAGTCCCAGGTTCAATCTCCTGTCAGCCAGAGATGATCAGTGCTCTGGTAAAAAAAAAAAAAAAAAAGATTATCAGAACAGGTCTAGGAAGTACCCAGTAAGAAAGTTAGAAATTCTGCTTCATTTTTTTTTTTCTGTAAAAGGAAGCCACTTGGATTGAAGTGCACTTTAGAGGGGCTGGGTGGTAGTGCACCAAATTGAACATAAAGGCCTATCTAGGTTCAAGTCCCTGCTCCCTACCTACGGGGGGGGGGGGGGGGAGCTTCACAAGTGAAAGCAGTGATGCAGGTGTCTCACTTTTTCTCACCCTATCTCCTGCTTCTCTTTTCAATTCCTGTCTTTAATAGAAAAAATTTTGTTTTAATATATTTATTTTATTTTATTATTCTTAATGACAGAGAGAAAAATACACACAAAGCACTGCTCAGCTCTGGCTTATAGTGATACTGGGGAATGAACCTGGGACATTGGGAGTCTCAGGCATGGAAGTCTTTTGCATAACCAGTAGAATGCTCTCTCCCTAGCAATTTCTCTCTGTCTTATAAAACAAAATATTAAGATTGAAAAAAACATTTCAGATCCCCATAATCAGGCTATTATTTGACCCAGATTCTGCATTCATTCAGTTTGCAAATAGAATTATATCCAGGAAGCAGAACATAAAGGAGTTTAAATTCTTTTTTGTTTTGCCTCCAGGGTTATCACTGGGGCTAGGTGCCTGCACTATGAATCCACTGCTCCCAGAGGCCTTTTTTTTTTTTTTTTGCTTTTGTTGCCCTTGTTGTTTTTAGCTGTTGTTGTTATTGCCATTGTTATTGTTGGATAGGATAGAGAGAAATGGAGAGAGGAGGGGAAGACAGAGAGGGGGAAAGACAGACACCTGCAGACTTGCTTCACCGCCCGCAAAGTGACCCCCACCATGCAGGCGGGGAGCCAGGGGCTGGAACCAGGATCCTTATGCCAGTCCTTGTGCTTCAAGCTATGTGTGCTTAACCAGTCGTGCCACCGCCCAGCCCCCAAGCAATTTAAATTCTTAGAGGAGTTAGAGGTAGTTAAAACACTATTCCTTGAGAATGTCCACCTTTGCTGGGGAAAGAATTACCTGCAATATGGCCTAAGATAAGCACCAAATCTCCAATTCTGCCTCCTGCTTCAGAGCAAAGAGCCATCAGAATATCAGGAGTAATTTCAGGGAGAAAAGTCTTCGTTCCCTTTATTGTATAATACATTCACAAACCTTTTCCCTTTGCACAATCAGGTGGAATGCAGGGTCCTATTGTACTCCATGGTCTTAGCAGAGGAGCCACTCAAGCTCTACTTCAACCACATAGCATTTGAACCAATTGCTTCTGCCCTCTCCTGCAAGCCTATCAGAAACCTACAAATCTTTTACAAAGCTGTCCACAGAGACACCTCAACAAGGAACGCTTTGCAGTGCATCAAGAATCTCCATGTTGCCCTTTCTGAAATTCTGTCTTGCCTCGTGTCATTTAACTAGACTGAGTTCTCTAAGAAATGAAGCTCCATCTCTCTCTACAAGAGCTAAATATATTACACCTACACCTGGCTTTGTGTCATTACATCTGGATTGCAGAAGGACAAGTCCTGGCTAAAATGGTCTGAAACTGAGGTCTGTGATGTTTTCAGCTTTCTGAGACGCGGGCTTATATAGGAGGCAGAGCAGTAAAGTAACCAGAGATCTATTACATGTGTCCTGAGGCTCTCCTGAACATGCCTAAGCAAAATGTGGTTTTATAATATTGCATTCATCTTGCAACTAGTACAACTGAAAATACTACAGCTCAACTTAATACAAGTCCACACATGTGTTCAAAGCAAGGCTTTGCTTCATTAGAAGTTTAAAACGAATTGCAATATAGATATTCACACATTTAACAAAAAGTCTGGGCAGAATCAGGCGCAATACCTCAGTTACCAGCACAAAGCTGCCTTTATTGACTAGTCTCAATTCATGGTCTGCAGTATTTATTTATAGTGCTAGCACAAAAATTTTAGTGATTTAATGAACTGAAAAGGATAATAAACTCTCAGTAATTCATATGAAAGAAGGAAAGCAGTCATATGTATAATCTAAAAAGAATGGATAATTAAAAGGACTTTTATATGTAGCTTTGAAATGTGTTTTGTCTATACTTTGTACTTAACAGTGAATGGATGAATTTCCACTACATTAGACACACCCAGTCTTCAAACAACATAATAAAACAGGCTTGTGAGTACAGGGCTGAGTATATGAACAACTTAGAAAGTCACGCGCACACTGCAAAACAAACCACACTGCTAGAGATGTCACATTTCAGGTTACTGAAAAACAGGAGCGTAAGTTTGAAAAATGCACTTATTAAAAGTTGTGATTTGAAGAGGCCACATTAAGTAATGAAGTGGTTTTTTTTAAAAAAAAAATTCTTAACCACTAGCTCAACATTCCCTTATATCACAGAAAGGATAACTGGTGATAGTAATACTTAGTAATAAAATAACTTAGTAGTGGCTGGAAGTTTCTGGCATGTGTATGAAAGGAAACTTTTGCTAGCAGCAATGATTTTTAAGAAATTAGTAGGGTTAATAATGAAAATACACTGTTACGATTTTGAATTGTGTGCTAGCAAAAGATAAAGAAGATCTAAAGTGTGTTTTTTAGAAGGGAAAGTAAATACATTCTGCCTTCCCTTTGTTATTAAGAGTGTGCAGTTTCAAAGTGTGATGGATTTTAAATAGTTTTGAGTTGCAGTCTTTAAGATTAAAAAGTATTTAAAGTGGGTACAAGTGACTGAAGCCCACTAAACCCTCCTACTGACATCTGGTAGTGGTGATGCATAACCAAAAGACCTCATGGGAGGAGCCATCTGCTCCAAACAAAAAAAGGAGTATTTCCTTCAAGAGCTCAGAAAGATAAGGCCTGTGCTCTGTGAATTTTTCTCTTGTCGAACCCCTCCCCTCCTCCGCCCCCGCCCCCCTTTTTAATGTTGATATTGTTGGTTCCTAAGCCATTTGATCACTTCAGTGGACCTTCAGCAGTTAAAAAGAACAAGCCCTGAAGAATGCGTCAAGTCATTTTTTTTCTTTACAATTCGTCCCTCTACATTAGGGAGGCGGGGAGAGCTAGTGGTAAAAAGACTTAGGCAAATGCAGATTAGTATTTGCAAATCCCTTTTCCCTATCATGTGCATTTAACCAGCTGTGCTACTGCCCCGCCCCTCTTTGTCATAATCATGTACTGTATCATGGAGAATCTCTGAGAAACAGATGTAAAAAGTATTTTTATTAAACCTAGATTCTTTTTTCCCCTTTTGTTGCCCTTGTTTTATTGTTGTAGTTACTACTGTTGTCCTCTTTGTTGGATAGGACAGAGAGAAATGGAAGACAGAGAGGGGGAGAGAAAGACACCTGAAGACTTGCTTCACAACTTGTGAAGCGACTCCACTGCAGGTAGGGAGCCTGAGGCTCCAACCGGGATCATTGTGCTGGTCCTTGAGCTTGGCTCCATGAGCGCTTAATACATTGTGTTACCTCCCTTAAACCTAGATTCTTGAGTACCCACCGTTTTTTTAATTTTTCTGGAATGAAAAGTATGTATAGCATTCCTGACAAAATTGAAATAGGATGACTGTCCTAAAAAAAAAAAAATGCTTGTGCAACTATCTATTAGCTGTACCAACCATTTGTTTTTTTGCATGGAAAAAAACTAAAGAAAATATACAAAGCATATTGTACATGTGTACTTGGCGGATGTTTTCTAAGAAAGAAAAAAAAATCAGTGAAATGAACCTGTAAAATCAAGAAAAACTATCACCAATAATAAAATTCCAGTTCTTCATGCAAAAACTGGCATGTTAAAACCTGGATTATTATATCATCATGTTCAACAGCATCCGATATACATATATATATATATGTATATATATTGTATCTGATGAGATTAATGATGGTATTAAATAAGCAATTTTTTGATAATATAAAATAAAACATCAGTATCTTAAATTTTTTGAAACTCAATGAACCAATGGTTTCTCATAAGACAATTATCTAGACAAGCACACATGGGTAAAAAGTCCATCCAAAATACAAGGCACAGCAGTGGGTTTTAGTCTGATGAATACAAAAAAAGGGCTGGAAGAGAGAGCTCACTGGGTATGGTGCGTGTACAGCTGTGTGTATGACTCAGGTTCAAGGCCCTGCACCACAGGGATATGGAAATGGAGGTGTTTTGGTGAGGTAGTGTCTCTCTTTCTCTCTGAATGAACAGTGACATCATACTTGTGTGAAGCCCTAGTTCCATTAAAAAAGGGGGAAAGGAGTATGAAAAATTCACTGATAGTTTTGAATTCCATATGAAAATATTTCATTTTTATTAAATATTAAAGTATATTCACTATTATCTGAAAAGGCCACTATAATAATAATCTTTCTTTTTCATTTACATATCTGTGATTCTACTTCCACTCTAGTAAATATAAATAAACTCCTATAAACAAAAGTTCTCTACACTCTCAAAATAGGACTGTAGATCTCCAGGACTAAAATATATGAGAATTACTGACATACTCCCATACTCCTGGCATCATAAGGAGTTTGGATTTCAAGTGTGATGCTTTTTAAGAACTATGTGTATAAGTATGGGGGAGGAAAGGAGGGGAAGCAGTGAGGAGAGAGGCTGAGGAGAACAGAGCTTTGCTCCATCACTGGGGTCTCATTTATCACAGCATAATTTTTGAACCATTAATTTAAAAAAATCTATTTTGCTCATCAATAGACAAAATGGGGGGGCTCAAGAAAAATACAAAACAGCATCAGAGTTTATGTCCTATGTTTTATGACAGTTTGGCACACTATACCCCAATCTCAGAGAATTCACAGATTGTAAAGTGTAAAATATGTCAATGTAAAGTGTAAAATATGTCAACTGAACCTTCTTTGAAAGATCTTTAAGAACTGAAATGGAATTTGAATAGACAATGGTCCCTGGCCACTTCAACATGAAACAAATACCTCTCTCTGATAATCTACTTTGTCCTTCCTATTTCCTTGGCATTCTAAGTACAAACCTGAGCTACATCCTGTAAGTAAGCATGGATGCCAATGCTTAAGAGAAGGTGTAGGGATCAGAACTGAGTGAGTATACTCCACTCCACTCTCCTTCCACTACTCACACCACTATCCACCAGAGGGAGGAGGGGGCTCCATCAGAGGGGGAAGGGTGGCGGACAGACAACAAGCACAGTGCCAATTTCAATTTCAAGCACACACTCAACCTATCTTCTAAGTCCCTGTTAGAGAGAGAGAAGAAACCACTGAAACTGAGATAGAAAAACCATGTAAGCTAGAGTGCATTGTTGGATGCATCCCTGTCAGAACATGCAGTGAGTGCAAGGTAGGATATATAAGAGAAAGCAGCAGGACAGCTGTTTGGAACCTGAACCCATAGCTTCACTAGAGCTGCTTCTGGGAATCTTGTCATCATTTTAAATATTGACAATAGGATTATTTTGGGAGGTGATGCCTGGTATAACCCTAATTAAGAACACTACCATTTTCTAGACTTTCTAGGAATATAAATTATTCCCAATATTACATCTAAATGTAGTTTGACCAATACTCTCAACTCTTCACTACCTTCTTTATGAACAAAGTTGCAAAAATAGGTGGTAATCAGTATGTAAGTCCATATCTATCCAGAGCCTCACAACGTGATAACTGAAGGACAAAAGTCATCCCTCATTATAAGATCTGTCTACTAGTACTGGCTGAGCAAGACTAGAACTCCTATCTTAAAAAAATGAATAAATGGAACAAGAATTGACAATTAAAAAACAAAAACAAAACCCCAAAACATCTTAAGAGGTCAGGCAGTGGTGTTCCTGCTACAGAGTACATATTACTATGTTTGAGGACTGGGGTCCAAGACCCCACTCCCTACCTACAAGGTGGTGGGGGTGGGGGATTCACAAGCAGTGGAGAGTGGAGCAGTACTCCAGGTGTCTTTCTCTTACCTTTCTCTTTTATTCTATCAAAGAGAGAGAGAAAAAAAAAAAAGCTACTGAGAATGATAACCTTAAAAACAAACAAACAAAAAACTTCACAAGTACTTGCACAGGTCTCCAACGCAGGTGTAGAAGTATAAAAACAATGTGTGTTTTCCAACTGGCTATTCATTAATAACAAACTGTAGGGCATTTTGTATTCCAGCAGCAGAAAACAGATCAGTGCTTTCCATTCAGTCTTGCCAATATACTACTTAGGTTTCAAACTAAATTCTCTTAGTGACATTTTCAAATTAATGAATCTTTATAGTAATAAAATGCTAATTTAGAGTTCCAAAGGTAAGTCAAGTCATAATAGTGGTGACTTAAGAAATTTTATTTCAGGGCTGGGGAGATAACATAGTGGTTATACAAAACTGTCAGTGCTTGAGGCTCTGAGATCCCAGGTTCAATCCCCAGCACCACCATAAACCAAAACTGAGCAGAGCAGTGGTAAAATAAATAAAACAAAATGAAAATTAAATCAAAAAATTTTAAAAGAAATTTTATTTCAAGTGTGTATGGCAATAGCAAGTAAACATTCACACCTTCTAGCTGGATACAGGAATGTGTTATTACAGAAAATTTAAGTATATAAAAATATTAATAACTAAATATGTGTAGACAAAAATTGACATTGAAAAAAATCACCATTTGTGTATTTAAGTAACTTCTACTGGGTTTATATATTTCTAGAGATGAATACATCATGAGCTAACTTAATTACAATTTGGTTGGTTATATCAAGTATTTATTTTCTTGCATATGATACCACTTTTTTCTTTAGCAATTACAACAGTACGAAACACACAAATATTTCTTGCTCTATTAAAAGAGAAAAAGATGTCTGATGCTTTTGAAATAACCTTCGATTTGGAGACTCCTTTGAAGTGTTTATCTTTTTTTAATATTTACTTATTCCCTTTTGTTGCCTTTTTTTTTTATTATTGTAGTTATTATTGTTGGTATTGATGTCGTTGTTGGATAGGACAGAGAGAAGTGGAGAGAAGAAGGGAAGACATAGAGGGAGAGAGAAAGACAGACATCTACAGACCTGCTTCACTGCTTGTGAAGAGACCCCCCTGCAGGTGGGGAGCCAGAGGCTCAAACAGGGATCCTTATGGCAGTCCTTGAGCTTTGCACCACATGCGCTTAACCCCCTGCCTTACTGCCGGACTCCAGCTTTGAAGTGTTTTAAAGTCACCTTACAGAAGAAAGGTGTATTTATTTCAGAGGAAGAAAATGTTTGATGGGCATGAGAAAGCCAACAACAGCAGGAAGGCATTTTAAAAAAGATTAATTTCACTTTAACAGCATAGTTAACATAAATGTGCATCACTCTTATTTACCAAAGAATTCAGGCCTTTTTTTTTTGAGGGGGGGGGGGATTCCAAAGTGACAACACTGCCTATCTTTAGCTAAAAACTGAAATCCATGAGTAGGTTCTAGAAAATATTCATAATTGATTTGTGAGAGTACGTTCTGTCACTTTTCAGACAGCATCCTACTGAACCTTCAGTCACTACGTATTATTTCATTCAGTATCTTTGATCTTTGTCCTTGCTGGCGGGATGCTAAATCATCAACGGTGACCCCACACATGTCAGATGACTATATTGCTTCATGAGAAGATTATTAAAAGAGAGAAGGTAGATATATCTATTTATTAAAAAAAAATCAAACGTGGAATATATTTAAGAACAGATACAAAATACTAACCCACATGAAGCTTACAGTCTAAGAGTGGCAGGAAAGAGACAATTCACCAAAAGTAGTAACAAGTGTTAGTCGTGTAGATACAGCAAATGCTATGGGAAGGGAAAAGTAGCGCATCTCAAGAAGGGATATAAGCTTACAATTATACCTAAAGTAATATTTTAGTAAAAATTCTATAAGGTTAAGGAAATTAGTCTTGAATACCATGGGAGAAAATATCATCGGAGAGGACATCCTTCCTGCCTACAGAACTAAAAATGGGAACATACCTGACAAATTCTGGGATCTATAAAGAAGGTTTGAATGGAAAGCTGGGGAAGGAAAGATAACCAGGTTTTGGGAGACTTGAAAAGCATGGCAAATCTTTTATTTTGAGTGGTATGGAAATCTATTGGAAATTTTTAAGTGATTATGACTTAATTTTAAAAACATCACTGATTGTTATGCTGATAACAAAGGGATAACAGCCAGGAAATTGGAAAGGAGAGACTACTGCCAAGATCTAGGCAAGACATGCTGGGGACTTAGACAAAGGTACTAACAAAACTTAATAAAATGGTTTAACCTGCACAGTAAAATAGCTCACCAGGATAATAGTGTGCTGCATTGCTGTATGTGTGACACAGATTCACACTCTGCCCTAAATCACTTATGATTTAGGACTGATTTTTGGTGGTGTTATTCTCTCTCTCTCCATTACACACTCTCTCTCTCTCTCTCTCTCTCTCTCTCTCTCTCATCAGTCTAGAGCGGTAAAGCCCAGGTGACAAGAGTAAAAAGTGGTTAAGTTCTTAAGGTTATCTAGTAATCACAATTCTGGGTACACTGTGAAGATAATGTAGCAGGACTTGCTCTTAGCTTGGTGGTAGAGTGAGAGAGTCAAGATAATTTCAAGGTTTAGGTTTTAAATAGTCAGAAAAGAAAAAAAAAGGGGGGTCTGGCATTGTCACAAATGGGACATAATAAGTAAAGAACTGATTACTGAATTTAGAAACTGGGGGGGGGGGGGGGCTGGTGGTGGCACACCTGGTTAAGCACACACATTACCGTGAACAAGGACCCAGGTTCAAACCCCTGGTCCCCACCTGCAGGGGAAAAGCTTCATAGTGGTGAAGTAGAGTTGCAGGTGTCTCTTTCACTCTCTCCTCCTCCTCTCAATATCTCTGTCTCTAAATAAATAATGAAACTTGGAACATTATCTTCTGAAAAATATTTAGTGACCATATGTCACTGTACCCCTGCCTGTCCTAGAAAGCATAATTATGTGCTGAAATGTTGTTTTTTTCCAATTTTCTCATGAAATTTATTTTTTATTAAATAAATGATCCCAAAGGAAGAATCTAATATTTAGCACTCAATAGATCATAATATTCAGATGCTAACAGAAATATGCTAGTATTCAATTCTTATCCCTTCAAAGAATAAAAATATATTTAGATGAATATGAAAATAAAGGATATATTTTGTACCAATGGAGAACTATGCTAATCAACAAAACCAGTATCATACTGCTTTTTCCTAGTAAAATAAACAACACAAGTTTGCTCACTATTGCCATTAACATTTGATAATGTTTCAGAAGCATTTTATGTTCCAGGATGTTAACACTAGTACAGCATGATATTAAAATAAAAATAAAAGGTATAATTATTAGAAAGAAGTAAACACAAGTGTCATTACCAACAAGCGATCACACAACTATGATAGTCAAGAGAATAAACTGCAAAGCTCTTAAATAAACATATCAAAAGTAGAAACGATTTAAGCTAGCAATAGGCAAGTTGAAGAACTCATCACAGTAGGAGGAGTATAAGTAACTAAAAGGAATACTAACAAAAAAAAAGAAAAGAAAAAGAAAAAACAATAGGAATCCTGTAAATACTAAAAGAAAAATCAAATCACTGCTTGAAGAGAGTGATAATCTGCATTACTTTTCATGTTCTTTAATAGAAACAATGACTGCATGTGGATGGCAGTCTTCGTAGCACTGCTGGATATTTTTAAGAATTCATTCCCAGAGTCTTCTAGATTAAGATTGTAGGTTTGATAAAGCATTCACTTATAACCACCCTAACCTTCATGGAAGTAATAGTAAAGAGATCCAAGGGCTTAGACAACTATAGTGGAAAGTACGTCATTATGAAAGTAGAAAACAGATGGACAAGTAACAACTTTGTGTTCCTAAAAGAATAAAATGCTATCCCATCAGTGAGAAAAGCTGAGAAGCACTCTCTTAAAAAGTGGAAATGAAATGGTAGTGGGCTAAAATAAGTTTTAAAAAAGGATGTTAGTAAAGCCCTAAATCTCTGGATGTCCTTACCAACTCCTCCTTATATAATAGTGACCACAGTTCTCCAACAGAACATTTGGTTTTTGCATTTTTAAACATTTTTGTTTATTTTATTTTATTTTATTTTTTTAATGAAAGATATATAGAGAAAGAGACCAGAGTAATGCTGAGCTCTGGCAAGTGATGGGGCAGGGGGCTGAACCTGGGACCTTTGGTACCTCAGGGATAAAAGTCTTTTTGCATAACCATTATGCCTTCTCCTCAGCCACAGCTCTGATTCTTTTGCATTTTTTATTGATATTTTTTGCCACTAGGGTTATCACTGGGGCTAAGTGCCTGGATGACCCCACTGCTGCTGGAGACTCCCCCTCCCCCTTTTCTTTGTCTAAAGGGTGAGCGACAAGTAGAAAGCAAAAGAGATGGAGAAAGGAGAAACACCAAAAGCACCATTCCAGTGCTCAAGAAGCTTCCCCCTGCAGGCACTCCCAGCATTTGGTGGCCCACAGCTAGATCCAGAGCCCTTGCTTGCTTGCATATGCTAATGCCTGCAAGCTAATGTATGAGCCACCTGCTCCCCACCCCCCATTCCAAAGTACATAAAACAGGCAAGTGTTTGGACTGGTGGAGTGTGGAGACTTCCAACTTTACTACACAAAGAAGATGCAAAGACTTCAGCCAGCAGACTCCAAAAGCACTGACAGCCTGACCTGACCTTTTCATTGGCACAGGTGACTGGAAAACCACTCTAAACAGCTCAAGACCTAAGGCTCTAAAAATAACTTCAATGAAAAATTAGAAAGAAATAGTCAAAAGGTTGACAAAAGGGAAGAAACTAATGGAGCTGGGGAGTGGGGAGAGGATCCCTTATTTTACAATAAGCCTTCCAGTGCTTAAGATTTTAAACTAAGTGGTTGTATTAAAGATATTAAGATACTTTTCTGAAAGAGCAAGGGAATATAAATAGAATTATACTATATAAATAAATTTAAATTAAATAAAAATATACTGTGCCTTGCTCTACCAGTAATTCACATATATTCTAAACTTAACAAAAGAAATTTTAAAAAAATGGCATTAAGATTAGCAGTCAGGGAGTCTGGCGGTAACGCAGCAGGTTAAGTGCAGGTGGTGCAAAGCGCAAGGACCAGAGTAAGGATCCTGGTTCCAGCCCGGGCTCCCCACGTGCAGGGGAGTCGATTCACAAGTGGTGAAGCAGGTCTGCAGTTGTCTATCTTTCTCTCCCTTTCTCTGTCTTCCCCTCCTCTCTCCATTTCTCTTTGTCCTGTCCAACAACGACGACATCAATAACACTAATAACTACAACAATAAAAACAAAGGCAAAAAAAAAAAGACTAGCAATCATGGGGCTGGGTGGTGGTGCACCTGGTTGAGCACACATATTACAATGAGCAAGGACCTGGGTTGAAGCCCCCAGTTCCTACTTGCAGGGGGAAAGCATCATGAATGATGAAGCAGGGTTGCAGGTATCTGTCTCTCTCCCTCTCTATCTCCCCCTGGCTTCTCAATTTCTGACTGTCTATCCAATAATAATAATAAAAGATTACCAATCACTGCACAGAAGACTAAGACCTAAAACAAGCATACGCACAAGCTAATCAAGACTTTAAAATATAATAAAGAATAGACGATAGACGACATACCAATGTAGATATTTAACAAATGGTACTGATAGAATTAGCTAGTTTGGGAGACGACATAAAGATTCATAAGACAATTCATATCCATATGTTCATACAGAATTAAGTATGAACAGCTCATATATTTCCAAAACTTTTGATCCATTTACCTCACCTCTGGACTTTCTAAACATAAAGGCTGATAAGTAAAAATTATACTGGACAAGACAGAGCTGATTATATAAAATGAAAACATTTTGTTATTTGGAAAGCATCATTAAAGTAAATTAAAAGATAAATAGTGAGCTACAGTGACAAATAGGATAATAGTACAGTACTCTATAACAGGTATTTAAAATCTTTTTTCGGGAGTCAGGCGGTAGCGTAGTAAGCACACATGGCGCAAAGCACAAGGACCAGCTTAAGCATCCAGGTTCGAGCCCCCAGCTCACTACCTGCAGGGGTGTCCTTCACAGGCGGTGAAGCAGGTCTGCAGGTCTTTCCTCCTCTCTCTATTTCTCCCTGTCCAACGCTTGACGTCTCGTCACCCAATCTGGTCCCCTATGCCTACACTGAACTTCTCTGTTCCAGTCTCTTGGAAACAGAGTTGGCAGTCAGCTGAGGTAAAGAACAAACACCTCATCACAGACCCCTGCAAGCGTCAACCCGGCTTTGACCTAGCACGTTATGATTGGGCCCTCCTCAATCGCTATCGAACAGGCCATGGCCAGTGCACCGCTATGTTCCATCGCTGGGGAGCCAGAGACGACCCGAACTGCCCCTGCGGCTACAGACAGACTATGACCCACATAGTCAATGACTGCCACCTCTCCAGATTCAAAGGAGGTCTCAAAACTTTACATCAGGCTCAACATGACGCTGTTGACTGGCTATGGAAGAAGGGCAAACACTAGAAGAAGAAGAATCCAACAACTATGACAACAATAATAACTACAACAATAAAACTACAAGGACAACAAAAGGGAATAAATAAAAACTTTTAACACCATATATATATATATACACACACACTGGACTACTGACTCGGAAGGTCATACAGTAAGTATGGGATTGAATGCCTTAGCATAAACAACCTAGTGACAAGCCTCAAGAATCATAAAGTGTTTATTTATCTCTGTCCTCAGAATTGTGCTTAAATTTAGATTAAAGGATGATAACTATTGAGACTTAAGATGGGAGTATTTACCTCAGTTCTGCCAACATCTTAGTACTTTCAAAATCTATTGACTTTGCCACATTCTGTAGAACACCTTTTTCTCTTAAGTTTTATTTATTTGATAAAGTCAGAAATTCAGAAAGAAGGAAACAAAGAGGTAGTCAGAGAGATACTTGAAGCTAAGCTCCCCCCCTACAGGTGAGGACCAAGGGCCTGAACCTGGGTCTCTGCAAATTCTAAGAGTGTGCTCGATCTGGTGCACCACCACTTGGCCCAAGTATTTCCACTTTTAAAAGGAATCGCCAGATGTTTTCCACAGGAGTTGCACCAATTTCATTCCCAAAAATTGTGTGTCAGAGTTCCTTTTCCTCTACATCTCCACTAGCACTTATTTCCAATTTCTTTTTGATGGAGGTCATTCTCACAAAAGTAAGATAACAGAAACACTAGAATGCATTCTGATATGTATAACCCTGTATTTAGGTATCAGTCATATTTATATATTATGTATACAGCATACATCTGTGTAAGTATATATGGTAATTATACGTGAAGAAAAAAATACCTTAAAAGTTATATAATATATATATATATTATTTATTTGCTGGGGGATTAATGTTTTACAGTCAACAGCAAATACAATAGTTTATACATGCATAGCATTTCCCAGTTTTCCAAATAACAATACAACCCCCACTAGGCCTTCTGTCATCTTGTTCCAGGACCTGAACCCTTCCCCCAACCCCCACCCCAGAGTCTTTTACTTTAGTGCAAGACACCAAAAAAGAATAACACCTTCTTCTAATTGACTCATTCCATCTCTCCAAAACTTTGCATTGCACGTACCATTATTACCCTCATTCTAAGTATAAAGGAAATGCAATTATGGAGTTAAGTAATTAAGGTCACTTAGATTGTAAGTGCTCAAAGTACACAGGATTTTCAAGCAGTGTTTAATGACACATTTTCAACCACTGGAAATGAAAATATGTTAAACACAGAAAATCTCTTAAACTCTGGCATATTCTTTACTAAAAATTCCATTTTCAAAGGTTTAAATGCATATTAAGTGTTTGTGGTTTACTGAGAAAGAACAGTAATTAAAATTACAGATATTCAAAGGTTTTGTTTAAAATGTCTTACAAAATTGACAAGCCCTTAGACAAACTCACTAAAAAAGGGGGGGCTCAAATAAATAGAACTGTAAATGGTAGGAGAGATATCACAACAGACACCACAGAAATCCAAAATATCATGTGAAGCTTCTACGAACAACTATATGCCACCAAGCTAGAGAACCTGGAAGAAATGGAAGAATTTCTAGAAGCATATCCCTTTCCAAAACTAAACCAGGAAGAACTACAAAACCTAAATGGAACAATCACAAAGAAATCAACATAGTTATTAAAATCTTCCCAACAACAAGAGTTCAGGACCAAATGAATGGCTTTACAAATGAATTCTACAAAACCTTCAGAAAGCAGCTAATATCTCTACTTTTAAGGCCCTTCCAAAAGATTGAAGACACAAGAATACTCCCTTCCACCTTCTATAAAGTCAGTGTCATCACCCTGATATCAAAAGCAGATAGTGATACAACAAAAACTACAGGCCGTTATTTCTGATGAACATAGATACTAAAATAATGAACAAAATCCTAGCCAATTGGATACAGCAAAATATAAAAAAGACTGTTCATCACAAGCAAGTGGGATTTATCCCAGGAATGCAAAGCTGGTTCAATATACTTAAGTCAATCTATATGATTCACCACATCAATAAAAGCAAAATCAACAACCGCATGATTATTTCACTAGAGGCAGAGAAAAGTCTGACAAAATCCAACACCCATTCTTGATCAAAACACTACAAACAAATGGAATAGGTGGCAAATTCCTTAAGATAGTGGAGTCCATATACAGCAAACTTACAGACAGCAACATACTCAGTGGGGAGAAACTGAAAGCATTCTCCCTAAGATCAGGGAGTAGACTGATAGGACTGTCCACTATCACCATTATTCTTAAACATAGTACTGGAAATTCTCACCATAGCAATCCAGCAAGAGAAAGGAATCAAAGGAATACAGATTGGAAGGGAAGAAGTCAAACTCGCTATTTGCAGATAATATGATAGTATATACAGAAAAACCTAAAGAGTCCAGCAGAAAGCTTCTGAAAATTATTAGGCAATGCAGCAAGGTGTCAGGCTACAAAACTAACATACAAAAATCAGTTGCATTCCTTTACACAAACACTAAGTCAGAAAATGATATCCAGAAAACACCCCCATTCATTATCATAGCAAAATCAATAAAATATCTAAAAATAAATCTGGCCAAAGAAGAGACTTTTATAGTGAAAAATATGAGTTGCTATGCAAGCAAACAGAAAATTATATAAAGAGATGAAAAGATATATCATGCTTATCAACTGGAAGAATTAATATCATCAAAAGGCTATAAATGGACCTTCCTTATGACCCAGTAATTCCCCCTCCTGGGGATAGGGATATAACCTAAGGAGTCAAACACACCCATCCAAAAAGATATATGTACACCTGTGTTCCTAGCAGCATAATTCATAATAGCCAAAACCTGGAAGCAATCCCAGGTGCCTAACAACATGAATGGCTGAGAAAGTTGTGTTATATATACACAATGGAATGCTACTCAGCTATTAAGAATAATGAACCCACCTTCTCTGACCCATCTTGGATGGAGCTACAAGGAGTTAAGTGAGATAAGTCATAAAACGAATATGGGATGATCCCACTCAAACAGAGGTTGAGAAAGAAGATTGGAAAGGGAAACGCAAAGCAGATATAGGGGTGTGGGGGTAGGGACAAGGGTGGCAGGAATGATGGGAATATACTCTCCAAAAAAGATTTAAAAATAAATAAATAAATAAATCATCTGTGAAAGGGCTGAGGTAGATAGCATAACAGTTATGCAAAGAGACTCTCATGCCTGATGCTCCCAAGTCCCAAGGTTCAGTCCCCAGCACCACCATATGCCAGAGCTGAGCAGTGCTTTAAAAAAAGGTCTTGACAAATAAAAAAAAAAAGAGAGAGAGAACATTATCATTCCATGAACAGTTTGTTTTTGGATGAGGTAAAGATAATCTTTATATTATTATTTGGTAATCCCCAAAATATCTACAACAGAGATAATTGCCTTTTATAAGCAAAATATAACCAGGAGCTAGTGCAGTGGGTAAAGCATTGAATTCTCAGAACTCTCAAGCAGGAGTTCTAAGTTCAATTCACACGTGCCAGGATGATGCTCTGGTTCTCTCTCTCTCTCTCTTCCTCTTTCTCATAAATATTAGGAAAACAGAAATTCTCGATAGGATTTTAACTTGGGAAAAAAAGAGAAATATCATAAATGCAGCTTCATGAAATTTGCTAGTAGATAACTAGTTTTAAAGAAGTGCTTGGGGGTTGGCAAGACAGTTTATCTGGAAGGTACTCTTACTTTATCAAGAATACAACCCACAACCCACATTCCAGGCGGTGGCCCACACCACCCTGGAAGATGTCTTGGTGCTTTGGCAATTTCCCTGTCTCTTCCTTCCCTCCTCCTCCTCCTCCTCCTCCTCCTTCTCTCTCTGGAATAAAAAGTGAGTTTAGAGTGTTCATATACTGGAGGGGGTGGGGGGGGGTTAGAGTGTTCATATACTGGAGGGGGTGGGGGGGTTAGACAGTGGTGTACCAGGTTTAAGTACACACATTACCATTCACAAGGGACTGAGGTTCAGGGCCAAGTGGAAGCTTCACAAACTGTAGTAGTACTATATGTAACTCTTTGTCTCTTTCTTTCTCTAGTTCCTCCCTCCTCTCTCAATTTCTCTCTTGTCCTATCAGAATAAAAAGAAATAATTAAAAAATAAAATTTTATTAAGAGAGAGAGATTTGGCAGCCAAGGTGGCTCAGCTGACAGAAGACCATACTTGCATGTGTAGGGTGCTGGCCTTCATCCCAGATACCATACATGCTGGGCAGTACTCAGGTTTTGCTTTCATAGCAAAAATCTTAACCAAAAAAAAAGTGAGAGAGAGAGAGACACCAAATTTGAGTAGACCTCAATTTTCAAACATGGAATGGAAAAAAAAAAGTAGGTGACAAGTAAGCATCTTAGTGGCATGGCACTGCTGTTGAAATACAAGGTCCTATCCTAAATGAGATGGTGTGCCATTGTTACTCCTTTTCAAAATGAAATGAAAAAAACAGCTATATACAGAATTTGCTCGAGTCTAATGAGCGGAAATTAAACTAATACATAAAGAGATACAGAAGGAGAAAACCTCAACCCCCAATACACAGCAGAATAATTAAAGAGAAAATAGTGATTTAACAGTGCTTTTACAAAATTAGTAGATTTTTAAGGCAATTAATTTACACTCACATATGGCGTGTTTGTAAGTTACCATATCATCCACTGAAGTTCTGTGCCCCCACACATACCACAAAGTACTGTGACTCACAAAGTCCATGGCATTTTTTTTTTAATTTATAAAATGGAAACACTGACAAAACCATAGGATAAGAGGGGTACAATTCTACACAATTCCCACCACCAGAGTTCCGTATCCCATCCCATCCCATCCCATCCCATCCTGATAGCTCTCCTATTCTTTATCCCTCTGGGAGTATGGACCCAGGGACATCATGGGGTGCAGAAGGTGGAAGGTCTGGCTTCTATAATTGCTTCCCAGCCAAACATGAGCATTGACAGGTCCATCCATATTCCCAGCCTGCCTCTCTTTCCCTAGTGCAGCGAGGCTATGGGGAAGAGGGGCTCCAGAATACACTGTTGAGGTCATCTGCCCAGGGAAGTTATGGCATATTTTTTAACAATTTTGTTTCAGTCACCTATACTGCACACATAAGACAGCTGACCTTTACCACTGATTACTGAATTCAGAATCTAATTTATAAAGTTTAAAGGTCTCAAAAAACAAAAACGCCTCAAAACGAAACAAAACAAAAAAGATAAAGGACATACTTCTGTACTGTTTTGTTCACAAGTTTTAACAATTCTGTGAAAGGCAGACTGGAATTAAGACAGCTACAGAATACCTGTTTTCAGCACTTTTTTTTTTAATGAACATTTTAAAAAGACTGATCTGTGGATGTGCAATTTGGGGAAGGGAAAGTGTAGGCTAATTTGTGGACAACTGTGCCTTTCCTCTGCTGAAGTCTAACATTACATGTGAGTTAGCTTTTTGTAGAGTCTTGGTGAAGCACTTCCTAGGAATGGAACAACTTAAAAGCAGATGGCATTTTTAAGTCACAAATCAAAGGCTTTGTTAGTGCCTGTAAAGTTTTTCACTTTAAAAAGACTTTTAAAATAGGAGATGTCTTAAGGCTTTAGGGATATGATGCATATACAATCCATCGCCTGCGCATCCTACATGAAAATTGTTTTTAAAATGCCTGCACCTCACTTTGGAACTGTCAAACTTAAAATTTTGGAGTGAAATGTTCAAGGGAATGAAGTTGCTATTAGCATCATTTCATGCAATGGCACTAATAATGCTGTAATTACTTAGAAAAAGTAGATTCTGCAAACTTATATAGGATGAGGTCAGGGACAGAAAAAAAAAAAAGAAAAAAAAAGATTCCAGATGTTCCCCCTTCCGGAGCCAGAGTCTCCCAAGAGGGGCTTCTCCCAGGCTCTGGGGGAAAGAGACTGAGGTTAAAAGTTGCGGTGAAGGTAATCTAAAGTGGGGTTAGAAATCCCAAAAGAAATTCGAAACACTGGACAGGACTATGTTCTGGACGCTAAAGTCCCATGATAGTTCACAGAAGTTTGAACCACGAGAGGCGCTTCCCTCACGGTGGGTAACAGAGCCTTCCTTTGTGCTAGTTTCTTGTCTAAGGAAAATGAAGCTCGAAGTTTCCTGGGGTCAGCAACAAACTCAACACTTCTCTGTACAACTGAAGTCTTGACTTTATGTTAAAACCCCTGGCTTGCAGACTCCTGCTTCACATTAGAACCCACCGGGAACCTTTAAAAATTCATACATTGTGCTGTCATCTGTGTGAGGTGCGACTTAAACAGAGGGAATTATAATAAACTTCCCAGTGATTCTCCTGCCCACTTGATTTCGGGAATAATTACATTACACGAATTGGTGAGGTGGCGGAGTAGTACTAAAAAAAAAAAAAAGGAGGAGGAAAAGAAAGCACAAAGACTCACTCTTTGTCTTTTTTTTTTTTAAGGCTAATAATAGAAATTTGCTCTTTCTCGGAGCACACAGGACAATAGGAATCCACGGTGGCACATCCAAACAATACTTTTCTTTGAGAATGAAAAGGCCGGTGTTCAGGAAGCCTTCTTCCAGGGAGATCGCGCTCAACCTCCTTAACCCAAACAGTAAAACTTCTCAATCTATTTTGCCAAGTGGAGGAAGAAGACAGTAAAGCAAGCTCAGAAGCCGGCAGACCAGCCCCAGGACCAGCAGGAAACCGCCGCCACTTCCCGAGCGCCTGACTCTCGCCCGCAGACAGTCCGCGGGGGTCCTGCACGGGGGAGGGGGGGAGCATCCACCTGGGCCAGGCCTGGGCGTCGCTGCAGACGCCCCCCGCCCGCCTGCTGCACCCCTCCCGTTGCAACATAGACACGCACGGAAAAGTTACTTGAGGGAACTTTGCTCCGCGTTCCGAGCGAACGCCGCCCCGCCACCTGCTCGGCCCCCGGCCCCCCGGCCCCAGGCGCGCAGGCCGCGCCCCCAGCGGGGACCTTCGCCGCCTCCCAGGGCGCGCTCGCCACGGCTGCAGCCCCGGGGGGACCCGCGCCACCCGCTCCCCCGGACCTCCCGTCCACGCCTGGCCTGGCTCCCCAGCCCGGGACACTGGGAGGCCCCCGCACCTTCGCAGCGGGAATCCTCTGGGAATCCCGTGCTGCGTGCCAGCGCCCAGCGACCCGGATCGAAGGGTGGGGTCTGGGCGACCCACACCCCACGTGGGAGGTCTGTCCGCCGGCCCCGCTCCAAAATGTCTTCTCCAAAGCCTCCTCACCCCCGCCCCCACCCCGCCCTGCTAGCACAGCACCCCCTCAATTAACACGAGCGACGGCCCGGGAGCGCGCCCCTGCTCCGCCGGTCCCGCGCGCTGCGCACGCGCAAGCGTCCTCACGCACTCCCGCGACGCCCCTCTCACCTCCCGGGCTGCTCGTCGCCTCGGGCGCGGTTGCCGCTTGCACCGCTCGCCGCTCGCCGCTCTGGCCGGACGCCCCTCTCTCAGGCCCTGGTCCGGGCACTCGGGGAACCAGCGCCCGGCGGGCTCAGCGGGGACCCGCACGCAGGGCACGCTTCGCGAGGCCGCGCGTGCGCGAGCCCGACCCCGAGCGCGAGGAGGGGGCGGGGCCGACCGAGACGCGGGGGGTGTGGGGGGGGGGCTCCTGCAGGCCGCAGTGAGTCTGGGGCATGCGCACTGTCCTCTCCTGGAGTCCTGTGAGAATTAGGGAATCCTAGGAGAAAAAAGTAACTGAGATCCAGAAGTTTCCCTAAGAATTGCCTCTCCCTTGTCTCACAAACAGCTGTTTTCTTCATCAGTTAATATGTTAAATTTTCACTGAGCACCTACTTTGGCACAGTTTGAAGTTTCTAGGCTGGTAGTAGGAGGGAACCCACTGCATTTGACTTGGGAACTTTTTTTTTTTCTAGCTTTCTTTAGGTTAGAATGAATGCGTACAGTCTCTAAAACTGCAAGCCATAGGAATGTTCCTCTTTAGGGAAGAAGAGTTGCTACTGGCTGGGTGAAACTGGAACCTCCTTGGAAAGACCTGGAAGAATAAGAGCTGAAGTCTTTTTTTGTATGTGTGCGTGCTTGTTTGTTTTTTTTTTCTTTTTTTCTTTTTTACAAGAAGTGAACAGTTTTTACAAGTGAACAGCAAAAAGCTTAAGTACCAAAATAAAAGACATACAAATAGTATGTAAACTATCTTGAAGATAGGTTTAACTTGAGTGTATCATTCATAGTGAAGGCCAAAAACGACTGAATATCGGGAAGTATTTTTTAACACTTTACCTCAAATTTTCACCTTTTCTTTTTTGGTAGTTAATAGAGACACTAAAGATAAGGGGAGAAGAATCTAGTAGTTATCTGACTAAATACAGAACTTAAATATAAATCTAGAGACATGAAATTTTTTTATATTTATTCCTTTTTTGCTACCCTTGTTTTATTGTTGTTATTGATGTCGTCGTTGTTGGATAGGACAGAGAGAAATGGAGAGAGGAGGGGAAGACAGAGGGGGAGAGAAAGACACCTGAAGACCTCCTTCACCACCAGTGAAGGGACTACCCTGCAGGTGGGGAGCCTGAGCTTGAACCAGGAACCTTGCTCCAGTCCTTGCGCCACGTGTGCTTAACCCGCTGCGCTACCACCCCTAACACAGACTCCCGAAATGCCTCTTATTAATGATTTAATAATGATTGACAAGATTGTGGGATAAGAGGGGTACAATTTCATACAATTCCCACTACCAGGGTTCTGTATCCCCTTCCCTATTCTTTATCCCTTTAGGAGTTTAGACTAAAGATATTTAAGGAGGCAGTCTTCCTTGAGTGGCTAGTAGGTTGACCCAGTGTCTTTTAGGAGAGTGGGTCAGTCCCTACCATTGTTGTTCTACATTGAGGGCAAGGTCCTGTAGCGGCCCAAAACACATAAAATGTTTTAGTGAGTAGTCTAGGTAAGAGGGAATAGCATACTGAATTCCACATGTTAACATGAGGAATGGAAAGTTGGGGAAAGTTTTTGCAACATTGTGACGGACAAGAGGAAGAAGATTCCATAATGTTGGCCCCTGCCCCTTTGAATGTAGAGAGCCTTTTACAATGACAGATCCTCGTTATCCTTTGTAAATATTTATCACTGGCTAAAATTAGACCTCTAAAATATGCACTTATTATTAATGAGTTTAGTCTTAGAAGAACTTTGTTCTAGTCAGTGTAAAGACACTGGCTATGCTCCCTTTAACAGAGTGTGATGCTGGGTAAATTACTTAATATCTCTGAGCCTATCTTGCTCATCTGCAGCATGAAATCATTATTAACCTTGTATTATAGATGATTTTATGTAACACATGTCTAGCCTACGGTACCCTGTTAAGTAAATATTTCTTTCTTTCTCTCTTATCAGACCTCTACTTGACTGGCTTCTGGCTGTACTGGAGCTTGGACCTGGAAACTTTGTGCTACAGGTCTAAAGACCTTTCTGCATAATCACTGTGCCATCTCCGCAGTATCAAATATATATTTCTGTGGAGTTTTAGACTTTGAGTACAGAAAATGAACCTTATAATGTGGTCTGCCACATTCAGACAGTTGAAGGAATTCTTAGACAAAGACTGATCTCCATTAAATGAGAAGCTAATTCTGTCATAGTTCCTATGAACTTGAAGTACAACTCTTCCTTGCCAGTTTCTACAAACATGTGAGTCATTTTTTTTAAGCATTTGTATGTGGTTAATAGTTTACAATGTAGTCATTAACATATGAATAATTTCTCATCTCCCTGTGAAAATTCTCTGCAGAACACTCTCCCACAACTTAGGTCCATTTATATCATTATGTACCAAGACTATAAGGTTTGCTTCAGTCCCTTTTCCCTTCTCCCTCCCCAGAGTCCTTTTCTTTGATGCAATACACCACACCCAGTCCACATTTCACTTTGTGTTCTCCCTCCCAGTACCCATTTCTTAAGTCCTGTCTACAAAGGAGATCATTCATTTTTTGTCCTTCTCTTTTTGGCTTATCTCACTTAATATGATGTCTTCACATTCTATCCAAGATAATGCAAAGGAGTTGTCTTCATCATTGTTAACAGCTGAGTAGTATTCCACCATATGTTCATATATATATATATGTATCACATTTTTTTAGTCACTCATCTATTGTTGGACATCTGGGTTGCTTCCAAATTTTGGCTATTACTTCTTTGAAATAAATCTCTCTTACTTTTCAGATAGATGGACAGATACTTAGAAAGGTAGAAAGATAATTAGATAGATAAGAGATAGATAACATAACATAAAATAAGTCTCCCTAGTGGTCAAGAGATAGCTAATCCAGTCGATGCACTGGATCGACCTTCCCGTGGTGCATCCGTGAGTACCCATTCATTGGGGAAACTGACGATCCTTCCTAGCCAACTGAATCCACATGGATCCCAGTCACTTTCAAAGCCAGCAACAAGCAGCTCCTGACAGCTTTCAACCTGACACTGTTGACTGGCTACGGAAGAAGGGCAAACGCTAGAAGAAGCTAATCCAGTAGAATATGTACCTTATCATGCATGAGACCCTAGGTTCCATCTGGGCATCACATTGACTGAAGTATGGCGACTTCATGGATGGTAGAACTATGTTGTTCTGTCTCTTCTGTCTAGGATGAAAGAAAATTGGGTCTAGGAAGCCATTCAATGTATCATGCTAATGTTTATTTCCTGACATCAGACACCACTTTAAAAACAATTATAATTATTCTCTTTAGGTAAATAATAGATAGATATGGATACTTGCATGTTTTGTTGATTCTGTTTCTCAGGGTAATCCTGGTTAAACATGAATGCATGAAGATTACATAAATGAATGATCCTTTTAAAAATAAGGTCTATCTTTTGTACTGAGGTTTATGAAAAAAGTAAATATAATTATATAAAGCATTTAGTACATAAGGTCTGAATAAGTAGCATCTACTATTACTCATGAATGAATATGAAAGACAAAAATCAAAAAAAGGAAGGGTAGATATTGGTACAGTGAGATATTTTTTTAGTTCACTGTGTAATTATAATATTATACTTAAAAGACAGATTGGGATGCATTCAATCAACCTTCTCGTGGTGCATCCTGTGAGTACCCATTCATTGGGGAAACTGACGATCCTTCCTAGCCGACTGAATCCACATGGATCTCAGTCAACTTTCAAAGCCAGCAACAAGCAGCTCCTAACAGCTTTCAACCTGACTCTGTTGACTGGCTACGGAAGAAGGGCAAACGCTAGAAGAAGAAAAAAGACAGATTGAAGAAGTAGCAAAACTTTCTGCTCCCAGTATTAACATACTAAAAAGGTGATTTAGAAGAACATTTTAACTATTTGCAAGTCAATACTTAATGAATCATTAACTAAAGACAGATTCTCTGGCCCAGGCGGTGGTATAACTGCTTACTGCTTAAGTGTACACATTATAGTGTGAATGGAACTGGGTTCAATCCCCTGGTCCACACCTGCATGGGAAAGCTACATGAGTAGTGAAAACAGGGCTGCAGGTGTTTTTCTGTCTCTTTCCTTATTTCTTCCTCCCTTCTCAAATTCTCTCTATCTCTATCCAATAATAAATAGAAGATTAAAAAAATAAATTCTGAAAAATAAAAAAAGATAGACTTTCCTCTGAAAACACCAAACATGCAAAGCAGATCTGTAAATTTACATCTGCCTGCTTCATTCCAATTTACGAGCCAGTTCACTTAACTTTGATACTAGGAAGGAGAAACCCAAGAATAGCTCATGTTGGAAATAATTCCCAGTCTCAAAGTAAGCACTAATTAGACCATTCATTCAATGTATATGGAATCCTTTCTCGGTCAAACTTATAGCTATTTGGAACATTCAAAAAAATATTCCATTTAACCTAAAAATGTTGTCATTTATTATGTACTAGGCAACATTCATACCCTAAGGGAGTTATCAAATAACCTAGGAAAAATAAAACCATAACTATAATTTAAGGCAGAATATTGCAAATAGCTTGAGCCAATTGTACCTAATTCACAAAGCTGATGCTGGGGAGTTATGCATCTGATCCTGGCTCTATTATCCCCAGCTGTGAAGAATTTACTATGGTGAGGGCTGGGAAGATTGCAAAATGGTTATGCACAAAGATTTACACTCCTGAGGTTCCAAGGTCCCAGGTTCAATCTCCACATTCTGCCTGGCCAGAGTTGATCTGTGTTCTGGCTAAATAAATAAAGTCCATACTCAGAATTCAGTATGGTGCAAGCCAATGGTGTAAAGCAGCGTCTTTTAAAGATTAGGGGCAAAGTTGATGAATATAAATTACAGTAGTATTTTCCACTGGCTCACTGGTTTCAGACTTCCCAGTATACAGTGTAAGTGGCTGAGATAGGAGACATCTACAACTCATTCAGATGCAAAAACTCTGTTCTCTTGTTTTGTTTTGTTTTTTAACTAACTTTATATTGATTGTTAAAAAAAGAAATTGTGATAATTTTTCCTCATAGAGTGGAGATTTATGAAGGAAATAAGAACTAAGGTGAAAAAAAAATATATCAGTGGCATTGTGAAGGGTAGAAAAGATAAGAAACAGTTTGTGTTGAAGCCATTAATTAGGTAGACAAAGATGAACAGCAGCATTTGTCCTGTAACCTGTGCTGTCATGATGTGATCTCCTTTTCCCTTTTGGCTGAGAATGAAATATTCCAGAATGGATGAGAATAAACCAACTACAGAACTAACAAAAGCAAGTGATTTAGTGAAAATACACAGCCTGTTAGCAATCTTTAAATAATCATGGAGCTATTTTATTGTGATAATTGTGAATCTGTTCATTCCAGGAGCTTTGCTACAGTGAATGGGAAATAAATTAATGTAGGATTAAAGGAAATCCTATACTAGAAAAGGTAAAGCTTTAATAAAATTGAAAGGAATGGCCTAAAGCCATGGATACTAATTATCATATGATGAATAATAATGATGGTAAAGGAGAGGTGAAATAAGTTAAAATACATCCTAGACCAGAATTTCAAAAATTTCAAATCCTCTACGAGTCTAGGCCAGCTATGTTTAATAGAAAAATGTGTATATATTCGCCATAATTGCAAGCTACACATGTAATTTTTGTTCATTTTTATTTGTTTATTTTTTGTCTATTTTCTGATAGAAACAATTTGAGAGGGAAGAGGGAGCTAGAAAGAGAAAGCGAGAAAGAGAAATACGTGCAGTACTGCTGCACTATTCCTGCAGTTTGGGACAGGGGTCTTAAACCTAGGTGCTAACACATGGTAGTGTGTGCACTTTATAGGATGAAACACTACCCAGCCTTCACAGGTCATTTCACGTTTCTAGCGGTCAAACTTTTAAAAGTAAAGCAAAATGAGACATCAATTTTAATAATGTATTTATTTAGTCCAGATATTCAAAATATTATTTTAACAAGTGAAAATACAAAAATTTATCAGTGACGTATTTTACATATGTCTTAATCTTACACCTTCAAAAAACTTGCATTTCTACTTATAGTTCATCTCAATTCATATCAGCCAAATATCAAGTTATTAGGAACTACATATGATGGCTAACATATTAGATAGCACATATTTAGGACTAGGTCATTGATTCTAAAGCTTGACTGCATGAGGAAATCACCTGAGAACATTAAAAATTGTTTTTATTAAATTTATTGTCTTTATTTATTTATTGGATACAGACAACCAGAAACTGAGAGAGAAGGGGAGATGGAGAGGTGGAGAGACAGTGAGACACCGGCAGCCCTGCTTCACCACTTGAGAAGCTTCCCCGCACCCCCCAGGTGGGGACCAGGGGCATCAACTTGGGCTCTTGCACATTGTGGTGTGTGTGCTTAACCAGGTGTACCATCGCCTGGTCCCCCATTAAAAATTGTTTTAATGTCAGTTTCATGGTGCTATTATTCTGGTGTATTTGCTCTGAGTATCACTTGGACACTGAGATTAAATAAATGGTTGTATCCAAAAAAAAAGCTGCCAATATAAAAATTTGTAAGTTGGAAAAAACAACTTTCTTGTTAAATTTCTTCATTGAGGGATTAATGGTTTACAGTTGACAGAAAAATACAATACTTTGTACATGCATAACATTTCCCAGTTTTCCACGTAACAATACAACCCCACCAGGTCCTCCTCTGCCATCATGGTCTAGGACCCAAACCCTCCTGCCTTCCCTCCCCTACCCCACAATCTTTTATTTTGGTGCAGTACACCAACTCTAGTCCAAGTTCTGCTCAGTGTTTTCCCTTTTGATCTTGTTTTTCAGCTTCTGTCTATGAGTGAGATCATCCCATATTCATCCTTCTGTTTCTGACTTATCTCACTTAACATAATTCATTCAAGCTCTATCCAAGATGGGGTGAAAAAGGTGAAATCACCGTTTTTAATAGCTGAGTATTATTCCATTATGTATATATACCACAGCTTACTCAGCCACTTATCTTTTGTTGGACACCAGGGTTGTTTTCAGGTTTTAGCTATTACAGACTGCACTACTATGAACATAGGTATACACAAATCTTTTTGGATGGGTATGTTTGGTTCCTTAGGAGACTATATATGTATGTATATATAACAAAGCTGCCACTATGAAAAATTGAAAGTTGGAAAAAGCAACTGTTAAAATGATTCTCATATGCAGTTAGGCTTGACTAGTGTAAATGTGTAAGATTTCCCAGTTGTCCAGTTTAATCTTCTTACAAGATTAAATCTTTTTAAAAAAGAAAGTGAGGTGTAAATTGTCATTCATTTGTAGAGTATTTAATTCAAAATAAAAAATATGTTATTATTACATATCTTAGGACAGTATGACCTAGGATCCAACAATATGTTCAATCCATGGCTACAGTATCCTATTGCAAGTATAAAAGCTAGTTCATATTTGTGACAACTGTTGCCCATCTTATTTTCTTTCTCAATGGTTATTGATTATCTGATCATAGTATCACAGGTATACCTAATATAGCACAGGTTTAAGCCACTCTAAGACTTACTAATTTTACTTATTTATTACCAAAGCATTGCTCAGCTCTAGTTTATGTTGGTCTAGGGGATTGAACCTGGGACTTTGGAGCCTCAAGTATGAAAGACTTTGCATAACCATTATACAGTCTTCCTGTTTGAATTATTGGCTTTAAAACAACAGACTTTATTCCCTCAAGTCTGTGGGTTTTCTGTACAGTTCTCCTTCTCTGTCAGACTTAACCTTGAGAGCTCCCAGACAGCCATATTTAGCTAGTGGGGTGTCTGGAGGAAGGTTAGTTTAGGGCAGCCTCAACTGTGACGATTCAGTTCTGTCCCTTGTGACCCTTTTCTTTCAGAATAAGACCTAGCTTTGTTTTCAGATGAGTGGGGGCCTTCCAGGAATAGTGTAAAATTACTTAAGCACATTTTAAAGGCTGGATGCATCAAATTGCTGCTTTTTCATTGACCAAAACTAGTCAAATGGGTCAATCTATGTCAGTGTGGGTTAATACTACCAAAGGGCCTGAATATAGACATTACTGCAAACCTCTATGCTTTGTGTTCTCTTTGACTCAACCTGCCATATTTTATTCTGTTTAATTCCAATCTATTGTTCTTACTCTGGTTATTGTGTTGAATATGTCTCCTTATTGTGACACATTTTCCTATGCGATTGTTTAGTTTCCTTCCATCTTTTAGAATATTTCTCGGCATTTTAGAGATTTTCACATTTAAAAAAGTGTGAAATTATTTTACTTATTGCATATGTGAGAGAGAAGGTCAGAGCCTTGAGGGACAGAGAGAACCCAGAGCTTCAGGCATGGATCTCCATATCTACCGATTGAACTATGTCCCTAGCTGTAATTTTTATATTTTTGAAACATCTTCTTAAACTTGATCACATGGATTAATAATAAAACTGAATGTAATATTTGACCAATGAAATAATAAGCAGATACAACATATTTAAACATTTTTAAATGTCTTGAATTCCAAAAGCTTTTCAATGCTAAATATTTTGTGAAAAGTTCAAGCCTTATTTCAGAAAGATTAAGCCATTGGAGGGATAGCAGTGCAGTAACACAGTGGACTTGCATGCAAGATGTTCCATGTTTAGTGTTTGGCACCACCAATAGCTAGAGCTGAGTGGTGCTCTGTTTAAAAAAAATTGAAGTAAATGCATAGTCACATACATTCAATATTGATAGACATTCAACTTTCTGCATTTCCGTGTTCCACTCAACACTTGTAGTTCATGCATATTTTTCACTGTATCCTCTCAAAAGAAAAGGGGGGGGGCTCAATTCATCATGTAAAGCCATAGTGGTGAGTTTTGAGGAAATCATATTTGAGAGTTGTATAACTAGAGATCATTTTAAACCCAGACATTAAAGTAAAAGGCATTATGTTCTATCAATTGGGAATGTGACTGAGCTATATTTTAAGAAAGAAAACAAGTACATTTCTTTCTTTGGGGTTATTTAGCTTCCATGGAGACTCAGAATCATAAAGAACCCCTTTTTTCCCTTCTTTAAACAGGTACTATAAAGTATTTGTTACTGGGTTGTAATCTTGTAGGAGTAAATTACAGTTCATAGAGCTTTGATTGCCATGAACATTTAGTGCCTACATGAATAAATGGCAAAAAACCAAACAAAAATGACAAGAAATTATCATCTAGTTATGTTATGCTACTTGGCCTTTTGAAAGGGTTATTGCTGTGTAGCTCCCTATAAGACTAGAGAAGGTGAGGAGTCAGGCAGTAGCGCAGTGGGTTAAGCGCAGTGGGTTAAGTGGGTCCTTGGCACAAAGTGCAAGGACTGGCATAGGGATCCCGGTTCAAGCCCCCAGCTTCCCACCTGCAGGGGGGTCACTTCACAGGCGATGAAACAGGTCTGCAGGTGTCTATCTTTCTCTCCCCCTCTGTCTTCTCCTCCTCTCTCCATTTCTCTCTGTCCTATACAACAACAACGACATCAATAACAACAACAATCATAACCACAACAATAAAAAACAAGGGCAACAAAAGGGTATAAATACAAAAATATTTTTTAAAAAAGACTAGAGAAGGTATTTTTTGCTGATCAAATAATAATTCAGATCAGGAGAATTCCTGTGCATCTTAATTTTCCAAAAGTTAACTTCATAGAGTGAGAATATTTAGAAGCCTAAGTAATAGTATAAATTGATATAGTCCCCCTCCCCAGGCACTGTTGCTTTAATTTTCCTCTGAAATGATAGTTCTCCACCCCAAGAAACTAGGATTGAAGTGCAAGCTGTTTATTTGTTGGTGTCAGAGGAAACACTGGTGTCAAGTGGGAAAGTAAAACAACAAAAGGGAAGCAGCCAAGTTACCAACTGAAGGTAGATTCTGCTAGGAATCTCTGGGTCAGGGTAACACAGAATTCACACTTCAAGGAAAACAAACTGATGACTGGTCAAAGGAGTTGGGTTATTAGTCACTAACTGCAGTACTTCAAGGCACAAAAGAGCTGGAATCATCATTACTCACGAATTCCTGTCTGTCATAGACTGAGGTTTGCTCCCAGGGAGGTAAGTTCCCTACATTTTTTTCACCCCCCATAACCATGCACTAAACATTGTTCAGTGACAAGATGACAATGCAAGGAATGTCAGTTACTAAGAATCAGACGTCAAACCTCTTGTACTAATACTTGTACTAATAACTATAAGGGACTGTAAGCAGGGAAGCTCCAGCATGCATCAGATACAGAGGGACATAAAGTGCCTTCATGACAAGGTACAGGGGGGAGCGTTCCCTCCCTAGCTAGATTCTTCTGTAACTGGACAGATAAGCAAATCAACATCACACAAACTAGTAGGAGAAAGAGCCCAAATTTAATTACCAACATGGTTGTAAATACTAAGTAAGTGAGATGAATTAAGGACATATATTTTGTGTTAGGAGACCTGGGGTGATAAGAATTGGGGAGGGGGGGAACTTTAATTAAGGAAGGAATAACCTTAGGTTGGGGGGGGGGGCGGGTATTTGCAGTTAACATTCCTAAACTTAAATAATGGCCTCCAAACTACAATATAACCTTCTGAATCATACAAAGGTTAGTTTTCTGACTAGGGAAAGGTCAAAGAACTGAGTGAGACAAAGGCAAGAGCTCTTTCTCAGCCTCTGTGGCCTTCACTGCTCTTAAACTAATTTAAGAAAGAAAAAAAAAGATTTAACTTCCCATGGTTCACAGTGCTCTCATTAACACTTGGTTCCTCATAACAAAGTGCATTTATAGGAAGAGCCCACTGTTAACATGTTTTTTTTTTTTTTTTTTAGGTCTATTAATGTTTTGGAGCAGGCCAATTTTATTTTACGAAGCTTCCATAGAAAGGCCTGAACATTGCTCTTAACATGTGTATGTGGGCAACTTTTTTCTTTGTTCTTTTTATTTTATATATAGGAGAGATAGCACAGCATCACTCCACTATACATGGAGCTATATTGTGTCCCCATCTGGTACTCTGGTTTGAGGCCAGGGCCTTGCCCATGGTAAGGTGCATGCTCTCAGTGAGGAGCTAATCCTCAGTCTAAGCCTGCATATCATCTTTATTCTTGCTCATGCATACCTCTTTTCCTTTCTCTCCTTTCTTAAGTATTGTTTCATTTATTTTTTAAAATATTTATTTATTTATTTATTTATTCCCTTTTGTTACCCTTGTTGTTTTACTGTTGTAGTTATTGAATAGGACAGAGAGAAATGGAGAGAGGAGGGGAAGACAGAGGGGGAGAGAAAGATAAACTCCTGCAGAGTTTATCCTCTTCAGGCTCCCCACCTGCAGAAGCGACTCCCTGCAGGTGGGGAGCCTGAGGCTCAAACTGGGATCCTCGCTCAGGTCCTTTCACTTTGCGCCAGGTGTGCTTAACCCACTGCACTACTGCCCGACTCCCATTTCGTTTCCTTTCTTTCTTTTTTTTTTTTTTAATATATTACTTTTTTCATTTATTGCCTAGAGACAGCCAGAAATCAAGAGGGAAGGGGGTGATAGAGAGGGAGAGAGACAGAGAGACACACCTGTAGTACTACTTCACCACTTGCAAAGCTTTCCCCCCTGCAGGTAGGGCCCTGAGGCTAGGACCTAGGTACTTGCATATTATAACCTGTGCACTCAACCAGTTGAGGCAGCATCTGGCCCCTTGTTTCTTTTCTTGTCCTCTCCAGCCCTCTCAAATTTTATGCACTTAGTATATGTATGCCCTAAATATGCACATTCCAGACTGGGTGAGGTAATAGATCTCAACTGTAGGAAATTTTCTTCCCTTTTTTTTTGAAGATATTGGACACTTACTATAAATATTTTTATTTGTTACAGTTGGAGCACAAGGCACTGTTGTTATCAGATATTTAAAGGACTCTAGTACAATATCCTTCCAACCTACAACAAATTAGTTATCCACAAAGTCATTTGGTTGTGCTATTCAGAAACTTTGATTTAGATGAACAACAGTGATGGAAGATGAAGAAACTGTAAGTTTGACATTCCAATTTCCTCTCCTATTTATTGTTCCAAAATGTTACCCTAACATGCAAAGTTCCCACTGATTTCTAAAGGTGTTTCTAAGCATGTCACGAGGCACAAAAAGAAAGCTCATTACATTTTGTGAAACTTTACTAAATTGGATAAGGGGGTAGCAACACGACCTTTTAAAATGTTTCCAGATGCTGAGCACTGTATTGAAATGTTAAATCCAAAGAACCAACTATTACTGATTAGTAGTATGGTGGCAAAAAGGGCAGTTTTCTTTTGACAAAGCGAATCATGAAGGACAGAAAGATACTGACACTCAGTGATTAATTTCTGGAAATGTGGTTGAACGAATCAAATTATGTATCATTTGATGCCATTTAATTTGAGTTCCTGAATAATGTGTGGACCTTTCGCTTTTCAAGCAATCTCAGTGTGTGAAATTGAATGTGCCATTTACAAGCTATCATGTAATTTTCTGTTTTCTGAAACAAAAGCAACAATCTGGGTGCATTAAAGACTATTATATAATTGACAAACCTGCTTTTGAAAACTTGATCCAAAACACTTACAATTACTATCATTTGCCAAAGAGAATTATTT
Source organism: Erinaceus europaeus (assembly GCF_950295315.1). Lineage (NCBI taxonomy): Eukaryota > Metazoa > Chordata > Mammalia > Eulipotyphla > Erinaceidae > Erinaceus > Erinaceus europaeus. The sequence goes on from NC_080162.1 coordinate 62,706,488, forward strand.
CTTTAACAGTGCAGAATTATTTAAAAATGAAAATTAAAACCTCCTTTTTCATTGTTCCGACAATAATACCTCCTGTGTGTATACATTTTCAGTTTATAAAGTTTCTATTTTTCATGCCCATCAAATCACTTGGTTTTCAAATACGCCCTGTGAATAGACAGAATAGATATCATCACCCTCATTTAAAAATGAGAAGGTTAAACTCAGAGATCTTCATTTACTGATTTAACTCTGAAGACAGTGTTCACTATTTGTATGACATGACATATTTTGGAAGTTAGAAAATCATGAGCTGTTCATGATATAAAGAAGAACCTACCTTCTCTCACTGATAGACCACAACCAATTAAGATGCATTCTTCTTCTAGCGTTTGCCCTTCTTCCGTAGCCAGTCAACAGAGTCAGGTTGAAAGCTGTCAGGAGCTGCTTGTTGCTGGCTTTGAAAGTGACTGGGATCCATGTGGATTCAGTTGGCTAGGAAGGATCGTCAGTTTCCCCAATGAATGGGTACCACGAGAAGGTCGATCCAATGCATCCCAATTAAGATGCATAATCCCCAGGAAATTGAGGGCTCTCAATTCTCTAATCCCTTCCCTTTTCTTTTCTCTTTTTTTCTTTTCTTTTCTATTTTCTTTCCCTTCTTTCTTTCTTCATAGAAACAGAAGCAGAGAGAAAAAGAGAGAGAAGGAAGGAGAGAGAGTAAAGAGAGGAGAGAGAGAGAGGTGGAGCGAGAGAGAGAAAAACCACAGCACCAAAGCTTTCTCCATTGCAGTGGGATAGGGAGAAGGTTGAAACTTCAGTGGGTTAGGCACATGGCAAAGCAGCGCACTATCCAAGTGATACATTTTGTCAGCCCCAATTTTATATTTTTATAACTTCAATATTTAAGTCCCCAGTGTCCTACAGCACCACCACTGTCTATAAAGAGTGGCTTACATGGCAGGGGGGCTCATGGTGGTGGCAGTAAAAATAAATAAATAAAATACAAATAAGTAAATAAATACCATCTAAAAAGAGAGTGATTACATGGCTGAGCAGTGATGCACCTGGTAGAGCACTTACTTTACCAAAGATCCAGGTTCAAGCCTCATTACTACCTGCAAAGGGGATGCTTTACAAGTTCTAAAGCACTGCTGGAGCTATCTCTTTATGTATTTATCTCCACTACCCCTCTCTAAAAAACAGTGACTACCAAAAGTAGGATAATTAACTCATTATCTTCTCTAATACTCAATTTTATTTTATTCACTGAGAGGATTGTCACAGTGGTGTTTTATTAAAAAAAATTAAATTCAGAGAGCTGGGCGGTAGCACAACGGGTTAAGCGCACGTAGCACAAAGCTCAAGGACCGAGTAAGGATCCCGGTTCAAGCCCCCGTCTCCTCACCTACAGGGAAGTCACTTCACAGGCAGGTGTAGCAGGTCTGCAGGTGTCTGTCTTTCTCTCCCCCTCTCTGTCTCCCCCCCCCCATTTCTCTCTGTCTTATCCAACAATGACAACAACAATAATAACTACAACAATAAAACAAGGGCAACAAAAGGGAATAAATATTTAGAAAAATTAAACTCAGTAGTTTAAAACAATAAGCAGTTCTTAAACTGAGAGTTGTGATTTAGTCTGGACTGAACTGAGCAGCTGTTCTTGACTGGGTTCACTTAACAGTTTCAGGTTCATTTTGTTTTATCATTTTATTGGGGGAAATAGTGGTTTTCAGGAGAGTTATTGACATAGTTTCTGTCCTGGTCAAATAGTGTGGAGAATTTACTTTGTTTTTTCATTATGTATGTATAGTTCTCTCACTATGTATAGTGAGCATACTTTGATCACACTCTGGGGCTTTTCAGGAACAGGATTTGCAGGCCTTGAGCCAGGAATTTGATTCTAAAATCTGTTTTTATAGACAGAATTTTAAAATTCACCCTCTCCCCACCCCAGCTCTGGCAAGTAGTCCTATAGTTGGGAGAGCTTTAATTATGACTTCCCAAGTTTCCTTTACTAGTTTCTCACTTTGCATTTTTGTATGGGTAGAGGCCTACAGAGCAATATCCTGTAGGCTATGATGAAGTCAGGAGTGACTCATTCTGAATAACTCCCCCCGGGTCTGTTAATATGAAAACTGGATTCCATTATGGTTGTGTCCACCACTATCAGATTTCCCAACAAAATTCCATGAGTGGTCAGGCACAGTTACTGCAGAGATTCTCCTCCTCTGTCCTTTCAGTTCTAAAATTTCCATTTTTCATGGTTACAGATTTACAGGTATAGGATTGGGTGTGAGAAATTCAGCACAGTGTTGGTATGCTTCTAAATTCTGCTTCTAAGACCCCTTCTGTTTCATTGGTTTAATCCTTTTTCCTTCTCCCCACCCCCTATCCTACGTACATCCTCTTCGGACCTGACACATCCGCCTCAGGATATATAAGGACAGGATTGTGGTTAGAGATAGCTTAGATTGCGCTGCAATCCACATGAATAAAGACTGAACTGCGTACCAGCTCAGCCATGAGTCCCTGGTCGTCTGTCTCCTGCCCTCGAAGCTAGCCCGGCAAATGGCGCCCTGGACAGGGACTGGCAGCACAGTCTTCCCCTATATTTTATGATATCTTCTATCTGTAATTTATTTTGATATGGTAGAGATTTTATCTCTTTGGAGATGGCTTTTCTTTTTTTCTGTGTACCATGATCTGGATGTTAACCTCATTTGTTGCGGAAAGTCTTTTTCTATGTCTGTTTGTTTATATATATAATTATAGCTTTGTTGTCAATGCCAGGACTGTCAATTCTAAAACCACAATTTAATATTTATAATAATAGACCATGGGGAGGGGGCAAAGATTCCTGACTCACAGCCTGCAGATCCTGTTCCTGACCTTTCCCAGAATACGCTCCAAGTGTCACTACTCAGACTGAGACACCCACCTACAGCAACTTAATGTCTATTGAGCAATTCAGAGCTTCAGGTAATCATACAGGTGCAAACACAGATACCTGGGTACACATCTTGATACAATAGGATGCATAATCCACGGGCACATTCCCTCTTTTATTTTGCCATCTTGACTCTGTCTCTCAAGCAAAATTAAAAAATGGGTTAATGTGACTTACAGGGTCTCGGACTCTCACAAATAATGTGCCTTTCTGTTAACTAACCCACCCAAGGCCTTTCATTAGAATAAATCTACCCTACTTTTTAAGAAGCATATGGTGAATTGATGGGTGAAATGGAGGAACACATGATTAGTATAGATTTCAAAGAAATGACAGCTCTCAGCCTTTTTTCTTTCTTGCATTCAGTTTAAGTGAACTGAGCTTCTACAATGTGCTGGTAACTACCACCAAGGATGCAATACAACTAGAGACAGCTACCTTCCTAGAGGAACTCACAGTCGAGGGGTGAGAAACATTTCCAAACCGATATCTCACGACAATGTATACAATACTGTATTGGGAGGTATATGTGAGTGAAGTGAGATGAGCTCTACTACAGCTTCAGGAAATGAAGATTTCATAGAAGGCCCTTTAGAGATGAAGGGATGAACATGAATTTCTTGGGCCTGGAGATAAGGGTGAACATCTTCGGTCAAGGAAATAATAATCTTTGTAAGGAAAGTATCTGAAGGTGATTCTATGTTTAGATGTTGTTCAGTAATGCTGGAATTTATAATAAGCTCATAGATATAACAGGACATGAAGCAGGACATGTGAGCTAATGTTCAGAGGTTCCCAAAGGTTCTTTTATATTTTTTCAGTTCTTATTAATATTTAATTATTCATTTTTATGAGTGAGAGAGAGAGAGATATTGAGAGACTAGGATTCACTCTGGTTCTGCAGTGGTGGAGACTGAATTCGGGATTTTATGTTTGCAAGTACAGCACTCTGCTTCTGTTCAACTTTCTGGCAGTAAGAACTGTACTTTACTTATTCTTTAAGAGTGTTAGGGGGAGATTCTAGAGAGTAAGTGCATTTGTCATGTTAAGATGTTCATCTTAGACTACAAAGGGGAAGATTAACTGAAGTGGGAAAAGGGCAGTGACAAGAAGCTAAAAAGGGTGATATTGTAAGAGTTTGAGGAGAAATACTCCGGTTTTGACTGTGGGCCTGGGTGGGAGAGATAGGGAGAGAAGGCTGAATAAGACAGCCTCTAGCACTAATGGAATATTGTGACCAACTTGGTGGTTGAAAGAGGTGTTTTGCCCATAATTAGAATGAGAAAAGAGCATTTAGTGTGTGGCACTTTGTGTCAGTCAGTGAATTGGCATTTACTAGGAATTTTAGAATACCAAGGAGCTAGTCATTGTAGACCATCTATAAAGATGATGAAAAGACACATTTCTGATTATTAGTAAACAACTAATTCTAATAAAATATAATAGAATAAGATTTTCTGTCAAGAAACAGTCAGTATGCTGTGAGACCATTTGTGTCTATCTTGGTTAATCTGCTCTTATTTTAGGAAGTTGCAAAGTATTACTATAAACCTGAATTTAAAAAAATTTATTTATTTATTTCCTTTTCGTTGCCCTTGTTGTTTTTATTGTTGTTGTAGTTATTGTTGTTGATGTTGTCATTGTTAGATAGGACAGAGAGAAATGGAGAGAGGAGGGGAAGACAGATATGGAGAAATGGAGAGAGGGGGAGAGAAAGATAGACACCTGCAGGCATGCTTCACCACTTGTGAAGCGACCCCCCTGCAGGTGGGGAGCCAGGGGGTTGAACTGGGATCCTTACGCCAGTTCTTGCGCTTTGTGCCATGTGCACTTAACCAGCTGTACTACCGCCCAACTCCCTAAACCTGAATTTTTTTCTGCTTCTAGTGTTGTAACTGATCATGTTACCTTATAGAGAATAAGTGAAATTTTCTTCAGTCTCTCTTTCAAAAAAATTTAAAATGAATTAAAATCAAAATTAGAATTCTTCTGAAGTCTTCTTATAGAAGTGGTTGAGCTGCCACAATGCATGTCTTTGCTCATTGATGGTTATTCTGAGGAACATCTCTGTCTTCCAGTAAGGGTTCTTTACTTTAAGAGAAGTTAATGGGGCAGTAATATTAACTCATGGTGGACTGATTCTGGAGGAGTTTGAGATTATATTCCATGTCTTGGGTTCATTCTTACAGCTTTGGAAAAGAGTATGTGTTCTAATCCCCTAGAATTAGACAGGGAAACAGTTTTCTAAGACTCTCTTAAAAACCTTCCATCCACTTGTACAAGTGAGTTTGCTTTAATGTTCCTAATATCTTGGGCTGGATTCACTAGGAGTAAACTCTGAGATGAGAAGTTGGGTCCATAGGAGAGACCAGCTTAATGTGGGAAGAATAAGGCTTGGAAGGAGAATAAGCAGGTCAAGAATGAGACACCATGGTTCCTTGCTTCAGATCGTTCCCATGGAGATTACTAGAGAGGTAAACACTTTAGACTGTGTGAAAGATTGAGGCAAAATAATAAAGTTTCTATGCTCTAAGACTACTAAAGTTTTTGACTCTTCCTGGGGGATATGGATATCTTCCTCAGCACTGTTACAAAGAAGAAGAAAAAGGAGGAGGAGGGGGAGAAGGAGATGAAGAAGGGGCTGGGTGATGGTACACCTGGTTGAGTACACATATTACAATATTCAAAGACCTGGGTTCAAGCCCCTAATCTCCACCTACAGGGGGAAAGCTTTGTGAATGGTGAATCAGGGCTACAAGTGTCTCTGTCTCTCTCCCCTCTCTATAACCCCTTCCCTCCAGATTTCTGGCAGTCTCTATCCAATAAATAAATAAATAAATAAATAAATAAATAAATAAATGTAATAAAAATTTATAGTAAAAGAAGAAGAGAGGAGAGGAGAAGAAGAGAAAGAACAAAGAGTGCAAAATGATAAACAGAAGGTGAAGATAAAAGGGGGCCCGTCAGGGCACCAGCAGTATCTGCTATTCCAAATTATGTATTTTTATTTTGTCTTTATTGCCTGTGTTTGAGGGGGAGAGTTTAAAGATAAATTTGGTACATAAAAATAAAAAAACTCTATCTATACTTATGGAAAATGTATTTTGAGAATGTTTTCAAATTGTCATTTGGTAGAATTTTGTCAGTTTTGAAACAGATCATTTATGGTTAGAATAGAGGCATATAACCTTTCTTAGAGGACATTCAGATTTGCCTACAGAATAATAAGAGAGATGTCAGGTAGATTACACACTTTTCTTATGGAACAGTAGATTGGTATTAGTGATGGTGATAAATGAAAGAACTGGGATTCTCAGCTACAAAGCAAATTGTACTAGCATCAAATTCAATAACTGCTTCAATTAGGGCCATGGAAAATTCAGTGAAACTCTGTGTAACTCTTAAATGGCATGTTAACTCAGAGTACTTGAACATTAAGTCATTTGTTTGGACAGGCAGATGGAAAGAACTTAACAGAATAAGATTAAAGAAAAGAAATCATTTCATAAAATAAAATATCTAAAGCAAGTAATAAGCTTACTTGCTGTGCCTTTCAAGTATAATTGAAAAGATAATCAGAATCCATAATAAGTTTTCATTTATTTCCCTTAGTGATAGACATTTATAACGAAATTCAGGATGACTTATTTTCTTGATTAAAACTTGGGCGGAATATATAAATGAATAAAGTTGGTAAGCTAGAATATATCATATATGACCTTTTGTAGGTGGAGCAACATTTTTCAGTCCCTGCATATAGTTACAACAGTGCAAATGAGACTCTTTATCAGACGTTCTGAGAATGAAGAAACATTGGAAATTTGAACACACCCAGTACTGAAATTTTATCAACTGTCAAAACACTATTATGCTAGCCAAGCCTCACACATAGCAATGGTTTCACAACAGAAGAAACTATGAAATTATGACTTAACTTTAACATTATTATACTATGGAAGTTTATAATTAACTTTTTGATATTGAAATACATCTGATTAATTGCTAATTTTTAAACAAATATTAATTTTATTTTTTTCTCATCTCTGTCTATTCACAGTGTTGTGCTTATACTGTTGAAATAAAACCCAACCTATAATCAGTATCTTCCAGTTCCTGCTCTGTTTATCAATGATTACAATGTCTGAAGCATCTTTAGCATACAAAAACATCCATGTGGCTTATTATGAATATGTAGATATTGCAGCCTACAAACTAGTAAAAAGAGAAATAAAAGACAACTGAGGAAGTGGCTCAATGTGTTGAGAACATGCTTTGCAAACATGAGACCTCAGGTTCAGTCTGGTACTATGTATACCTAGAGTGAAGTCTCTTTCTTCCTTTGACTCTCACTCTTTTTTCTCCACAGAAATCATAAAAAAATCCAAAACTTGTATTCTGTTTCTATGAAAACTCTACTTTTTTTTTCCATGAAAACTAAAGTGACATTGATTCCCAAATAACAATTATAATATTTAGAGGACTAAAAGAAAGTTGCAAGACGCTGCCTTACTTCATGATGAACATTTTAGCCAATACCAGGCCACCTCATCATGTGGGGTCCTAGTCAGGACCTAGTCTATGAATTCTCCCATAGACACTATGGGCCTAGTTCTCTAACAGATCCCTCTCTTTACCACCACTGGTCACTTCTTTTTTTTTTTTTATTTTTTATATATATATATTTTTAATATTTTTATTTTATTTATTCCCTTTTGTTGCCCTTGTTTTATTGTTGTAGTCGTCATTGTTGGATAGGACAAAGAGAAATGGAGAGAGGAGGGGAAGACAGAGAGGAGGAGAGAAAGATAGACACCTGCAGACCTGCTTCACCGCCTGTGAAGCGACTCCCCTGCAGGTGGGGAGCCGGGGTTCGAATTTCCACTGGTCACTTCTATAAAGAATGTAATCATAAGTGCTTTTATGGGGCTCTCTAGGACCTTACCCTTACTGTAAACCAGCAATGGTAAGGACTGCCTTATTTATTTATTTATTATTTTAATATTACAGAATTACATGTCGAGAGGGCTTTGAATCCACACCATTCCCACCACCAGAGTTCTGAATCTTCACTCTCCCCACTGCAATCACCACAGTTCCTCTAAAGTTGTAGACATGGGCCAACCATCTTCTCTACAACTATCTGTCCACATTTATGCATAGTTGCTCCTTCTTTATCTAATTCAATCCTCTCTTCCCCTCTAAGCCACTCATAGTGTCATAGCTACCTCCATATGTCCCTCTCCTTTTCTTTCTCTCTCTCTGGGTGCTGATGGAGCTGGAGTGCAGTCTTCATCTTCATCCTGTCACTTAACCCCTGCTGGGAGTATGGATCAAGGTTGTTTATGGGGAGCAGAAGGTAGGAGTTCTGGCCTCTGTATCTGCTTTTCCACTGAGCACCGGCATTGACAGGTTGATCCATACTCCCAGTCTGTTTCTATCTTTCCCTAGTGGACCAGAGTTCTGGAGATGTGAGAGTCCAGGTCACATTGGTGAGGTCATCTGCCAGAGCAGTCAGGGTGGAGTCATGGTAGCATCTGTAGCTTTGTGTCTGGAAGGTGGCATGACCTAAGTTGAGACAAGATGGTTAACAAACAGGGACCAAAAAGTAGGATCAGAGCAGATTAGATTAGGAATTTTAGTGTAGAAGAAAGCTAGGAGAACCATTGTAAATGTGTTCCTAGGGACATACAACTATAGTAGTTTTGCTTGAGTTTGGTAGCTGGCCTGAGGTTAGATGAGAATATTGTCTGAGAGAATGGTGTCAGAGTGGAGAAAAGGGCTAGAAAGTTGGATTGGGGCAGGGAGTAGCTCCCATTCTTATATATAAAAATAATATTCTGTGGCTAAAATTAACTGTTTATCTCCATCCACCTGCTCCAGGGCCCATATGTAAATTATATTTAGTGCCAGAGCCTATGTAACCTATAAGACCCTATTGGTCTGAGCTTATAGCTCATGATCACATCTGAGGAAAATTACAGGCTGCACTCATTTCAGGACCAGTCTTTTTCGATTGGCAAGGCAAGATACCCACAGCCTCCCTTCAGAGACTGGGGCTATCCCTGATGTCTTTGCTTTATTGTAGAGCCAAGGTCCCGAGAGGGTCCACAAAATGCTGTTCCTTATGGAAGTGACCAGCAGTAATGGAAAGAGGGACCCTTAGAGGTCAAGGCCCATCATATATGTATGGGAATCCAAGAATTCCCTAACTGGTGTCCCAGATGATTAGGTGGTGTGATATTGACCAAACAGGCCACTATTAAGAGGGCCATTCTCTTGCCCTTATCCAACTTTTGCAGTCCTTTTTTTTTTAATCTAATTATCTTGGATTTTTATTTCAGTTGTTCAGGCATCGAGTATCATTTGTTGAGCCCAACCAGAGTTAGGTTTTGGGGATCTGTCTTCTTTGGGCCTTTCTGCTAGGCTGTCCTAATTTGGTCTAAGTCCAATCAACTACAAAATTTATGATGCCTTCGTTAGGTACTTCAACCATTACTGAGCACTTTGACTTTGAGTTATGATTGCCCCTTGTTTATGGATACGTGTACACCTGTATCCAGTACCCTAAACTCTAGCCTAATCTGGTATATGTTACTTAGTTAAATGAAATGCCATCTAACTTGGATGTAGGTAGTCTCATCTGTTCGGAAAGGTCTCACCAGATTTGAAGAGTTTTGAGGTTGACTTCTCAAGGACTGCCCTATTTTTCGAAAGGAGGCTGAGTCATCCTACTTGGGGAAGACTAGTCCTATAATGAGTGCAGCCTAGAATGTTCCCAGTTTTGACAATGAGTTGTGAGCTCAGACAGATGTGGCAAACAGTTAATTGAAATTTATATTCCAAGTTTGGGAGCTACTCTCTACCCTAATCCAGCTTTCTAATTCTATTCTCAACTTTGACACTATTTTCCTAGACAAGAATATTTCTAGTTCACCCCTAAGTTAGACCAATTTCATTCTGATCTCCTTGGGCAGATAACCTTGCCAGTGTGCCCCAGAACCTCACCTCTCCAGAATGCTACCCCGCTAGGGGAAGATAGAAACATCTGACTTTCTATTCCATTCCCTCCCCATTGTCTCTTGATATGATGGTGTATACCACCCCTGGTCCAAGTTTCATCCCATGTTCTCCCTTTCTGTCTCCCCAATTTCCACCTACATGTGCAGTCATACTATATGCATCCCTAACTTCTTGACTCCCCCCACCCAACATTTATCCTTCTCCTTCTAGCAAAGGCAAGGCAAATACTAAGATTTTAGAGTTTTTGTTCTGATATTTAGGTCTTTGATTGGTTGGCCTTGGTTCTCCAACACTGACCATATCACTCTGTTCCTTTCTGTTCGCCCTTTCCCTATATACTTGCTTCTTTTGTGGCTTTCACTTGAGTTTCTATTTCTGTGTCTACCACAAATTACCTCATTTGGAGTTAGAGTTCCTTTCCTTCTCCTGTAGTATTATTCCTTTTAGTAATTCTTGCATGACAGAGTTGTTGTTGGTGAGTTCTTTTAGATTTTTAAAATATTTATTTATTTACTTAATTCCCTTTTGTTGCCCTTGTTTTATTGTTTTAGTTATTATTGTTGTCATTGTTGTATAGGATAGAGAGAAATGGAGACAGGAGGGGAAGACAGAGAGGGGGAGAGAAAGATAGACACCTGTAGACCTGCTTCACCACTTGTGATAGACACCTGCAGGAGGGGAGCTGGGGGCTTTAACCGGGATTCTTACACCGGTCCTTGCACTTTGTGCCACCTGTGCTTAACCTGCTGTGCTACCGTCCGACTCCCTTCCTTTTGATTTTATATGTTGGGGAAATTTTGGATTTCTTCTTCATACTTGAAGGATAGTTTGGCAGGATAGAATACTTTTGGCTGATAGTTCTTATGTTTCAATTCTACAAAAATGACATTCTGTTTCCTTCTCAGATTTTTGTTGAAAGGTCTGGTGGCGATGTGGCTGTATTGTTTTTAAGTGGTAGTGTGGTAGGGACAAGGAAAGTCTTCCTAATATTCAGGTCAGTAGACATTTCAACATATTTTCATCTGTTTCCCATGGCTGTGTTTCCAACTCCCTATCTGAGATGGGTGGTGTGTGTGGTTGCCCATGGCTAGGGACCCAGCTGTTCCCAGGTTTTTGCTTTCTTTAAGTTGCTGCTTGCCTCAGAGTCTGCACTGCAAAACGGTTCCATCTGTTTTCTCCTGGCTATTGTTTAGCTCTAGATTTCAGCCGTTTCTATCCCATTTTGTTACTCTCTGTTGCCCTTTTTTTTTTTTTAATATGGAATTATTTATTTATTTATTTATTTTTAATTTTTTATTTAAGAAAGGATTAGTGAACAAAAGCATAAGGGGGTACAACTCCACACAATTCCCAACACCCAATCCCCATAACCCACCCCCTCCCATGGTAGCTTTCCCATTCTCTATCCCTCTGGGAGCATGGACCCAGGGTCGTTGGGGGTTGCAGAAGGTAGAAGGTCTGGCTTCTGTAATTGCTTCCCCGCTGAACATGGGCGTTGACTGGTCGGTCCATACCCCCAGTCTGCCTCTCTCTTTCCCTAGTAGGGTGTGTCTCTGGGGAAGCTGAGCTCCAGGACACATTGGTGGGGTCTTCAATCCAGGGAAGCCTAGCCAGCATCCTGGTGGCATCTGGAACCTGGTGATTGAAAAGAGAGTTAACATATGAAGCCAAACAATTTGTTGAGCACTGTTGCCCTTTTCTATGCACAAGTTGCACACACCTGCCTTTCTGTGATTTTCCTCAAACAATGTAGTCTGTGTTACAGGGTTTTGGGTATTCACCCCCACCCCCATTATATCTGGTTTCCCTACATGCAGTCTTTCTTCTTTGTTACTCATTTACTTGCTTTGCTTTTATGTGTGCACTTAACCAAGTGTGCCACGATCCAGACTGCCTCCTTTGTTTTATATGCAATCCAGGTCCAAGCCTAGTCCCTACTGTGCTGGGAGAAGGTTCAGTGCTCTGGTACCTTTCCTCCTCTTTCTCTATCTCTGGCTTTCTTTTATCTGAAAAAGTTGGCCCTGGCAACAACAGTATACAGACATACATATTTTTCCTACAATAATGTAGATTATTTGTATGATACAAAAATAGACACTATAGAGAAATAATGTGGTATTTCTTATTTCCATAAAATCCAGTTAGGTTTTGATGTGAGTCTGAATTAATTTAGTTCTGATAACTCGAGGATAATTCAGTGAATAAAATTCTAAAATTATTCTTTAAAATTATTTCCTCTGAAATTGGTTTTGATTAGAATGAATAAATTTGATTAAAACATATTGAGACAAATTCTTTTTATAATATTCTTTCAAGAACATTGATTAATATGTGTCTTTATTTATTTTTGGTCTGTTTTTATGCTCTTCAGTAACATTTATTTTTTTTATAGTGTTTTCCATAGAAGTCCTTCATATATTGTGCCTACTTCTATCTAGTGTGTTTTCCTATTGGTGCTAATAGTGAGGAATTTCCTTCCTAATTTGAATTTAAAAATAGTGCAGCTATTGATTTTGTATATTTAATCATGTCAGTTGTCATTCTACTGCTCTCTCTTGTTCATAAAATTTATAACTAAATCATAAATATTTATTGTGCTGATCATTCATAGTCATTCCTATGAGCATTAACTTCTCATGTTCCATTAGGAGGGTTATGTTTCAATGTTGTTGAATCCTATTCTTTTTCTCCCAGGTAGGTATATATCTACTGCATCATCAAATGTTCTCCCTATATTGGTTCATTTCTATCATCACTAAAATATCCTGTAATTTTGCCTGTTATAAATAAGATCAAGAATGGTTTGATAGCATAATGGTTATGCAAACAGACTCTCATGCCTGAAGCCTTAAAGTTCCTGGTTCAATCTCCCATACCACCATAAGCCAGAGCTGATCAGTGTTCTAGTAAAATAATAATAATAATGATAATAAATTTAAAACAAAATAAAGCAGTGTCCTTTAACATCTTTAAAATTTTTTTAAATTATTTATTTAGTATTGGATAGAGACAGAGAAATTGAGAGGGAAGGGGAGATAGAGAGGGAGAGAGTCAGAGAGACACTTGGAGCCCTGCATCACCAATCATAAAGCTTCTTCCCCTGCAGGTCAGAAACAGAGTCTTGAAGCTGGGTTCTTGTGCATTGTAGCATGGTGAATGCTTAACTAGGTGCTGCACTGCCTGGCCCCCTCCTTTGACATCTTAAATTTTATCTAACTGCTGTATAATTTCAGTGAAATTCAGTGAGAGAATATGATTTACTTACTTACACACTTATTTTTTTAAAAAAGTTGAATACACCTTCTTTTCTTTTCTTTTTAAAGTTTTTTATTTGTTTTATTTTTGAGAGAGAGAAAGACACAGAGAGAAACACCAGAGCACTGCTCAGCTCTAGCTTATGGTGGTGGTGGTGGGGGGATTGAACCTGGGACTTCGGAGCCTCAGGCATGAGAGTCTCTTTGCATAACCATTATGCTATCTACCCCCGCCCACTTACAACAATTTTTGTGCAGAAAAAAGTTAATGTAACAAGGCTGACTTTTTAAGGACATCTGCATTTGGGGAAGGTTTCCACCACTATTAATTAGAGAGTTGCTGACAATGTCTACACTGCTTACACTCTGAGAATCTAAAGTACAAGCCTGTAAGAGATTGCTTTCATGATCAGCTTCTAATAAAATCCTTGGTTTTTGAGCAGTCTGGTTCTTTGGTTGACATGATATCTTAAATGTTGTTGCAGCTTTTTGCTGGGGAATGAAACATAACCTGTATCAGTACTCTTGGAAAATATCCTTAGAATCTTGGTACTGGTTTTCCCCAGACTTCTCTCCCTTGTACCCTTTCCTGTGGTTGATTTTAATTTTTGTCTTTACAGTGCAATAAATCATAGCTGTAAATACAACTGTATGCTCAATCGTGTAAGTTCTCCCAGAGACCGTCAGACTTAGGTGATCTTGTCAATTCTCAGTTACTCTCCTAATTTCTCATTGTCTTTTGAACCATATTCCTTAAGGTTTTCAATCTAGTTTCTTATTTATTTATTTATTTATTCACTTTCGTTGCCTTTGTTGTCTTATTTTTGTTATTGATGTCGTCATTGTAGGATAGGACAGAGAGAAATGGAGAGAGGAGGAGAAGACAGAGAGGGGGAGAGAAAGGCAGACGTCTGCAGACCTGCTTCACTGCTTGTGAAGTGACACGCCTGCAGGTGGGGAGCCAGGGGCTCGAACCGGGATCCTTGAACCAGTCTTTGCGCTTTGCGCCACCTGCACTTAACCTGTTGTGCTATCGCCTGACTCACCTCAATCCAGTTTCTTTATGGAATCCACTCTTTCAGGGTTCACAGTGCCACCTAAGTTTCTCAATGCAGAGGTCATTTCTTAGTCCTCTTATTTGTCTCTCTCTCAACATTTTTTGGACCAAGTTATCGTTTTTTTTTTTCTCCTTTGAGTCACTTTGTTTCCTTGGTTTCTGGGATAACACATGGTCCTGGTTTTTTTCCCACTTTATTGGCATGCCATTTTTAATTTCCTTTGCTGTATATAACTCTGCTTTCTGAACTTTACACTAGATGTGACTTGTGTAGTAGCAGGATTGTTGATATATTTGGGTTTAGTGTCTAATTCTGATGTTTAAAGAGAGAAAGAAGAGAAATTAGAGGCAATAAAGGAACTATAGGCAACTTTTTTCACTTTTGCTACCTAGAACTAAACTGAAGTGCTACTTGTATTGGGGAAATAGAGTTGTTGTTTTTTCTTCTTTCTCTATTTTTTAAAAACAATTTTACATCTCATTTTTTTAGGAATGAGATCCAATTTGGTTATAACATATTATTATTTTTTTTAATATTCTACTCAGTTAACTTGGTTAAGATCTTCTTTGGAACTTTTTATGCATATATCCATGAATGAGAATATACTTTCAATTTCCTTTTGCTGTTTTCTAGAAAATTATGAGTAATATTTAAGTTGTTATTTATTTATTTATTTATTTATTTTTTAAGTGTGTGTTAGAACTTGTCCGCAAATCTATCAGGATCTGGATTTTTTTGTTGTGAAGTTTTTGTGGGTTGGTGCCTTATCTTTGATCTTTTACAAGGCCACTAAAATTTCCAGTTACTCTTGAGTCAGTGTTGATTCATCATTTTTAAAAAAATTTATTTTATTTTATTTTATTTATTTATTCCTTTTTGTTGCCCTTGTTGTTTTATTGTTGTAGTTATCATCGATGTCATTGTTGTTGGATAGGACAGACAGAAATGGAGAGAGGAGGGGAAGACAGAGAGGGGGAGAGAAAGATAGACACCTGCAGACCTGCTTCACCGCCTGAGAAGGGACCTGCCTGCAGGTGGGGAGCCGGGAGCTTGAACCGGGATCCTGACGCCAGTCCTTGAGCTTAGCGCCACCTGCGCTTAACCCGTTGTGCTACAGCCCGACTCCCAATTCATCATTTTTATTTTTAAATTGGTTTATTTTCAGATTTTGACATACTAATCTTTTCTATATAACTCAAAGTTATGTCTCTGTGTTAATCTTTAGGCTTCTGTAGAGCTTTGTTGTAACTGAAGTATGAAGTAAATGAAAAAAATCATTCAGTCTCTATAGCTTCTGCCCATTTAAGTTTGTAGAACTATTAGTTTTACAAACAAATTACAAAATAACAAGCTGTAATAGATAACAAACTAGTTTTCCACCAAAATCTTTTATTCCTCATCCTGAGTACTTAGCTAGATTGCTTACCAATTATCGTTGTAGTTGGGATTGGTCTTGAATTTGTGTTCTTACTAATGATACATTAAAAAATCTGACCCGTAAATACCTTGTCACTGAAAGAGCTTTCATTTCAGTTGCCTATATGCTTGCTTATAAAAAGAAAGCCTGTAAAGTTGTGCTTTAAAACAACAACTATTTTTTGACTGATTTTATTATTTGTTTTTTTTCCTTCTCCAGCAGTAAAATGGGCAGTGTTTTCCTGGTTTTGCAAAATTAGTATAGCCACAGGCTTTTTGGAATATAACTAAAATATGCCTACTACCTGTCTACAAAATGGAGGGACCCTCCCCACCACCACCAACTCTTCATCTGCACTTTTCCAGTCTTTAGGTCCATGATTGGTCAACAATTTGTTTGGCTTTGTATGTTAACTCTCTTTTCAGCCACCAGGTTCCAGATGCTAGTATGATGCTGGCCAGAATTCCCTGGATAGACAACCCCACCAATGTATCCTGGGGGTCTGCTTCCCCAGAACCCCACCCTACTAGGGAAAGAGAGAGGCAGACTGGGAGTATGGATCGACCTATCAATGCCCATGTTTATCAGGGAAGCAATTACAGAAGTCAAACCTTCTACGTTCTGCATCCCACAATGACCTTGGGTCCATACTCCCAGAAGGTTAAAGAATAGAAAAGCTATCAGGGGAGGGGATGGGATATGGAGATCTGGTGGTGGGAATTGTGTGGAATTGTACCCTCTCTTATCCTATGGTTTTGTCAATGTGTCCTTTTTTTCTTTAATTTTTTATTTATAAAAAGGACACATTGACAAAACCATAGGATAAAAGGGGTACAGCTTCGCATAATTCCCAACACCAGACCTCTGTATACCAACCCCTCCCCTGATAGCTTTCCTATTCTTTAACCCTCCAGGAGTATGGACCCAAGATCACTGTGGGATGCAGAAGGTTGACGGTCTGGCTTCTGTAATTGCTTCCCTGCTGAACATGGGCATTGACAGGTTGATCCATACTCCTTTCCTGTCTCTCTCTTTCCCTAGTGGGGAAGGGCTCTGGGGAAGCAGAGCTCCAAGGCACATTAGTGGGGTTGTCTGTCCAGGGAAGTCTGGTAGCATCCTGCTAACATATGGAATCTAATGGCTGAAAAGAGAGTTAACATACAAAGCCAAGCAAACTGTTGGACAATTATGAACCTAAAGGCTGGAATAGTGCACATGAAGAGTTGGGGGTCCTCCATTTTGTAGATAACTAGTAGATATATTTTAGTTATATTTCAAAGGGCCTGTAGTTATACTAGTGTTTTTTTTTGTTTGTTTTTGCTTGAACCTGAAATCTGATATGCAGGTGAATCCTAATTATTGTCTGGTGAGATGATGTCATGGTTGGGAAAGGACCAGAAAGCTGGATCAGGGAAGACAGTAGCTCCCTAATATGAGAAAGGGGTATAAATATTACTGTAAACCTCATCAATTTGATGTGATCTGGGGCCCATAATTAGCTTAGGAGCCTGTGTGACCTCTACATCCCTCTAGATCTGAGCTCACATTCTGTGGTCATGATTAGGAACATTCCAAGCTGCCCCAATATCAGGACCCATCTTCCTCAGGTGTAGCATAGAGTATGTTGTCCAGCCTCCCTTTGGAGGATGGAACATTCTCTACCATTGTTAATCCAGGTTGAGGGCAAGGTCCTATGGGGACCCACAAAGAGGTCTATTTTGTTGTTCCTGATAGGAATGATCGGAAACAATGGAGAGAGGGATTTATTTGAGGTTTAGGCCCATCAAGTCTGTTTGGGAGACTCAGGACTCCCTGATTAGGGCCCCAGCTCATGGAATGGCCTGATAGTGACTTGAGAGTCATCATTAAAGCATGCCAGTCTCTTGCCCTTATTCAGCTTTTGCAGTCTTTGCTTTGCTAAGGTTAGCTGTGGAGTGAGTGAGAGAACTGTAATAGGAAGTAGGTGAGGAGGGTATCTAAGTCTAAGTGGACACTATTTCATTATGAACTTGATACTGACTCACTAAAGACTATTGTGTATTTTTACTTTCAGGTATATGTTTTGCCCTAATTTATAGATACATGTGAACATATGCTCTATCTTATGGGACCTGGCCTATATCTAGGTTTTGGGACTTTGTTAGGATTAGAGACTACCATGAAAGGAAAGGTCTCACCCGAGTGATGAGGGTGAAGGGTTGGCAATCCATGCCTGATGTCTCTGTGCACAGTCTGAGGTGAAGCATGCTGACATGGTACTTGTTGCATTGATTAGGTTGGAATCAGCGGATACAATATCATTTGGCCTGACTTGAGAGAAACATGCAAGGAAGTGAGCCCCACCCCAGAGGTTCCAGGATTGGGAGAAACATAGGTTCTATAGAAGAAGCGGGAGATTCCTGTTGTCTTAGGGTTTAAGAAGACAATATATAGTTACTGCTATAATCACATTGTTTGGCAATTGGATTAACTTTGAAGAATCCCAGTCAATGTTTCCTTTTTATAAATAATAAATAAATAAATAAATAAATAAATAAATAAATAAATAAATAAAACTTCCTTAAGCTATAAACTGGCTGGGACTGGAGAGTCTGAGATGATATCTCTCACATATCACAGGTTTTGTTAACTCACTGTGAGCTGAGGTGCCATGATTCTTCTCTTTGTGACCAATATCTGTTTGTGATATCCTCATCTCTTTAAATGTTTTCTGTGACCTTTCTTTCAATCAAGATTACCTGACTACACAAGAGAAAATGTCCATACTGCCAGCTCTCTTAAGACATGGACTTAGAACTCCCAGAATATTGGTTCTACCACATTCTCTTGGCTAACATAAGTTTTAAATACAGCAGATTCACATTCTGGGATAGTACATTCCATCTACCTCTTTGTGAGAGGATCTTCAAAGTCACAATGTGAAAGGGCATGAAGATGGGACTAACTAATTTATGGGGTGGTGGGGGGGTGTCATTGTTATTTTGCCATATGATTCTGAATGTCTTCACCGAGGATCTTTTCCATCTATCCCTGAGGGTGGATGCAGATATTCACAGAGCCATTATGAGTCATGTAATGAAGACAGAAGGACCTTTACTAGAAACCTAGCCTCTGGTCCTGGATCTGTGACAATTAGATACGGTTTAAGCAAGAAATAAATGTAGGTTATGTTTACACATTGATGTTTTAAGTTTTTTTTTAATTAAAAGTTAATATTACCTATTAAACTTAATTTATAACAAGAGATTTTTCAGTTGCTATAGGTATTATGAATTGGTTTGGAAACCTATGAGAGGAATACCCTGTGTGGTATTTCAGATGATTTTTTTTCTTTTTTACAAAATGACAAAATATGAGGTAATCAACTTTGCTTGCTGACTCCTATGGCCTGAATTATGGAAGGGTTTGGACAGGTAGGCAGTGAGGGTAATATTTCCTCTAGTATCTCTCCAAAATGTAACTCTCATGAACCCCCACTTGTGAATGACATGTGAATGACTTCAGGAATTGAATCATCTCCTGATATTCCATCCAACTCTGTCCCCAACCAGACTGTGAAAGCCACAGACTGTCAGGTTCCTATGGATTTGGCAAATGCCTTCAGCCTCAGTTGATCTTAGCCCTCTGCTTGTCTTTCTGGACTTCTGTTCTTGTTCAATGTTTGGTCTCTTTCCTGCTCATGTTTACATTTAAAAGTATTTTAATTATAATTTAGCATTTTGATTGTTTTCATTTAGAGGATTTGTCTGATATTAGAATTTTTTAAAACTTTTAAACTTGTGTTTATTAGCACACCCCCCCCCCCCCCCCCGCTGCCTAGATTACTAGGATGCTATTAGTTTACAGCACAATTGCCTATACATGGGTTCCATTTCCCAGCTCCTCATCATGGGTGTCTAGAAAATATTCTCACCCCTGACCAAGGACCGGAAGCTCCCCTCCAAACCTTCTTCAACTCCTTCCTCAGAGTTCCTTGCTTTGGTATAGTACCCTGCTCTCAATATAAGTGTCACCCTGCATTCTCCCTTTAGGAATCTGTCTCCCAAGATACACCTACATGTGCCAATATGTCAGCCAATATTCTTCCCTCTCTTCTGGACTTATCCAGCCCAAAACTAAATTTTAATGCTATCAGGAAGAAAATGAGGCATTTGTCATCAGGACATTTAAAATTATATTAATGAATGCATTCTTCATGACTTCTCCAAGTACTCTCCTCTTATTCTGGATTTGTGAATTTCCCATTCACATCCTTATTGTTGTTTTTAAAACTGGAATATTGTACCAAGTACACTGTAAGGAAATTCTTGATCATATTTCCAATCACTGTGATCTCTGGTGGCCAGTTTGCATACCAGAACCTCAAGTAAGATAAAAATTGGTAGTAATCTTATCTACCCCTGCACACAGGAAATTATTGAGCAAGCCTGCTCATACCTTCAAGCCCAACTTTTCACAGCCAAATACTTTTATTTCGTTATACTGTACAATCTTCAGTTTCTTAGGAATCTATTATAAATTATAGGTTTCCTGTGTTTCCTTCAATTTAGCTTTTATGTACATCTCTTAGAAGTGGGCCCTGGAAAAAGGATCCAAAAGCAAGTACTTATTTGGGAGGTGATTTGAGAAAGATGAATCATTCATCAAAACTTTATTTACACTAAAAGGGAATATACATGCATATGGAAGTTTTCTTCCATGTCTCTCTAAGATACCACATTTACTTTTAACTTTATATTTTAGATTGGACATGAAGTGACAGTAAACTATCTCCAGTAGAATTTAATTTAATGATTTAGTTTATTTTAAATATTTCATTCATTTATTGTGAGAAAGATAGGAGGAGAGAAAGAAACAATCAGATATCACTCTGGTATATGTGCTGCCAGGGCTTTATGCACTGCACTACCTCTTGACCACTCCAGTAGAATTTTAAATGCCTTTTGCTCTCAGAGACTTATTCCATATTTAAAATAGATTCAGTATGATACTCAAGTAGTTTCTCTGCTAGTAAAAAGAATATGATCTAAACAATCAAGATAAAATGAAAATACATTATACAATTTTAAAGGGAAATGATTTGCTTTTTTAATTTTAAGCACTGAAGTAGAAAGATGGGTAGAAGAAAGAAATCATTGAAGAAAATTAAATTAGGGACTGAGGAATGGCTGGCTAATAACAACCAGCTTAATTATAATAATTTTAAAGGCTCTTTTAAAGGTAATTTTCAAATATCACTTACTGGATCACAACAGATATGACCTGGTACTTCTTAGGTAAACTGTTTCATTAGTGATCAGTCTACATCTCAAGAATTGCCAGGAGAATATCCACAATCTGTTATTAATGTGAAAATATTAATTATTTTGAGGCATAGAGTATAGGACTGTCACTGAGTGTACCATTATTAGATATTTTAGAGAAAAATCAGACAAATGGCACAATTAGGAGAGGAAATCTTGAGATGAAGTTTCTATTTCACACAAGGCTGATAATTAAAGATTGATGTATATATTTATTTTGTTTTCTGATTTCTGACTTTGGCTGGTGGTTACTGTCTCTGAACTAAATTGTTTCCTCCATGCCAATAAACATAAATTATATCTCTAAAGAACTTTGTGTTTAAAAGTGTACTGTAGGGAGTTGGGCGGTAGCACAGCGGGTTAAGCGCCCGTGGTGCAAAGCGCAAGGACTGGTCTAAGGATCCTGGTTCGAGCCCCCGGCTCTCCACCTGTAGGGGAGTTGCTTCACAGGCAGTGAAACAAGTCTGCAGGTGTCTGTCTTTCTCTCTCCCCT
The DNA here is from genome assembly GCF_950295315.1 of Erinaceus europaeus. NCBI lineage: Eukaryota > Metazoa > Chordata > Mammalia > Eulipotyphla > Erinaceidae > Erinaceus > Erinaceus europaeus. The sequence goes on from NC_080162.1 coordinate 62,727,962, forward strand.
CTGTCTTCCCCTCTTCTCTCCATTTCTCTCTGTCCTGTCCAACAACGATGACATCAATAACAACAACAATAATAACTACAACAATAAAACAAGAGCAACAAAAGGGAATAAATAAATAAAATAAATATTAAAAAGATAGAAGTAGACCGTAGTTAATAGTTAGTTGGTTAATGCCCAAGGCATAATTTTTGCCTCTTTTTTTTCCACAAAGTTGACTCAGTTTGTATAGATTTTTAATTCAATTTTTCATTTAAAAGTAAAGATTTAATACAATTAAGTAACCTTAGATAATTAGAACAGGGCTACATAGAGTGCAGTCTCATAAGTGGTAGCATCAGGGACTGGGACCTAGCACACCTGCTAAAACTCACACTTTACCATTTTTGAGGACCAGTGTTTGAGACTCTGACACCACATGGGAGCATCATGTATGGCAACTTCGTGAATAGTGGAACTGTGCTGTATATCTCCTTCTCCTCCTCCTCCTCTCTTTTGATTCTGTCTGAAAATAAAAATAAAAAAAAAGAAGTGGTGGAATAACACAGGTTCAAAGCCCAGGCACCAAAACAAATAAACAAACAAATAAACCGGGTTGCATCACTTGGGTACTTGTTAATAATGTAGCTTCTGGATTTTACATGCCATACATCAGACAAGAGTTTAATAACCAAAATATACAAAGAGCTTGCCAAACTCAACAACAAGAAAACAAATAACCCCATCCAAAAATGGGGAGAGGACATGGACAGAATATTCACCACAGAAGACATTCAAAAGCTCAAGAAACACATGAAAAAAAAAAAGCTTCAAGTCTTTGATTGTTAGATAAATGCAAATAAAGACAACAATGAGATACCACTTCACTCCTGTGAGAATGTCATACATCAGAAAAGGTAACAGCAACAAATGCTAGAGAGGTTGTGGGGGTCAAAGGAACCCTCCTGCACTGCTGGTGGGAATGTAAATGGGTCCAGCCTCTGTGGAGAACGGTCTGGAGAACTCTCAGAAGGCTAGATATGGACCTACCCTATGATCCTGCAATTCCTATAATGGGGATATATCCTGAGGATCCCAAAAAAACCATCCAAAAAGATCTGTGTACACATATGCTCTTAGCAGCACAATTTCTAATAGCCAAAACCTGGAAGCAACCCAGGAGTCCAACAACAGATGAATGGCTGAGCAAGTTGTGGTCTATATACACAGTGGAATACTACTCAGCTATAAAAAATGGTGACTTCACTGTTTTCAGCCGATCTTAGATGGACCTTGAAAAATTCATGTTAAGTGAAATAAGTCAGAAACAGAGGATGAATATGGGATAATCTCACTCTCAGGCAGAAGTTGAAAAACAAGATCAGAGAGAAAACACAAGTAGAACCTGAACTGGAATTGGCAAGTTGCACCAAAGTAAAAGACTTTGAGGTGGGTCAGGGGGAGAATACAGGTCCAAAAAGGATGACAGAGGACCTAGTGGGGGTTGTATTGTTATATGGAAAACCAGGAAATGTTATGCATGTACAACTATTATATTTACTGTTGAATGTAAAACATTAATTCCCCAATAAAGAAATTTAAAAAATAGTAATGCAGCTTCTGAATCTTACTTCCTCACAATTTGCTAATTCAGAATCCCTGGTGGAACCCAAGGGTCTATTTTAAGTAAAATACTGAACTCTTACTGCATATTTTTATTTATTTTCTTGAGTCAGAAAACTTTTCCCATAAAAAGAATGAATGCACTAAACTCAACAATAAAAAAGACAAACAACCCCACTGAAAAATGGAGGGAAGATATTGGCAAATATCCTCTTTAAATAAGAGACCACAGAATCAATAGATGTATAAAAAATGTTCAAAGTCACTGATAATCAAGGAAATGTAAATAAAAGAATCAATGAGATAGCATTTTACACCTGTAAGGTTGTTACTAATTAGGAAAGATAGAAACACCAATGTTGGAGAGGCTTTGAGGGAAAAGGACTCTTCTACATTGCTGGTGAGAACATAAATTGTTCCAGCACCTATGGGAAACAGTCTGGAGATGCATTAGAATACTAGGAATGGACTTACCTTATGACCCAAATAAATACCTTTCTTAGGGAAAACAAAAACACCTATCTGAAAATACTTATGCACACCAATGTTTATAGCAACACAGTTTGTAATAGCAAAAACTTAGAAGCAATCCAGATACCCAATGATGTGTGCATAGTTAAGAAAGTTGTAATATATATATACATATATATATATACAATGGAGTACTATGAGGCTGTTAAAAATGACAGGGTCATATCCTTTTCAGTATTATGATCAGAACCTGAAGGGATCATGTTGAATGAGGCAAGCCTGAAAAAAAAAAGACCCAAGAATAGGAAACCTATCAGGAGAGGAAGATGGGATATGGAGTTCTGGTGGTGGGAATTGTGTGAAGCTATACCCCTCTTAAATGGAAACTCTTGTCAGTGTTTCCTTTTTATAAATATAATAAAATAAAATAAAAAGAAAAGAAAGACCCAAACTGAAAATCTTATTTATAGTTGGAATTTAGGAACAAACAGTAAGGAAAAACATGAAATTAAACCTGGACTGGGTGTGGTGTATTGTACAAAGGACTCTGGGGAAAGAGGGAAAGAGACAAGATCAAGGAACACAGGGGTCCTGGTGTGTCTCCTACACTCTAGTTAAGGTTATGCCTGTGTGTTAAAGACTATACTGTAAACCAGTGTGTATTTGATAGTGTTTTTGCATGTGTGGCTTCTATTCAGAGATTTACATACAATAAAAATATTATATCAAGAAATAGTGGTAAAATATATCTTAAATGAAATTTAGCAAAGGCAGTTGTCCCCAGTATTAATAAGTGTTCTGTGACATTATCGGCGTTAGAATCAGAAATGTCTTCATATGTGCAGAGTCTGTTATGAGCTATTTCTTACACCCAGGGACATTCTAATTTGATCTATTTAATGTACTAGCAAAGAAGCATATCCATTGCTATACCCTTCAAAAGAAAAAGGTTGGATCATAAGTATTTTGGGTCATTTGTAGTTATTCGTCTCTGACATTGTAAAGCAGAATCAGCCATATACATGGGTGCAATTGTGTTCCAATGAAATTTCGTTTTTGAATTCAGACACTGAGCCAAGATTGACTCAGGTTCACCAGTTCACAAACTATGTTCCAGGTTTTTATTTTTTTTTTAATGTTCCAGGTTTTTAAAAAATTGTTTTATTAAGGAAATGATGATTTATAGAACAGTTGTCACATGGGTACCTATGTTCCAGGTTTAAATATAATATTGGGAAGTTGGGAGAGGGAAAGAGAGCTCACCTTCAGTAAATATTCATCCCATAATTATCCTCAAACAGTGATTTACTGCTATGTCCAGCCATGTAGATTGTGTACTGAAGAACAATAGGTGGTGGCATTTAGAATTGTACAATACATAGCCTAGACAACGGAATTTGGGGGTTTTATATTTGTATCATCAGATCCACCTTATAGATAAAGAAAATAACCTAAATGTATAACATCAGCGGCCCTGGAGATGACACAGCAGGTATTACACCACATACGTCAGACATGCCAGATTGATCCTCTGTTTTTTTCTCTCCTTCCCATTCTTGCCTTCTCTTGAATTTGTAAATAAATAAATAAATAAATAAATAAATAAATACATCTTAAAAAACAAAAAAGACTACTAATCAGCCTCAGAACCAGAATTAGATCTGTATTTGGCTGACTGCAGTCTGTGGTCTGTCATAATTCAGCAGAAAAAAAAAAAGAATATATATATATATACATATATATTCTTTTATTGAATTGAGGATTTGTTGAAGAAAAACTTGCCAGTAGACACTGAAAATCTAAGAATTAAAGAAGTAGAATGTGTATTTGAGTGAATAACTCAAGGAAATACTTTTAGCAATAGATTAAAAACAACTGGAGAATTAACATAAAGGTTAATAATTTGGTGGCAGTTTTTCTATTAGTTAGAATAAAATGCTGATGCATAATAAACCACCCCAAAACTCAATGGCATAAAACAGTAATAAGTTATATGATTCTGGTCTTTACTCAGCTCAATGATGTGTGTGATTAACTGTGAGTTAAGTGACAATTCTGCTGGGTTTTGTGTGTTTGCTTGCATACCTTAATTTTTAAGTTTGGCCAGCTGTAGGCTAGTCTAAGATGCTTTCAGCAGAGATAACTGGTCTCTGTTACATGTGGTTACTCATTTTTTTCACAGATTAGCTTATGCTTTCAAGATGGTAGTATAATTTTAACAGAGACAGTAAGTAAAAGTGTAAAGCAATTTTATTTTTTTCTCTTTAAAAAGTTCTTAAATGTTTTTATAGGAGACAGAGAGTGAGAGAGACCAGAGTCCTGGTTGACTCTTGCCTACATTGTACAGGGGATTGAATTTGGGACCTCAGTAATGTTAATCTGGTGTGTGACCACTGTGATACCTTCCTGATCCACAACATAGTTTTTGAGGTTAAGACTTGAACCTGATGTAGCATCATTTGGACTGAAACATCTAGCAGAGATGGGGAAATTTCTCTGCTTCTTCAGTTTTTTCTTGCTTTGTGGTTGTTTTGCCTAATAGATTACAACAGAAGTAATGCTAAACTTGTCTAAACATGGCATACTCACGTGGTGGTCATTCTGTATCTTTCTGTATAGATAATGAGATGAGTAGTACTTAATCTTATGCTTCAAAAGTTATCCAAAGAATAGGTGTAGATACTTTAGTTATCTATGACTACTACAGATTAAACAGGCATCTTCAGAGGAGTGCTGGCATTCCTTCAAGACATAACTTTTATCTGCAAGAAATTCATAGTCTTAGGAATAAGATGGCTCTGTAGTTACAGGACACTCCAAAATGATACATGTTGACATAGAGTTATAGAAGCACAAGGTTTTCAAAGAAGAGGGTGTGATTTACTCTGTTTGAAGAATTGAGAGTAGTTTTCTAGAGGTTTCCTGTGTAGAGGGAGTGAAATTTCAACTAGAGTAAACAGCATGTGTAAAGGTAACTGTTCTAAAATTCCTGATGGACTTGGGGAATAATAAGGCTCAAATTCAGACTATTTAGAGCCTATCTATGCTCCAACGTTCTAGAATTCTCATTTCCTTGCTCATTTTGTCTCAGTTTTCATACTAGTAATCCTAAATTTCACCTAATAGCAATCCAGATTGCTTCAATACTTGTGTGTTAAATAGCTTTGAAATTGCTAATATCTGCTTTTTGCTTAGTGTCCCCTTTGTGTCTGAGGTTTAAAAAGCACTTTTATTAAATCCAGGACAACAATACTCAGTGGGATTCTATTTTTCCTAACTGAATAAAAGGGGGAGGGGAGAAATTAGCACAGAAACTTCTCCCTGTGTGGTGGGGTCCAGAGCCAAATTTAGGTTGCTCACATGGCAGAGCAATTACTTTTTCCCCTATTTTATCTGTCCCTAACTATCCCAATTTAAAGGGAAATGATCCTCAGATTGTAAACAGAATATAGGATAGTTTCAAAGAAAAGGTAGTTAGGGTGAATGGAAGTCTGGAAAAAAAAATAGAGGCTATCACTATTTTTTTCAGATTATAGTTATATAGGAATTTAACTAATAAGATGCTATGGGTTAGAAATTTCCTCAAACTCCAAATGAGTTATCCTTGATTCTCTCTTTATCTTTCAGTCATATCCTCCTATACCCCCCCCCCCCACACACACACACTTCATTAGCAAGTACTCTCAGTTCTCCATACAGGAATCTTTCAGATATGGCAATATTTCATCACATCTGTTGCAGAAATTCTAATCTTTGCAAATGTCATTCCTAGTCTTTATGATGATAATAGCCTCTTCTTTTCTCTGTACCCACTCCTATTTCTCATATCTGACAAACCCGTAGAAATAGAGTGTGGAGTATAGATTAGTAGTTATGTTATCAAGAGAGCAACTAGAATCTTTCTTGGAAAAAAAAAAAAAGAATCAGGCCATATTATTATATGGTTAAAACTCTCAGAAGTCTTCTCTAATAATGGATTTAAAAAAAAAAAAGAAGGTACTCTGTGAGCTGACTCCGCCTACCTCTTTGGTGTCATTCTATACCTCTTGTCCTCTTAGTCATTATCCTCCACCCACACTGGCTTTCCAGTATCTGGAATAGTGCCTACTTCTAAGTTTTATACTAGCTGTCTTCTCTGCCTAGCACTTTTTCAACGAGCTCCCCCATGGATGCCTTTTTTTTTTTCTTATCTTCTGATCTCAGTGTAGACATGATCTATTCAGGAAGGTCTTTTTCCTCTTTCCTTTTTCTATGCAACACTAACCTAATCATAGGCCATGCAATTATAGTTTAATTTTCTTTATAACATTTTCTGAATACATTTGACTTCCTCCCACTCTCCCTCCCTCCCTTCATCCCTTTATCCCTTTATCCCTCTTGGCCTCCTTCCTTTCTTTCTCTGGCTTTTCTCACTGCAGTGTAATATGTACATAATCACCATAAGGGTGGTGGTGGGGGGAGGGGCCATTTGTGAAAATAAGAACAAAATGTTTTAAAAGATATTTATACAGACACTGTTAAAAATACATGATTTTTTTATAAGATGGAAAAGAAAAGAACAAGAGCATGGTTTTATCATACATAGTGCTACAGATTGAACTTGGTATCTTACGTGCAAGTCTAGAGCTGAAGACAGAATATTTATTATTATTATTATAGATAATATTTATGCAAGTATTTATAATTTGACAATCTGAGATAACGTTTTTATTTATAAACAAATGTACACTTCATTGTAAATACATTTAGAGACATAATAACAAATTTATGTGCACATACATATTTCATTGAAGTAAATGGAAAAGGACTTTACATTCTTGGATGACAGTAAGTAGGCATAGATTAGATAGATGAAATGAAAAGTGGAATTGACTTTAGAGGTTTTAGAATCATATAGAAACATATTACTTTGAGATCACTTCTAGGATTTATTTATGCCAGACTTCTGATGGTGAGAAGAGTTCATATTTTTGTTCCTTTGGTGTTATGTTCACTTCTTGCTCTTTCTGAGAAAGACTCTGTAACTTTAAGATGGAAAGTTAGAATGTTGTTATTTCAGAAATCCCATTTTTCTTTATTTTAAAAATAATACATCTTTTAAAAATTATTTATTTATTTTATTATTTTATTCAATAGAAACAGAAATAGAAGGAGAAGGAGGATATAGGGAGAAAGAAAGACAATGCAGCACTGCTTTATCATTCATGAGGCTTATCCTCTGCAGGTGGGGACCAGGGTTTGAACCTGGGTCCTTGAACATATTCATGTGTGCAACTAGCCAGGTACACCACCACCCAGCCCCATTAATCCTACTTTTCTTGACTGGCTCTACTGCCAGATAAATTTTACCTGGTTACATGTAAATTGCTGAGCTGTCCAAAGTGAAATATATATTAATGTTACATTTGAATCTTTTCATACTGGGGGAAAAAGTGTTCCTTTATGTTAGCTTCTTGAGTGTAGGGGAAAAGAATATTTATTTTGGGAGGGGAAGATAGTATAGTGGTTATACAAAAAGACTTTCATTCCAGAGATTCCAAAGTCACATGTTGACTGCAGCACAATAAACTTGAGCTCAAGAGTGTTCTGATCTCTTTCTCCATCTCTCCATCCAAAGTATGTGTGTGTAATTCAAATAAAACAAAAATATATTTAAAAGTTTTTTTCATTTCATTGCCCAGAGAAGGAGAAATTGAAAAAATATATACAACATCTGTCATTAAGTAAAACATTTCTTCATTTTGATATTTCTAACCTGTTTGTTCTTGATAGACTTCTTATGAAGCAGCAGCACCTGGCAGTTGTAAACAAATGAACAAGAGTTCTTTACCTTGTGCAGATTTTATGTCAATGGGAAGCTTTTTTTTTAAATTAAAAAATATTTATTCATTAATACGGTAGGAGGAAACCAGAGCATCTCGCTGGCACATGCAATGCTAGGGACCAATTCATGCTTTGAGAGTCTTATACTTTTTCCACTGGACCACTTTCCAGGCCGTGAGAAGCCTACTTAATGTTTACAAGTGATTAATATTCTTTTTTTTATGGTTGTTGTGGTTATTATTATCTTTGCTATTGATGTCGTCATTGTTGGATAGGACAGAGAGAAATGGAGAGAGGAGGGGAAGACAGAGCAGGGGAGAGAAAGATAGACACCTGTAGACTTGCTTCACAGCCTGTGAAGTGACTCCACTGCAGGTGGGGAGCCCGGGGCTCGAATGGAAATCCTTAAGCCGGTTCTTGCGTGGGTCCTTGTGCTTTGCGCCACGTGTGCTTAACCCACTGCACTAATGCCTGACCCCTGTGATTAATATTCTTAAGTACACAGAACATTTTTCTCAAACTATGTTTTATATACAATTTGTCACAGAAATCCTATTTTCTTTTTCTTTCTTTCTTTCTTTCTTTCTTTCTTTCTTTCTTTCTTTCTTTCTTCTTTCTTCCTTCCTTCCTTCCTTTCTTTTTTTTTTTTTTTGCCTCCAGGATTATTGCTGGGGCTCAGTGCCTGCACCATGAATCCATTGCTCCCGGAGGCCATCCCCCCCCCTTTTGTTGCCCTTGCTATTGTAGCCATGTTGTGGTTATTATTGTTGTTGTTGATGTCGTTTGTTGTTGGATAGGACAGAGAGAAATGGAGAAAGGGAGAAAGGAGGGGAAGCCAGAGAGGGGGAGAGAAATATAGACACCTGCAGACCTGCTCCACCGCCTGTGAAGCGACACCCCTGCAGGTGAGGAACCGGTGCTCGAACCGGTATCCTACGCTGGTCCTTGTGCCCTGTGCCACGTGCGCTTAACCAGCTGCGCTACCGCCCGAACCCCAGAAATCCTATTTTCTATATTAAATTCTATGTATGCTTATTCACTATATGTTGAACACATAGACAGCGAGGGTGGATAGGGAAGAGGTATCCAACCCTAGCCTGAGAATCATAAAGAAATGTCTGAGTCACCACACTGAAGTATATAGATAATGAACACTTTATATTTCACTTATGTTATCTCCATGGCTGTCAAATTCATCCAAACAATCCTAGAACTATTATTAAGAAAAAAGAGGAATGAAGGAATACCATTTCACTTTAGGGTACAGACTCTAAGGGCAGGTTACATAAGTTTTGGATTTTGTGTATTAATCAAAGTAAGTGATACTTGTTCTTGTAACAAATATCCTTGAAATTCCTGTGACTCAACACAGTGTGACTTATCCCCTATGCCACTATCCAGTGTGAGTTAGGAGGACCATCTCTGGCCCTTTCTCCTGCAACGTAGAGATTCAGACTCATTCATAGCATGGCTCTGTCATCATGGGTCATTTGCTTCTGTTGAGAGAGAAAAAGAGAGAGAGGGAGGGAAGAAGAAAGAGAGGGAAGAAGGGAGGAAGAGAGAGAGAGAGAGAGAGAGAGAGAGAGGAGCCAAGCCACATTTGGAGAGCTTAGTTTACAAAAATTACCTTTATCACTTTTTTTTTTAAATATTTTTTATTTTATTTATTTATTCCCTTTTGTTGCCCTTGTTGTTTTATTATTGTAGTTATTATTGTTGTTGTCGTCATTGTTGGATAGGACAGAGAGAAATGGAGAGAGGAGGGGAAGACAGAGAGGGGGAGAGAAAGATAGACACCTGCAGACCTGCTTCACCGCCTGTGAAGCGACTCCTCTGCAGTTGGGGAGCTGGGGTTCGAACCGGGATCCTTATGCTGGTCCTTGTGCTTAGCGCCACCTGCGCTTAACCCGCTGCGCTACAGCCCGACTCCCACCTTTATCACTTTTACACCCATTCTATTGACCAGAGTAAGTCTCCTGATTCAGAGTCAGTCTTAGGAAAATAAAATTAAAAGTTTACCCAAAATATAGCATTAGGTTTGCTACACATTTTTCTACTGTTTATTAGCTTGTAAATTATAACATGCCGTGGTCTCAGTTTTTTCACCTGTGAAATGGGTATAATAATGGTATGAGCCAATTATGAGTAGAGATTAAGTGTGTCAATATATATAAAGTGGCTAGTCAAGTGTCTTGCACATAGTGAACACAAGTTAGCTATTCTTACTTTGTATGTGAGGAAAATTACTATTACAAAGAAATAAAGGACTGTAGGATTATATAATAGACACTATTGGAAAGATCAGTAGTTATGATAGTACCCAAAGGTAAGTGTATATTCTAAGCCAAGTCACCTATTTATATACCTTATGTCAATTGGCAATAAAGAAGCTTAATAGGTGTGATTAAGATTGGGTTTTTTTTTTTCTTTTTTTGTCACAAGGGCAGTTCCCCAGCAGTACTCAGAAATTATGCACACACTATGTCTTTTTATGATATTGTTTAATCAAAACTACACAAATGAAATAAAATTCATTAGTTTTTAATTCATGCCATCAAGCAAGCAGTGCAGGGAGAGGGAGGATTCCTGGTCTGACAGTCTCCTGATGGTGACATCAGTTGGGCTTCTGATGTCAGCCTTGGGATTGAAGATCAGGAGACCAGGTCAGTGTCACATTGGAGACAGCAGACCGGACCTTCAATAAATACCAATATTTATTGAAGCAGTGAGTAATGTTGTATTCAAACAGTCAGTTTGAACATCTATTTTTCTCTGGGCTGAGGGCTCAAAGTCTCAGCAGGTGTTTATTACCTTGTGATAAGCACCTTGAGTCTCTACTAACAGATGGTCACAACTGGTTTGGTTGTTCCTGCAATCTTTTTGGATGTTCACATTTGTTTACTTTGTTACTTAACTTTCAAGTATTTATCAAAACAAGTTTTCAAAACTGTTGCAGCTTATGCTCTACACATTCTTGAGATGGAAAGATTATCATAGATTTTCTGTGAAAGTCTGGTCACATGATTCCGTAACAGCAGAAAACTCTTAGTTGAAAGCAGAAGATATGCAATAGAAAGGGGAGTCAAAGAAAATTGAAAGTCCACAAAGGTCGCTTTAGAGATAGAGGGACCAGGAACCTCAATACTGCTACCATAATGAATTGAATTCTGTCAACCACCTAAAAGGTCTTTAATCTAAGGTTTTTGTTTTGGGGGGGTTCCTTTCAACCAAAAAACTTGAGGTAAGAGCCCAGCTTATCAACACCTTGAATTTACCCTTGTGAATCCTTCACAGAGGGCCTAGGCAAAACCCATGTAGGTTGATAACTTAAAGAATGCTACAACTTAAATATATTAAGCCAGTAAGTTTATTGTAATATATCATGGCATCAGCAGAAAACTACAGAAAATGAGAGTCAATGTGTACTAATGACAGAAAAGGCATTTGAGATGGACTTAACAGGCAGATTTCTTTTATTTGGTTAAAATAGGAGGACATTTTCTGTGCAAAGCTGAGAGCTTGGGAAGGGGTTTGTCAGATATGAATTACGAACAACAGGGATTTATGTGATGTTTAATGAATGGAAGAAAGGTGTCATATGTTGAGGGCTAGAAATTTCAGACTGAGGAATTTATCCTTAATTCTTTTCAAAAGATTTATTTGTGAGAAAGAGGAAGAAACAAAAGGAGGAAGAGAGAGAAGAGAGGGAGGAGTATAAGGGAGAATCAGTGCATCATTCTAACATAGGTAGTGGATCTAACTTAGGATCTCATGCTTGAGAGTTCAGTTGTTTACCCACTGTAATACTTCCTGGATTCCCACCCTTACGAATATCAAATTAGTGATTGCTGAGCTTTGGAGAAATGAGATGACCAGGGACAAACATTAGGAGGTCATCTGACAATGTAAGTGGGGAGAGTCTCAAGCCAAGGTGGTGATGGGCAGGTCTCACAAAAGAGGTAAGGAGTCAAGATTTGGGGACAGAAAGACATGGTGGGCACTGTGATACCATCTTAGCCTGGGTTCTCTAGAAGCAGAACTTGAGAAGGGGATCCATGGATAGTTTTCTATGATTTCTGACACAGTTTACTGCTTTCTCCCAGGAGAACCAGAATGTGGAGAAAGCAGGACAGGAAAGCAGAAGAGACTAAGAGTGAATTTTTTCAGGACAAGTCTTGGTCTGAGCCTGATCCTATAAAGAAGCTTGAGAACACAAACTTCATCTATGTCTGATTTGAAAGCAAGTGAACTAAGTTAACTGAGTTTTTTTTTTTTTTTCTTTCTTCTTCTTCTAAACCATCTCTCATGGCTTTTGATTACCCCAAGATGATATTCACTCAGGTGGTGGGAGACAATGGAAAAATCTGAAGATTTCAGGTGTAAGCTATTGGAAGCATAGCATGTACTAGCTAGGAGGTAGGTGCAGGAAATTGGCAAAAGGAGCTCAGAAAATTCGGAGTTAACAACATTCCTGTGGAGATAGAGACTACAGACTACGATAAATCCTAAATTCTGTTCTTGGAAAAATGATGGTGCCAGGAATGAGAATAACTATCTTCAAATAAAATTAGGTTTATGAAGAGAGATGGGAAAGTTGGTTGGGCCATGAGGAAAGAATTTACAAAGTTTTCTTTCCTATAAACTCATTATTTGGAACACCAAAGACACAATTAAGTTTTTTAGTGAGATCTTCAAACTTTTGTAAATTGTAGGAACTGAAACTGCTTACAACTGAGGTGCATTTCCAGTGTATTTCAGTGCACTGATTTGTTTTCTAAAAGTGTCTACCTAGTTTTCACACATGAGAGTAATCAAAATGAAGCATTATTAAATACTTTCACTTATTCTGAGGAAACATAATTGGATGGTAATTTCTTATTGCTACTAGCAATAAAAGTTAAACTAGATATTGACCATATTAGTATATTGTTCAAGATAAACAGCAATGAATAAGTTATGTGCATTTTCTCTCACCAGGGGTAATCTAAATGGAAACAACAGTAACTGCTGTTAGTTAAACTACATGCAGGAGGAAACAGTAGCAGACAAACTAAACTGTGATAGATGAAGAAAAGGACCAGGTACTTGACAAAAATTAGCAGGCAAATATTTCTTGATTGTATATATTTACTTGCACCTCAGCTCTGCAGGAAGGAGAGAATATACTATGTTCTAACATCATTTCAATTTAGCAGTGATTCCTGGGTGTTTTTAATATGGAGGATATTATTCTGTACTTTATAAGGATTGCGAAATGCATGAATCTTGGCTCTCTGAATGTCTACCAATTTAGTATGTGAGGGGTACATTTAAAAATAACAAACTGGAGTATTCTTTTGACCAAAAGCCCCTATAAAGCAACATTTCCTAAATAAAGTGATATAGGAATTGAAAAAAAAAGGAAGAAAAATAAAGTATCACATTAAGGTATAGCAGTTACAAAAAATCTAGAATATACTTGAAAGATTTGTATTACAAATAGGTACAAAATGACCTAAAATACAAAGAATTAACATTATAAAGCAAAAATTTTAAAAAAGAAAACTCAGAAGTCCTTCCAAGATCTGTCTCTGGAATAAAGTAATACAAATTTAAGTTCACACTATCCTAATGAGCTATATGATCTTAGGCTAGTCATCTTATTGCTTTATTCATAAACTCTGACACCAAACCCTGCAAATAAGCTAAGTTTTAAGCCCCCCTTAAAACAGGAGAATTTATTATAGGTTTTCTTTGAATAAGGATAAAATGATTACTGCTCAATATGTGGTCCCTGGACCAGCAACATCTATACAACCTGGATGCTTGCTATAAATATGGATTTCTGATTTTATCCCAGACTTGATAAAAGCTTTGGGGCTACCACTGTCTATTCTATTTAACAAGTCCTCTATGTATTCCCATGCATGCTGAAGTTTGAGAAGCACTGCCTCAAAGATACAGAATATAGGAAGCCCTTGCCTCTTGAGAGCTCTACCCCACTAGAGAAAGATAAAAGCAGCCTGGGGGTATGGATCAACCTGCCAATGCTCATGTCCAGTGGAGAGGCAATTACAGATGCCAGAAATCCCACTGTCTACACCCCAAAAAGAATTTTGATCTATACTTCTAGCAGGGGAGAAGATTAGGGGAAGATTACCAGAGGGCTCTGAACTCCAACTCTCTCAGCACCTGGAGAGAGAAGAGTTAAAAAGAAAGGATGTTTGGAAATAGTGATCAGTGTAGGTATGGCTTAGAAAGGAAAAGAAGGCAGGACCATAGGAAAAAAATAGTCTAATATATATAAATATAAACATATAGTTATAGAAATAATAGTGAACCCATCTATGAACAATTATATACACCAAGCTAGAGAACTTGGAAGAAATGGACGAGTTCCAGGGTACCTACAAACTTTCAAAATTAAACAAAGAGGAACTAGAAAATACGAACAGATCAATCACAGCCAAAGAAATTGAAACAGTTATCAAAAACTTTTCCAAGAATAAAATTCCTGGACCAGATGGCTTTACAAATGAATTATACAAAACCTTCATAGAAGAGTTAATACCTCTTCTTTTAAAAGTTTTCCAAAAGATCGAAGGCACAGGAGTATGTCATTCCAGCTTCTATGAAACCAATATGACTCTGATACCAAAAGCAGACAGGGATACAATAAAAAAAGAAAACTACAGACCAATATCTCTGATGAACATAGATGCTAAAATATTGGACAAAATTCTCAACCTGATACAGTTGTATATTAAAAAGATTGTTCATCATGACCAAGGGGATTTATCCCAGGGATGTAAGGTTGGTTTAATATATGCAAAACAATCAACATGATCCACCACATCAATAAAACCATGACCAAAAACCACATGATTATCTCAATAGATGCAGAGAAAACTTTTGACAAAATCCAACATCCCTTTATGATCAAAACACTACAAAAATGGGAATATATGTAAATATGCAAAATTCCTCAATAGTAGAGTCCATACATAGCAAACCTACCATCAACATCACAATCAATGGTGGAAAACTGGAAGCATTTCCCTGTAGACCAGGTACTAGACATGGCTGCCCATTATCACCATTACTGTTCAACATAGTGTTGGAAGTTCTTGCCATAGCAATCAGGCAGGAACAAGGAATTAAAAGAATACAGATGGGAATAGAAGAAGTCAAACTTTCACTGTTTGCAGATGATATTATAGTATACATAGAAAAAACTAAAGAAGCCAGCAGGAAGCTTTGGAAATTACCAGGCAATATAAGAAGGTGTTAGGCTACAAAGTTAACCTACAAAAGTCAATGGCATTCCTCTATGCAAACACTAAGGCAGCAGTAGAAATAATATCAATCCAAGAAATAATAGAATAAAGAAAGAAATCCAGAAATAATAGTCAATCCTTATCTGCAACCTTGGGAAAATTAACTGTAGTTTCTAATGGAGGGGATGGGGATGTAGAACTCTGGTGGTAGAAACACTGCAGAATTATATCCCTGTCACCTTAAAATTTTATAAATTGATATTAAGTCACTCATAAAATTAAATAAATAAACTTTAAAAAATAGAATGTAAGAAGCATCATGATATATGATTATGAATGTATCTAGACTTCTTCTTCCCTTTCACAAGTTAGGTCACCCTGTGACATTTCCTGGACCTAATGTTTTTGTTTTTTCATCAGTACAATGGCAAATTATGGCACAGAAGATATATGGTGATTTAAAACAAGTCTGTTCATCTTGTACAAGCCCACAAAATATCATCTGTCATCATTGTTAAATTATTTAGCTTGGCAAATACTGGCATTTGCTAATGGACAAAGCTCAATATATTAAGGTCTTTCAGTTGAAATACATATTTCAATCTGTGAGGGTTCTAAGGCCTGGGGCAAATCATTCAACCCTTCAGCTTTTTAGTGTGAATTAAATTATACTGGTTACTATCTACTTGGGTTTTTATGAATCTGTGAAGTATTTATATGCATGGGACATAAGCTCCCAATGTTAACCATTTTATGAATACCATTGCAGTTATTTTCACTAGATAAAGCCTATGTCAGAAAGCTATGTGTAAACTGCTTATCTTATGGAGGACAGACAGCAGGGTCAGGAAGTATCGATTCATTTAGCCTGAGGGCCCCTATTCAGAAAAAAATATGAAAATATCTGGTAAGTTTCTCTTATGACTGTTCAATGACTATGAAATATCATAAGAAGAGTTACCATAAAAACAATAAAGTTTGCATGAAAAATTCATGATGGAATGATAGAAGTAGAACATTATGGTCTACAAGCTGTTTCTCCTCATTGGAGAAATTAGGCTTTCCCCTCCCCCACTCTGTCCCCACCTTCCTTCCTTCCTTCCTGTCCTCAGTCAACAAAGAAATATTCTCAGAGCCCATTATGTTCCAGGCATTATGCCAGACATGTAGTTGACACTAGCGAACAAAAGCAGACATAGTCTGTTTTATAGTGTTAATGTGACGTGGACATTTTATCTATTCATTCACTTAAAAATAACTATCAAATACCTACTGTTTCAGGCACATACTGTTGTTGGCATATGCAAAGTTGACACACCATTGAATGTAAAATTTTAACCAAGATAAATACAACAAAGAAAATCCGAGTAACATTTGTAGGTTTTATAACAGGGAAAAGAGATTAGAAAGATTTTATTGTTGGAAAGATCACAGGATATAACTAAAAGGAAACAAAAACGTTTGTAATATCTTTTAGTTCTCATTATTTTTTCTTCCATGATGTTGTAGTGAAAGATAACATACATGCATATGAAGGCACAAAACATAAGGGTACAATTTGAAGTGGATAGTATTTTTGTTTGTATGAAAATACCACCATTTTTTCACACTATATATACATGGGAAGTTTAGATAATTTTAAATTTGGTCTATTATGGATAATACTGCTATATATATTCTATTACATGTCTTTTGGAAAAGAGATACATCCTTTCAACTGAGTTTGTAACTATGAATACGGTCACTGAATCATAGAGATGCAAATGTTGAACTTCCCTAGGTGGTGTCAATTTTCTGTGTTTTTTCAGCTGCTATTCCTACCAGAAGTCCCTTGGGAGTTCCAGTTAGCAGTGGCTTCTAACAATTTGCATGCTTGTATTTGTCCTTGAGTTTCTCCTCAGTATTATGGGTGGGCTACATAGTAATATTAAATCTAATCTCTCTTCACACTGTACA
Organism: Erinaceus europaeus; assembly: GCF_950295315.1. Taxonomy (NCBI): domain Eukaryota; kingdom Metazoa; phylum Chordata; class Mammalia; order Eulipotyphla; family Erinaceidae; genus Erinaceus; species Erinaceus europaeus. Next base: position 62,745,067 of record NC_080162.1, read on the forward strand.
AAGTTATAAAAGGAGAATTTTCTTTTTATCCAGCTAATGAAAAAAATGTTAATTAAAGCAGATTTTTCAACATAGTAATGCCTCTTCACACTAATAAATAGAAAGAGGGTATCTGTTCATTTAAAAAAACCAAAAACTCAGCCCCCGGCTTCCCACCTGCAGGGAAGTTGCTTCACAAGCAGTGAAGCAGGTCTGCAGGTGTCTATCCTTCATTCCCCCTCTCTGTGTTCCCCTCTTCTCTCCATTTCTCTCTGTCCTATCCAATGCAGACATCAATAACCACAACAACAAGGGCAACAAAAAAGGGAATAAAAAAAAAAAAAAAAAAACTCTTGCTTCCATTACCCTTTTCTGGTTCAATGTTTAATTGTGCCCTGATTGCATGAATCAAAAAAAAAAAAAAACTTACATAGTTTCCTGATAGTACCTATTTTTCTTTAAAGAAGATGAGTTGGAATCTTTTGAATTAACTCAATATCTATTTGAAATATCACAGTAGCGTTCTGCAATTTTACAGAAACTTGAAAAGTCATGCTTTTTTGGTTGTTGTCACCACACCTTAAATGTTCTTGTGAATAAAAATAAAATTAAATTCTAAAGGTAATGGGCAGATTCTTTCAAAAGGCACAAGCTGGCATTTGTCTTACAAATGCTTCTTATTAAGCAAAGTGCACAAATTTTCACTTTGATAAAACTCATTCTTGTAGCTCAGGCATCTAAGAAGCCAAAAGAAAATGATACATGTTTAGGTCCAAAATCAGGAAAAATTCAGATGAATAATCAAGTAAGAAGGAGATAAATGTTCGTAGAAGAGATGTGCATACCCAAGTTATTTGGGAATGAAAATCCTGAGGCTGAAAAATGGAGAAAAAAATAAGTCAAAGTTGAGGAACCACTTGTAGTTAGAAATGCTAATTTGGGGAGTCGGGCTGTAGCGCAGCGGGTTAAGCGCAGGTGGCGCAAAGCACAAGGACCGGCAGAAGGATCCCGGTTCGAACCCCGGCTCCCCACCTGCAGGGGAGTAGCTTCACAGGTAGTGAAGCAGGTCTGCAGGTGTCTATCTTTCTCTCCTCCTCTCTGTCTTCCCCTCCTCTCTCCATTTCTCTCTGTCCTATCCAACAACGACAACAACAATTATAACTACAACAATAAAACAACAAGGGCAACAAAAGGGAATAAATAAATAAAATAAATATTAAAAAAAAATTAAAAAAAAAAGAAATGCTAATTTGTATCTCAATCAATAAGGACTAAACTAGTTAGGATAACAAATGGACACCCTTAGCTCACTGACTTACAGTGATCACAATTTTATACTTCATGCCCTTTGCTGTGACTCTTTTTTGCACCCTGAATTTCAGATACAGTAGCACTTAACATATCTATCTCTATCTCTATCATCTCTATCTCTATCTCTATCTCTATCTCTATCTCTATCTCTATCTCTATCTCATCTTGCCATATGGAAAAAAAATAAAAGGGGCTGACAGGAGCAGTGGATTAATAGTGCTGACACTGAGCCCTGGTGATTACACCGGAGGCAAAATAAAATAAAATAAAATAAAGTAAAAATAAACATTTGCTTTTTCTTTTAAATCTACCTGGTTATTGGACATTTCCGATCTGGATCAGACTCAGTTGATCTCATCTTGGTTCACTCACATATTTTATGATTGACTTGCTTTAAGTAGGTCTAAGGTGGCCTCAGTTGGGATAATTTCTTCATGGTCCATTCATTCTTAAACATTTTCCCTCATATTTATTCACATGATATTATCAACATTCCAAAACAATGAGTGGGAGGTCCTTCTGCAAATTATATTTCAAAATAGTGCATCATACCTCTGACCACGTCCCATTAACCACATCATGTAATAGGAAAATTTAGATTTATGGGAAAAAAACTATATTGAAGCTGCTATAAAAGTATACTATAAAGGAAGAGATGAGTTATAGTCACTTTTTGCAATCTGGTTCCTAAATTCTAGAACATTGTTAGCCATGGTGGCAAAAGGAAAATTAAGGTTGGGAAATAAATCTCTTTTTAGTAACACTCACTTCTTACATTTCATTATCAAGCCTAGTCCTATGGCCAAGCCAGATATCAATGTAGTAGGCAAATAAAACCTATCAAAAAAGGGTAATGAGTATTGTGAAAATAATAATCTTCCAAATAGTTAAAGAGAGAAGAAGCAGCAACCCGCATGTATTTTGGTGCCTAGGATATGTGCTATCCTGACATGAGAATGCTTTCTGGATTTTGGATAGAAATAAGAAGTTTAACTGCACCCTTTTAACTGTGATTTTAGAGTTGTCCTTTAGAAGCTCCCGGAACATTTATTTTTTTAATTGATTATTTTGCTTATTAGGAGAGAGGAGAGAGAGAGAAAAGGAGAAGGATGATACAAGGGATGAGAGAGAGAGAGAGAGAGAGAGAGAGAGAGAGAGAGAAAGAGGGAGAGGAGCCTGAGCATCAACCATGGCACATACGGTGCTAGGGATCAAACCTGGAACCTTAGCCATGTAAGTCCTGTGCTCTATCTGTTGGTCCACTTCCCTAGTTGCTCCCTGGAGCATCTAGGGACCTCCACTATCATAAGCTCTGGATCAGTTATCACAGCTTGTTTTCAGTCTGACCCTTGGAAATAACAAGCATATTATTTCTGTATGACTGACTGGCAAATAGTATGATCAACCCAAAATGAACATCTAAATAGTCACGTTTTTCAAAACCTGGCTTTTTATTTGGTCAAGGTGCAGTAAGTACAAATACAAGTTCAAAAATTCAGATATATAAAAATGCTTTTATTTGCTGTAATTATTATGAAGCCTTTATGCCATAGTAAAACGTAAACTTGATTTCAGTGAATTCTGGGTTTCTACATGCTTTCTCAGAAATGGATAGTACTTTTAGGACTTTATTTTTTGTACAGACCTTTTTAAAATATTTGTTTATTTCCTTTTGTTGCCATTTTTTATTGTTGTAGTTATTGTTATTGATGTCTTTGTTAGATAGGACAGAGAAAAATGGAGAGAAGAGGGTAAGATAGAGAGGGGGAGAGAAAGGTAGACACCTGCAGACCTGCTTCACAGCCTGTGAAGCGACTCCCCTGCAGATGGGAAGCTGGGGTACTTACGCCGATCTTTGCACTTAGTGCCATGTGTGCTTAACCTGCTGCACTAACACCTGACTCCCAGGATTTTTCTTTTGTCAGACTGCAGACATTTGGAGTCAGAGTTCTGAAGTCTCTTTTGAATATATGCTGAATCTTCTTCCTTCATTCTCTTAGTCTTTGATCCTATGTTCTATTTTTCCATGGTCCTAAGATAAGATGCCAGATGAAGCTCTCTCCCTGTTACTTTAGGCTTGTTGGACACATGGACATCTATGTTAACTGCCAGGAGACGTCTGAATCTCTTCATCATTTCTGTGTCACTCTATAGGAGACGTACTATAACCCCACACCATTCTGTGGTTGATGGTTAGGACTTTGTGTGATTGACCAGGGTCATCTGTCTAGATACAATCTGCTTCTGTTTCCATTCTAGTTTCTGGCTGACTACTTAAGATTTCACTAAACAAAATGTAACTCTTTCTCCCATCATTCTTTCAAATATTTACTCCTACAGGGATAAAGAATAGGGGAGTTGCCAATAGAGGGGTTGGGACTTGGAATTCTGGTGGTGGCAACTGTATAGAATTATATCCCTGTTGTTATCTTACAATCTTGTTAATCATTATTAATCATTATTACAAAGTCAGTACTGTCCCTTGTTGAGCTTCAGATCAGTTTCTTCAGTTTTCTTTCTTTCCTTCCTTCCATCTTTCTTTTTTTTCTTTTCTCCTCCTTCCTTCTTTCTTTTTTCTTTCCCCCTCCTCCTCTGCCTCCTTCTTCATTGTTGCTGTTTCTTCACTTTTCTTTCCTTAAACCACCTCTCTCATTCTTATCCTTCCCCTCGATCACTTAATCTGATAACTTTGTTTTTTCACTTCTTAGCTTCCCTGAATCTTTATTTTTCTTTTGTGCACCTGACATTTTTATGTGACCACCTTCCAGAATTCTTAATCTTTTGAATCTCAAACATATAGAAAAAATAGTTGTTTTTTTCTCTCATTTTATTTTATCATCCATTTCTCAAGGCAGTAAGTGGAAACCTAGAGCTTTTGGAATGGAGGTAAAGGGGACAGATTGGAGTTAGCAGAAACTAACAGAAATGGAAACAACAAAATTGAAAATGATTGTTTGATTATTGATGTGCTGGTAAATGTTTAACAATCTGTTATTTAAACAAGGTCTTGATTTACAGTAATTGCTGGTACCATGATGTAAGTATTGATGCCATGGCTGGTTTCAAGTTACTAATGTGACATCACTGAACAGAGCTGGGAAGAGATAGACAGTAATATGACACCATGTAATATTTTTCCCGTAGATACAAAAGATATATACAATACCAAGAGCATGCTTAAAAGTAAATTTCATAAACTAATTAGATGTGATGAAATCTCAGTGCTTGCTAACTTAATTTTGATACAATTAATTTGATTGTAAGATTAAATACTTAACCTCTTTTTAAAAATATAGGAACAGAGAGGTAGAGAAAGAAAGACACTCAAAGAATCCACAACACTGAAGCTTCCTTCAGTTTCGTGGAAGCTGGTTTTGAACTTGGGTCATGGAAAAGCAGCATACTGTCCAAGTGAGTTGTTAATATTTATCTGGTCCCATATATGTTTATGTTTATATATTTAAATTTTTATGGGTAGTAGATAATGAAACCAGGGCCTCATACATATGGAATATTACTGAGCCACATCCCAGGTCAATTTTTATTCCATAATTTTAGAGTTGGTTGGGGCAAAGGAAAGATACCAAATTACTCTACTATTCATAAACTCAACCCCTTTTTGTCCTTTGTTCTCTTATGTGGTTCAAGGGATCAAATTCAGGGGCTGGGTGGTAGCACACCTGGTTGATCACACATGTTACAATGGCACTGTTTCCTATTGTGAGAATAAGGGGCAGACCTTTAGTGTATCTGGGAAAGTGTTAAATCCTGTAAATATTTTTGATAATATTGAAGGTAATAGTTGTCACCCTTAACCATTGTAGCAAGTAAACAGTAAATGAAACATAATGCTGGATGTATTTTTATTTTTATTTTTTTGTTTTATTCCAGTGAGAAAGGGGGATAGAGAAGAGGGAGAGAGATTTGCTAGGGCACTATTCTGTTGTATACAGTGCCAGGAATTGAATCTGGGGTCTTAGTCATGCAAGAATGCACTCCCTTTCCTCAGCTGCAGGAGTTTTTGAGTTATATCTATTTTTTAACTTTTTTATATGTATTTATTTATTTTCCCTTTTGTTGCCCTTGTTTTCATTGTTGTAGTTATTGTTGTTATTGATGTCATTGCTGTTGGATAGGACAGAGAAATGGAGAGAGGAGGGAAAGGCAGAGAAGGGGAGAGAAAGATATACTCCTGCAAACCTTCATATCTCTCTCTCTCTGTCTCTCTCTATCCTTGTTCTGAATCTTGAAGAGTTCAGCTCATTTTCATTTTAACTTGTGAATTAAAAGTGGTGCAAGATGGAAGACAGCACCTTTAGAGGACATGCTATCATACATAAAAATCAGAGTTTGAGCTCTGCGGGAGTTTCTGCTAGAGAAGGCTTCACAAATGGCAGAAGTGACTCCCCTGCAGGTGGGGAACTGGGATCCTTATGCTGGTCCTTGCGCTTCGCGCCACGTGCGCTTAATCCGACTCCCTATTATATCTATTTTTTAAACAGAGATATTATTTTTATTTTTACCTTACATATTCTGTATGTACAGACTTAAAGCTATATCAGTACAACTTAGTTGCATGTAATCTTCATCCATATTTAACAATTTAAATATTAATATTTTGCCATTTTCTTTATCTAATTCTCTTTTTCTCATTTGCTTCCTTACCCAGTCACACACACATGAACTACTTAGAAAAGTCAGAGATGGCTTTTTCCTCTTAATACACAGGGCTTATTTCCTGTGAACAAAGACATTCATTTCAATAACCCAACACACTACTAAATTAAGAAAAATTAGTATTGTTAAAATAATAATATAACATCAAAGGCTTTTTTAAAGATGCTTTAGAATATATCAGTAATTTCATCTTTGTTATTTTTCCTTAAGATCCAATCCTATTTCATATATTGCATTTGGTTTTTGTATTTCTTCATTCACAGAATAGAAGCAATTCTTCAGTTTTCTAAAAAAAAAAAAAAAAAAAAAAAACTGTCACTTTGTCATTATTCTTAAAGGATATATCAGCTTATTCAATCTTACTATGTTTTTCTGAAACTGTTTTGGAGCCTGTCTTAAAATACTGGCTTTCAGAAGAGGAATAAAATCTTTGTTCAGTCAAGAAAGTTATAGTTGTAGCTGGTATTCTTAGTGTATACATACTAAAAGTTTTAACAACCTGGTGACCACTTGCAATTTCATTTAAGAGACTCTAAAGAATGAATTATGAAGCTTAAAGATTTTTCACTTCTTATAAATAAGAACTTAGTTCTACAACTGTATCTTCAAATTAGAAATATTTGTTCTGCTACAATTTGTGTAACTTGTTTGGGCTCGAAAACATTCTCCCTCTGCCTCTGCCTCTGCCCCTGCCCCTGCCGCTGCCCCTGCCCCTGCCCCTCCCTCTCCCTCTGCCTCTGTCTCTGTCTCTGCCTCTGCCCCTGCCTCTGCCTCTCCCTCTCTCTCTCTTCCCTTATTCTGAATCTTGAAGAGTTCAGCTCATTTTCTTTCTAACTTGTGAATTAAAAGTGGTGCAAGATAGAGGATGACACCTATAGAGGACATGCTATCATACATAAGAACCAGAGTTTGAGCTCGGCAGGAGTTTCTGCTAGAGAAAGCTTCACAAATGGCAAAGCAGTATGTGCTATGGTGTCTCCACTTTTCTTTCTGCCTCTCTCTCCCTGTCTCTCACCATGTACTCAGATGGGGGAAAAATATGGTCTCAGTATTTTTGTGATAGAATCATGTAGGCATGAATCTTATCAATATCCCTGCTGGCAGAAAAAAAAAAAGGGAGGGGGATAATGTAAGATCTCTTGTTTCTCTTCTTTTTTTGTTTTCTAGAAATACTATATTGAGAAATAATTGACAAAAATTATATGTATTTAAAATACACAACATGGTCATTTTGATATAGCTATATATTATAGAGTGATTGCCAAGAACATGATAATCAGCACCTACCTCACTATACATAGTTTGCTGCTTTATTTTATTATGAGAATGATTAAGATTTATTCTCAACAACTTTTAATTATATAATTCTGTTAACTAGTGTCATCTTGCTGTGTGCAACAGTCTTTAAATTTATTTTTCTTATAACAAAAACCTTGCAAACTTTGAGCTGTGCCATCCCATTTTCCCTTCCCTCTGATAGCTGCCATAGAATTATGTGTTTTTTATGAAATCAGCTCTTTTATTTTCACAGATAAGTGATTTTAATACAATATTTGTCCTCCTGTATGACTTCACATATTATAACACCCTTCTAGCTCATTTGTGTCATCAAAAATGACAGGGTTGTATTATTTATAAAGGCTGAATAATATCCTATTATATGCAGTACATGTGTGTATGTATACATATATGTCATAATTTCTTTGTCCTCTCATTTATTGACTACTTTTTAGATTATTTCTGAGAGTTGGCTATTGTAAATAGTTCTACAGTTAAGACAGGTGTTCAGAATCTCTTCAGAATACTTCTCTCATTTTTTTCCCCAGATATATAATGAGGAGTGGGGTTTTTAGATGATGTGGTGGTACTGCTTTTAATTTCTCAGTTTTTCTTAGCATAGTGACTCACCAGATTTTTAAAGTAACTATCTATATTGAAAAATCAGAGACATACATTGGGATGACGTCTAAAAAATTGGTAAGAGTTTGAGCATGTTTTTGGAAGCAAATACTTGTGTACCATAAATGTCATCCATGAAATAAGTAAACAAAAAATACTGCCTGCGTACTAGATTAAAAAATACATGATTTCTGATCAATAAAATACAAATTATTTTCTTGAATGAATTGAAAGATATCTTTTTTGGTCATCTTTGATTTTATCTATCAATCAATATTAAAGTATAGCACTATTATACACAAGACACTCCATTGATTTTTCTTTAAAAGAGGTCCTTACACACAAGGAATTATTGGCACTATTAAGTAGTTAATGAGATATCTCCATTAAATGAATCAAGTCAATATTTCAACTTCCCAACTGCTTCATTAAAAAGCAGCATATGACTTGAGTTGGCATATTTTAGTTAAGTAATTAAAAAATGATAATATTCAGCTTTAACGTACAAAGTTTGTTCAGTGACAAACTTTGTAAGGGAAACATGACTAATGCTTTAAAATATATTTGTATTATGAAATTCCTGTCAATATAAAGAATGCATTAAAGTACAAAAAAACCGGGGAATGAAGTCTTAGTTTCAGCTCAATTTACATGTTATGTACTATTCTAACATTAACTTCCAGAAGAAGGATCACATATTTAATGCCACTATCAAATAAGAGTAAAAACTATCTGCAAAATTGTGTAAGAAATATAATAAACCTATAGATACATTTTACAGTTAGAAGTGCTAGACATTGTAGCCCATATGTATAGTGTATTTGCTTTGTCATGTACACAACCCAGATTTGAACCTGGTCTCCACTGCACTGAGAGAAAGAAACCTTGATGTTGTGGTATCTTTCTGTCTCCATCTCTAGTTCTGTCTCTGCCTTTCTATCTGAAAAAGTCAGCCTGGAGTGTTGAAGTCTCAGTGACAATCATAATAAAAGGAAAAAAAAAGATATATTTTAAGCTAGGCTGTGTATCACTAAACACATGACTTTGATTCCCTTTTATGTCACTACATGGAACAGCATAACAATAAAGAGCAAATGCAAGGGGAAGGGGAAAAGAAAGTTGAAAGGCACCAAAATATTAATAATACTTTTATGAAACCTCAAAATACAATCTTTTTTGTGTAAAGCCCAGTAGTCTTTTATGGCTGTGTGGGAAGATTACTGTTTTTCTGTATATAAGAGTCACCACTGGATCCAGCTATTTTTATTGTGGCTCTTTTGTTCTCACCATTCTGCATATTCTCTATAAAGAAGAAAAACAGTTGCAAGTAGTATAAATAAACTATTAGATTTAATGGATTAAAATAAAGCTTTTGAAACTATAGTACTTTGGGGTGGACCCTGGAAGCCTGACTTGTGTTATCTAAAACTATACTAGTTTTCTGTGATTTAAAAAATATATATACAGAAAAATGTTTTGTCTTTTCTTTGTTTTTCTGTCTTGGTCCTCTGTCTCCCTGTCTCCCCTAACCCCCCCACCTCTCTCTCTCTCTTTCTTTCTCTCTCTCTCTCTCTCTCTCTCACACACACACACACACACACCATCAGTCATGACAAAGTTAGCATAAAACTTCTCCTTCAGATTCTTATAAAAATGCAAACCTGGGCAGGGGTAGATAGCATAATGGTTATGCAAAGAGACTCTCATGCCTGAGGCTCTGAAGTCCCAGGTTCAGTCCCCTGTATCACCATAAGCCAGAGCTGGGCAGTGCACTGGTGTTTCTCTCCCTCTCCCTCTCTCTTTCTCTCTGCATCTCTCTCAAAAATAAATTTTTTTTTTTAAAAATGCAAACCTTAGGGAAAGTCACTTGAAATTACATATTAAACAGCTATTTAATGAAACCAGATTATCAGCCAAATATGTAGTAAAGTGCAATAATTGAATTTGAAATTAAACCCTAATATATTTACTTGTAATGAAAAAATGGGAGTAAAGTATATATTCACCAAATCTATTCAGAAGAAACCAAGCCTCACCATCATCATTTTTTTGTTTGTTTGTTTAAGTCAGTAGTTTGTTTAAAAATCCCTGTTCCTGTATTTACTTGAAAATGTATCCTGAAAGTATCTTCTGTTGGTTTTCATTAAATTGAACAGGTTGGGGAAAAGCTCTATTCTTTCTTAGAAGTTCCTTTAGAGAGAAGCAGCTTTGTGAAAATTGGTGATGTGTGCTATCTTTTTCACAAAGCAATGGTAAAATGTATAGTAGTAACAAATAATAACAACAACTGCTACTACTCTCAATTATTATGAAGTTTTCACAGTTGGAAAACCTTTTGAATCACTGAAATCTATTTCATTGACTGTTATTTCATTGGCATATAGAAGATGGTTAATACCACACACAATAATACATCTGAATGGAATCAATGTTCCTAAAAGGCCAACTTGTCTCTTGCTGCTCCAATTAAAGTGCAACAGTAAAAAAGCTGAACTGACATTGATTTTCCTTTCTCTTTCTCTGAAAATAGATTTTTTCCCCTTTATGAGCAGTGGAAAAATGTATTCTGTAGCACCACTTCCCTTTTATTTTATATAAGGTTGTTCTGAATGTTGGTTATCTGTATGATGAGGAGGAAATCTTAGTACCAATTAATATATTGCTTTGGCATTTCCTTTTGCTTGTTTTCATTCAACTTATATCAAAAACCAATTAGAATAATAAGAAAAAATTAAAAAGGAATCTAGGCTTGCTAAATGTACAGAATATGTCATTCAATGACAGATTCCCACAAAGATTTTTTTTTTCACATGGTTGTGGCGGGTGCCCAGAATAATATCCATTACAATATATAAAATGTACTATATTGTTAAAGATTCTTTTAAAATGAGGCTGTAAATAATGAAAGGGAACTACTAGTTTTTCGGTGTGAGACTATCACACCAAATTGATACCCTAAAAATTAAAAAATGAAAATGTAAATTTGACAGGAGGGACTTGCCATTCCAACAGTCAATATACAAGTATATCTATTTATAACTGAGCCTATTGGGGGTAGGGAGAGGAAGTGAATCATCAAAGATGTTTTGATTTCATGACTAAGATTCAATTAGAAGCTTATCTCCCTGACGCACTTACTATGCCATATGGGTGCATACCTTGAGTTACAGTTTCCTGTTATTCTTTCTACTTGTAAAAGAAATGCAACTGAAACATAAAAGAGTTATAGTGGGTATAAAATGTATCTTTCATTCCAGGCTATGACAAAAAAAAAAAAAAAAAGCTATCAAAACTTTCATCCTGTTTCACTGAAATCTATTTGTATATATCAACAAAACAGAATTCTCTGTGAAAACCTCCAATATTCTTGGAAATATTTTATGGTCATAAAGTCATACATTCTCAGATTTAATATTAGCCCCATGGGGAAAGGTTTATATGCTGAATAGAATAAGTACTTAGAACATAAGGGTTATACTTGAGTCTTGCACAAGCTGACAGGGAACTAGATATGGGCATTCTCAAGCTAGGGTCACTATTTCAGGTAAGGACCACATAATTATCTTTGTTTCTCACTGAAAGGTGCACTGAACACATACTTCTGCCAAGTATAGCAAAATTATAATAAGAAGTTGATTTAAAAAAAGTCTACATCTGGAATATACACACTCCCCATGTATATGAACTTGAAATTGAGTTTGTTTAGGAAATAAAAAAATCTTTGATGATTCACTTCCTGTCACTGAATTTAAAAAGTGAAAGCACAAATAACCACCGTTCCCATATACTTATCTCAAAATGTAGCATTTTATTGATCTCAAAGTCATTTCTAGGATCTACTTTTATCAGTTGTCCCTCTCCTCTATTCCACAATGGCCTGATCCCCCATACATTTCTCCAACTGTCAATATGGGAAACATATAGGATGCATTAGATGTGTATTTATGGTACAAATAACTTTTATGTTATTGAATGCACCTGATTTACTGACACTTATTCCTGGAGTACACATTTTTACTCTTTTTTTAAAGACATGACCTTAGGATGAGGAGGGAAACAAAACTGCTGTCAGTACACTGAGGAAAATAGAATCTCGCTTAAATATAAACAGGCCCATTAATACCAAAGAAAAATAGTCAAAACTCATCTGTGATGTTAGAGCAAAAGGTAGTGCTGTCACTGGAGTGATAAGGGGACAGTTACAGGAAGGCAAGACCTGTTTTTTGTTTTTTTTAAATTGGGTATTACTTATATAGGGTTGCCTTTGAAAACTTAATTTTTTTATTTGTGATTATAGTGAGTTACAAGATTATAGGATTACAGGGTATAGTTGCACACCACCCCCTACACCAAAGCTTTGTGTCTCTATGTTCCCAACTCCTAAAGATTACCACCATAGTTCTCACAAGTCTTAGAAACAGTTTGCTTACTTCTGGCTCCCCACCCTGCACAAGTTCATGTGTATCAAAATTCTAGATTCCACATTTGAGTGAAACCATCTGGTAGCTGTCTTTCATCTCTTTACTTATTTGGCTAGCCATAATTACTTGTAGTTCCATCCATTTTGTCCCAACAGACACAATACCGTATTTTTTAAATTAAATTTACTTATAAAATAAAAAATTAGAAAATATCAACCAAACCATAGGGTAAGAGGGGTAAAATTCCACACATTTGCCACCTCCAGAGTTCCATATCACATCCCATTCCACTGGAAACTTTCCTATTTTTTTTTTTTCGCTCTAAGTATTTATTTGAAATATTTATTTTTGGGTCAACTTGACTGTACCAACTTTATTAGTGATTTAGTAATCATTGACAAAGATTATAAGATAACAGGGGTACAATTCTGTGGTGATAGCTAGGAACATTCTAGGTTACACCCATTACCAGATCCATCTCTTTCTTGAGTGGTAGAGGATTTTGGTCCAACGACCCTTTTGAGAACAGGGCAGTCAATACCATTGTTGATCCACATTGAGGTCAAGGCCCTATAGGGGCCCACATAGGGGTCCATTATGTTGTTCCTGATGGAGATGACCAGTGACAGTGGAGAGAGGGATCTGTTAGAGGTCTAGGCCCATCATGTTTGTGTGGGAATCCCAGGGTTCCCTGACTAGGCCCCTGGGAGATGAGGTGGCCTGGTAGTAAGCCAAAGAGCCATTGTTAAAGCATGCCAGTCTTTTGCCTTTATCCAGCTTTTATAGTCCTTACTTTTTCTGATAAGGTTAGCCTTGGAGTGATTGAGGGAAGTGAATAGGAGGTAGGTGAGGAGAGTATCTAAGTTGAAACTATTTGATTAAGTACTTTATGTTGTCATTTTTAGGTCTTTCTACTTGCTTGCTGCACTTACTGGGTCACTGAAAACATTTGTGCACTTTTACTTTAAGGTATATATTTTCCCCTGACTTAAGGATACATGTGTACATTTGCTCTGTCTCTTGGGCTCTGGTTCATATCTAGTTGTTGGGGCTTTATTAGAGATTAGAAGCAACTAGCTGGGTCACTATATTAGACAGAACTATGTGTAAATAGCATTGAATGACATAAATCATGGTGAGGTCTTGTGTTATACAGAAAATCCTAACAATGGAGTCAACCAAATTTCCAAATAACCTAGTTATAATAATAACCATCTATTGCCTTCTAAAACCCCAAGACAGCAGGAACCCTCCCCTTCCTTTATAAAACCCATATTTCTTCTGGTCCTGGAGCCTCTGGGGCATGGCTCATTATTTTCAACAGGCTTCTCTTGACCCAGAGCAATTGATACTGCAACCTAATCAATGCAACCAGTACCATCTCTACATGTTTCACTTCGGACAGAGCGCACAGACAGCAGACTTGAGATTTCAATACCTTCTTTTTTTTATTGAAGAGTAGTACTCTATGCAATATATATCCCATAATTTCTCTAGCTAGTCATCTGTCCATGGGCATTTATCCTGCTTCCATTCTTTGTGGCCACTATGAATAATGCAGCTATGAATATGGGGACATATGCCCCTTTGGGTAAGTGTTGGATTGTCCTTTGGGTAAATGTCTAACTGTGGAATTGCTGGGTCATACAGTAATTTTGTTTTTTATTTGCTTAAGGAATCTTCATATAGTCTTCCAAAGGGGATGCACCAGTTTCCATACACACCAGTAGTGTGGATGATTCCCTTTTTCTTTACAAACTCTCCAACACTTGCTACTGGATAGAAAAGTTTATATTCAATAATGAGATGAAACAAATTCGAGGCATGTCTAAACAATGCTGTTCGCTTTTAGATCTGGTTATATGGCTAAAACCTTTTCTCTGATGAATTTTCATATTGAAATTATCATACATTTACAGAAAACTGAAAAATATATAAAGGTCCCATATAGCCTCATCTAGTTTCTCTGATTAGTTAACCTTTTATATAAGTAAGACATAATACCAAATACTACAACATGGACATGGGAACAATGTTTATGCATAGTCTGATGTCATTTTTATAGTTTTCTCATAGCCAGATTGGTTATATACACACTGTCCCTCCCTCCCCACATTGCTATACCTTGAGTTGCTATAGCCATGAATCTTTGTTGTTATATATATTTTTTACCCTCCAGAGATGTGCACCTGCCTGATTCCACCACACGTTTTTTTTATTTTTTTATTTCATGTATAGAGAGAGGGAAAGGGAGAAGGAGAGACACTTTAGCACTGCCCACCATTCACAAAGCTTTCCCATGGTGCAGGTGCTCTCATGTAGTGACAGTGGCTCAAACCTGGGTCCTCACACATGGGAACATGTGCATCCTACCAGGTGAGCTCTATCTCCATGTCCCATTAATCTGTTTTTCAGCTCTATAAGAATGTGTAAATGAATCGAGCAGTATCTGACCTTTTCAGATCTTTTTTCTTTGTTTTTCTTTTAATTATTTTCCCCTAGATAGAAACAGAGATGGAATGAGAAAGAGGGAAGACAGTGAGAGAAAATACAACAACAAAGATTCCTTCAATTCAGTAGGGGGCAGCTCCAGCTTGGTTCATGCACATGGCAAGGCAGTACCATAATGGCATTTAAAATTCAAATTTAAGGGACTGGATGGTAGCGCAGCAGGTTAAGTGCACATTCACAAGTGGTGAAGCAGGTCTGCAGGTGTCTTTCTTTCTCCCTTTCTGTCTTCCTCTCCTCTCTGGATTTCTCTCTGTCCTATCCAACAACAACAAGGGCAGGAAAAATGGTCTCCAAGAACAGTGGATTTGTAGTGCAGGCACCAAGCCCCAGCAATAACCTTGGAGGCAAATAACAAATAAATAAAAACAAAATTCAAATTTATTATAATTCCCTTGAGATATATTCAGCTTGTTGTATGCAGTAATTGTTCCTTTGTTATCATTGCCAAATATTTCATAGTGTAGTATAGCAAGTGGCTTAACCATTTACTAATTGAAGGGCATTTTTGTTGTTTACAGTTTGGAGGTAGTACAAATAAAACCATGATGAGATGAACAATCATGAAAGTTTTCATAAAGACATAAAATATCAATTTCTTTAGATAAATTCCTATGATCACATTTATTGTTGAGCTTTATGATTAATACATATTTACTTTTAAAGATATTTTATTTATTTGTTTTTAATTTATTTTGGATAGAGATAGAGAGAAATTGAGATGTAAAGGGGAGGGTAGGGGAAGAGAGAGAGAGATACCTGTGGCCCTGCTATACCCCTTGTGATTTCTCCCCCTTGCAGATGAGGACTGGGAGCTTGAACCTGGGTCCTTGCACATTGTAACATGAATGCTTTACTAGGTGCATCACCACCCACCCAACCCCCTCCTCCCCCCTCCCCCTCCCCCTCCCCCTCCCCCTCCCCCTCCTCCTCCTCCTCCTCCTCCTCCTTCTCTTCCTCTTCCTTCTTCTTCTTTTTTGCCTCCAGGGTTATTGCTGGGGATCTGTGCCTAAACCATGAATCCACTGCTCCTGGAGGCCATTTTTTCCCATTTTTGTTGCCCTTGTTGTTATTATTATTATTGTTGCTACTGCTATTGTTGTTGGATAGGACAGAGAGAAGTCAAGAGAGGAGGGAAAGACAGAAAGGGGAGAGAAAGATAGACCTGCAGACCTGCTTCACTGATTGTGAAGCGATCTCCCTGCAGGTGGGAAGCTGGGGGCTCAAACTGGGATCCTTACACTTGTCCTGTGCTTCTCGCCATGTGCTCTTAACCTGCTGCACTAGCTCCTGGTCCCTATATTTACTTCTTAAGGATACTGCCAAACAAATGTCCAAGGTGGCTATACTATTTTACATTCATATCAGAAATATAGAGATCATTTCTCTGCATCTGAGCCAACATTTATAGTACTATTGTTTTTTAATTTTAGTTCTTTTGGTAGGTATGTAGAGATCACTGTAGTCTTAATTTTAATTTTTCTGGTGACTAATAATGTTGAACAACTTCTACTGTGCTTATTTGTCATTCCTCTGTCCTCTTGGTGAAATGTCTTATTTTTTTCACCTTCATTTGTTTTCTTTACTTTTGCTACTTTGTGAACTTAGTATCCTCTATGCTTTCGCTTATTTTTTATAACAAATATTTCTCTATTTCAGTGTCTATGGACTGTTTATTCTTCTAGTAATGAGCAGTTCTTCCCACTTGTTTCCAGAGAGCCTGTTTTCTCACCATCTCCAGTCTTTTCTGAAAGTCACTTCTTTCTAGACTTTTTGCCTCCCTTAAAAATATGGTTACTGAGAGCACATTTAAGTTTTAGGCCAAATGTCAACTTCTCCAGGAAATCTTGACTTTTTCTACTAAACATACATAGTCACTAGTTCCTTCAGCTGCCACAGAGCTTTTAAAAGTAGTCCTCAGTGACATCTGGACAGATGCTGCTGGTGCCCTGCCCATATGGAACACAGGGTTTTCTTGCACTCTGACTTCTGTGCCAGCTTCTACTCTCCTGCCTGAGATTTTCTTTCTCTTGTGTCCAAAGGCTGCTCAGCCTGAACAGAAATGCAAGGTGTAGCCCTCAAGCACTAGGAAAAAAATATACCTATTTCTTGCCTCTTACATGGAATCTTTGCTCAGACTTCTCAACTGAGATTAAGACCTAGATACCCATAGTAACTGACTTGACAATATGCCTTTCATTGGCTTTCTTCCCTTCTCTGACTCCTCTACTATAGTACTGATATATTTTAAGATCCCCTCTTGAATAAACTCAAATAATTGGCTCTGATTCTATTTTGAGAAAATCTATAAATAAGCAGTAACTGTTGCCTTCTTCTATACTTAACAGAAATCCATGATCTTTCCCATTAAATTGATAGCTGTTTCAGATAGCAAACTATGAAGAGATGACAAACCAGAGAATTTGCTGGAAGAGATTACTGCAAGCACAAAAGCTTCAAAGCCACCATATTCTTAGTATATTCAGGCTACAATAAGATGTCAGCAGGGCTAGATGTAAGTGAACCAGGATAGAAATGGCAGGGGTTTGTAATGAGATCATGTAGGAAAGCTCAAAATTTTCCCATCTAACAACAGAGAATGAAGGTGAAAAAGATAAAATTTGGGTCTATGAAAATTTTTATAAAAAGCAGTATTTCTCATTCATGTCTTAGGTGTCTAATGGCTCTAAGTGTATTATCAATGCTCCTGGTAATTCGGGTCACTGATATAGTCAATATAGTAAGAAACTTCAGAATATTCTTGTTAGATAGGAAAATGCATATATGGCCAAAGCCCTGGGTTACATATTTATTCATTAGACAGATTTGAATGCAGTACATATTGTTGGGCTAGGCCTTGTGAAAGGGTTAATATGACAGTGGGAATTGGGTAGAGGAATTTGCCATTTTCACTCAGGAATGTATCAGTAACTGAATTTTGGATAGACCTTACTTGTGCTGCATTCTCATGTTATTAATCTCAAAGATGAAGTAACCAAAATCTTGACATAAATCCTTCCCCAAACCAGGGAATAAGCTTATTAACCCTAACAAATATATCTATGATCAGAGGACATGAACATTTTCTGCAAAGTGGAATAATAGATTTCATTCTCGACGTGCGACATTGCTATTTATCTCAGAATTGATCAAAGTCTGTAACACTCAGTGACTTTGAGGAGCAGAACATTCCTGCTGGACTAATCTAGGAGATCTTCAAATCCATTTCACTATTTATGCGCTTAACCCACTGCGCCACCGCCTGACCCCCCAGCCATTTCACTATTTATGAAAGGTAGACATTCAGAATTTAACTTATGCATGATCATGAAAAGGTTCAACAGCACTAATCATCGTGGGGATAAAGATCAAAAGCACAAAGTGATAGATTATAACTGTTGTGAGGTTATTATCAAAAAGGCACAAAGGGAAAAAATGTTGGAGAGGTTGTGGAGAAAGGGAAACCTACTACACTGTTGATAGGAAATTAAATTGTGCAGCCATTATGGAAGACAGTAAGGATACTGCCCAGAAGAGTAAAAATTCAGTCATCACAGGATCCATCAATCTCACTTCTAATTGTGTATCCAGTAACAATGAAATTACAATCTTAAAGAGATACCTGGTCCCCATATATTCATTGCAGCATTATTTACTGTATCAGTCCATGGAAACAAAATGAGGGTGCATTGAAAAATGAATATATAAATAATATATGACATGCATATATGTTTATACTATATACATATGTGTGATCACAGATACATACACTGGACTATTAATAAACCATGAAAGATGGGAATTCTTGTTGAGCAGTACGCCAGTTCCCCCTGCTTAATCGCTGTGGTCTATTTATATAACCACTAGATCCACCCTGACTGCATGCCATTGGTTTAATCCCAGCTGGTTCATACTCTCTTTTTGCTCCTCCCCCTCTCCTTGTCATACCCTGATTTCCACCAATCTCTTTTTGCTCCACCCTCTCTATGTCACATCCTGTTTCCACCCTTCTTGGCGAGTATATAGACAGCTGCTCCTCTGTTTTAACATACTTGGGATTGCCTTCCATCTCTGAGAGTTCCAGAGTCTATCTCCTGCAACACTAGCTCGGCATGAGTTCCTGATCCCTCTCCCATGCAGTAGCCTAGGTTGGCTCCAGTTGAGTTCTCTCCAACCCAGAGAGCACTTGCTCAGGAAGAAGCACCCTCAGGCTATCCCGGCAAATTCTTCCTTTTGGAACAACACAGATAGGCCTCAAAAGTAATATGCTAAGTAAAACATTAAGAAAACCAGGTAGTGTAGATATTTCTGTGGAGTGGAAATCTAAAAACACAAGATTCTTAGAAACAGAGAATAGACCCTACACCTATGTACATCTAATTTCTGATAAGGGGGCCCAAACTTTTAAATAGAGAAAGGAAGTTCTCTTCACTCAATGGTGCTGGTAAAATTGGGTTGAAACATGCAGAAGAATGAAACTGAACCACTACATCTCACCAGAAACAAAAAGTAAACTCCAAATGTAGCAAGGACTTGGATGTTAGACAAGAAAGTATCAAATACTTAGAGAAAAATATTGGTGGAACTGTTTCCCATCAGAATCTCAAGGGCATCAGTATCTTTGATCTGATTTCAAGAAAGACTAAAATAAAAATAAACCAAATGGGACTATATCAAATTGAAAAGCTTCTGCATGCAATAGAAACCATCATCCAAAGAGACTCTTCACAGACTAGGAGAATATCTTTACATGCCATACATCAGACAAGAGGTAAATAACCAAAATATATAAAGAGCTCACTAAACTTGACAACAAAAAAGCAAATGACCCAACTCAAAAGTGGGGAGAGGATATGGACAGAATATTCACTACAGAAGAGATACAAAAAGCCAACAAACATATTAAAAAATTACTCCAGGTCACTGATTGTCAGAGAAATGCAAATAAAGACAACAATAAGATATCACTTCACCCCTGTGAGAATGTCATACATTAGAAATGACAGCAACAACAAATGATGGAGAGGGTGTGGGGACAAAGGATCCCTCCTACACTGCTGATGGGAATGTAAATTGGTCCAACCCTTGTGAAGAACAGTGTGGAGAACCCTCACAAGGCTAGAAATGGACTTTTCTTATGATCCAGTAATTCTTCTCCTAGGGATATATCCTAAGTAATCAAACACATCCATCCAAAAAGATATGTGTACACCTATGTTCATAGCAGAAGAATTCATAATAGCTTAAACCTGGAAGCAACCCATATGGCCAACAGATGAATGGCTGAGAAAGCTGTGGTATATATACACACACTGGAATACTACTCAGCTGTTAAGAATAATGAACCCACCTTCTCTGACCCATCCTTGTTGGAGCTAGAAGGAGTTAAGTGAGATAAGTCAGAAAGAGAAAGACGAGTATGGGATGATCCCACCCATAAACAGAAGTTGAGAAAGAAGAATGAATGGAAAGGGAGATGTAAAGCAGAATTTGACTGAGTTTTGAGTATTGCACCAAAGTTAAAAAAAAAAAAAACTATTCGGGGGAGAGTGAGGGTAGATTTTCAGCTCCATTATAGGGGTTTGGGGTAGGGACACAGATCACCCCTATTAACCTATAGTCTTATAAGTCACTAATCAATATGAGAGGGGAAAAATAGATCAAATGTCTCAAACTTTTTCATGCATAGACTTCACATCTGAGTATATATTCCTTCAATCTAAGCATTGAAGGTTTCAAATTAGTAACTGGATTGAATTTTAACAGTGGGTTTAAATTTTTAATGCATTTCTAATAATGATTTTTTGAAATATTAAATCACCTATAATCTTAAGCCAGGGAGACCAGAAACAACCAGTCTTGTCAGTAAATAAGACACAGTTATTTATAAATAGCACTAAATGACATATATCATGGTAAGGTCTTGTATGGTATAATAAATCCTAACCATGATATTTTCAAAGTACACCAAGTTCCCAAATAACTTGATACTACTACTATTAATAATAATAATAACAATTATTATTATCTATTGCCTTCTTAAACTCCATGATAGCAAGGGACCTTCCTCATTCTTTATAAAACCTATATTTTTCCTCATCCTGGAGCCTCTGGGACTTTACTTGTTTTCTTTCATGCTTCTCTTAATCCATGTCATTTGATAGTGCATCTGCTGATCTTAGCCGAACCAATGGAACTAGTGCCACCTCAACATGTTTCACTTCAGACTGTATCCAGAAATACCAATCCTAGACTGTCAACCCTCCATCCAGCTCCAATACTCTGATGAGTATTCACATACAGTGGTTTATTTGGGCTATGATATCAGCAAATTCCATAGCAGAGTCACAGAGTGGGAAAGCAAAGGGAAGAGATAACAGAGGATTTGCTTTGCTGTAAATTAAACATAGGATAACTAGAGCTTTAGTCTGCTAGGAAAACCTAGGAAACAGTGCAGAATATATTCTTCAGTTTCCCCACCCAAGGAAGTAGTACTAGTCTCTGGACTTCTCTGCAAACTGGCTCCTGGCAATCAGAGAAAGATCTCAGGAAGATAATAGCGTCAAAGATGGTTTAATGTCTACTGAAATATTGGTTGAGTGGATATATTAGTATAGTAATTCAAGTTAATAACCACAAATTAGGAGACCTAGAACAACTGAAAATATATTGTTTCAGTTCTGAAGACTTGAAATTTTAAATCAAGGTGTTGGTTAACATCATATCTGCTCTGATATTTATAGGGGCATCCTTCCTGGTATCTTTCTAGATTTGTTGGCAATTGTCAACACTCCTTGGCTTGTGAATATACCAAAGTCCTCTGTTTAACATGGCATTCTCTCTTTGTCTTCTTTTCCGTTTCCCTCCTGTACCTGTGCATTTGTCTCTGTGTCTAAATTCCCTACGTCTATAAGCACAGCAGTCATACTAGATTAGAGACCACTTGAATAACTTCACATTGACATAATTAATTTAGCAAAGACTTCATTTCTAAATAAGGTTGTATTCTGAGGTACTAGAGGTTAGGACTTCTTCAAATGTTTACTTTTTTTAAATTATTATTAGCACTTATTGTATTTATATGAGAGATACAACTATAACTAGTACAGGGCCACAGAGCACTTCCCTCAAGTCAGCATTAAAAAAAAAAAATCCTAAGTAGGAAACTCTTATCACCATTCAAATTAACATTACATTGGTAGGAGCAGGGGAAGTTTCATTCTCTTTCAGAAGTGGTTTATCCAGGCAAGACTGAAAGAACTGCAGTTGTGTACAGCTGTTGTCTCTTCACTCTTCTCTGTAGAACAGGTCCTGCTTTGCAGTTCTGTCTCTTCCCCTAGATTTGAATCAGGAAAATAGAAACAGATTCGATGAGTATCAGGAATAAAATACCTCCTGCATATTGAGAGTTTAAAAGTTTAATGTTTACTTTTTAATGGGAGGTCACAGTTTAAATGCAATAGCATAAAACTGGGGTGCGATGTATTCTGTTTGGCAGAGAGCATATATAAAATAGGGAAAAACTAACAGTAAAGAAAATTAATAAATGAAATATATAGTATTGATAGTGGTCAAAAGTTCAATGGAGAAGAAAAACATTCAGGTACGATGCTTTTTAGTCTTTTAAAGCATTAGCATATTTCTACATTACATGTTTGTGAATGCTGTGACTAAATATATAAAAATGGAAAATATTCCTATCTGCATTATTACTTAGTGGATGTTCAATAATCCTCAGTGACCAAGATAGAGTGTGTCTCTGTGGGACATTTGTGCCTCTTGTTTTAATAGTTTATTTACTTTACTGAGGACTTTCACCAGCTTACTTCCAATACTGAGATCAATCAGTACAGTGATTGGAAGTAAATTATTCATCCATCTGGAGAGTTATCTCAAGAGTAAGGATGATGCTGTATGCTCTAAAATGCCAATTTGGGGCCAGGTGGTGGTGTGCCTGACTGAGTGCACATGTTACAGTGTGCAAGGACCCAGGTTTAAGCGCCCGGGTCTCCACCTGCAGGGGAATAGCTTCACAAGTGGTAAAGTAGTGCTGCAGGAGTCTCTCTGTCTCTCTCCCTCTCTGACACCCTTCCCACTCAATTTCTTGCTGTCTATCCAATAAATAAATATAATAAAAATTTAAATATAAATAAAAATAAATAAAACAGCAATTTTAGAAAGCACTAATTAGAAGATAGAATATCATCACAGAAACAATCTTATAGTTATCACACAGCGATAACTATTATATTTCTATCCATTTCACTAGGTTCATGTTTGGTGCTTTTTATTTTTTTAAATGCAAAACATTTTCTCAACAAATCAGAAGTGGGCATACAAAACACTGAAGGTTCAATTATATAAAATGCACTGGCTTTGTTTCAGTTTCATAGTGATTGGAATTATAGAAATAAATCTATTCTAATTTTGTGTATTATGTGGATAAAATTAAAGAAAACCTTTAATTCTAAACAATGGATAATAATTGAGAGGTATTGTCAAGTGGTCCAATGTGACAGGGAAAGCACCTTGATGATCTTCTTTTTTTCTTTGAATAATTATGTTATTAAAAAAAGAAGCAGGTCAGTGCTAAATTCCCTTTGTATTATTAATTGGAGGAGAGACTATTTTAATCATATTTTGACAGCTTCATGCCTAAGCTATGATTTCTTTACACTGTAAAGTTAAGTAAGTCTCCAACTGTATTTGTTGATGACTGGATATCCTCCTTCAGCTCTTTCAATTCTTGTTCCCTGGGCTCTGTGCCCTGATATCCAGGAGATTCCACTCAGTACTGGTCTTAAATATATAATTTTTTTCTTTCTAAAAGGTAGTAAGCACAGTTTGAATGCCAGTACTTTCAATTAAACCTTTTATGTTTTGTACTGGTGTTAAATAGACCACTATTGGGCTTGGTTGCTTCCAATAAATGTAGAAGTAAAGGAAACTATAGGGTGTAGAGAGAAGATCTTTTTAAACAATATAATGGAGATAAAAGATTGCACAAACTGCTCTTTTTGTTGATTGAATAACAATAGATACATTGTAAACGATACTCTTAAAGAGGTGTATTGCAGTGAAAATACTCCCTGACAATGAATGAAGAAAAAAGACTATTTGTTTAATCATGCTAGTTATTGGCAATGCATATATTAAAATAGAAAAGAGGTGATACGATCTTTAGAACAGGTTTCATATTCAACAAGATTATATAGCGTAGCTTTGTTTAAATGATTGTCCTTCCACCTTTGCTCCTTCAAACGATCTTATGTCCTTGTGTGGAGGATTAATTCAGCTTCTTCTAATGTTCACGTGCACGTAAAATCCAAGGGGATAGTAGCAGAATTTTGATGCCCTATCCTTAACCCCTGACCCTTATTAGCCCTTGCACGCTGTTTTTCACTGCAGGCTTCTCTGCCTCTTTTCTTAAGCACTTTCTTTGATAATAGAAAACTATTTCAGCACAGTCACGGGGCAGATGACAGATACAAGGAAGCTACTGTTCACAGGGGCAACCTATATATGCTTCTCTCACATGAACATCTCTAATTTAGGTGTTTCCAATAACTGGCCCCCCACCCCCTCGCCGGGTTCTCAGTGAATCACATTTTCAGTTACTCACAATGACAACATGCCTGCAATGCTGTCCTGTAGTAATTTTCATGTTTTATCCTTTCTTTCTTCCTGCGTTCGTTCGTTCCATCCTTCTTTCCTTCCTTTCTTTCTTTCCTTTCTCCTCCAGGGTTATCGCTGGGGCTCAGTGCCTGCACTATGAATCCACCGCTTCCAGCGGCCATTCCCCCACCCCCCATCCCCTACTCAATAGGACAGAGAGAAATTAAGAGGGGAGTGGGAGATAGAGAGGAAGAAAGAAAGATTGACACCTGCAGACCTGCTTCACTGTTTGTGTAGCTGCAGGTGGGAAGTGGGGACTCTAATCCTGTTCTTGCTGCAGTCCTTGTGCATATTATTAAGTCTGCTTAACTCGGTGCACCTCTGACTGCCCCGCCCTCTTTTGTCTCCTGCTTTTGAAGTGGGAGACAAACTACAAAATTTTGCTACAGATAACTAGGCTATTGGTCCGTAAATATCAATAGATCAGTGTTTGAGAAGGGGAAAGTGAGAATCACTAAGGGGAGATTGGATTATGTAGCTGTGAGGGTAAAAATTAAGGACAGAATTAAAATTTCTAATTAGCTAACTTAAAATAGGAAGATTATTCAGGTAAACTCAGTATAATTACAAGTGTCTTAAAGTGCGAAAGGAAGGGCTGAAAAAAAATAGCTCTATTGGGTAGTGCACTGCTTTTTCTTGTGAGCCAGTCAGATTTGAGCCCACCCTGTACTGTACTGAAACTTCAGTGCTGTGGTTTCTTTCCCACTTTCTGTCTCCCTCTAAAAATAGTAAAAGAAAAAGAAATGCAAGAGGAGGTAGAAAAGGGTGTCACAGTGGTGTGAAGTCAGGGCTCATCTTATCTTTGTTAGCTCCATCTTTGGAGATGGAGCATGGGGGTCAAAGACAATAAATGAAGGAGGCCCCCTGAAGCTAGAAAAAGGCAAGGAAAGTAACCCAACTCACTGACTTCTGAGAGGAGTATAATCCTGGAAATGCTTTTATTTTTACTTCAGTGAGAATTGTGCCAGACCTCTGACCTACAGAATAAAGGCCCATTTATATTGTTTAAGTCACTAAATTTGTAATATTCTGCTGTAAGGGGAATAGGAAATGAATACAGCATTTAATCAAAAAGGCTTACAGAATTTTCTATCAAAAAAACACATATGTGGTCCAGAAGGTGGCACAGTGGATAAAGTATTGGACTCTCAAGCATGAAGTCCTGAGTTCAGTCTCCAGCAGCACATGTACCAGGGTGATGCCTGGTTCTTTCTCTCTCCTCCTATGTTTCTCATTAATTAATAAATAAGATCTTTTTTTTAAAACAAAGCATATGTGTAAATTAAAAACTATGTGGCTTACAGTGTATTTTGATAGCACAGGCCTAGATCACTTCAGAAGTATGGGCACATTTGTATCCTATCTCTCATAGTAGCTGATGCAAAACATCAAAATTGTTAAACTTATGCTATACTCATTTGTGAATTAGTAAAGTTTGCTGGCATTGTAACCTTCTCTTTTCAGGGTTATCTTTCAGTCCTTTAGAAACACAAAGATCCCCCAGCATTTATTCTGATGCATTCTACATTTGATTGGTGCTTTTTCTTAATTAGAGCTGAGGAAGATGCACATAGATGACTCCTTTGTTTGAAAATGAATATATGAGTATAGGGACTCTGCTTTATAAACCAAAGTTTAGGACTAGTGGACAAATATTATTATTATACCTCAGTTACCAAATGTTTGAAATAAAAGATAGTCATAGAAATTGTAAGACTCTAGGTATCTTCAGGGAGTATGTGAGCACCTTGGATGAAAAGAGTGACTGATTCAAAATGTAATTACTCTGTATTGTTTTCTGAACTCAGACTCTTCGGTGTTACTGTGTTATTTTTGAGCATCAAGTAATTTTCACAGTGTTTTATATTCTTTAGAAGAGGCTTAGAAATTTCATATTTTCTGTTTTCAAAAGAGGCAAAGGCTGCTCTTATTCAGATAGCAACATAGTGTGTAAACCACTTTCATTCTTACTGTCTGGAATACAGAAAATTGGAAGGAATCATGAAGATTGTTAATTTCCATGGCAAATGGTTAGTCCATGTGGTTCAAAGAGATTTTTTTTTTCATTTTTTGAGTGAAAACTAACTATTTAAAACCAACTATTGTCTTTTTGAAGAGGGACTGTTATAGACATTCTGTAGTTGCAGATAAAATTATTATTTTTTTTCTTAGAGAAAAGGCGTATGCTTTTCATCAGAATCCCTCCCTCTCTCTCTCTCTCTCTCTCTCTCTCACACACACACACACACACACACACACACACACACACACATTGCTCCTGTCTTAGTAGATGCATAAAAAGGTCCATGTCTAGAGAGAAAAACAAATATATATATATATGTGTATATATATATATATATATATATATATATATATTTGTATAGCTTACCTACCAGTTTCCAAAATCATCTTCAATAGCAAAAGGATTCCATTGTAAACATATCCTACTGTAAGTACTTTGCAAGCATTTTCATATACATACCTATTTTTTAAAAAAATATATATGTATTCTAACTCTTGACCAAATCCACTTGGTAGTTAAGAAATACCAGACTCCAGCCACTTCTGGAGGTGGGGCTACGAGCAGCAGCAGATCTCTTTCTCTCCTCTCCTCTCCTCTCCTCTCCTCTCCTCTCCTCTCCTCTCCTCTCCTGGATCAACTAGGAATAACAAAGGAGACCACCTGGGACCAAAACAAGACTATAATGACTACAGGAACCCACCAAGTCACCAGTGAGTGCAAACATGTGTGGCTGGTGACAGAGAGGAGCCTAGGGAGAGATGAAGTGGCTGGTAACAGTCCAGCAGTTTAACAGTTGAGACACCACCTCCAGTCTGTTCCACCAACAAGGAGACAGCTGAAGGGAGGAGAAGACTCCCCAGAGACTCACCAAGTGCAACTTTGAGTCTCCATTGCTACTGCCCTCAGAATCTGGAGCAGTGGCAGGGAGGGACATCAGGGGACAGAGATCTAACCAGGAAACTCAGGAGAAGACCTATACCTCCATGGCATAGCAGTGAAAGTCTCTTTGCATAACCATTGGATTATCTCTGCCACACCCTGCATTATCCCTTGGTCAAGAGTCAGTGATTAAGCTAAGAAGCCTACTTATAGTTTAAAAGCCCTCAGGCTCCCATAGCCTACAGGGAAGGGAAAAAAAAAGAGACTTTTAAACCACTGAGCTCCAACTCAGGGATTAAAATACTATTGAAACAACTGTTAACTTCCACCACTGTGAATCCTTTAATTAACTTACTTAGACATAAGTCAATCCAGGCAATAGTGATCAGTAATTTGAAAAGAACTGAGAGAGGGAACTCATAACATAATATATATATATATATATATATATATATATATATATATATATATAAAATGGTTAAATCAACAAGAAGAAATATTGTAGAAACAAACCAGGACAAGAGTCCAGCTAAAAGCCTCCAAAGGGTGAAGCACAAAATAATGAGTTCAACATCCAAACACTACCTAAGGAAATAATCACAGGAGTGAGTAAAGAATTTGAAAGAATTGTAATCAGAAATACAGGAACAACAGATGAGACTCTAGAAGAAAACACTAATTATCTCAAGGTTATTAGAGAGCTGAAATAGCTGAGCTAAGAACACAACTAGCTGAACAAGGTAAAACAGTATCAGAACAGGGAAACAAAGTAGATAAACTCCAGAAAACAGTAGAGAGCAGAGAGAATAGAATCAATGAGGCTGAAGACAGAATTAGCAAGATCGAGGAGGAATTAGAGACAACTAAAAAAGAAGTAAGAGATCTCAAAAAGAGATTAAGAGATGCTGAAAACAAAAACAGAGTCCTATGGGATGACTTCAAAAGAAAAAAATATACACATTATTGGCTTACCAGAGGAAGAAAGAGGGGGAGAGGAAGAAAGCATTCTTCAGGCCATAATAGCTGAAAACTTCTCTACTCTAGGCAACATCAAAGACATAAAGATTCAAGAAGCCCAGAGGGTCCTAAACAGAATTAACCCAGACTTAAAGACACCAAGACACATCATACTTAGAATGGAAAGGAATAAGGATAAAGAAAGGATCCTGAAGGCTGCAAGAGAAAAACAAAGAGTCACCTACAGAGGAAAACCCATAAGATTAGCAGCAGACTTCTCCACACAAACACTACAGGCCAGAAGAGAATGGCAAGATATCTATCAAGTGCTCAATGAGAAAGGCTTTCAACCAAGAATACTATACCCTGCTGTACTGTCATTCAGACTAGATGGCAGCATCAAAACCTTCTCAGACAAGCAACATTTGAAGGAATAAACTATCACCAAGCCTTCCCTGAAAGAAGTTCTGAAAGGTCTCCTATAAACAATCAGACCACCATAAATAGGACATATATCAGAACACTCTAAAACTCTATAAAAATGGCATTAAAATATCTTCAATCTTTGATATCAATAAATGTCAATGGCCTGAATTCACCTAATAATAGACACAGAGTAGGAAGATGGATTAGAAAATACAACCCAACAATATGCTGTCTACATCTAACTCAACAAGACAAACACCGACTAAAAGTGAAAGGGTGGAAAACTATCATACAAGCCAATGGCCCACAAAAAAGGGCAGGAACAGCTATTCTCATATCTGACATGATAGACTTTAAAATAGATAAGATTAAAAGAGATAGGAATGGACACTAATGCTCAGAGGATCAGTCAATCAAGAGGACTTAACAATTATTAACATCTATGCACCCAGTGACAAGCCATCTAAATACATCAAGAATCTACTGAAAGAGCTACAGCAATATATTAACAGAAACACAATCTAGGGGACTTCAACACCCCACTCTCTCAACTGGACAGATCATCCAGGCAGAAAATCATTAAAAACATAAGGGAGCTAAATGAAGAGATAGATAAACTAGAACTATTGGACATTTTCAGAGTCATTCGTCCCAAGAAACTGGAATGCACATTTTACTCAAATCCACATGGATCATTCTCAAGGATAAACCGTATGTTAGGCCACAAAGACAGCATCAGCAAGTTCAAGAGCATTGAAATTATCTCAAGCATCTTCTCAGACCACAGTGGAATAAAACTAACACTTAACAATCAACAAAAGATTAATAACAGTCCTAAAATGTGGAAGCTCAACAGTATACTTCTTAACAGCTTCTGGGTCAAACAGAAAATAAAGGAAGAAATCAACATGTTTCAATAGTTCAATGAAAATGATGACACAAGCTATCAAAATATTTGGGACACAGCAAAGGCAGTACTGAAAGGGAAGTTCATAGCTATACAAGCACACATTAGGAAACAAGAAAAAGCACAAATAAACAGCCTGATTGCTTAAAGACCTAGAAGAAGAAGAACAAAGCAACCAAAAAGCAACCAGAAGGACAGCAATCACTAAAATTAGGGCAGAAATAAATAACATTGAGAATAAGAAAACCATACAAAAGACCAATGAAAGTAAATGTTTGTTCTTTGAAAGAGTGAACAAAATCGACAAATCTTTAGCCAGACTTACAAAACAAAAAAAGAAGAAGACCCAAATAAATTGGATACTAAATGAAACAGGAGATATCACAACAGACACCACAGAAATTCAACATATCATGCAAGGCTTCTATGAACAACTATATGCCACCAAGCTAGAAGAAATGGACAATTTCCTAGATACCTACCAACTTTCAAAACTAAGTAAAGAGGAAGTAGATAATGTGAACAGGCCCATCACAGCTAATGAAATTGAAACAGTTATCAAAAATCTCCCTCAAAATAAAAGTCCTGGACCAGATGGTTTTACAAATGAATTCTACAAAACCTTCAAAGAAGAACTAATAACTCTACTTTTAAAAGTCTTCCAGAAGATTGAAGACATTGGAATACTCCTTGTCAGCTTCTATGAAGCCAACATCACTCTGATACCAAAAGCAGACAGGGACACAACCAAAAAAGAAAGCTACAGACCAATATCTCTGATGAACATAGATGCTAAAATATTAAACAAAATTCTAGCCAACCGGATACAACAGTATATTAAAAAGATTGTTCATCATGACTAAGTGGGGTTAATCCCAGGCATGCAAGGTTGATTTAATATACATAAGTCAATCAATGTGATCCACCACATCAACAAAAGCAAGACCAAAAACGATATGGTCATATCAATAGATGCAGAAAAAGCCTTTGACAAAATCCAAAATCCCTACAAAAAATGGGAATAGATGTAAAATTCCTGAAGATAGTGGAGTCTATATATGGCAAACCTACAGCCAACATCATACTCAGTGGTGAAAAACTGGAAGCATTTCCACTCAGATCAGGTACTAAGACAGGGCTGCGCACTATCACCATTACTATTCAACATAGTGTTGGAAGTTCTTGCCATAGCAGTCAGGCAGGAGCAAGGAATTAAAGGGATACAGATTGGAAGAGAAGAAGTCAAACTCTCCCTATTTTCAGGTGACATGATAGTATACACAGAAAAACCTAAGGAATCCAGCAAGAAGCTTTTGGAAATCATCAGGCAATACAGTAAGGTGTCAGGCTATAAAATTAACATTCAAAAGTCAGTGGCATTCCTCTATGCAAACACTAAGTTAGAAGAAATTGAAATCCAGAAATTAATTCCTTTTACTATAGCAACAAAAACAATAAAATATCTATGAGTAAACCTAACCAAAGAAGTGAAAGACTTGTATACTGAAAATTATGAGTCACTACTCAAGGAAATAGAAAAAGACTCAAAGAATTGGAAAAATATTCCCTGTTCATGGGTTAGAAGAATTAACATCATTAATATGAATATACTATCCAGAGCCATCTACAAATTTAATGCTATCCCCATCAAGATCCCAACCACATTTTTTAGGAGAATAGAACAAATGCTACAAATGTTTATCTGGAACCAGAAAATACCTAGAAATGCCAAAGCAATCTTGAGAAAAAAAGAACAGAACTGGAGGCATCACACTCCCAGATCTCAAATTGTTTTATAGGGCCATTGTCATCAAAACTGCTTGGTACTGGAACATGAATAGACACACTGACAAGTGGAATAGAATTGAGAGCCCAGAAGTGAGCCCCCACACCTATAGACATCTAATCTTTGACAAAGGGGCCCAGACTATTAAATGGGGAAAGCAGAGTCTCTTCAACAAATGGTGTTGGAAACAATGGGTTGAAACATGCAGAAGAATGAAACTGAACCACTGTATTTCACCAAATACAAAAATAAATTCCAAGTGGATCAAGGACTTGGATGTTAGACCACAAACTATCAGATACTTAGAGGAAAATATTGACAGAACTCTTTACTGCATAAATTTTAAAGACATCATCAATGAAACAAATCCAACTACAAAGAAGACTAAGTCAAGTATAAACCTATGGGACTACATCAAATTAAAAAGCTTCTTCACAGCTAAAGAAACCACTACCCAAACCAAGAGACCCCTCACAGAATGGGAGAAGATCTTTACATGCCATACATCAGACAAGAGGCTAATGACCAACATATATAAAGAGCTTGCCAAACTCAACAACAAGACAACAAATAACCCCATCCAAAAATGGGGGGAGGACATGGACAGAATATTCACCACAGAAGAGATCCAAAAGGCTGAGAAACACATGAAACAATGCTCCAAGTCTCTGATTGTCAGAGAAATGCAAATAAAGACAACAATGAGATACCACTTCACTCCTGCAAGAATGTCATACATCAGATAAGGTAACAGCAGCAAATGCTGGAAAGGGTGTGGGGTCAAAGGAACCCTCCTACACTGCTGGTGGGAATGTCAATTGGTCCAGTCTCTGTGGAGAACAGTCTGGAGAACTCTCAGAAGGCTAGAAATGGACCTACCCTATGATCCTGCAATTCCTATCCTGGGGATATATCCTAACGAACCCAACACATCCATCCAAAAAGATCTGTGTACACATATGTTCTTGGCAGCACAATTTGTAATAGCCAAAACCTGGAAGCAACCCAGGTGGCCAACAACAAATAAGTGGCTGATCAAGTTGTGGTATATATACACAATGGAATACTACTCAGCTGTAAAAAATGGTGACTTCACCGTTTTCAGCTGATCTTGGATGGACCTTGAAAAATTCATGTTAAGTGAAATAAGTCAGAAATGGAAGGATGAATATGGGATGATCTCACTCTCAGTCAGAAGTTGAAAAACAGATTAGAAAAACAACAACAACAACAACAACAACAACAAAAACAAGTATAACCTGAAATGGAATTGGCATATTGCACCAAAGTAAAAGACTCTGGGGTGGGTGGGTGGGGAGAATACAGGTCCAAGAAGGATGACAGAGGACCTAGTGGGGGTTGTATTGTTATATGGGAAACTGGGGAATGTTATGCATGTACAAACTATTGTATTTACTGTTGAATGTAAAACATTAATTCCCCAATAAAGAAATTTAAAAAAATTGCTAAGAAAATAGAAATATAAAAAAAAATACTAGACTCCAATTATCACTATAGATACATTCTTAATGCATGAAGCTGAAATAGTATAAATCTAGAGCTCACTTCATGAGAGAGAGAGAGAAAAAAATGAGTGTGTTTTAAATCTTTACTGTATTCTCATTTATTTTTAAAATTTATAGTTGAAGAGTGGACAAAACAGCTCCATTTGTTAGACTACAATGTTAGTATATCCGAGGCCATAAGGAGCCAGGTTCAGTTCCTGGAACCACTGTAAACCAGAGCTTACTAGTTCTCTCTCACTCTTGTCTGCCTCCCTCTCTTTCTGTTTCTCCCAGTAAAGTAAACAAATAATTTTTAGTTTTATAGTTGTAAAATCTAAATAAAATGTCTATTATAAAGTATCATGAATGAACAGTTATATATTAACTTGTAAGTGGTTTTAGATACCAGCCTTCAGTGTCTATTAAAGAGAGATATCTTCTTATTTAAGAAGGTACTGTCAATGTAATTTTTTTCCAATTGAGCTTAGCAATAAATTATAAAAAAGCTAAAAATACCCACTAGATTACTATTTCTTTCTTTTATATTTTGTAAGAAACTTGTTGAAAGGGTCAAGAAAATAGCTAATCCCCCCCCCCCTTTTTTTTTTGCTATTTCTGTAATACAGGCTTGAGCATGGCTCTGACAACTCTGAAGGAAACTTTGGTGCTATAAGGTTTCATTTTCTCTTTCTTTCTGCCCCTCTGCCTCATTTTATTTGAAAAAAAAAAATAAGACTGGAACAGTGAAGTCATGGAGACTACAGAAAAAAGAAAAGGAGGGAGAAATAAAAGAAGGAGGGAAGGTGGGAGAGAGGGAGGAAGTAAGTAAGAAAGTCACTATCAGGCCAGCCCACCAGCTGGGGCCCTAGTCGAGGAGTCCTCAGATTGCCAAACAGACATGATGGGCCTAAACCTCAAATAAATCCCTCTCCCCAGTATTACCAGTCATCTCTATCAGGAACAACACAATACGGGGGCCTTTGTGGGCCCCCATATGACTTTGCCCTCAAGTTGGATCAACAATGGTAGAGAATGTTCTATCCTCTGAAGGGAGGATGGACAACATACTCTATGTTCCACCCATGGAAGATGGGTCCTTAAATCGGGGCAGCTTGGAATGCTCCTAGTCATGACCACAGAATGTGAGCTCAGATCTACAGGATATAGATGTCACATAGGCTCTTAAACTATGGGCCCCAGATCAGATCAGATGAAATCAATGGGGTTTACAGTCAACAATATTTATACACCTTTCTCATATTTGGGAGCTACTTTCTTCACTGATCCAGCTTTCTGGTCCTTTTCCCAGCCATGACATCATCTCCCCAGACAATAACTGGGATCCACCACTGGGATCAGATTTCAGGCTCAGAGGAAAAACAGGCAAATAAACAAACAAAAAAACAAAACACTACTATAGTCACAGGCCTTTTGGAATATAACAAAAATATGCCTACTAGCTATCTGTAAAACAGAGACCCCCCTCAACTCTTCCTATGCTCTATTCTAGCCTTTAGGTTCATGATTAGTCAACAACTTATTTGGCTTTATAGGCTAACTCTCTTTTCAGCCACCAGGTTCCAGATGCTAGCATGATGCCAAACAGACTTCCCTGGACAGAAAACCCACCAATGTGCCTTGGAGCCCTGTTTCCCCAGAGCCCCGCCCCACTAGAGAAAGAGAGAGACAGGCTTAGAGTATATGCCTGTCATGCCCATGTTCAGTGAGGAAGCAATTACAGAAGCCAGACCTTCCTTCCACCTTCTGTATCTCATAATGACCCTGGGTCCAAACTCCCAGAGGATTAAATAATAGGAAGGCTATCAGGGAATGGGATGAGATACAGAGTTCAGATGGTGGGAATTGTGAGGAGCTGTACCACTCTTATCCTATGGTCTTGTCAATGTTTCCTTTTTATAATTTTTTTAAAATCTGAAATCCAGTCCACATGGCTGATTATTATAGTACACTAATCTGGGGGTGAACCTAGGCTCAAGTCTTAAAATAAAAACAAGAATCTTTCTAAAGTTAATAGAGACCTCAGAGAACATACTGCAGGGAATACAGAATCTACTGATTCAGTCTAGGAGAGTTGCCAAACAAATAATAGCAAGAACAACAGAAATAGCTACATCAAAATAGGAGTGGAAGCGGGAGGGGGGAGTGCAATACCAGAGTTGCTACAGTATATTATCTACAACGACCATATTTTAACAACAAATTATGAGACATACAAAGAAACAGGAAAATATTGCCCATACAAAAGAAGAAAGCAGCCAACAGAAAAGGTCTCTGAAATGGCACAGATGTTGTCTTAGCAGATAAGAACTTTAAGTCAATTACTATAAATATATTCAAATAACTAAAGGAAATTATGTCTAAAGGAAACTGTGACAATGCTGTCTTTCTAAACAGAGTATATCAATAAACAAATAGGTTATTAAATGAATGAAACAGAAACTTTGGACCTAAAGAGTTGAATAAATGAAATGAAAATTCCATAAAAGGGCACATTCACAGGTTTGAACTCAGCTGAGAATTTTTTGTTTGTTTTTTTCAGGCTAAGAAGATAAATCTGGCAATTCATCAAAAGTCAAACATAACATTATAATGTGACCCAACTATTGTACTCCCAGGCATACACCCAAGTGAATTGAGATCATGCATCCATATAAAAATATGTACACACATGTTCTTATACTATTATTCAGAATAGCCCCCAAATATAAATTGAAATGCCCATTAACAGATGAATTTATAAAAACAAATGTGTCACACCTATACAATAAAATATATTTTATCATAAATAGGAATGAAATAACCATACCTTACCCAGAGAAAACAAAGACAGACACCTGACCAAAAAGACATATGCACACCAATGTCCATGGCAGCACAGTTTGTAACAGCCCAAACTTGGAAGCAACCCAGATATCCAAAGGCAGATGAATGGCTACATATACACAATGGAGCATTTTGCAGCTGTTAAAAATGATGAGGCCATCTCCTTTGTAATGTTGTGGTCAACAAAGGAATCATGTTGAGTGAAAAAAAAAAAAGACCAATATTGAATGATCTCACTTATAGCTGGAAATTAAGAACAAAGAACAGTAAGGGAAAATATAAGGTAAATCTGGACTGGGTGTGACATATTGCACTAAAGCAAAAGACTCAGAGAAAGGAGAGGCAGAGACAGGATGAAGGGACAATGGGATCCTGTTATGTCTCCTAGACACCAATTAAGAGGAGATAAAAGGTCCATCTATGTGTTAAAGATTATTCTGTAACCCACTATCCCCAAAGAATTTTTAAAAAAGAAGACTCTTTTAGAAGTATTTATATATATTTATACATAAATTATATGTATCATACTTTACATGTATACAGTTCTCTATGTCTTGTAAAAAAAAGTTTGAGACATTCAATTTTTCCCCTCTCATATTAAATAGTGATTTATATGACTACAAATTAATAGAAGTGTACATAAACACTATTCCTACCACCAAAAGACTGTTTCCCATCATCTCCCACCCCCAGTGAAGCCAAACTTCTACCTTTGCCCTCAACCCAGAGATTTTTACTTTGGTGCCCTACTCCAAATTCAGTCAAATCCTGCTTTGAGTTTACCTTTCTGTTCTTCTTCTCAACTTCTGTTTATGAGTGGGATCATCCCATACTTGTCTTTATCTTTCTGACTTAGCTCACTTAATATAATTTCTTCTAGCTCCAATACAAGATGGGTCAGAGAAGGTGGGTTCATTGTTCTTGATAGCTGCATAGTATTCCATTGTGTATATATACATCTTTCTCAGCCACTCATCTGTTGCTGTGCACCTGGGTTGCTTCCAGTTTTTAGCTATTATGAATTGTGCTGCTATCAACATAGGTGTATAAATGTCTTTTCGGTTGGGTGTTAGAGTCCTTGAGGCATATCCCTAAAAGAGGAATTACTGGGTCATATGGAAGGTCCATATCTAGCCTTGTTAGTGTTCTCTAGACTGCTCTCCACAGGGGTTGGACCAAGTTATATTCCCGCCATCAGTGCATAAGGGTTCCTTTGTCCCCAAAGCCTCTTCAGCATTTGTTGCTGCTATCTTTTTTTTTTTTTTATTTATTCTCTTTTGTTGCCCTTGATGTTTCATCACTGTAGTTATTATTGTTTTTATTATTGATGTCGTTGTTGTAGGTTAGGACAGAGAGAAATAGAGAGAGGAGGGGAAGACAGAGAGGGGGAGAGAAAGATAGACACCTGCAGACCTGCTTCACCGCCTGTGAAGCGACTCCCCTGCAGGTAGGGAGCTGGGGGCTTGAACCGGGAGCCATAAGCCGGTCCTTATGCTTTTTGCCACCTGTGCTTAACCTGCTGAGCTACTGCTGAATTCCTGCTGCTGTCATTTTTGATGTATGCCATTCTCACAGGGTGAGGTGGTATCTCAATGTTGTCTTTATTTGCATTTCTCTGACAATCAGTGACCTGGAGCAATTTTTCATGTGCTTGTTAACCTTTTGGATCTCTTCTGTAGTGAATGTTCTGTTCATATCCTCTGCTCATTTTTGGATGTGGTCATTTGCTTTTTTCTTGCTAAGTTTGCTGAGCTCTTTGTAGATTTTGGTGATTAGTCTCTTGTCTGATATGTGGCATTTGAAGATCTTCTCCCATTCTGTGAGGGATCTCTTGGATTGTGTGATGGTTTATTTGGCTGTGCAAAAGCTTTTCAATTTGATGTAGTCCCATTGAATTTATTTCTGTTTTACTCTTTCTTGCAATTGAGTTTATATCGTCAAAGATGTCCTTGAAGTTTAGGTGGGAAAATGTTTCACCAATGTTTTCCTCTAAGTAGTTGACAGTTTCTGGTCTAATATCCAGGTCCTTGATCCATTTGGAGTTGATTTTTGTTTCTGGTGAGATAAGGTGGTTCAGTTTCATTCTTCTGCATGTTTCAACCCAGTTTTCCTAGCACCATTTATTGAAGAGAGCCTCCTTCCTCCATTTAATACTTTGTGCCCCCTTATCAATGATTATATGTCCATAGATGTGGGGATGGATTAGATTTCTTAAATTGTCTTCAGCCAGTATGTCTTCTTTCAGTCTTTTGCCAAGTCAATCTGTGTGAGGCATACCTTTGAATCTTAGGCAGTAAGATAGTTTGTCTTAGTTTTTATGAATCCTTGCTTAGGACTTCAAGGTCAATCAGAGGTGAATGACTATGCTTTCTTTCTTCGGATTTTACTGAACTGGTATATTATTGGTCATGAGCACATAGGCCTCCATATGTAAACAGTTTTCTATATTTTCAGCAACATATCAGAGTTTTTTTGTTTTGTTTTGTTTGTTTTTAAATTTCCTTCAGTCATCTAGTTTTCTAAATCTTTCTTTTAAATTTCTGTCATGTCTCTACTTTGTTTCCTTTGAAGTTTATAGTCTTCGGCAGCTGTGAAGTTACATTGCTGCTCTTAGATTGCTATTGTTTCCAGTAATACCTCGGGGAAAGGGCTTTTTTTCACCTGGCCTGAGCTTCAAGGCAAATCAAATAGAAAACAACAACCTGGACATGGGAGTTTTGCAGGAGTATCTAATTTGGTGAAAAGATTGACTGCCCTCTAGAGATGAAGCTTTTACTGGAGTTCCAAAGAGGTCAGTGTTCTCTGCTGGCTGTGAGGCTATAGGCATTTCATGGCCTCTGCATTCCTGAAGAGGGGAGGGTGGAGGATGGAATATTTCCAAGTGAAAGTGAGACAGACTTCACTGTTTCTAAATGAGATTAAGTAGCTCTTAAATAGGCATTTTTAAATTATTTTATTTTCTTATTGGGGGATTAATAGTTTACACTTTGCAGTAAAAAACAGTAGTTTGTACATGTGTAACATTTCTCAGTTTTCCACATAACAATTCAACTCCCACTAGGTCTTCTTCTACCATTATTTTTCCAGGACCTTAACCCTCCTCACCACTTTTTTTTACTTTGGGGCAATACACGAAACTCCAAGTTCTGCTTTGTGTTTTCTCTTCTGTTTTTGTTGTCAAACTTCTGTCTATGAGTGAGATCATTCCATATCCATCCTTCTTTTTTTGACTTATCTCACTTAACAGGATTCCTTCAAGCTCAATTCAAGGTGAGGTGAAGAAGGTGAATTCATTGTTTTTAATAGCTGAGTAATATTTCATTGTGTATGTATACCACAACTTACTCAGCCATTCATCTGTTGTTGGACACCTGGGTTGCTTCCAGGTTTTGGCTATTACAAATTGTGTTGCTATGAACATAGATATACAGAAATCTTTTTGGATGGGTGTGTTGGGTTCCATAGGATATATCCCCAGGAGAGAAATTGCAGGGTCATGGGAGTAAGTCCATTTCTAGCCTTCTGAGAGTTCTCCAGGCTGCTCTCCACTGGGGTTGGACTAATTTACATTCTCACCAGCAGTGCAAGAGGGTTCTTTTGTCCCCACAACCTCTCCAGCATTTGTTGCTGCTACCTTCTCTGTTGTATGACATTCTCACAGGAGTGAAGCGGTATCTCATTATTGTCTTATTTGCGTTTCTCTGACATTCAGTGAATTGAAACATTTTTGTCATATTTTTGTTAACCTTTTGGATCTCTTTGGTGAATATTCTGTTCATATCCTCTATCTGGAACCAGAAAATACCTAGAATTGCCAAGACAATCTTGAGAAGAAAGAACAGAACTGGAGGAGTCACACTCCTAGATCTCAGACTGTATTATAGGGTCATTGTAATCAAAACTGCTTGGTACACAAATAGACACACCTAGTGGGAGTTGAATTGTTATGTGGAAAACTAAGAAATGTTACACATGTTCAAACTACTGTTTTTTTACTGCAAAGTGTAAACCATTAATTCCCCAATAAAGAAATAAAATAATTAAAAAAAATGCCTATTTAAGAACTACTTAATCTCATTTAGAAACAGTGAACTCTGTCTCACTTTCACTTGGAAATATTCCATCCTCCTCCCTCCCCTCTTCAGGAATGCAGAGGCCATGAAATGCCTGTATCCTCACAGCCAGTGGAATGGAATTGAGAGCCCAGAAATAAGTCCTGCACACCTATGGACATCTAATCTTTGACAGAGGCTTTCAGAATATTCAGTGGGGAAAGGAGAATCTCTCTCTCTCTCTCTCTCTCTCTCTTTTATCAGACAGAGTCTAATAACTAAAATACATATATAAAAAAAAACTCACGGGAGTTGGGCGGTAGCGCAGCAGGTGAAGCTCAGGTGGTGTGAAGCGCAAGGACCTGGGCATACGGATCCTGGTTGGAGCCCTTGGCTGCAACACCTGCAGGGGGGATCGCTTCACAGGCAGTGAAACAGGTCTGCAGGTGTCTATCTTTCTCTCCTCATCTCTGTCTTCCCCTTCCTCTCTCAATTTCTCTCTGTCCTATCCAACAATGAAAAAAATAACAATAATAATAACTACAACAATAAAAAATAGCTCACCATAATCAGCAACAAAATAAACAAACAAACAAATGACCCCATCCCCCCCCCCAAAAAACCCCAGACATTAAGTTGTTGCTGTTCTATAATTTTGGCTAAACTGCAGAATTCAAAATTTGTTAAATTTGATTGTAATTTTGTTGTTTATGAAATAGTGGGTTCACCAAGATTCACAGTGCATCATTTCAGCTAGAAAAATCTTAACCATACTTAGACATCTAAGAGAAACACACTCATGCTGCTAATTCTTGTGTCTGGATAGTAAATGACTTAATGTGTATAAAGTATTTAAAAGAGTTTCAAGCACACATTGAACATATTATAAGAATACAATTTATAAATGGTCCCTCTCAGTGTCATTATTCTCTCTTCCCCACACACAGGATATTCTTCCATTGAGTACTGTGAATAATAAATAGTCTGTTCAAAGATGTAATTCTATAAAGTAATTGGTAACTGAGAAAATTACCTAAGATGTTATTTTCAAAGACTTAATACAATAACTGATAACCAATGCCAAGAATCCCATGCCCTTGGAAAACACATTGCAAATAGTTAGCTTCTACTTAAACCTAAGAATAAAACTAGGGTTCGGCTAAGCAGTAAGTAGAAAAGAATTGACTATAATTAGAGAGGTACTAAATCATATTTATGGTAGCTCTATTTTTCAATTATCTTTTTTAAATTAAAAAGGAATTTTTTTTAACTTTAAAAAACCTAATTGGGGAAGATAGTATTTCTCTTTTTCCTCCTAATCCTGAACATTGGAGATTGTGGTTGTCTATACTCATGTTGCTAATGGAAATCTATCTTGATTAGGTGTGAGATTATAGAAAGAAATTAGAAGCATCCTATATTATACATTGGATTGTCAGAAAAGTCATGCTTCATTTTCAGTGTTTTTCTATGCAAAAATGCATCATCACTTCTCTGACAGCTCAATAATTTTGGCTTGTACATTTTATAAATGTAATTCACCATTTTTATGTAGATTAGGAAATCTTGAATTGGGTAGCATATTCTTGGTGAAGAGAAACACCTGTGGTGAAGTAGAGAGAATTATCATTTTTAGAACAGGAAATAGAAACAGAATAGTTTCCATCCTGTAAGAAGAAATAGCTTGAAATAGCTATTCCTGACAATCCATGACCATTTTGTATTATTACTATGAATATGAGTGCTTTCACATTTATGTGCTGATGAAACTTGCACATACATTATATGCCCTCCTATAAGCCATAAAGCAGAATTTTTAAACTGTGGTATTTAGAGTAATTCTTCAAGGCAACTTTTATTCTGTACACTTATTAAATGAGGAAAATAAATCCCAATAAGGCAATCAGTTTCTTCAAGGAGATACACCTATTTTTTTTTTTTTTTTGCCTCCAGGGTTATTGCTGGGGCTTGGTGCCTGCACCATGAATTTACTGCTCCTGGATGCCATTTTTTTCTCCTTTTGGTGCCTTTGTTGTTTTATCATTGTTGTGGTTATTACTATTGTTGTTGTGATTGATGTTGTCATTGTGAGATAGGACAGAGAGAAATGGAAAGAAAAGGGGAAGACAGACAGGAGGAGAGAAAGATAGACACCTGCAGACCTGCGTCACCACTTGTGAACTGACCTCCTGCAGGTGAGGAGCCTGGGGCTTGAACCGGGATCCTTATGCCGGTCCTTGCTCTTTGCGCCATGTGTGCTAACCTCCCACACCTAATATTTTTTAGACCAATAGGAAGTCAGATATTCTTCACCCAAAGTGTTATTGTTATTTAAGCATTCTGTGTCTCATATACCTGCAGAAGGACACTGCTAATCAATTTGCAACTTCAAAATGCCTGGATACTGATTTGTATTTACCACAGAATGTCCATTCAACACCTTAAAAAACAAATGTCAAAGGAAAATGACATAGAAATTATAAAAGAAACTTCTATGGGGCCGCCTGGTTCAGCACACACATTATAGTCACAAGGATCGAAGCACAGTTTCAATCCCCTGGTCCCCACTTGAAGGGAGAAACTTTCATGAGTGGTGAGATAGGGTCACAGGTATCTCTCAGTCTCTTTCCCACTCTCCCCTCCCCTCTCAATTTCTCTCTGTCTCTATCCAATACTAAATAAATAAGGTTAAAAGAAACTTCTACTGTTAGAATGTTAGCAGGTTCCCCAAAATTACATTAAGAAGGCTGAATGAAAAATTCACTACAGGAAAAGGGAATAGAAGGGTACAATGAAACCTGACTCATGGGGTTATTGCTGTGATAATTTCAGGTACATTAGCAGAATAACAGTTGCTTTCTATCCATGTACCCTAGTTGGGAAAATAAAGTTATATTTGAAAGATGAGTGCTGATAATTGCCTATGTGGACTTATTTTAAAGATAACACTATTGCTGAATTGAAACTTTACTGGTGGAAAATTGGTCAGTGTTAGAACAATTCTGGTGAATTTTATGAAATGGATGATGAGGAAGAAGAAAAACAGTTCTGTCTAAACATAAGTTAAAACAACTCTTGATGAATATAATCAGTAGTCTGGCTAAAGGTTTTTTGATTTTGTTCATTCTTTCAAAGAACCAACATTTACTTTCATTGATCTTTTGTATGGTTTTCTTATTTTCAATGTTATTTATATCTGCCCTAACTTTAGTGATTTCTGTCCTTCTGGTTGCTTTAGGGCTCCTTTGTTCTTTTTCTTCTAGGTCTTTAAGGTGTGCTTTTTCTTGTTTCCTAATGTGTGCTTGTATAGCTATGAACTTCCCTCTTAGTACTGCCTTAGCTGTGTCTCAAATATTTTGATAGCGTGTGTCTTCATTTTCACTGAACTGTCGAAACATTTTCATTTATTCCTTTATTTCCTCTTTGACCCAGAAGTTATTAAGTAGTGTACTGTTGGGCTTCCACATTTTGGAACTATTACTAATCTTTTGTTTATTGTTATGTGCTAGTTTAGTTCCACTGTGGTCTGAGAAGATGCTTGGGATGATTTCAATGCTCTTGAATTTGCTGATGCTGTCTTTGTGGCCTAACATATGGTCTGTCCTTGAGAATGACCCATGTGGATTTGAGTAAAATGTGCATTCCAGTTTCTTGGGATGAATGACTCTGACAATATCCAATAGTTCTAGTTTATCTATCTCTTCATTTAGCTCCCTTATGTCTTTATTGATTTTCTGCCTGGATGATCTGTCCAGTTGAGAGAGTGGGGTGTTGAAGTCCCCTACTATGACTGTGTTGCTGTTAATATATTGCTGTAGCTCTTTCAGTAGATTCTTGATGTATTTAGATGGCTTCTCATTGGGTACATAGATGTTAAACATTGTTAAGTCCTCTTGATTGACTGATCCTCTGAGCATTAAGTAATGTACATCTCTATCTGTTTCAGTTTTTTTAATTTAAAAGTCTATTATGTCATATATGAGAATAGCTATTTCTGCCCTTTCTTGTGGGCCTTTGGCTTATATGATAGTTTTCCATACTTTCACTTTGAGTCTATGTTTGTCTTGTTGAGTTAGGTGGGTTTCCTGTAGACAGAGTATTGTTGGGTTTTCTGATCCATCTTCCTACTCTGTGCTTTGTATTCTTGTAGATTTTTAGAG
Source organism: Erinaceus europaeus (assembly GCF_950295315.1). Lineage (NCBI taxonomy): Eukaryota > Metazoa > Chordata > Mammalia > Eulipotyphla > Erinaceidae > Erinaceus > Erinaceus europaeus. The sequence goes on from NC_080162.1 coordinate 62,789,076, forward strand.
TGTTTTGATATATGGCATATTTATGGTGGTCTGACTGTTTATAGGAGACCTTTCACAATTTCTTTCAAGGCAGGTTTAGTGATAATTTACTCTTTCAACTTTTGCTTGTCTGAGAAGGTTTTTATGCCTCCATCTAATCTGAATGACAGTCTAGCAGGATACAGTAGTCTTGGTTGAAAGCCTTTCTCACTGAGAAACTTGATAGTTATCTTGCAGTTCCCTTCTAGCCTGTAGTATTTGTGTGGAGAAGTCTGCTGCTAATCTTATGGGTTTTTATCTGTAGGTGACTCTTTGTTTTTCTCTTGCAGCATTCAGGATCCTTTTTTAATCCTTATTCCTTTCCATTCTAAATAGGATGTGTCTTGGTGTCTTTAAGTCTGTGTTAATTCTGTTTGGGACCCTCTGGGCCTCTTGATCCTCTTTGTCTTTTATGTTGTCTAGACTAGAGAAGTTCTCAGCTATTATGTCCTGAATAATACTTTCTTCCCCTTCCTCTCATTCTTCCTCTGATAAGCCAATAATGTGTTGCTGGGCTAATGATGTGGGTGTTTCTTCCTGGGCACATGCTCTCTGGGTTGGAGAGAACTTTACTGGAGCCAACTTGGGCTGCTGTTTACTCAGCAACTCGGGAGAGAGACCAGGAACTCGTGGCGGAGTGGGAATGCGATGCAGTGCCTTTACTGATCAGAGACAACGCCTTTATATGTTTCTTTAACTGGAAGTGGGAAGTGGGAAAAGAAAATGGCTAGGAGACGGGGTGGAGAAAAGAAAAGCTAGAAAGCTTCCATAGCAGCTGGTGCAAATATTCCAACCAGTGGGATTAATCAATACCCTGCAGGCAGGGTGGGTCTCAGGAAAAACAATGATTATGTAAATAGACCACAACATCAACGATGAAGGGGAGCTGGCGTAATACCCAACAATGTGTATATTTCTTTTGAAGTCATCCCATAGGTCTCTGTTGTTGTTTTTAGTATCTCTTAATCACTTTTTGAGATCTCTTACTTCTTTTTTTAGTTGTCTCTAATTGTCCTCATTCTTGATAATTCTATTTTCAGCCTCATTTGTTCTATTCTCTCTCCCCTCTACTGTTTTCTGTAGTTCATCTATTTTGTTACTCTGTTCTGATACTGTTTTAGCTTGTTCAGATAGTTATGCTCTTAGCTCAGCTATTTCAGCTTTTAGAGCTCTAATAACCTTGAGATAGTGTTTTTTTCTAGAGTCTCATTTGTGGATTCTGCATTTCTGATGACAATTCTTTCAAACTCTTTACTCACTTCTGTGACTATGTCCTTAACTAGTGTTTGATTGTTGATTTCATTATTCTGCGCTTCAACCATTGTGTGGCGGGGGTTAGCTAGATTTTTATCCTGCTTCATTTCTCCAATATTTTTTCTTGGTTTAACCATTCTGTATAGTATGTTATGAAGTCCCTCTCTCACTACTTTTCAAATTACTGATCATTCTTGCTTGGATTGACTTGTGTCTAAATAAGGTACTTAAAGAGTTCACAGTTGCAGAAATTAACAGTTGCTTCAATATTATTTCAATCTCTGAGTTGGAGTATATGGCTGTTAAAACATCCCAAAAGATCTGTATACACATATGTTCTTAGCAGCACAATTTGTATAGCCAAAACCTGGAAGCAACCCACCACTAGGCCACCTGGGTGTAGATCTTCTCCTGAGTTTCCTTGTCAGTTTTCTGCCACCTGATGTCAACATGGGGCCTCCCCCATGCTGCTTCAGCCTATGAGGGCAGTAGCAATGGAGACTCACAGTTGCATTTGTTGAGTCTTTGGGGAGTTGTCTCCTCCCTTCAGCAGTCTTTTTCTTGGTTAAACAGACTGGAGGTGATGCCTCAACCGGTAAACTGCTAGACTGTTACCAGCTGTTCAGGAACAGAAACAGGCTGTAGCAACAGGAATCTCTCCTTAGGCTCTTCTTTGTCCACGAGCCACACATGCGTGCACTCAGTGGTGATTTGGTGGTTTCCCAAAGTCGTTCTAGTCCTGTCTTGTTGTGGTCCCATTCAGTCTTTTTATTAAAATGTTTCAAGAAGGAGTTGGGTGGTCGCACAGTTGGTTTAGCACACATGGCGCCAAGCACAAGGACTGGCACATGGACCTGTGCAAGGATCCTAGATCGAACCCCCAGGTCCTCACGTTCAGGGGAGTTGCTTCACAGACAGTGAAGCAGGTCTGCAGATGTCTATCTTTCTCTCCCCCTCTGTCTTCCCATCCTCTCTCCATTGCTCTCTGTCCTATCCAAAATTGATGACATCAATAACAACAACAATAATAACTACAACAACAATAAGAAAATATAAAGGTCAACAAAAGGGGGGGGAAATAACTGAATTGAAAATAAAATAATTTCTTTTAAAAAATAAAATGTTTCAAGATTAAGTGAGAAATTATTCCCAGATGGTACATTTAGGAAATGTTCTACAATGAATGATGTGACTCAAGTAAAGCTATATCTTTGTCTTCTCCATCTAATTTTATTGTATTTTATTTAGATTGATATGCATGGATTTTTCTATCTGCTTTACTTTCTTTCAACTGTAAACACTATTTAAATGGCAACTCCATAGAGTTGCCATTTAAATACCTCTTAGAGTAGTTTTACAAGAACTTTGCAATATATCAGGGCCAAAAAGTCCTTTGATTTGAAAATACCTTTCATATCCATTCAGGAAGACGTGATCTGAGGAAAGTACAATAATAAATACATAATAATCAGGTTTTCTGGACCCGATTAAAAGCATGGATGAAATAAAATTACCTCCAAGTATTTATTACCTGTCTCCTCCATACTTTAAAGAAAAAAAAAATATATATATATTTAAGAGACTGAGAAAGACATTAGAGCATTACTTAGCTTTGGTATATGTGGTGGTGAAGACTGAATGTGGGGCCCTAGGCATGCAAGTCCTGTGCTCTACTGTTCATCTATCTCTTTAGCTCAACATACTTTTAAAAAAATTATTTATTTATAAAATGGAAACACTGACAAGACCATAGGATAAGAGGGGTAAAAATTCCCACCACCAGAGATCTGTATCCCATGACCTCTCCTGATAGCTTTCCTATTCTTTAACCACATGGGAGTATGGACCCAGGGTCACCATGGGGTGCAGAAAGTGGAAGGTCTGGCTTCTGTAATTGCTTCCTCAATGAACATGGGCTTTTCAGGTAGATCCATACTCCCAGCCTGCCTCTCTCTTTCCCTAGTGGGGCAGTGCTCTGAGGAAGCAGATCTCTGGGACACACTGGTAGGGTCATCTGTCTAGGGAATTCTGGTTGGCATCAGGGTAGCATCTGGAACCTGGTGGCTGAAAAAGAGTTAACAAATAAAGCCATAAAAATTGTTGACTAATGATGAATGTAAAGGCTAGAATATTGCAGATGAATATTTGGGGGTCTCCACTTTGGAAATAGCTAGTAAGTCTATTTTTAGATGTATTCCAAAGGGCCCATGAATTTATTAGTTTTTTCCTGAGCCTGACATCTGATATGCAGGTGGACCCAAGTTATTGTCTGGGGAAAGGACGTCATGGCTGGAAAAAGGACCAGAAAACTGGACTAGGGAAGAGAGTAGCTCCAAAATATGGGAAAAGTGTATAAATACGGTTGATTGGAAACCCTATCAATTTGATCTAGGACCCATATTCAGCATAGGGACATATGCAACCTCTACATCTCTGTAGGTCCTAATTTGCATTCTGTTGTCATCAGTAGGACCATTCTGAGCTCAGCATACGTTCTAAGCACTAATAGTCAACTAAGTTAAACAGAAACAGAGCAAACAAGTTTCTAAACTATACACATTTAATCAGTCCTTTGTACCCCTTACTAGCTTTAAAGATTACCCTGCTCCTCTGTGAACTCATGAAGAAAAGAAACATCTCTGTTACCTTATTTCTGTTCTCCAGTCTCGCATTTCATTTACTACATACTCCAAAATGTATATTAAGTTCTTTTAAAGTTTATTTTCACTAATTTGTGTCTCTTGTCTCTTAAAAACTGGACTTGATAATAAACCAATATCAGAGTTATAGCTATTTCACCCTAAGTGCATCTTAAAGTCACATTTCTTTTGTTCTCTGAGACCCTAAGAGCACATGTATTTCTCTGAGAAATGGATAAATCTACAAATTCATGATGAGTCCTTCAAGTAAAAGAAGGGAAAAGTGGATCCATTTAGGCAGACAATAAAAATTAAGTTACTTCTATTTTGACTAAAAAAAACATCTTATTTTATGAGAGAATTTCAAAACTGCAAATTACAATTTGAAATGATAGCTGAAGGGCATAATCTACAGGAAGGCAATTTTTGTAAGATATATTAAGCTTAAACTTTTCTATTATATTTGATGAGATGTAGAATTATAGCATTTTAAAACTTAAAATAAGGAAGGGGCCTTTGAGAACTCCCACTGATAAGCAAATCACAAAAAGGAAATCCTCTTCTATATGTAAAAATGCAAATTTGCCTTTGAAAGATGGAACAGCCTTTCCCCAGAGGTCCATGAATAGAGAAGGACTTTCAAATAAAGATATCAGTAATAAAAATTTTAGTTCACTTAATATCTTGTTAAACACACACATACATGCCACAAGTAAAAAAACAGGCTTCTGTCAGGTGATAGCCCTGCCAAATATATTGCATGTTGCCATGGCTCTACAATGGGATTGCAAGGTAGCTAGTCATAAGGAGAAGCCTTGCTTTGCATCTCCCATATCCTTTCAGTTTGAGAAGTCTCTTCATTTTGTTGTGTTTTGGTTTAATTATCTATCCTGAAACCAAATAAATAATCTGAGGGCAGAGAGGTATATAATTGCTATAAGAGAAATAGCAAAAGGTTAAGAATCAAACTGTCCCAAGTTTTTTGCAGAAGTTACAGTTAGATACAATATCTAAATATCTGGTACACAGTAGGCAGTCACTTACCATTATTTAATTAGTGCATGGAATTGACTACTTTTACATATAAGTGTAATTTTTCTTTTTTTAAATTTTTATTTATAAAAAGCAAACATTGACAAGAACCATAGAATAAGAGGGGTACAACTCCACACAATCCCTACCACCAGAGCTCCGTATCCTATCCCCTCCCCTGATAGCTTTCCTATGCTTTATCTTTTTGGGAGTATGGACCCAAGGTCAGTGTGGGATGCAGAAGGTGGAAGGTCTGGCTTCTGTAATTGCTTCCCTGCTGAACATGGGCGTTGGCAGGTTGATCCATACTCCCGTTAGCTGCTATTTTTCAGTTTTAATATGGATTGAGTTGTGGCCCCATTGACATTACTTATTGTGTAAATTAACATTAAACAGTTTTCACCTATATCCTAATCCAGAATTGTTGAAAGCTGTCATATTCCAAGGTGAGAATTTAGTTATTCATCTAGCAAAATAGTGCACAAGAACACACGCAAAGGCTCTACTTCACTGAGCAAAATTGTCACTTTTACATGCTATTCCCTAAATACATAGGTGTTACTCTGATGAACATCATGAGCAATAAAGTAAATAAATAAATAAATAAAATGCTGAATACTACTTTGTGTCAAGAACTTTACAAGATGTCTGGATAGCTAACCAGATGATGATAATCCTAGACTTCATGGACTTTCTTGCATCATAGAAAAATAAAATAAATTAAAACAAAATAGCAGATATTTGAAAATGCTTGTAATTTATCCATAGTTTTTTTTCCTTTTTATCCTCTCAATAATTTAATGATTAATTTCCTCAGAGACTAGTTCCCAGTGATAGTACACTAGCTATTTCCTGTTGGTGTAATAAGATTGCAAGACCATATGTCTTAATTCTTATATAATTCCATATTGCCCAAAATGAACCCAATAACCTGAATAAAGATTTCTGAGCAAAGAAAAAAAAGGTGAAGGGTACTACAATTGGTTCACATGGGGCATGAACATACCATAAATAATGTGCTGTAAAAATGTGTTCTCGTTTTTCACACTGATCAATTTCACTTTAATAACTGAGAGGGAATGAGCCCAGGAATATCCATTGTGATCTGGTACAGTTGGTCATGCAGGTTGTGTCTATTAGAAGGAAAATACTGGTCAGTCTGCACAATTAAATTCTGCTTTATAGAAATTTAGGCTAAAACTGATATTATTTAGAATTTTTTGATATCTACAAAGCTATATGTTACGCATGTGCCATCTGATCTGGAAATTCTATTCCTAGACAAGGATGCAATAAAAACATATATTGTGCTTACCAGATAATTTGTAAAAAAATTTCATGGCCACCACTAACTTAAATAGGAAACAACCCAATTATTCAGTAACTAGTAAATTGGTAAATCAGTTTTGTCAGACTCCAGCAAAGGTTGGTACTTACAATAAGCCAGAATTATAACATCTTGGACTAATCTCAGGAACACAATGTTTAACGAGAGAGGCCAGACCCAGAAGTATCTATTGCTTATTTTTGCTTTTTTCTTTTTTAAACATTTTTTTAGATATTTATTTATTCTCTTTTGTTACCCTTGCTGTTTTATTGTTGTTGGATAGGACAGAGAGAAACGAAGAGAGAAGGGGGAAAACAGAGAGGGAGAGAGAAAGATAGACACCTGCAGACCTGCTTCTCTGCTTGTGAAGGGACTCCCCAGCAGGTGGGGAGTGGAGGGCCAGGATTCTTAAGCCGGTCCTTGTGCTTTGCGCCACATGTACTACCGCCGGACTCCTGCTTTTTTCTTTCTAAACAGACTAATTAATCTGTGCTGTTAAAGGCTGGTAACCCTTGGGAGAGGTGGGAACACAGGAAGTTTCTGGGCTGCTAGAATGCTCTACATTGTGACCTGGATGGTGGCTTTGTAAATATTCTCAGTTTGTAAAAATCAATTTGTAATTATTGAAATGATGAATTAATATTAGTTTGTTCACTTTTCAGTATATATGTCACACTTCAGAGAAATTTCCCAAAGTTTAAGTCTCACTCATTACAGATGGGGGTGGTGCATAGGAATTAGAGAACTCAGCGATCCCGGTTCGAAGTCCCCGGCTCCCCACCTGCAAGGGAGTCATTTCACAAGCGGTGAAGCAAGTCTGCAGGTGTCTATTTTTCTCCCCCTCTCTGTCTTCCCCCCCTCCATTTCTCTCTGTCCTATCCAACAACAACAACATCAATAACAACAGCAACAATCATTACAACAGTCAAACAAAAAAGGCAACAAATAAATATTTAAAAAAATAATAAAAAAAGGAATTGGAGAACTAGTAAAAAATTATCTAAGAAAGAAGATGATTATCCTTGCAAAAAATTGAATAAATCAAGACAAAAAGAAAAAGAAGCAAGCAAACTGTAAGACTTGTGAAAAATATGGTGGTAATCTTTGGGAGGTTGGAGGGTGGGGAAATGAAACTTTGGTGGGGTGTGTAGTGTGGAACTGTACATTGTAATCTTATAATCTTGTAACAAACTATTAATAACAAATAAAAAAAATACTAAAAAAAATAACCTATGAGGTAAAGGTGAACCTGACCACTGTAGTTCAAGATCAGCACCTTCCTTTAGCTCCTGATTTTCAACTTTTCATTTTGGAGATAATTGAATCCAGTGGCTAATGCCAGTGAGCCCCAGTAATTAAATTAGCATTTGTTTGCACATAGTCCTTTTTTGTACTCTTTTAATTCTTTGCATGCCCTTTGGCAGTAAACCAGACAACGTAACATTTTAGTTAAAAGTCTCTCCAGTTTTAAGTAAGCAAGACGTTTATACATTATGTTTCAGTGACAAGGCTCGACAGGATTGTTTAGCTTTAAAGGAGAAGGAAATCAGAATCATGACTTTTTTTTTTTTACCACAAAGAAGTCCATCATTGTTATGAAGGTATCAATTTATTTTTCAGTTTGTTAAAAAATATTTCATATAACCCATATCCTGTATTTAAATGTCGTGAGGAGGATGAGGGTGTGGGTGTGGGGGGTAAAATGTAACCCCACATTATATGACACCAAAGAACTAACCATTAAGGGGCTGTGTGGTGACACCTGACTGAGCGCACATTATAATGAGCAAGGACCTGGGTTTGATACCCTTCCCCCATCTCCCCACCTGGGGGCAAAGCTTTGTGAGTGGTAAAGCAGGGCTTCAAGTATCCGTCTGTCTCCCTCCTCTATCACCCCTTCCCTCTTGACTTCTGGCAGTCTCTAGACAATAAATAAAAGTAATTTTTTAAAAAAAGGACTAAAACTAGGTAAATACATTTAGTGACAAAAAATATCTGAAATAATGTTCCACACCATAATTATCAAAGGGCCTTAAAATAACTGAATCGTTCTCTCTAGTAATCAGAGGGCCTTTTGGGAGAAACTAATAATTATGCTTGCTTGTAAAAAATCAGGTGGATGTCTCCAACAGTAAAGGAAATAGATCTTGAGGGAACAGACTCTATCAAGTTATCACTGCGAAAGTGTATGCTGTGTGGGGTCTTCTGGGGAAGAGGGAGAGTGAGAGTTAAGAAAAGCAAGGGAGTTTCAGAGTAGACTGTATGAGAGGTGTTGGTGTTGTACCTTTGCTGGCCAATTTGTTCTTTCTCTAGCTTCTCTTAGTGCTGACTCATGCTTCTTCCCTTTTTTGAGACTATCCCTCAATTTGTAAGAGACACCTCACCCAGAATTATCTGTGAAGTTACAAATCTCACCTTCTAAGGAAACTTGTGGTCAATAACTGATCTAGTGACTCAGAAATCGGCTCTTTGCTTCAAGATGAGGAGAGCATGTGATGTTGCTCATCCTATGAAATCCAGTGGATCGGGGTGAGCCTGGACTACTGGCCCAGACCACATCTACACCTAGACCTTTCCTCCTGGCCTGTCTTACTTCTCTTACTCCTTTTCATCTGAGAGCATCTTCACTAAATTAATAAAGAATCTTCTTTTCCCCATTCTTCTTCTTCTTCATCATCTTCTCCTTCTCCTTCTCCTTCTCCTTCTCCTTCTTCTTCTTCTTCTTCCTCTTCCTCTTCCTCTTCTCCTTCTCCTTCTCCTTCTTCTTCTTCTTCTTCTTCCTCTTCCTCTTCCTCTTCCTCTTCCTCTTCTTCTTCTCCTCCTCCTCCTTCTTCCTCCTCCTCCTCCTCTTACCCCCTCCTCCTCCTCCTTCTTCCTCCTCCTCCTTCCTCCTCCTCCTCCTCCTTCTTCTTGCATAGAGTGAGAGATGAGCCAGAAATAGAGATGGAGAGAGACAGAGAGACACCTGTAGCACTGCTTCACCACTTGTGAAGCTTTTCCCCAGCAAGTGAGGACCAGGGGCTTGAATCTATGTCTTTCCACATTGTAGTGGGTGCACTTAACCAGGTACACCACCACCTGATTAACTACTAATTTACAGATATAAGAAGGTCTGCCTCAGAATTTATATTTTAGAATCTGACCTAAAATTTCGGTTTTGATTTTGTAATAGAGAGCTATTGAAGAGTTTTAATCAGTAGAGTGATTCAATCATAATGGCTTTTGTAAAGTTAGCACTGTCATATTTTAAACATACTTTTGAAGAAATTTTATGATTTATTTTAGATCTAAAACATACTATTTTTAATCATCTTCTAAGATTATACAGATTTTTATTGCACTAAATTAAAAAAGTGGCAGGTAGGGGTTGGGGAAAGGTAGATTTTCAGCTCCACTATAGGGAGTGGGAGTAGGGCCACAGATTTTTGGTGGCAGGAGCAGTGTTAATATACACTCCTAATAACTTATAGTCTTATAAATCACTATTTAACCAATATGAGAGGGGAAAAAGAGATTGAATGTATTGAACTTGTTGATGCATAGACCCCAGTTCTGAGTATGTATTCCTTCACTTTAAGCACTTAAGGTTTCAAATTGGTAAACTGATTGAATATTAACAGTAGGCTGAAATTGTTAATGCACTTCTAATAATGACTTTTTTTTTAAATGTTATATCTCCTATAATCTTAGGCCAGGGAAACCAGAAGCAACTGGTATTGTCAGTATATAATACACAGTTATTTGTAAATAGCATTAAATGACATAAATCATGGCAATATCTTATATGGGACACTAAATCCTAACCATGAGATTTTCAAAGTAAACCAAATTCCCAAATAATTTGATTATAACAATAACTACTGCTTTTTTAAACTCTAAGGTAGCAGTAACCTTCCCCATCCTCTATAAAGCCCTTATTTCTCCCAGTCCTGGAACATGGGCGTTGACTGGTCAATGCATACTCCCAGCCTGCCTCTCTCTTTCCCTAGTAGGATGGGGCTCTAGGGAAGCAGAGCTCCAGGACACGTTGGTGGGGTTGAATGTCCAGTGAAGTTTGCTTGGCATCATGCTAACATCTGGAACCTGGTGGCTGAAAAAGAGTTAACATGTAAAGCTAAACAAGTTGTTGACTAATCATGAACCTCAAGGCAGGAATAGTTCAGATGAAGAGTTGGGGGGTTCTCTATTTTGTAGATAGCTATTAGGCATATTTTAGTTATATTCCAAAGGGCCTGTGACTATACTAGTTGTTTTTTTCCCCCCTGAGTCTGAAATCTGATATGCAGGTGAATGCAAGTTACTGTCTGGGGAGATGATGTCATGGCTGGAAAAAGGACCAGAAAGCTGGATCAGGAAAGACAGTAACTCCCAAATATAGGAAAGCTGTATAGATATTGTTGACTGTAAACCCCATTGATTTGATCTGATCTGGGGCCCATAGTTAAAGAGCCTATGTGATATTTGCTTTCTATAGATCTGAGCTCATAATCTGTGGTCATGAGTAGGAACATTCCAAGCTGTCCTGATTTCAGGACTCATCTTCTTTGGGTGGAACATAAGTATGTTGTCCATCCTTTCTTCAGAGGATGGAACATTCTTTACTGTTGTTGATCCAAGTTGAGGGCAAGGTCCTATGGGGACCCACAAAGGGGTAGATTGTGTCATTCTTGATAGAAATGACTAGTAATATTGGGGAGAGGTATTTATTCAAATTCTAGGCCCATCATGTCTGTTTGGCAATCTGAGGACTCCTTGACTAGGGCCCCAACTGATGAGGTGGCCTGATGGTGACTAAAGAGTCATCATTAAAGTATGCCAGTCTCTTGCCCTTATTCAGCTTTTGCAGTCCTTGCTTTGATAAGGTTAGCTTTGGAGTGAGTGAGAGAAGTGTAATAGGAAGTAGATGAGGAGGGCATCTAAGTCTAAGTAAACACAATTTCATTATGAACTTTATTTTGACTGACTACAGACCATTGTGTACTTTTGCTTTCAGGTATATATTTTGCCCTAATTTATGGATACATGTGAACATATGGTCTATCTCATGGGACCTGGTCTATATCTAGGTTTTGAGACTTTGTTAGGAAGTGAAACAACTGGAATGGAATTAGAAAATACTATGAAAGGAAAGGTCTCACCCAAGTAATGAGACTGAAGGGTTGACATTCCATGCCTGACATCTCTGGACACAGTCTGAAGTGAAGCATACTGAGGTGGTATTCCTTGTCTTGATTAGGTTGGGGTCGGCAGATGCAATATCATTTTTTATGAATTGAGAGAAGAATGAAGGAAAGTGATCCCCATCCTAGAGGTTCCAGGACTGAGGGAAATATAGGCTCTATAGAGGAAGCAGGTGGTTCCTGCAGTCTTAGGGTTTAAGAAGGCAATAGATAATTGTTGCTATAATCATATTATTTAGCAATTGGGTTAACTTTGAAAAATCTCTTTGTTAGGATTTACTGCATGGACAGCATCACCATAATTTATGTCCTTTGGCATTATATGTGTATAGCTGTGCCACACAGAAGCTGTGCTTCTGTTCTTCCTGGTGTAAGCTTTTAGGAGAGTCAACATATGGAAGACTCAGCCTATGGTCTGTGCATTAAAAATTTTTGAGACATTCAATCAATTTTATCCTCTCATATTAATTAAATAGTAATTTATATAACTAAAAATTAATAGAAGTGTACATAAACACCATTCTCACCACCAAAAATCTGTGTCTCATCACACCCCCCTGCCCCAAGTGAAGCCGAATTTCTGCCCTCGCCCTCAACCCAGAGATTTTTACTTTGGTGCCCTACTCCAAATTCAGTCAAATCCTGCTTTGAGTTTACCTTTCTGTTCTTCTTTCTCAACTTCTGTTTATGAATGGGATCATCCCATCTTTCTGACTTAGCTCACTTAACATAATTTCTTCTAGCTCTGTCCAAGATGGGTCAGAGAAGGTAGGTTCATTGTTCTTCATAGCTGCACAGTATTCCATTGTATATATATATATACCATATCTTTCTCAGCCATTCATCTGTTGTTGAGTACCTGGGTTGCTTCTAGGTTTTAAATATTACGAATTGTACTGCTATGAACATAGGTATATAAATATCTTTTTGGTTGGGCGTTATGGAGTTCTTGGGGTATATCCCCAAGAGACAAATTACTGGGTCATATGGAAGGTCCATGTCTAGCATTGTGAGAGTTCTCCAGACTGCTATCCACAGAGATTGGACCAATTTACATTCCCACCATCAGTGCAGAAGGGTTCCTCTGTCCCCACAGCCTCTCCAGCATTTGTTGTTGCTGTCCTTTTTGATGTATGCCATTCTCACAGGGGTGAAGTGGTATCTCAGTGTTGTCTTTGTTTGCATTTCTCTGACAATCAGTGACCTGGAGCAATTTTTCATGTGTTTGTTATCATTTTGGATCTCTTCTGTAGTGAATGTTCTGTTCATATCCTCTGCCCATTTTTGGATGGTGTCATTTGCTTTTTTGGTGCTAAGTTTGCTGAGCTCTTTGTGTATTTTGGTGATTAGTCTCTTGTCTGATGTATGGCATGTGAAGATCTTCTCCCATTTGTGAGGGATCTCTTGGATTGTGTGATAGTTTATTTGGCTGTGCAGAAGCTTTTCATTTGGTAGTTCCATTGAGTTATATATGTTTCAGTGTTTCTTGCAATTGGGTTTGTTTCATCAAAGATGTCCTTGAGGTTTAGGTGGGAAAGTGTTCCATCAGTGTTTTCCTCTAAGTGTTTGATAGTTTCTGGCCTAACATCCAGGTCATTGATCCATTTGGAGTTGATTTTTGTTTCTGGTGAGATAAAGTGATTCATGTTTCAACCCAGTTCAACATCTCTACTTTTCCCAGCACAATTTATTGAAGAAAGCCTCCTTCTTCCATTTGATGCTTTGGCCCCCTTATCAAAGATTAGATGTCCATAGGTATGGGGATTTATTTCTGGGCTTTCAATTCTGTTCCACTGTTCTGTGTGCCTATTTTTGTCCAATACCAGGCTATTTTGATGATGATGACCTTATAATATAGTTTGAGACCTGGGAGTGTGATGTCTTCATTTCTGTTTCTTTTCCTCAAGATAGTTTTGATAATTCTAGATGTTTTCTGGTTCCAGCTAAATGACTGTAATTTTTGTTCTATTCTCTTAAAGAAGCTTGGTGGAACTTTGATGGGTATCACATTAAATTTGTATATGGCTCTGGGGAGCAGATCCCTCTTTCTACTATCACTGTTTATCTCAGGAACAGTACCATGAACACACTTGTGGGCATCTCCAGGACCTTGCCCTTTACGTGGAACAAAACTAGTAGGGACTGCCCCGATCTTTGAAGGGACACTGGGTCAACATACTCTGCCATTCAAGGAAGACTCATCCTGAAATGAATGTAACCTAGAATGTTCCTAGCTATGACCTCTAATGCAAGCTCAGACCTACAGAGATACAGAGATTACATAGGCTCCTGTGCTGAATATGGGTGCCAGATCAGATCAATGGAGTTTATAGTTTATGGTATTTATATGTTGGGGCTATGTGTAAGCATGATAGATTTTAGGGAGAACTTCCCCCATCCTTGGATGGAGGTCTGAAAAGATACCCTTTTGTGAGTCTCTCTCAACTGAGGTGAGCAAAGGGGAGAAACCGTCTCTCAGACTAAAGTTTCCCTTCTTGACTCTCAAGCCCACAGAAACCTCAATACTTCTCCCCATTAACTGCAGGCCACATGGCCGCCTACTTTAAGATTCACTTACTCAAAGTTCACCTCACCTTCTGATCACAGAGGAGAACACACCTTATCACACACTCCATCATATACCTCAGACCCCAGACAAGAGAAATTCCAAACTATATGGCCTTTTGATGTCCATCTTCTTTCTGTCTCACCCTACTGGTTTAACCCCTATGCTTCTCTCAAAAACCTTTGGATAATTAAGTTGCTTGCATCATGAAGAATAACTGTCTTGTATCTCATCAATTCCTGTCATACCAGCCCCCTGCCATAGGGGCAAGCTGACCTTTAAGAAACCTGTAATTTCTGACATGTTTGAAATATGTTCTTTGTTTGGTTTTCTATTTAAACCTTTGCCCACCTGCTAATAAAGGAGATCTGAAATTTGAGAGCACATCATTTCTCCCCGGTGTCTTTGCTTCATGTTGTCTCTTGAGCAAGCGAAAAAGAGCCAGCCAGGGGTCCTTCCTGCTGGAGATCACCCTGCCAGAATGCCGACATGTATATACTTTTCCCATAATCAGGAGCTAACCTCTTTCCAGATCCAACTTTCTACTCCTATGTCCAGTAGTGACATCATATCCCCAGACTATACCTTTTTTTTTTTTTTTAAGATTTTATTTATTTATGAGAAAGATAGGGGAGAGAGAGAGAAAGAACCAGACATCACTCTGGTACATGTGCTGCCAGGGATCGAACTCAGGACCTCATGCTTGAGAGTCTAGTGCCTTAGCCACTGCGCCACCTCCTGGACCACTCCCAGACTATACCTTTACCCCACCTGCATATTAGCTGTTGGGTTCAGGCAAAAATTAGTAAAGTCATGGGCCCCTTAGAACATAACTCAAATAGACTTGCTAGCTTTGAAAATGAAAACCCCAAAATCTCATCTGGTATATTCTTATTATTAGGATCTGATTATTAAAAAATGTATTAACTTTACATCTTAATATTTTTTCAGCCACCAATATGCAGATGTTATTTACCATGATGCCAATCTGACTTCCCTGGTTGTACCCTAGAACCTCATTTCTCCAGAGCCCTGCCCACTAGGGAAAGATAGAAACAGGGTGGAAGTATAGCTCAACCTGCCAATGCCAATGTCCAGTGGAGAAGCAATTACAGAAGCCTGACCTTCCACCTTTTCCACTCCATAATGATCTTGATTCCATACTCCCAGAGGGATAAAGAGTAGGAAAGCTTCCAGTGGAGGGGATGGGATGCAGAACTCTGGTGGTGGGAATTGTGGGGAGTTGTACCACTCCTATCCAGTGAACTTGTTGATCATTATTAAATCAATAAAAAAAGAAAGAAAAAAGGATACACTGCTTTTAAACATTCTTCTGAAATAGCTTATTGATGTCCAATTTAAGGGAGATTGTGTGTGTATGTATGAGATAGATAGGCAGACAGAGAGACAGACAGACAGGGATTTTCTCATTCTGTGATGAGAATATGACTGCAACTAGGAAAACTGGAAGTTGTCTTTCACGTATTTATAATTGGATTGTTGGTAAAATCATGATGCATTTTTACATAAAAACATAAAGAATATGTCATGACTTTTATGAATATCCAATATTTCATTGGAGCTCTTTTCCAGAATTTTGTTTTTTATTTAGTTTGTTGATAGTGGTTTTATCATATTTCTTATAGCAGCAACTCTCTGTTCTGTGTACTTTGTCTGACATTCTCATTTTGGTTCATGATTTCACAATACTATTTGAACTAAATTATTAATTGTTGATTGTTGATGAATAAAAAATGACTTGTTATTGACCAAGCTAAGGACTAATGGAATAATGTTACAGGGTTTCTTTCTCCTTTCCTTCCTCCCTTCTTAATTCCATCCTACATCCCCTTGCCTTCACTTCTCTCTTTTCTCCCCTTCTTCCTCTCCTTCCTTTTAAACTTCTCACTCTTCCCCTTCTCCATTCCTTCTCTTCTTCCATGTCCCTTCATTTCCTTTTTATTTTTTCCCTATCTCACTCCTTTTTACCCCTTTTCCATCTGCCACTTTTTCTTTACTTGGCAACTCAGTAGATTAAATATATTACCATTAGTCATCTATCACTTAGAATAATTGCATTTGTGCTGCTAACTAGTTGACCTTTATGAATAAAATATGCATGTTTTCATTCCGCAGGTACTGGAATGATTTAGGTGTTTGTTTTAGAGTGCTACTATATTCACTAGGACTGTAATTGCCTTTCTAAAACAGTAATGCTAGTTTTGATCCTTGCCATGTAAGAATAAATTTATATATCTACATAATTTCTTCTGATTCATAAAAGAAAAAGAATATACTTTTAATTGTGATAATAAATTTATAAGAAAACCACCAGAAACTGCAGTGAAGAATTACTATTATTAAAGATAAAGATGTTATGATCTCCTTTACCTTTCTTTACCCAAGGAAATTCTACATAACCTTGAAAAGCCAGAATATACATTCTCTATGAAAGAGAGTCTAAAGAAAATGACATTTATTCTTGTTCGGTTGGGTCAGAAGCTGAATTTCCTCTAAATTCCTATAATGTTTTGTTCAGTTACAGCAGAGATAGCTCTTAGCAGGGATCTCTCACATATTTGGAATTCAGGAGACTTTAGCTCATTCAGGATGACCTTGGAGTGGAACACTAGGTTGTATTCCATGGGGTCTTCTATAGTCTAACCGCTTAGCATAGGTTTGTGTATATGGATACTGGCCAGGGTTTTAAGGGAGAGTCAAGATGGACAGAGGCTTTGCAGACCTGGTCTTGGAACTAATTATGTAATCACTTTTGCTTCACTAATTAATCAATGTAAATCACAAGGCAGAACATCTACAAAGAGTAGGAAATTGGTTCTATATCTCTTAGTGGAAAGAATTGCAAAATCACGTCAAAGGGCTGTTGAGATACACTGTGCTCACAATAGAATACTGCACAGCTAAGAGCAGAGATGAAATGTACTCATCTGTGTAAACATGGATAGAAGTAGAAGTAATTATGCTAAGCAAAATTAATTAGAAGAAAGACAAATAAAGGTTGAGTCACTCATATGTAAAGAAACTAAATAAGAGAGCAGGCAAGGGTAAGACAAAACAAACTGGATCCTGACTGCAGAAGTGTGGACATTCAAAAGGAAAGAAAGAGATCAAAACTAGGAGGAGATTTCCTGCGATATTGTGTAAGCTATGGATACTACGCTGATGATGACTGTGGCATGGCAACAAACATTTGAAGGATTGGAGACTCTAATCCAAAAATTGTTGTAAACCAATGGATCCTGAAAAAAAAAAAAAAGGTTCCCAGTCCAAGAAAGCTGCCTTCTTCTAGTGGTCTGGGAGGTGGTGCAGTGGATAAAGCATTGGACTCTCAAGCATGAGGTCCTGAGTTCAATCCCCGGCAGCACACATACCAGTGTGATGTCTAGTTCTTTCTCTCTCTCCTCCTTTCTCATTAATAAGTAAAATATTTTAAAAAAAGAAAGTTGCCTTCTTCTCTGCACCAAAATGTTTTAATTAAGTAATGTATCTGCTTGTTTATTTTTGTTGAGGTAATGTTGGTTTACATGACTGCATATGTTTTGAGTGAGCCATATTACCTTTCTTTAAATTGTGTGTCACCAATCCATGTTCACTAACAACTGGGAGATGCGGTGACCTTACTATTCTTAGCAGAGATCTCTCACATATTTGGAGTTCAGGAGACTTTAGCTGATCTAGGATAACCTAGGTTTGGACAACTATATTGTCTTTCACAGTGTCCTTTATGGTCTGACAGCTTAGCACAGGCTTGGTTATATGGATACATATGGTGTCAACCACCCTTTACTTAGTCCATTATTATCTTAGTCATTCAATGAGATGTCTTTTTGTTTTAATGTTAGTTTCTTTCATTGCACTGAAATTTCTTTTTTTTTAATGCTATCTACCTTTCCCCCATTTTAGTTTTTTTTATAATTTATTTCTTTATTGGGGAATTAATGTTTTACATTTAACAGTAAATACAATAATTTGTACATGCATAACATTCCCCAGATTCCCATTTAACAATACAACCCCTACTATGTCATTCATCATCTTTCATGGACCTGTATTCTCCCCACCCACCCACCCACCCCAGAGTCTTTTACTTTGGTGTAATACTCCAATTTCAATTTGTTGTAATTCCATGTGTTTTCTTTCCATTGTCATTGGATTCAAGTCCTCAACCACCCTCTCCCCCACCCTGCCAACATCTTTATAATTAAAAAAGAGAGAGAGAGAGAAAGAAAAAGAAAGAAAAGAAAAAAGATGACTTTACCAATGTATCCCAGAACCTCACCTCTCCAGAGCCCTACCTCACTAGGGAAAGATTAAAAAAGGCTGGAGGTATGGATTGACCTGACAACACCCATGTCTGACTGAGAAGCAGTTACAGAAGCCGTATCTTTCTCCTTCTGCATTACATAAAGAATTTTGGTTCATATGCTCCCCCACCTTCACTCGACCCTCCTCCCTGCAGAGGGGTAAGTGTTAGGGGAAGATAATCAGAGGACTCTGAACTCCAATTCTTTTAGGACCTAATGAGAGAGGAATAGAAAAAAAAAAAAAAAAAGAAAGAAAGAAAGAAAAGGAAAGACATTCAGAAGTAGTAGCTGTGACTTAGAAAGGAAGAGAAGGCAGGACCATAGGAAAAAGAAAGGACAAATGTATAAAAATGTAGATAGATAGTTATAGAAGTAATAGTCAACCCATATCTGTAATCTTGGGAGAACTAATGCAGTTTCCAGTGGAGAGAATGGGGACACAGAACTCCAATGGTGGGGAAGGTGTAGAATTATACCCCTGTCATCTTATACTTTCTTATGTCAATATTAAGTCATATCCACTATTTTTTTTAACCATAGAGCTTCACAGTTCTGGTTTATGGTGGTGTGGGGGAATCACTCTGGAGCCTTGGAACCTCAGGCATGGAAGCCTTTGGTGGATAACCTTATGCTATCTTCTCTATTAGTCTGAAATCATCTAATCTTACATTCCAGCATTAATGGTGATGTGATAATTGACATCTATTGGTTTTAATGTCACAGCACCTCGACCTCCTTTTCTTTTTATTTATTTTTATTTTTTCCTTTATTGGAGGACTGATGTTTTACATTTGACAGTAAATACAATAGTTTGTACATGCATAACAGTTCTCAGTTTTCCACATAACAATACTTTTTATCTGTTGATAACTGCGTATCCTTTGACATGTCCTTCACCCCTCTCCAATCTAGTTTTTTAATTTTTCATTTAGGGACATCAGAACATACAGCTCATCAAGGGATCGAGTGAAACTAAAGTTGGGACTATGAGAAATTTGATCTGGCACTCCCATTTAAGGAAAGAATGTGACTAAAGCTGAGGTTCTCTTTCTTCTTAAAACTTGGCTCCTTAAGTCTCCCTCTCAATTGGATCCTCCCAGTATCCTTCCAGTAAATGCTCTTTATCTTTCCTAAGACAAAAGATCTGTCAGAGAAACCAATTCTCAGAAGTCACATACTAAGGACTCTCAAAAGTCTGAGTGACTGAACAAAGACAAGAATCCTGTAATCACTGACTCACTTTATTAAGTAAGAATATTAATTATTCTCTTCTAAGGTATGTATACTTTTGCTTTCATCTACCCTGAAATTGCTCTCCAGAAATGGGTCTAACTGTTACACATACTAATAATGAGGAAACAGGAAGCTAATGCAAGGACATCTTCACTTGTGACCAAAATAGATGGTCTGGGTAGGTAATAATTCTCCCCCACTACCCTCAAATTGTGGCTGGGGACTAAAATAGTTAGGCAATCTGAAAAATAAGTTTACACACTTGGGGGCATTATTTCTAGTCAAATACAAAAACCTTTTCTGTGAGCTTGGGAATTTGGACAAATCAACTTGGCCTCTCTAGGTTTTAATCACCATACCTGTAAAATGGAGATCACCAAACTTGTTTCCCAGAACTGTTTAAAATTCTAAATGTGCCTAGCCTGGGAGGTGGCACAGTGGATAAAATATCAAATGTTCCACCTGCACTGGGGAAGCTTCATGAGTGGTGAAGCAGTTCTGTAGGTACTCAGTAGTATATGCATGCGCTAACCTGGTGTGCCACTACCTAGCCCTGAGGTGTTTATCTCTGTCTCCCCTTTACCTCTCATGTTTTCTCTGTCCTATTAAGAAGAAAAAAGAAAAGTCAAATGGGATATTGAATGTGAAAAGCAGTGTATTAGGGACTTACCAGGTAGAATGCACAGCTCATCATGTGACCATGTTCAAGTCCCCAGTTATGATGTGGAAACATCTGCACAGAGGAAGCTTCATGAAAAGTGGAGCAATACTGTAGTGATTTCCTTCTCTCTGTGTCTGTCTCTCCCTCTCTATATCCTTCTTCCTTTCTGTCTCTCACCGTCTAGTAAAAGACAGAGCCCACCAGGACTGGTAGAATCATGCAAGTGTGAAGCACTTGCAAAAAAAAAAAAAAAAAAACTTGCTAGCGGGGGGCTGGGTGAGGATGCACCAGGCTAAGCGAACACATTACTATGCACAAGGAACTTGGTTCAAGTCCCTGATCCCCACCTGCACGGTGGACACTGTAGGAGTGGTAAAGTAAGTTTGAAGGTGTTTCCTCCCCTAAATTTATCTGTCCTATCAAACAGAAACAAACAAACAAAAAAACAAGAAAAATACTTGGTGGCTAGATAAATAAAAGTGGACATTGTGTAATTTATAATGGTAGGCCATTCTGCTTCCCTTGTTATTCTCTGTGACTCTCCTTTCTTTTCTTTTCTTTCTTTCTTTCTTTATTTTAGAATTTATTTATTCATGAGAAAGATGGGCAGATAGAGAGAAAGAACCAGACATCACTCTGGTACATGTACTGCCGGGGATTCAACTCATGACCTTGTGGCTGAGAGTCCAATGCTTTATCCACTGTACCACCTCCCGAACGTGACTCTCCTTTCATTACACCATCTGATTATTGAGTTCCTGAATCATTTTTTACAACACATTATATTTTTCAAACTCCATTTGTGTACCAATGACTCTGTTAAGACCATTGTTTAGTTAAAGCAACACTGAACTTTTTATATACCACTATTATAAGTGATTTGCATATGTCACCTGACTCAACTTTCATGATAATAATAATCTGCATTGATAATGGATTTTTCTTCTTTTCCACCAAGATACAGAGTAATAAAGCAACCAGGACACAGGGTTGAGAAGCAGTCAGCCCAGTCTTAGACATCTCCTTCATTGTTCTTGTCCAATGCTTTCTCCTTACAGTGTACTTTGGTTCACAGCAAAAAGTATGGTATTTCTGTAGCTCATAGTGGCCAAAGAATGAAGGTGCTCACTTCTTCAGGACACTAAATCTGCTATTTTATCTAACTCATTTCAACCAGCACCTCCTTAAAAATGAGGGCTACTATTTCAATTGTTCTTCTGCAAATATGCAAAGCACATTGTTTGAGTTGACTTTAGAATGATTTTTTTGTATATCTTTTTTTTAAATCTTTTTATTGTTGTAGTTATTGTTGTCTGTCATCATTGTTAGATAGGACAGAGAGAAATGGAGAGAGGAGGGGAATAAAGAGAGGGGGAGAGAAAGATAGACACCTGTAAACCTGCTTCACCATCTGTGAAGTGACTCCCCTGCAGGTGGGGAGCTGGGGGTTCGAACGGGATCCTTATGCCGGTTCTTGCGCTTTGCGCTTAACCCGCTGCACTACCGCTAACTCCCTAGAATGATGTTTTTTTGACAAGAAAGTTCAGGAGAAAAGCAGTTTATACATCACCACTCACTCTCATATCCCCAGAATGCACCATTTTTACCATTGCCATAGGAAATATACAGAGGAAATGTACAAAGCTGACTGACATTCACAAATCACACCCAATATTATTTGTAAAATTACTTTGCGCAGTCAACATGTTTCATTGTGTCCTTTTATAATACAATGATCAGATGCTTAGTTTCTGAATTATTATTTGTTATTATCTTTTTATTTATTGGATAGAGAAAGCCAGAAATAAAAAAAGAGGGGAGAAATAGAGATGAAGAGAAACAAAGAGATACCTGCATCCCTGCTTTACCACTCACAAAGCTTCCCCCCCCCCTACAGGTGGGGACCAGGGGCTTGAACTAGGGTCTTTGAGCACTGTAACATGTGCACTTAACCAGGTGCACCACCACCTGGCCTCTAGGTTTCTGAATTAGCAGCAAGCTTAACATTGTTTTAAACTCTGTTCCTTATCTTTTCTCTTTTTTTTCTGTTTTCTTTGCCACAAATTGGGATTCTCACAGGAAAATAACACATTTTTTAATATGCAGCAGATGTTTGATTTTGGAATGAAAGTATTCTGTCCAGAATTCATGGGAAAACACTTACCAGCCTTTGTTTATTCAGTGCCTATTACAGAGAAATATATTCATGGCTGTTTTTTTAAATATTATTAATTAACTCTATAAGGAATTCTAGTGGAGAGGAACAACACTAGATTTATGTGTAATCTGAGATGAATCTTGTAAACCACTCATTAAACAAGAGAAAAAGGTATACACCTGAAAGAAAATATTTAGAATTAGTATAAAGTTATAATGAGAAAAGACCAGAAGCTTTCAGAAAAATATACTGTATGTGAATTAGTATGATTCCCTAAAGTTTACAATGAACTTGAGAAATATTTATTATGATTCCCAGATTAAGAGATACTTTTGGTTCTTTTATCTCATTGTGGGATCAATTCTGTTATATTTTTAGCTCCACAGCTGCCAACGATGTCAAATTAGACTTAAGAATGACTTTAGGGGTTGAACTCACAGCTTATCTTAGCTCCTACTACTGCTCTGATCTAACTTCTCCAAGCCTTTTCTCCTGAGAGTACTGTCAGTACATTACTTACATAAAACTCCTTTCCTCAGATTCTACTCCTTGGGAACCTACTTGTCAGGTTCCTATGTCACGCCATTTTATTGATGGGATGTTGGAATTGCATAGTGGTTAGAAATTGTTCAGAGTATCTATTATAAATTGTGCCACTGTGAACAAGTTGTACCCAATGACAGGTGAGTGGCTAAGAAAATTGTGGTATACATACACAATTAAATGCAACTCAGTTGTTAAAAATGATGAAGTAATCCTTTTTGCTTCATCTTAGATGCAGCTTGAAGGAATAATTTTAGGCTAGATAAACTAAAGAGAGGTAGAGAAATACTGGATGATCTTGCTCATAGATAAAATGAGGAAATAAAAGGAAAACAAAGCGAAACTTAGACAAGATGAAGTATACTACACCAAAGCAAAACACACTGTAGAAGGAGGGGCTAGTAGGAAGTTAAAAGGGCCTTGGTGTCTTGATATATGGTGATAGAAATGGTCTTTCGATGGTGAAAATGTACTGCAAACACCTACCATGGGGAGAGGAGAAAACTGTATCTATGTGTCAGCAGCCTTACTGTAAACCATTAACCTCAACCAATGAGATGAAACAAACAAACAAACAAACAAACAATAAATAAATAATACAAGGACAGAAAGGGAAAACACAAAGAAAGACTAGATCTGGTGTAGAGTATTACATTTAAAACAAACAAACAAACAAAAAAAACCTCTGGGAAAGAGTGGAAGGCAAGACTCGAGGGGACCTTGGGGTTTTGGTACATGATTTGGAGAAGGACCTAAATTGGGTGTGATAGTGTTTTTCAGATATATGTCTCAGGAAGATGAGAAATTATATCCACATGTCAGCAATTTTAATACCCCCCCCACCACCATAAAGTGATTTGGGAAAAAAAATGGGTCAAGGATAACTCAATTTATAGGTGGAAGAAATAGAATTTAAATCTCAGCGTTTTGAAGCCTTTATCAAGCTATATTTGAATGTAATTTTTACTCAGTGTTGTTAGCTTAAATAATTAATACACACATCTGTGTCTCTCTGTTTTTCACTACAAACACCATACTGGTGACCATGTGCTGGTGACCGTGGATTGTCTAATATCTAATTGCTCATTTCAAGTTATCAGTGTTTCTATCTGAATATTCAAAGGATTATAAACTCAGCATATCGAAAATTTAGCACATTATTTTGTCTCCAAACTGCCCCTTTCACAGCTTGTTCAGCTCATTTGATAGCTGTACCATTCCTCCAACTGTCCAAGCCAAATTTCTAGTTTCCCTTGATTGTTTTTTCACCCCTTCTCTCCCTCTGATCAAGCCTTTTAAAAAAAGTTTCTACACTAAAATAATTAAAATAAAAAATAATAACCCTAAATTCTAACCCTAATAAATAATTAGTCTAATAAAATAGAATCTGGTCAGACTGATAAACTTGTACAGTCATCATTGAGTTAAATTGCCCTTTTCTGCATTGATGGAATGCCTATTAACTCGTTCTCAACACAAGAACTATGAAAATCATTCTAGTGTCTGATTTAGTCAAATCACTCTGCTGTCTCTCATTGAGTACAACGTAATATTTAAATTTACTTGGAAAACCCTTTAGAACTTCTCTGCCTTACTCCCAATTCCTCTTTGATATCTTTCCTATAATTCTTACTCACTTAATCTTCTCCTAGCACTCTGAGCTCCTTACACCTCCCCAACAAATACTTTTGCATTAGGGCCTTTGTATTAGACTCTTTTTTTTCTTTTGTGCATCTAATCCTCAAGAAAATGATATGGTAAAATGTACACTCAATGGGGTGGGGAGGAGCAGAGGAGATAGCACTAATGATTAAAATCTTTCATACCTAAGGCTTCAAAGATCCTAAGTTCAACCTCCCACACCACTATAAGCTAGACCTGAAATGTGTTCTCCTCTCTCTTTCTCTCTTTCTCTCTTTCTCTCTGTCTCTCCCTGCATATCTCTTATTAAAATAAAATAAAAAACACTATTTCAAATAAAACAAAATGACATAGTCCCATCTTAACTTCTTTGAACTTTTGCTGAAAGATTACCTTTTCTCAAATGTATTTATTTTTTATTTTTATTAGTGATTTAATATTGATTTATGAAATTAGAAGATAACAGGGGTACAACTCTGCACTATCCCCACCACCAGTGTTCTGTATCTTCAGTCTCTTCTTTGGAAGCTATAGCAGTCTCTAAAGGTTGCAGATATGGGTTAATTATTTCTTCTACAACTATCTGTCTATATTTGTATATATTTGCCCATCCTCTATTTTTTTCTATAGTCCTAACTTCCTTTCTAAGTCATACATACATCTATTACTACATCCAAATGTCTCTCTCTTTTTCCTTTTATCTCTCTGGATCCTGATGGAGTGGGAGTTCAGCACCTTCTGGTCATATTTACCCTATCATTTCTCCCCCACTAGGAGTACGGATCAAAATTATTTTGGAGATGCAGAAGGTGAGAGCTCTGGGTTCTATCACTGCTTCTCCACTGGACATGGACATTGGCAGTCTACCCATAACCCCAGCCAGTTTCTGTCTTTCCTTAGTGGAGGGTGGGGCTCTGGAGAGGTGAAGTTCCAGGACATGTTAGTGAGGCTATCTGCCTAAGAAGTCAGGATGGAATCATGATAGTATCTGTAACTTGGTAGCTGAAAAGTGGCAAGATGTTAAGCATGTCAAAACGATTAATGAACAGAAAACAAAAAGTAGGAACAGAGCAGATGATAATAGGGATCTTAGGGTGAAAATAATCTAGGAAGTCCATTTTCATCACGTTCCTAGGGGCCCACGACTATTGTAGTTTTTGCTTGAGTTTGATAGCTAACATGAAGATGGACAAAAATATTGTCTGTGAAGATAGCATCAGAGTAGAGAAAAGGGCTAGAAAGTTAGATTAGAACAGACAGTAGCTCTGAATCTTGAAAAAAAATGAATAAAATTAACTGTTTACCCTACCCACTTGACCCAGGGCCTATGCATATTTATAGTTATAGATTTATATTTATCAAAGGAGCCTGTGTAACCTCTGAGTCCCTGTCATTCTGAGCTAAAAGTTCATGACCACAGCTGGAAACATTCTAGGCTGAAATTTTTTCAGGACCAGTCTTAACCAGTCTTCCTGGAGTGTCAGGGCAGGATGACCCAGCTTCCCTTTGAAGACTGGGGCAGTCCCTACCACTGCTGCTCTATGGTGAGGGCAAGGTCCTGGGAAGGCCCATATGAAGGTTTATGATGATGTTCCTGATGGAAGTGACCAGTGATGGTCGAGAGAGGGATCTATTAGAGGTCTCAGCCCATCATAAAATGTAATTATTTGAAATACCCAACCCTATTTTCTTTATCCTACTTTACTTTTTGTATAGGACTTATTTACCTGATGCTTTTTTCTTTTTTTAAATTTAATTTTATTTATAAAAAGGAAACACTGACAAAACCATAGGATTAGAGGGGTACAACTCAACACAATTCCCACCATCAGAACTCTGTATCTCATCCCCTCCCCCAATAGCTTTGCTATTCTTTAACTTTCTGGGAGTATGGATCCAAGGTCATTGTGGGATGCAGAAGGTGGAAGGTTTGGTTTCTGTAATTGCTTCCCCACTGAACATGGACATTGACAGGTCTATCCATACTCCCAGTCTGCTCTCTCTTTCCCTAGTGCGGCAGGGCTCTCAGGAGGCAGGGCTCTCAGGAGGCAGATCTCCAGGACACATTGTTGGGTTTGTCTGTCCAGGGAAGTCTGTTTGGCATCATGTTAGCATCTGGAACCTGGTGGCTGGAAAGAGAGTTAACATATAAAGACAAACAAATTGTTGACTAATTATCAACCTAAAGTCTGGAATAGTGCAGGGGGTCTCCATTTTGTAGATATCTATTAGGCATATTTTAGTTATATTCCAAAGGGCCTGTGGCTATACTAGTTTTTGTTGTTGTTGTTGTTGCTGTTGTTTGTTTGTTTGTCTTTTCCCCCTGAGCCTGAAATCTGAAATGCAGGTGGATCCAAGTTATTATCTGGGGAGATGATGTCATGGCTGGGAAAAGGACCAGAAAGCTGGATCAGGGAAGAGAGTAGCTCCCAAATATGGGAAAGGTGTATAAATATTGTCGATTTGATGTGATCTGGGGCCCATATTCAGCTTAGGAGCCTATGTGACCTCTGCATCCCTGTGGATAGATATGAGCTCACATTTTGTGGTCATGAGTAGGAATGTTCCAAGCTGCCCCAATATCACTGATGCTTTTTTTTTTTTTTTGGTTCTTGGGCCTTTCCTATACACTATACCACCTCTGAACAGCCTTCTTGAGATAAGTTTCTAATTCATCTATTTTTATGAAGCAGAGGGGGAGAGACACAGAGAAGAAAGACACAGTAGTCAGACTCCACTACACTTGGTATTCTATCTGATGCTGTCTATTGTGCTTTCATTTAGTACTGGGACTTGAACCCACAGTCCCTGTACATGTTACAGCATGTTTCCTATTAGGTGAGCTATCTCCCATCTCCCACTCCTTATTAACCTTTTTCAATATACAATCATGTTAATTAATAAATTAATTTATTTGTACTTT
Organism: Erinaceus europaeus; assembly: GCF_950295315.1. Lineage (NCBI taxonomy): Eukaryota > Metazoa > Chordata > Mammalia > Eulipotyphla > Erinaceidae > Erinaceus > Erinaceus europaeus. The sequence continues at coordinate 62,816,576 of NC_080162.1, forward strand.
TGCTCCTTTCCTCATTAGATATAACTACGTGGGGTGGGGGAACTCATCTTTGTCTATTTTTTAAGATTTTATTTATTTATGAGAAAAATAGGAGGAGAGAGAAAGAACCAGGCATCATCACTCTGGCACATGTGCTGCTGGGGATCAAACTTGGGACCTCATGTTTGAGAGTCCAAAGCTTTACCACTGTGCCACCTCCCAGACCACGTCGTTGTCTATTTTTAATTGTTGATATATTTAATGTGCCTAGAACAGATTGACATATACTGAACACTCAACAAGTTTTTTTTTTTTTTTTTAACAAATGAACACTTTCCTCTTTCAGTTTGAGTGTCTACTTTTAGGTCAAAAGAGGAGCTAAACAGAATGATATTTGGAATTATGTGACTAATGGAATAACTAGAGCAAAGTGTTTTAGAGTATTTGATTTCACTGGAGTAGAAAATGCACAAAAACTCACCACTGCATACAATTTTATTCCAAGTATAAAGTCATCTTTAGCCCTTCTTTATGAGAATTCCTCTTTAAGGTATGTATTTTATCACTGAAGTGTTGAATAACTATATCTATTATCAGTCAAGAATTTTGGTCAATTCTTTTTTTTTTAACAACTAAATAAGAGCACAAAAAAGAAAAATCAGTTATGAAACTTCAGATGAAAAAAATTCTAATATGCTATTTTAAGGTAAGTTAACCCTCAGCTATTCCCTTTTTTCTAGGCTAACATTTTTCATTCTGTCAAAGAACATATTTTCTACATCAAATGGGGACACTTCATAGGATGTTACAAAACTCCTTTTCCAACAGGAATAAATCATTAATATTCTGTTTGCACTTGGCTTGCTCATTACCCCATCACAAATTACTAAGGACTTATATGGTGACAGTTCACCCTTACAAGAAGACAGTACAGAAAATATATGCACTGAGAAGGAGCTACACAAAAATATCTCAAAATATTACTTAGCTCTCCATGAGGGGCTAGACTATGGGGAATTGAGTTATTCACTGCATACACCTCTTCTAAGGGTTTCTACAGACTTCGGAACATTTTGTCTACTGTTAAAGTCTTAACCTTATACAAGTCTTCTATTTTAAAAAATTGGTATGTTTCCTCCAAAAATTAATGTTATTTTGCCTTAAAGAAGGATGTAACTACTAATATATGCTTTAATATCCATTTCTGAACACTTTTCTTCAGGTGTTTTTCTTTTTATCACTCAAATGTATGGTTTCATAGTTTATACATACAAAAGACTACATCTCTCTCTCTATATATATATAGATCTCTCTCTCTCTCTCTCTCTCTCTATATATATATATATATATATATATGTATATTTATGTTTAAGCACTAACTGTTGTTAAGAGTTTCATAATGTCTTGGTATCCTCACCAGTTTGTCACAAATTCTGAGTGACTCATTGATGATCTACAGTGATAACTGTCCCCATGAAAATGAAATCCCTCTTTATAACAAGTATGATATTGAATTCAGATCCTAATGTGTTTCTGTTTCCTCAGGCCATCAGCATTTTCCCCAAAATAGCTTTGTGGAAAATAAGTGATCATTGACAGTTAGAGGTCATGCCCTATAAATATGAATCATTCCAGGCCACAGGCATGTTTCAGAGTACAGCCTGGAACTCTTTATTTATTGTTAACATCTTTCAAACTGCCATGGGCAGACCTTAAAACTACTCAAAGTTTAAGACAAATAAAGTTGTTTCCTTTTTGACATCCCTTCTTTTTGTGGATGCAGCATTTTGCAAATTCAAAGAGCCTTCTACTTATTTCCCAAAGAAGCATAGTGAAAATGACCTTGAAAATATTGCTGAACTTGGCATTTACTTAAACAGAGAGAATTCCTTCCTACTTTATCATATTTTAAGAAAATAATCAGTGGTTTAAAAATACTCTAACTAGACAAGGTTCATGAAGAAGAAAGCTATAGTTATTATAACTAATAATAGAACTTTTGAGAAGAAAGATGTACACATATTCTGAAGTGATTGTAAATGTACATACAAAATAAAACTGAAACAGACTTTTGTGTTTTTTTTTTTAAAGAAAAGTACATACTGTGAGAACTCATTAGGTTGAGCTACATTTAGAAACAATCAACTTGAAAAGAGAAGTTTACTAGTTGTGTATGACCTAGACTCATTCCCCTCTGAAAACAGGTGTAGAGATGGCTATCTTTATGTGAGATGCATAAAAATGTTTTTTGAAGGCATTTTTCTTCCCTCTCAGATACTGGCTTTTATTTGAAAATTTTTACACTGTCAATTAAATACTAACTTCAGTTCCATTCTTTATTGCAAAGTAGTGCTTATTCATTAATTAGAAAAAAAAAAAAAAAGGAAAGCACACACAGCTGCCCAAGTAGTTAAACTAAACACTTTCTGTTTTCAATTTGCCAAATATAATGTCTGACATTATAAGAGGCAGAAAAAAGAAATATATTCAATGATTTGAGAAAAATCAACTCATTTTAGCAGTCCATTATTTTTTAAGAGAAAAAAGTCAAAGAAATACTTGCCTTACATGCAAAAAAAAAAATCATAATAAGCATGAGTTTTTAAGATGTTAAAGGTTTGCTCATCTCAGTTCTGAGTTCTACTAGTCAAGAGTTAGTTTCTCCTGGAAGATATATAAAGAACTTTGGATTTATTGAGAATTATTCAGTAAATTATCATTGTCCTTAGGACACAGGGAATTTCTTGAACATGAGAACAACTTCTCTAAGTTATTGTTTTTCCTTTTGTAAGAAGATGGTGTGTGGGGTCAGCAAAATAGCTCACTTAAATAGTGCTCTTGCTTTGTCTTGTGCACAATCCATGTTCAAGCTCAACCACCACCACACTGAAGGAAGCTTTAGTGCTGTGCTGTCTTTTCCTATGACTCTGTCTTTCTCAAATAGTCAACCTGGAAAAAAAGTCAACCTGGAGTAGTAAAGCCCTGGTAATGAAAATTTTAAAAAAATAATATAGACAGATGTGCTTTTTTTTTATTTTAAATTTTTTATTTAAGAAAGGATTAATGGACAAAAACATAAGGTAGGAGGGGTACAACTCCGCACAATTCCCACCACCCAATCTCTGTTGTAGAGCCAGATGTTGTAGTACGCGGGCCGCAGAGAAGAGAGAGAGAGGGTCCGGAGCGAAGAGGAAACACAAATCTTTATTTGCGCTGGCACCTCAGAGTTGGGTGTTAGAAAAGCAGGTTGGGCCACGTGGAGGTAGAGAAAATGGCCGCCTCACGCAGTAACCTTTCCTGCGTCTGAATACCAGAGTGGAGCGCCAGCAAGAGAACGAGGTGCGGTAAACGAAGGGTTTTTATAGGAGTAGCTTTCGCGAGAATGGGAAGGGGGAGGAGTAACCATAGCACTCCAGGATAGGATGATAACTCTCGTGAGAATGGGAGGGGGGAGGAGTAACCAGAGCACTCCAGATATCGCGGGGATATAGACAATGTCCTGAGGGCACAACATGGCTGAACAGGCACTCCGAGAATGTCCCAACTCTCCAGGGAACTAGCAGTAGCCTGAGGGGACAACATGGCAGATGTGACTGCACTGGCACAATTTCCCAGCAAATCTCCATATCCCACCCTCTCCCATGATAGCTTTCCCATTCTCTAGCCCTCTGGGAGCATGGACCCAGGGTCGTTGAGGGTTGCAGAAGGTAGAAGGTCTGTCTTCTGTAATTGCTTCCCCGCTGAACATGGGCGTTGACTGGTCGGTCCATACTCCCAGTCTGCCTCTCTCTTTCCCTAGTAGAGTGGGTCTCTGGGGAAGCTGAGCTCCAGGACACATTGGTGGGGTCTTCAATCCAGGGAAGCCTGGCCAGCATCCTGGTGGCATCTGGAACCTGGTGATTGAAAAGAGAGTTAACATATGAAGCCAAATAATTTGTTGAGCAATCATAGATCCCAAGCTTGGAATAGTGGAGAGGAAGTGTTAGGGAGGTACTCACTGCAAACTCTAGTGTACTTCTGCTTTCAGGTATATATTTTGCAGTAGTTTATGGATACGTGTGCACATAAGCTCTCTCTCACAGAAACTGGTGTATATCTAGGTTATGGGACTTTGTTGGAAAGTGAACTACCTGAGATGAAATTAGAGTGTACTATAAAAGAAAAGGTCTCACCCGAGTAATGAGGCTGAAGGGTTGTCATTCCACACGTGAAGTCTCTGGACACAGTCTGAGGTGAAGCATGTTGAGGTGGCAATCGTTGTGTTGGTTAGGTTGTGATTGGCGGATGGAATATTATTTGGTTTGGATTGGGAGATGCATACGGGAAAGTGGGCTCTATCCAAGAGTTCCAGGACTGGGGGAAGTAGGGGCTCTATAGTGGAGATGTGAGGTTCCTGCTGTCTTAGGGTTCAAAAAGACAATCGATAGTTAATGTTATCATCACATTATTTGGTAATTGGGTTAACTTTGAAAAGTCCTTTTGTTAGGGTTTGCTGTACAGTATCCAGTATCTTGTATATAGCTGTGCTATTGGATGCTTCTAATCTACTTGGTCTAGGCTTTTGAGAGAGTCCATGTATCAAATACACAGCCTATATATTAAAAGGATTCAGTTTGTGTTTTGAGAAACTTTGAGACATACAATTGATTTTCCCCCTCTCATATTAATTAACTACTGATTTATATGTCTACATTTTGCTAGGAGTGCACATAAACACCATTCCCACCACCAAAGGACTGTGACCCATCCCTCCCACCCACTCCCACCCCCCACTGGCCCCGGAAGCTGCATGTCTACCCCTCACCACTGGGTTTTTACTTTGGTGCCCTACTTACAATTTGATCAGGTCCTGCTTTTAGTTTCCCTTTCAGATCTTCTTACTCAACTTCTGTTGATGAGTGGGATCATCCCATACTCATCTTTATCTTTCTGACTTAGTTCACTTAACATAATTCCTTCTAGCTCTGTCGAAGATGGGTCAGAGAAGGTGGGTTCATTGTTCTTGATAGCTGCATAGTATTCCATTGTGTATATATACCACAGCTTTCTCAGCCACTCATCTGTTGTTGGGCACCTGGGTTGCTTCCAGGTTTTAGCTATTATGAATTGTGCTGCTATGAACATAGGAGTACACACCCCTTTTTGCTTGGGTGTTATGGAGTCCTTGGGGTATAACCCCAGGAGAAGAATTACTGGATCATATGGAAGGTCCATGTCTAGCCTTCTGAGAGTTTTCCAGACTGCTCTCCACAGAGGCTGTACCAATTTACATTCCCACCAGCAATGTAAAAGGGTTCCTCTGTCCCCACATCCTCTCCAGCATTTGTTGCTGCTGTCCTTTTTGATGTATGCCATTCTTACAGGAGTGAGGTGGCATCTTAGTAGGAAAGCCCAGAAGTAAATCCCAACACCTATGGGCATCTAATCTTTGATAAGGGGGCCCAAAGGGTTAAATGGAAAAAGGAGGCTCTCTTCAATAAATGGTGCTGGGAAAACTGGGTTGAAACATGCAGAAGAATGAAATTGAACCACTTTATCTCACCAGAAACAAAAATCAACTCCAAATGGATCAAAGACCTAGATGTCAGACCAGAAACAATCAAATACTTAGAGGAAAACATTGGTAAAACACTTTCCCACCTACACCTCAAGGACATCTTTGATGAATCAAACCCAATTGCAAGGAAGACTAAAGCAGAAACAAACCAATGGTACTACATCAAATTGAAAAGCTTCTGCACATCCAAAGAAACTATTAAACAAACAGAGAGACCCCTCACAGAATGGGAGAAGATCTTCACATGCCAGACATCAGACAAGAAACTAATCACCAAAATATATAAAGAGCTCAGCAAACTTAGCACCAAAAAAGCAAATGACCCCATCCAAAAATGGGCAGAGGATATGAACAAAACATTCACCTCAGAGGAGATCCAAAAGGCTAACAAACATATGAAAAACTGCTCTAGGTCACTGATTGTCAGAGAAATGCAAATTAAGACAGATGTGCTTTTAAAGAAATCAATGGGATTACATCAAACTAGTAAACTTCTGCACTGTACAGAATACCATCACCCAGACACCCTACACTGTGGGAGAAGATTTTTATATAACCTACTTTCAGATAAAGGTCTAATAACCAAAATGCATAAAAAAAACTCAGTAAACTCAGCATCACACACACACACACACACACACACACACACACACACACACACACACACACACACACGTGCGCACACACACCAGACAAGAACAGATCTATTAGAAAATGGGGTATGAATAGATCCAATGCCCATTCTCAGCAAAGAAGAAGCTACAGAGGCCAGAACTCTTACCTTCTGCTCCCCATAAACAACCTTGATCCATACTACCAGTGGGGGAGAAGTGATAGGATGAAGATAAAAGGACTCTGCACTCCAGCTCTATCAGCACCCAGAGAGAGAGAGAGAAGGAAAAGGATAGGGACATATGGAGGTAGCTACAATGTTATGAGTGGCTTATAAGGGAAGAGAGGATTGAATCAGAAAAGGAAGGAGCAACTATGTATAAATATGTACAAATAGTTGTAGAGAAGATAGTTGGCCCAGGTCTACAACCTCAGGGAAACTGTGGTGGATTGCAGTGGAGAGTGAAAATTCAGTGGTGGTGGAAATAGTGTGGGTTTCATCCCCACTTGACATGTACTTCTGTAATATAAAATAAAATAAAAAGAAAATGGGGCACAAATATAAACAGAATCTTCACCAAGGAAGAGGGCCAATCAAATCATACAAAAGTGCTCAAAGTCACTGATTATCAAATAAATGCAAATAAGGACAACAGTGAGATACCAGTTTACATTAGAAAAGATAATAACCACAAATGTTGGTGAGGATGTGGGGAACAAGGAAGTCTTTTGCACTGCTGGTGGGAATGTAACATGGTCCAACTCTTAAAAAAAAAGACTTCCCAGAATACTAGAAATGGACTTACCCAATATAACCCAGCAATTTCTCTCCTGAAAAGTTACCCAAAGGAAATAAAATATCTTTCCGAAGAGATCTGTATGTACTTATGCTCATGGCAGCACAATTTTTAATAGCCCAAACCTGGAAGCAATGCAGATGTCCAATGATAGGTTAAGTGGCTATTTACAGGATGAAATACTACTCAGTTGTTAAAAATTATGAAGTCATCTCCAGTGGAATTTCAGGACATCATATTAAGTGATATAAGACAAAAGAGAAGGGCAACTACCAAATGACCTCACTGATAAATGGGACTTACTAAATAAGGATAAGGAATGAGAATACAAAGTGAGTTGCAGACTAGTCATAGTATATTGTATCAAAGCAAGTACTCTGGGGAAGGAGGTGAGGGAGGGACAGATGAGAACTTTGGGGTTCTAGTACATAATGAAATCATATCCAGATGTCAGTGTCAACAGTATAAATGATTAGACAACTCCCTTATACAAATGAAAAAAAAAAAGAGGTGTTTTCAAATTATTTCTTGATTAATAGCATTCTTTTTGTGACTTAACAAAGGAAATTTACTTTGCTAGTTTATAGCAAGGATACAGGCCTGGAGAGACCTATACAAGTGCTTAGGATGACATAATTGATGAAAGTGAGCCATGACTACTTATTATCAAGGTCTTTAACATTAATATCTAATATTCTACTCCAAAATAAAACAAGATTTTTAAAAACAAAAGTCATTCAATTATATTTAATTTGTCTGTAGGCTACTCAATACTGACAGAAATTTTAAATCATTTTATTAGAGAAATAATGATTTACAAAATAGGATAGTTTACTTCTTAAAAAGACAATTGATGGCTCTTTCTCCTTCTCTAGTTGTTTCAGTGACTAAATTTTTCCCAACTTAAATTTATTTTTCTTTTCTTTGGTTCTCTGAACAAGTACCTTGTATTAGAATACAAGCTTGTTGATTTTTATTTATCTTTTCCATAGTTAGGTGGGAGGGAAGCTTCATGATCAGTGAAACAAGCCTGCAGGTATCTCTTCTTTTCTCTGTCTCCTTCTCTATTGCCCTCCTCTCTCAATTTCTATATGTTCCATCAAATAAAAAAAATAAAATATAAGTGGCCACCAGGAGCAGTAGATCTGTCATGCAGGCATCATTGCAAAGCTCACTATATAAATAAAGCCCTCGATAATAATAGAGGATGGATATTTTGCAGTGTTTATAAGCTACTTTCTGAAATTAATTTTCATGAGAGAGGGAGAGATAAACAACAGTAACCTTTCAATTCTAGCATATAATGTCACTAAGGATTGAACAAGGGACTTTTGAGAACTCAGCCATGGAAGTTCAGTGCATTCCCACTGTGATATCTCCTTGGCCCCGAATATTTTTATTTTACGTGTAGCAATACATCACCTATAAAAGAAGGTTGAATATCCAGGTTCAAAATCAGAACTATAATGTTTAATAGGAACATAATATTCAGTACTTCTCAAGGAGTTCTGGTGATGGGAATTGTGTGGAATTGTATACCGCTTATCCTATGGTCTTGACAATATTTCCATTATATAAGTAAATAAATACCTTTAAAAAAGTAAAGGCACATATGTTCTGATGATATTGAGAAATTGAGTTCAAGAGCCACAAAGAAAATTTCTCAGTGTTATGAATCTTGTGTTTATAATAAAAATTAAAACACAATAATAAAAGTTGTGTTTTTGTGTATTTAAAATGTCCTAGTGTACAGTAATAAGTAAAGAGCCTTCCATCCTTAAGGTCCAGTCTTTTAGTGGACAACATAAAAATGCATTCAAAATATCTGTAAAGTAAGTTTAATGAATGACCTTGAAAGAATGCACCACAGTTGTAAGCTAAGCTAAAATATGTATCAGAACAAACATGTACTTTGTCACACCAAGAGAGAAAGATATGAAATGCTAGGAATTCTTTGTGTAATTAGCAACGGTTCCTCCCATTTACATGAAAAACATCTGACACCTACAGTTTTGTTTAATGCCGTGGATGTACTATGAATAGGGTATCTGTTCTTCTACAACCTCCTTACTGTATCTCGTAAAGCTCTGGGAAAGCAAAATAGAATGGTTTTCAAAACCAACATCCTTAGTAGGTTTACAACCACAAAGAGCTGATAATTAAACTTAGCCAGGGACCCTGAATTTGGCATAATCTCAAACTGGCATGGTCAGTGTAGTGTAAACAAATCGGTGACTTACACACACCATGCATGAACATGAACATTACATCCCTGAAATCTTTTAATTTTAAATTAAATTAAAGGATTTTCAATTTTTTAAAAAGTTTGCTTATTTATGTATTTATTTATTTATTGGTTAGAGACAGAAATTGAGAGGGGAGGGGAAATAGGGAAAGAGACAGTAAGACACCTGCAGCTCTACTTACACCATTCATGAAGCTTTCTTCTTCCAGGTGGGGAGCCTAGGCTAGTACCCTGGTCCTTGTGCATTGTAATGTGTGTTGCTACCATCTGATATCTCCCTTGTAAAACATTATTAAACTACTGATAAAACTAACAAATACATACAGTAAATTTTTATAGTCAGGGTTATTGCTGGGCTTGGTGTCTACACAACTCCACAGGTCACAGAAACCATTTTATTTCCTTTTTCTTTTATTTACTGATAGAAACAGAGTGTGAGAGAAACAGAGACATCAGCAGCACTGCTCTACTGTGAATCTTCTGCCCTGGAGGTGGGGATGGGGATTGAATCCTGGTTCTCAGACATGGTAATGTATGTACTTTACACTCTCTGACCCTCCACCCTGAAAGTAGAAAGGACCACTTTTATTTCCTCAACTCAAACCACTTTTCTGTCCTCTAATGGACTGCAAATCTTGTGAGTAATTACAGAACACATAAGTCACAGTTTATATCTTGATATCCCTTAGGCAAAAATAATAAATAAATAAATAATAAAGAAATACATAAATACATAAACACATCCCAGAATTTTAGTAAAGAATGATGCTGAGTTCATCATGCTGACTGGTGGAGGCTGTGTTAGAAAAACCTGACTCCTGGGGCCTGGTAGTGGTGCACCTGATTGAGTGCACATGTTACATTGTGCAAGGACCCAGGTTCAAGCTCCCTGGTCCCTATCTATAGGGGGAAAGCTTTGCAACTGGTGAAGCAGTATTGCAGGTGTCTCTCTGCCTCCCTCCCTCTTAATCTCTCCCTTCCTTCTTGATTTCTGACTGTCTCTATCCAATAGGTAAATAAAAATAATACAAAGAAAAACACTCAACTTCTCTTTACCATTAAGTCTAGTTATGACCACTTCAACAAAGTAGTTTATGAGACTCACCTGGATCACTTCTTATGCACATATATGTTTTCCCTTCCTCCTTTAAAAACACTTACACCTTGCTTGATTCTCTGATTCATTGATGTATGTGTCTATTTTTATGTCAATATCATATGGTTTTGATTTCTACAGCTTTATAATACCATCTGAAGTTATGTTGCATGATTTTTCAAGCTTTGTCTTCTTACTGTTCATGTAATGCAAACTCAAGTGAATTAATGAATCTTCTGATAATTCTAGCCACCAGGCATTAAAACACTCTAGCCTTTGAATTTGGATATCTTTTATATAACTGGATCCTTAAGCATGCATAATTTTGCAATTCCTGTATTTCTTTTTAATTTAGAGAGACAGAAAAAGGAAGAAATACCACAATATCTTTGCTTCCCTTATATTTGGTATCACCCATGCCCTACCGGGTTAGCTATCTTGCAGGTCCTGAATTCTTTCAGCTGAGATTTAAGACATCACAAAATAATCCATTTCCTCTTGTACCATCTTACATTCTGATCCACAGAATTTTGAGTATAGAAAATGTTTATTTTAATTCACCAGGGTTTGAAATGATTTGTTATGTAACAACAGAAACTGAAAAATAAGCACAGTACAATTTTTTAACTTGGAAAATATAGATGGTTTTGTTTTTACATTTTAGGAGGAACACTCTGACTATTCTATAGGGCAGTGAAAATTTAGAAGTAAAAAAACCACTCATGACACAATTATAGTTGCTCAGAAGTTTGGGCAGAATAATACACAAAAAAGTAGAAATTGTGAGATTTAGCCGTAAGAGGTAGCCAGAATGACTTCTAGATGGATAAGACAAGAGGGAAAAAGAGAAAGAAATAATTCAGGGATTACTCCAGCAGGTCTGGACTGGGCAGACAAAGAATAATGGAAGTGAAAAAGATGGAGGGAGAATATTTTAATTGTGTTATGTCTATAATCCTTTGAGACATTCAGTGGAGACACAAGTATTGAGAGACACATATATGTCTATAGTTTAGAAGAAAAGTAGAACTAGAGAAAAAAAAGACACCAAGGCATAATTGATATTTAAGGCCACATTTTTGCATGACAATAATTTAAAGAATGGCTATAAGATACTCTAACCTAAGTGCATAAATAGGAGGAGTACAGAAGGCAATCACAGAGTAGGAGGAAGATTGTAGTCTCCCAGAAAGCATGTGAAGAGTATGATTTAAAGAGCATTGAATCTTATTATTTATGGATACAGTGAATATAGAAGTGAATATTGATGATTTTATTTTATAACTTGGAAGTCACAGGAGATGTTGACAATATTGCTTTTAGTGGACTGACAGAGATCAGTCCATGAACAAGAAAGAAGTAAAAATATGAAGAGTAGGTAATATTATTATTATTATTATTACTTGTCTCTCCAGCTTCACTACTCCGAACCAGCTTTTAAAGGTGGGAATGGAGAAAGAGAAAAAGAGGAGACCACAATAGTGTAGTTTCCTCTAGGTAATAATATCCCCATATAGTATACTCAGGGCTTTAACCTAGGTCATGAAAATGACAAAACAGGCAGTATCCCAGGTGAGCTTTATGCCAGCCCTGGTAGTTTTTTTTTTATATATATATTTTTTGTCTGTTTGGTTCTTAGATTTTTCTATAATAACCAAAGAGGAATTATCATATGTTTGATAGATATGAGTTAAAGAATATTTTATTGATAATAAGAAATGGTGAACATGTTACAGCATATTTGTATACCACTAAAATCATACCACATAAAGGAAGAAAATTGATGATTCAGGAAAGAGACAAATGAATGGGAGAGCTAAATTTTGGGGGTGGGCAAAATGACTAAGTTCAGAAACAAGGTGAAATATATAAAGAAGGAAGCACCTTTCAGCAGAGGAGGCAGAACACAGACTTTGAGTGGAAATTGAATGTTTTTGAAGATGGAAGAGTGTTTTGACTTTTTTTTTTTTACTATTTGAAATAAGAAGTTACTTGCAAATAGCCAGAAAAGGACAAGGTGCTCAGAATGAGAGAACTGAGATAGGAAATATTATCCCAAGAAAAAGAAAAATGTGTTGACTAAGGAATTAGAGAATTTCTATGTATAAATTAGGTTGCGTTACAGGTCAACAGTCACAAAGACAGGGTGAGATCCTTCAGTAGGATATGAAGTTTCTCTGTAGCCTTATTCAACTTTTGGGTATGAGTTCACTAAACTCAAACACAAATTGAAGACTTGTGTGGTGGTTTCAGGAGAGGGAGAAGAGAGAAAGTATGTGGTGTTGAAATGCATTATTTTTAATTTTTATTTTCTCCAATACATAAGATTATTTAAACCCTTGCTATGTGACTTGCAGTGTGTCATTAACCTTGGTCATAACAATGTGACTTGCTTTGGTCAATAGAGTGCACACAGATGTTATGCAGGCAGAGATTTGAAACATGCTTGCATGATTTGGCTGGCTTTGTTGAGTTTTTGCCAACACCATGAAAAAAGCTTGCTTTGGGCAACAGTCTGTCTCAGAATAAGGACATGTTTAGTAGATCTGGACCAAGCGCAGGGGTTGATGGAGAACTGTCTCTGGTTCCCTGAAAATGCATTATTCAAAAATAAATGTCTCATCAGCCAAAGAGTTTTGGACCATTTGTAAGATTATTCCAACATAATTCTGATTAATACATGAGTGTATGGTCATGAATATGATAATCTGAAGGTGTTATCATAATGATAAATGGAATCTAACTCAGAGGGAAAAAGTGAAACCATGAAGGAAAATATGAACTATGAAAAGGTGGCAGTCAATGTACTGAAGTCACACTATCAGGAAAGTTGTCATTACCAGAAAGAGTGAGCGCAAAAGATTGAGGCCAGTGGTTAAAAATAGTATGCTATATTTTTGAAATTTGAAGAGACTGAAAGTTATTGGTAAAGTCCAGAAAATGACAATGAGAGATGAACATGATAATCTATGAATGAAGTAGGTAAGAAGACTAGGGATAAGGTTATAGAGATAGTCATTGTAATAGAAAGACATCTACACAGCCATTGCAATGTCCAAGAATGGAAGGAATGCTTTTGGATTTCAGCAAGTAAGGATATTATGAGAAAATCTTTGATAGAGTTGTTGATGGCAGAAACAGTGAGGGATAGTGGCTGGTGTAGATTAGTGGCAAGAAATTCAAAGAATCTCCCTGTATGTGGATAAGATAATAATCATCTGGAAATAGCTTTACAAGGAGTAAAGTTTTTTCCTGAGTAGTAAATATATTAGAAGTAAACAATCTAGCTAGACCTTAGGATGACTGTAGGGAACAGCATGTTTTGGGGCAGTCTGGTTCCATTTAGAGTACATGGAAAAGTATTTATTTCAGAAAGATGAGGATACTAAGTGCCTTTCTAATTCTTCACTGAGTTGACAATGTTATGAGTGTTAGTTTGAAGGGATAAGAAAGGGCATTGGACTGGGTTAGACAAAAGGATTGATAGGATTAGTTAAGGATGATAACTTGAGATACATAAGGTAACCTGTGGTGACTGGAGGAAAGCAAAGCATAATGGGATTATTTCTGGTATATCCAGGCCCCTGTTTCTCAGAAACCTTTTAGTGGCAAGTGACTTGCTAAGCATTAAAATGGAGGATGTTTGCTCAACAATTTGTTTGGCTTTGTATATTAACTCTCTTTTCAGTCACCAGGTTCCAGATGCACCAGGATGCTGGCCAGGCTTCCCTGGACTGAAGACCCCACCAATATGTCCTGGAGCTCCACTTCCCCAGAGACCCACCCTACTAGGGAAAGACAGAGGTAGACTGGGAGCATGGACTGACCAGTCAATGCCCATGTTCAGTGGGGAAGCAATTACAGAAGCCAGACCTTCCACCTTCTGCAACCCACAACGACCCTGGGTCCATGCTCCCAGAGGGATAGAGAATAGGAAAGCTATCAGGGGAGGGGATGGGATATGGAGATTGGGTGGTGGGAATTGTGTGGAGTTGTACCCCTCCTCCCCTATGGATTTGTTAATTTATCCTTTCTTAAATAAATAAATAAATAAAAAGAATTGGAAAAAAAATAAAATGGAGGATGTGGAGAATCATCTAGAGTCATGTAGAATACCTTGTTGAGGCAGAGGGAGATAGACTTTAGTGTGTGTGCCTGTCTGTCTTTCTCTGCCTCTCACATATATTCAATTTCACTCCTCGTACTGATGTGATTTTTTTTATAGATAGACAGATGATGTAAAAAGAGAAAGGGAGAGACACTACAGCACAAAAAATTTCTCAAATCTACAGTATTCCCATGTGGTGTGCAGGAAGCATGGACCTGGGTAACATTCATAACTAAGCAGGCACCCTACAAGGTGAGCTGTCTTGCTCACCAATATGATAAAGTTATTAACATAAGAACCAAAGCATCACTGTTTAAGAAATATGCAGTGACATAATCAAATTTGAGACCTCTGTGCTCTTTCACTGTGCCACCTCCCCAGTCATCTGATTTTCGTTCTTTGTTCAATTCTCTCTTATTCCTATTTTTGCCTTGCTTTTCACTTCTGCTAACTTTGAGAATTTATATTTTCCCCATAACCTGCTCAAATAAATGCTTTCAAGATAATATCTGTACATCAGGTATTATTGCAGTTTTGTTATTCTATTTTTGACAAATTATCAATTACTTGTCAACATTCACTGAACATTTATGATGTCTCAGATCTTATGCTTATTACTTTACTTAAATTATCACAATTAAGCCTCAAAACAACTCCATGAAGTGGAAATAAGTATTCCTTTTCAAGTTACAGCTGAGGAAATTAAAACTTGAAGACAATCACATGGCATGATTTGAATGAGGATTCACATCTGGGATCCCAGGCTCTGGATACTAATTAATTCATTTATCCTACCCTTATCTGAGTGCTTAGTGGAAGTCTGTGGGGGCATAGGTAGCATATTCCCTCCTGTGAGTGTATTAGCATGCCACTAATCTCTTTTGCACTAGAATTTCTTCATGGTGGCTCAGCATGTAGCAGATTTAATTGCATAGGTATTGGGCAGAACGGTCTACTTCCTCTTGACCAGAGTTCTGATGAAATGTTCTATTCATGACAGATAGTCAAAGTAACACATTGGCTGCGTGAGTTAAAATTAACTCAGGAATCCAGTAAAGTTTTCAAATTAAGCATTCATTAAAACCAACTGGAGATTCTTTTTTTAAATGTTCCCAAACTTATGTCACACTCTGAACTAATTAAATTAAAATCACTGAGGTTAGGACAAGACTTCAGTATTGTTAAAACCCATAAGAGTTTTTCACTGGGCTGTCAAAATTTTGAAACAATGCTATGAAAGAGGCAAGTTCTAAGAGTTTTTTTGTTTGTTTGTTTTGTTGTTGTTTTTCTGCTTAAGAAATAAGTACATTTCAATAGCTTC
This sequence comes from Erinaceus europaeus, assembly GCF_950295315.1. Taxonomy (NCBI): domain Eukaryota; kingdom Metazoa; phylum Chordata; class Mammalia; order Eulipotyphla; family Erinaceidae; genus Erinaceus; species Erinaceus europaeus. Next base: position 62,832,291 of record NC_080162.1, read on the forward strand.
AGTTCCTGTGGAAAACAGTACAAATACTCCTCAAAGTATTAAAAATAGACTACACAATTAGCACTTCTCCTCTAGTTACATAACCAAAGAACACAAAAACACTAATTCCAACAACAGATGAGTGGATAAAGGATGTTATGGATACTGCTTACCGTAAGAAAAAAAAAGCCATTTCTTTTACTGCAACATAGGTACAACTGCAGGAGGTCATGTTAAGTGAAATAGACTACAAAGAGAAAGGTAGGTACTGAACCATTTCACTCCCCAATAGGACCTCTAAGTAATACAAGGGGGATGATTATAAAGTAAAACATTAGTAAGCCCATGCTCGGTGTAAGAAAATTCAAGGATACTAAACAGGGAATTGAGAAGAGGTTAAAATGATTTTCTGACCTAGTGTCCTATTAGAGAGAGAGAGAGAGAGAGAGCGAGCAATGTGGTGCTAGATACGGTATGCTGTTCCATATTTGTGAGAGATGTGTACCCCAGTAAAAACAGCAATATTTTTTTTCTTGCCACCTGGGTTTCAGCGGGGATTCATGCCTGCATGATTCTACTACTCTCAGGGAACTATTTATTTGTTTTTATTCTTTTCAATTAGAGAATGAAAAGCAGAGAAGGAGAGACACCACAGTGCTGCTTTACCACTCATGAAGTTTATCCTTTGTGCTGTGGCCAGAGATTCTTACCAAACAACTCATTCATGATAAGTGTGCAGTCTACAAAATGAGCTGTCTCTTGGCACCAAACCAACAGTCTTGTATGTAGAACATTTCCTCAATAAAGTATTAAAAAGAATTTTTTCTGTAATATGAAACTTTGGACTCAAGAATTAGCACTGATGTTAACAAGACTTGAAATGTTGATGATAACCTTTTCTTCCCTTCACCCTGTTTCTTGGAACAAAGCTTGTCATGTAAGCCTCTGCTTATTCTCTTTTCTTTTGCCTTTCCCTTCTCACTTGTTTTTCACCATCCAATCCATGCACTTGATTTGCATCCAGTTGTGCTTCAGCTGAAATGAGCTTATTTGGTTGCTTAGGAGACATGGCAATCACTCCCAAGAATTACATTTGAAAGCAGAATGAAATCTTCATAATTTTCACTCTCCTAAAATGCATTCTTCCTAATGGAGGTGACTGAATTGTTTACGTTGAATTTAAGAAGCTTTCTTGGCATTGTGTTCTAAGTCCTAAGCCACCTGGCAGTTAGTGTCTTTCTTGAGGTACTGCTCTAGCTGATGTGAGCTGACATGGAACTCAAGCAAAAATAAAAAGGGGCTGAAGCCAATCTTTGTCATTAGTATTCCCAGGTGCTTGTCCAAGGGTTGCTGGAAGGAAGAACCTATATTTATTTATAACCTGTGAAAAGGGATCTTAAATCATGAGTGGTAGGAAAACACTCAGCTAAATGTGAGGGATCTTTTCCTCTCTTCTCTTCCTAAACTTTAGTTAGATTGATTGCAAAATTTGCCAAAATGATTTACCCCATACCTGTATCTATATCACTTGTTAATTATGCAGCTCCTCCCAACCAAAAACTGAGCCCATTTTCCTAGTTCTCAGTCTACTTTCACTTTGAAATTTGCTGTGACTGACCAGTAGAAGTTAGTGGGTGTGATGTTTCAGTTTTGAATTTTCCTCATGAGGTCTTGAACACTTTTGTTACCCTTTCTTAAAACCCTGAATTACCCACTGTGACTTGAGATATAAGAGAGCAGAGATCCATTACTCAGATTTTCAAGACCTGCCAATCTATCAATCCCAATTTAGTGAGAAAGCAAGTTGTAGCGGTGGAACACTTACATGACTTACAATAAATATGGATCTAACAAGACCAGAAACCTGACCCAGTGGCACATAGACTTAAGAGCGATGGTATTGAGTATTTTTAGCTATTAAGATCTGGTGGTTTGTTTTTATATAGCAATAGTCAATTGGTAATGACCTTGATCATTTCATCTTTAAAAGAAGCACTAGTGGGAATCTGGCGATAGTGCAGCAGGTTAAGCACAGGTGGCGCAAAGTGCAAGGACCATCATAAGGATCCGGATTCGAGCCCCTGGCTCTCCACCTGCAGAGGAATCGCTTCACAGGTGGTGAAGCAGGTCTGCAGGTGTCTATCTTTCTCTCCCCCTCTCTGTCTTCCCCTACTCTCTCCATTTCTCTCTGTCCTATCCAACAATGACAACATCAATAACAACAACAATAATAACTGCAACAATAAAACAATAAGGGCAACAAAAGGGAATAAATAAATAAATATTTAAAAAGAAGCTTTAGTGGATTGATTTACAATAGACTACAAATTTCCCCAAGATTTTGTAAAATCATTGTCTATGAACATCAGTCTAGCAACTCTGTACCCATTCCAAACTGATGGAAGCTGGGTAACTGGGTCCCAGCTCCTTTGCTTTCATAAATTTCACAAGTGACTGAAGCATAGCAAGAATGAGAAGAATTCCTTGAAAATTTTCTTCTGGTACTAAAAGTGTATGATTCTCTCACAGTTTGCCTTTTATCATTATAATTCACCAGAAGAAGTAAATGTCATGATAACATCAGAATCACATTAGGTCATTCCAGGAATGAAAGAACTCAGGCTCTAGAGTAAAACTGTAAAAAAAAAAAAAAAGGCAACAATTTTTAGGTCTTGAATATTTTTCCTGGAATCCCCATTTCTCATGAAGGTCTCTGTTTAGGCCAGAAATTATTTTCTGGTAAGAAACATAAACTACTTAACTAAGTATGGGAATCTATTACATGGGTTTAAAGAATCCTCTTCAAATGTATGACATATAATGCAGCCAATGCTACCGGATTGGTACTTAGAAACAAATAACATTGGGAACTTAGGGCATTCTGGTTGTTTTGCACTTTTTACTGTTTCACGTTTTCTCCTCAGGAATGCCCTTAAAAATGCCCTTATATGTCCCTTTATGCTTCTGTATTCTCTAGCTATTTTTTTAAATTTTTATTTATAAAAAGGAAACATTGACAAAACCAAAGGATAAGAGGGGTACAGCTTCACACAATTCCCACTACCAGACCTTCATATACCATCCCCTTCCCTGATAGCTTTCCTATTCTTTAACCTTCTGGGATTATGGACCCAAGATCATTGTGGGATACAGAAGTTTGAAGGTCTGGCTTCTGTAATTGCTTCCCTGCTGAACATGGCATTGACAGGTCAATCCATACTCCCAGCCTGTCTCTCTCTTTCCCTAGTGGGGAAGGGCTGTGGGGAAGCAGAGCTCCAAGGCACATTGTTGGGCTTGTCTGTCCAGGGAAGTCTGGTCACATCCTGCTAGCATCTGGAACCCGGTGGCTGAAAAGAGAGTTAATATACAAAGCCAAATAAATTGTTGAACAATCATGGAACTAATGGCTGGAATAGTGCAGATGAAGTGTTGGGGGGTTCTCCATTTCCTAGATAGCTAGTGGGCATATTTTAGTTATATTTTAAAGGGCCTGAAGCTATACTAGTGTTTTTTGTTTGTTTGTTTTTCCCTGAACCTGAAATCTGATATGCAGGTGGATCCTTCTAGCTGTTTTTTTCTATGACTTCTCAATAGCCTGCATTACCTCCCCAAAAGGAAAGATTTTGAAGTCCAAAATTTATCTGACTTTTCAGTTGCATACAGCTTATTCTCTCTGTATTTTAGTTACAAACTTACAGGAGGGTATATCTGGCCCAGTTTGAATCAATACTTAAAGCAGGTCAAACCACTTCTGAGGGAAAAAGATTGTATTTTATAGGATTTCCCTTTGTAAGATTCCTTGTGAATAGGCTCACAGAAAAGGAAAAGCTTTTTGGGGAAATGGTCTATAAATATAGTGGAGAAATTACCTATAAAAGGTTTTCTATACTTACTTACATTGGCATTTCAAAGCAACATATATAAGAATTCATCAAACAATATCTGAAATGCTCACAATTTTATTACAGTGTTAAATACTATTGTATGCATATACTGTCACTACATTTCAGGTTTTTATTTCATGTGAAAGAAGAAATACTATTTATCTTTTATTTTGCCTCCAGGGTTATTGCTGCTTGGTGCCTGCACCATGAATCCACTGCTCCTGGAGACCATTTTATATTTTCCTTTTTGATGCCTTTGTTGTTTTATGATTGTTGTGGTTATTATTATTGTTGTTGTTATTGATGTCATCACTGTTGGATAGGACAGAGAGAAATGGAGAGAGGTGGAGAAGACAGAGAGGGGGAGAGAAAGATAGACACCTGCAGACCTGCTTCACCGCCTGTGAAGTGATCACCCTGCAGGTGGGGATCCGGGGCTCGAACCGGTGTCCCTATGCTGGTTCTTGTGTTTTGTGCCACATGCACTTAATCCACTGTGCTACCACCTGACCCCCAGTACTATTTATCTTATATATGTACAAAGTAATTCTCAGTTGTCAGAATACAACAAATATAACCCTTGTCTTCCACTCTTTTGTTGCACATTTGAATTGATGTATCCCCTCCATAGATAATGTAGGCAATCATTAAAAACATAAAAAAATAAAAACATAAAACTTCAATAATAATTCTAACATAAACATTAATCTGTCTCATGGTTTTATTCCCAGAGGAAAAGCATATGCTCTTACTCTAAAGAAAGAATTTGGCTGATAAATTTGGAAGGCAGAGAAAGAATTGATTTTTTTTTTTTACTTTCACTTGGAATTTCTGTTTGAAGGAATCTAGGTATACATTGTCTTTCACACAGTGATTTCACTGCAAGTTAAGACATAAGAAATTTTGTATTCAAAATTAAGTAAAATATATTTTATAGTTTGGTAATGTTTTTGTAAACCACATTGAACTTAATGAAGTGACCCATGACACCACAGAGATTTAGTGGGAGGGAGGTGGATATTAATCAATAAATGATGTACATAGTTGTTAATTATAAAGTGTAGTAAGAACATTATTAGAGAGTAGCAGGGATGGGTGGTAGCACACCTGGTTTAGTGCACATATTACAAATGTGCAAGGACCCGGGTTTGAGCTCCCTGTTACCACCTACAGGGGAAAAGCTTTGCAAGTGGTAAAGCAGTGCTGTTGGTGTCTCTCTGTCTCTCTCCCTCTTAATCACCCTCTTCTTTCTTGATTTCTGGCTTTCTCTATCCAATAAATACAATAAAAAAATTAAAGAAAAGAGATTAACTCCCCCCAATCCAGCTTTCTAGTCCTATTCTCAACTCTAACAGCATCTTCCGAGATGAAAAATTTGGCCCACCTACATATTAGCTATTAGGTTCAGGCAAAAATTACTAAAGTCATGAGGCCCTTGGAATATAGCTAAAATAGACTTTCTAGCTTCTTCCAACATGAAGACCCCAAATTTCACCTGCTATGTTCTTACCTTTAGGTACCTGATTATTAAAGAATTTGTTCTGCTTTATATCTTAATGCTTTTCTTTTTTCTTTTGCCTCCAGGGTTATAACTAGTGCTTTGTGCCTGCACTATAATACCACTGCTCCTGGAGGCCCTTTTTCTCACTTTGTTGCTCTTGTTGTTGCTGTGGTTGCTTTTGTTATTGTTGTTATTGATAGGACAGAGAGAAATCGAGAGAGGAGGGGAAGACAGAGAGGGGACAGAAAGATAGACACATGCAGATCTGCTTCACTGCCTGTGAAGTGACCCCCCTGCAGGTGGGGATCCAGGGGCTGAAACTGGGATCCTTATGCTGGTCCTTTCACTTTGTGCATTGTGCATTTAACCCATTGTGCGTTTAACTCCATCTTAATGCTTTTCAGCCACCAAGTTGCAGATGCTACCATGATGCCAACCTGATTTCCGTGGGCAGATGACCTCACCAATGTGTCCTGGAATACCACCTCCCCAGAGCCCTACCCCGCAAAGGAAAGATAGAAACAGGCTGGGAGTATGGATCAACTTGTCAATGCCCATGTTCAGTGGAGAAGCGATTACAGAAACCAGACCTTCCATCTTCTGCACCCCATAAAGAATTTTAGTCCATACACTGAGAGGGATGAAAATAGGGAATCTTCTAATAGAGGAGATAAGATAAAGAATTCTAGTGGTAGGAATTGTACCCCCCTTATCCTACAATCTTGTCAATGATATTAAATCACTAATAAAAATAGCATTAATAGAAAATTATATGCAAATTTAAGAGTACAAAATTAGGTTATCTTGTTATAATATCAATGGAGTGTGGGATGATGATGTCATATTTGAGTGGAAATCTGTCTGATGCATCATAATGAATTAGGCAAAGGTTTGTTGATACATATGCCTTATAGAGCAGTGCCCCACTGGAGATAGTGATTAAAACTGGTATAATTGAAGTCCAAAGCAAAGACATGACTAAAAAGAGGGCCAGTGAAATAGCTCGCTTGGATAGTGTGCACAACCCAAGTTTGAGCCCTGCCTCTATCACAATGGAGGAATCTCACTGCTGTGATTTCTTTCATTCTCTTGCTCTGCCTGCCTGCTTGTCTCTATTTGATATATATGGAGAGAGCGATCTCCACATGGGACAGCACTGACATACTGTGTTCAGGACTTCTCCTTTTAACTTGAAGCTAATAGGAAACACTGAGTGTATTTAAGCAAATATGCAGTGCAAAAAGCAGGTATTTTTTTTTCTTTTCTGTCCCCCCCCCCTTTTTTTTTTTTTACACCAGAGTGCTGCTCAGATCTGGCTTATAGTGATGTGGGGAATTGAATCTGGGCCTTTTGATCCTCAGGCACAAGAGCCTCTTTTTGTAAATATTATGTTATCTGTCCCTTTTTCTTCTTATTTAAGATGGCTCTGAATGCTGTGTTAGAAGTGTTCTAAGGAGCAGTGGACAAGAAAATATGAACAGAGTAGTTTGGAGATAAAAGACAAAAAGAAAGAGTGATCTGAAGTGGTGATAGTAAGAAGAGAGAAAAATGAATAGATGTGAGAACTATTTTAAAAGTGGATTTGGAAGGACTTTTGGATCCATTGGCTGGATGAGAAGTTGTAATAGACTGATTATGAACAAGACTCTAATGCCTCACCATCCCCATGTCTGCCACTGCTGTCATATAACTTTGAAACCTCCTCTGACTTGATCTGTACTTGATCATGTTTCTCACTTTGACTGACAGATTGAAGTAGAAGTGCCAGTGTGATGGCTTCAGTCTGACTTAAGGTGTTTTCTTCCTTTCTTGAATTTTTTTTTTATGAGGACATAGCTGAAAAGCCTGCTAGAACATGATAAATAGAGTAGGTTTTAAAGGTCCAATCAACCTTATTGAATCTAATCTATATCACTGGACCACCAGTTATCATAGAGATAAGTGAATGAGTCTATTCTTAGGACATAGAACTGCCTTCATGCCCTAGGCATAATGTTACTGTATTATGCCATGAAGCTTTGTGATAATTTACTACATAGCATTATGGTGACAGTAAGTGATATAGGAACAAAGAAGGAAAATATTTGGTACATAGGTATCTATCCACATTCCTGTAGTAACTAGAGTTTAATTTATTACCATACTGCAGCATTTTGAAAGAATGATAAATAGGTTAGAGATTTTGTTGGGAGGGAATTAACTTTGAAACCTTTCTGTCACAAAGTTATAAAAACCATATTTTTCAAAAGGTATATTGTTGTAAGCATTGGTCTTTATATTAATAAAGGAGATGCCAAAGCTATAGTTTAGATTTTCTACATATTTTTCATAGTCTGTCATATGCTTATTATGAATTTTTCATATTCAGTCTACTATAATTTTAAAAATAACACTAGAAAGTTATATAGTGTAGCAATGAACAAGAAAAAAAGAGCAAATTAAACTGATAGAGCTCCCTGTATTGGAGAGTAGTTTGTTCCCTTTCATTTGTGTTTGTTTTGTCCCAGTTTTTATGAAGCGTCACAGAGAGGAAGACAATTTAGACAGGCACAAAACAGTTCCAACAGTGAGTATAAGTTCAAAGTTGTATCTCTTCAAAGTGGATGAAAGGAGAAACTGAACAAAACAGTCCACCACTAGGGCTTGATTGTAGAAGGCAGGCAGTTATGGATCAGCCGCTTCAATACAGCCCCAATGCCAGGTCCCATAATTAATTGTACCTACTAGAGTGAAGGTTTACAATAAGTTTTTCACTGAAATAAGGGAGCGACTCGGATATTTAGAGTGATAAAATTGTCTTATTTTCCTTTGATATAAATTGCAATTGCTTGATTTTTTTTTTTTTTTGGTGAAGGATGGATGGAATTGGACTATTAGTGATGAACATAGTATAGCTGGTTTATGATGATATACACCAGTAACTGATATAAATAGCATAAACTCGTGTGCCTTCAATAAAAATTAATAAGAACAAAAGAGTCACTAGGCAGTTTGTTCGACCATAGTTCCTGCAGCTTCAGTTGCAGAAAAGCTGTATTAAGTTAGATCCACCCAGTTTTCAAGTGGTGCAGATGCTACAGGTCCTTGTAATTATTTTTTGAGTGGCAAGGCCTTGGATATTACAGTGCCACTATTTGCATCTCCAAGGAGAGTCAATAAAACATTCTCTAAAGCAAATTATTTCTATCTTTTGAAAGACTGTGTCCTAAAAGTGGTCTCAAATAGCTGGCACTACTTTCTAATTACTGCTCCCAAGTAAGGGTGCACAATAACTATGCTTATTGGGGGGGTGGAGGCACTATCCTTCCTAAGAATTCATTTTCAAATAACGGAAATTGGCAAAAAGCTACTATTACATTTCCCCCTTCTTCCTTGAATCTTATGCTTTACAACATTTCACAGTTAGGTCGAGGAGCTAAAATATTATGAGGTTAAAGGAGAAGATCTGAGGAGTTTTGTTATTTCCCTTTGCCTGCAGTGTGCTGCTTAGAGAAGGGCAGCGAAAGGCTGCACTGTGAAAGAAAACCCAGAGGTGAAAAGAGTCAAAAGCTTCCACCTCAGTAAAGTCACATTTTCCATTTTATGGTGGTCAGCATGCGTACAAGGCAGAGTTGTATTGTGCCTGCTTTGTTGCAGATTTTGCTTGTTGAGTGTTACTGGAGCTATTCAATTTTCCCCAGTTTCTCTCTTGTCACTGACATGGAGTGTGGACTGTGTGACAAGGGCGGGTGGGTGGTGAAGAGTGATTTCTAGCTCCTTCTCTTTCTACTTAATTCTACCTGATTTTTTTTCACATTGAAAAATGAGGGTGTGTACCTGCCACAAATTATGGAAAAGTGTAAGAATAAATAAAAAATCTGTTCCCCCAGAGAAAATCACTGTTATTTCTTTCTTGTATTTTAAAATCTGTACAAACCCATAAATGATTTTTTTTATAAATTTGCTTCATAATTTCAGGTTTGAACCATTGTTTTCTTTTTAATAGCTTTATGCACACTTTATAAGTTTATGTAAGATTTTTTGAATGCTGTGCAATTTTTCATCATTTATCGTATTTTATTGAGCTTACTCTCCACTACAGGTTTGACTATTAATAATCTAATTTTGGTCCTCCCTTTCTCTTCTCTAATGTTTCCTCTTCCTCCTCTTTGTTTTTTAAAACAGAGACAAAAAGGTGGGAAGAGAGAGAGAGAGAGAGAGAGAGAGAGAGAGAGGGAGGGAGAGAGAGAGAGAGAGAGAGAGAGGCTACAACACCAAAACTTCCTTCAATGCTGTGGGGGCCAAGCTCAAACCTGGGTCATGTACATAACAAAGCAGCACACTATTCAAGTGAACTCTTTTGATAGGCCCCTCTCTAATTCCTAAACTAATTAAAAAATAAGAATTTTGAGGAAGTCAGAAGTAGAAGATACACTTATAATTCACAAGGGCTTTTGGTCCCCACAACGCTGGGGGAAAGCTTCAGAAGAGGTGATGCAGTGCTGCAGGTCTCTCTCTGTATAGTCTTTCTCAGCACAATTAATAAAGAACTAAACTCTCCATTAAAATTAAAAGGTTAATTTCTTTTAGATAAAAAAATATTAGTGCTTTAAGAGATCACAGGAGGACTGAGGAGATAGTATAATAGTTATCCAAATTATTTTCATGCCTGAAACTCTGAGTTCCCAGGTTCAATCCTCAGAGTTGAGCAATGTTCTGGCCTTTAATTCTTCTATCTGCATCTTTCTCATTAAAATAAGTAAAGTATTTTAAATAAAAAGGCCACAGGAACGTGGAAAGTGAAAGTATAGAGCAAATACACACCACATACTAATCAAGAGAAACTTGGTAAGGGCAAAAATCATTGCGTTTAAGTAAAAATAAATATATAAAATTGAGAAAGAATCTATTACCTATTGACTAAGGTTTTTATTTCCCAGAAAGATGCCCTTTTAGTAAGATGTGTATGCATCTTGTAAACTAGAACCTAGACAAAAATAAACCAAAAAAAATCCATGAAGCTTCATGATGAATGTTAAACAATTGATCAACATATTGGGAGATTCCAGTGTCTTTAAGTGATTGAGAGGTTAGTCAAACAAAATTGAAGTTATAGAAATTTTGGATACCATAATTAACCAGTTTGATAAAATATTGAGCTAGGTAGCACAGAAATCTTTGGAAAATTAATGATATGCTATGTCAGAAAGAGTCTGAAGTTTCAAGGATTTATACCCATGAACACAATATTCTCTTAAGTGCAATATTTAAATTAAAAATTAATAGCAAGATAATAGAAAAAAGAAATTAAACATGTGGAGTAAAGGGTAAGGGTGAATTTGTCCAATTATCTAAAGATTTGCCTCTTCCTTTTAAAAATTTAACTGAATTAATTAATTAATTAATTTTAATTTTTATTTATAAAATGGAAACACTGACAAGGTTCCACCCACACCAGAATCTTTTATTTTGGTGCAATACACCGCTTGATTGTCTTTTAAGGATAACTTCACATTTTTTGGGAGGACAATTTTCTAACAAACAAAGACCACATGCATACATACACACTTAACAAAAAAAAAAAAAAAATCAGAATGTCAGTAAGTAGGATAAGAGGGGTATAATTCCTACCACCAGAACTCCGTATCTCATTCCCTGCCCTTATAGCTTTCCTATTCTTTATCCCTCTGCGAGTATGGACCCAGGGTCATTATGGGGTGCAGAAGGTGGAAGGGCTGGCTTCAGTAATTGCTTCTCTACTGAACATGGGCGTTGACAGGTCAATCCGTAGTCCCAACCTGTCTCTCTCTTTCCCTAGTGAGGTGGGGCTTTAGCCAAGTGGGGCTCCAGGACACATTGTTGGGCTCCTCTGCCCAGGGAAGTCTAGTTGGCATCACGGTAGCATCTGGAACCTGACGGCTGAAAAAGTTAACATATAAAGCCGAACAAATTGTTGACTAATCATAAACCTAAAGGCTGGAATATTGCAGATGAAGATTTGGGATCTCCATTTTGAAGATAGCTAGTAGGTCTACTTCAGGTATATTCCAAAGGGTACATGGCTATACTAGATTTTTCCCGAGTCTGACATCTGATGTGAAAGTGGACCCAAGTTATTGTACAGAGAGGTGATGTCATGGCTGGCGAAATGGCTAGAAAGCTGGTTCAGAGAAGAAAGCAACTCCCAAATATGGGAAAGTTGTATGAATATTGTTGACTGTAAACCCCATGGATTTGATCTGGGGCCCATATTCAGCTTAAGAGCTTATGTAACCTCTGCATCCCTGTAGATCTGTGCTCACATTCTGTGGTCATGAGTAGGAATGTTCCAAGCTGCCCCAATTTCAGGACCCATCTTCCTCAGGTGGCAGATAGAGTATGCTATCCAGCCTCCCCGTGTAGCCTCTTTCAAGCTCTATGGAAACTGGCTGTTAAGTAGCACTTCAGGGGTCAAAAAAGGCTTGGAGAGAGTCAACATGTCAAAGATTTAGCCTATGTATTAAAAAGACTCGGTATGTGCTTTAAAAAGTTTGAGACATACAATCAGAGCCTACACCAGGGAGAGCAGAAGCAACCAGTGGCGCAGCTATATACAAATAATGTCAAAGGACATAAATTATGGTGATGTTGGATATTATTCAGCAAAACCTAACAAAGGGATTTTTCAAAGTTAAGCCAATTGCCAAGTAATGTGATTACAGCAATAACTATTGTCTTCTTAATCCTAAAACAGCAGGAACCTCCCATTTCCTCTATAAAGCCTGTATTTCTCCCAGTCCTGGAACCTCTAGTATGATTGATATTGCATCCACTGATTCCAACCTAATCAACACCATGAGTACCACCTCAGCATGCTTCACTTCAGACTGTGTCCAGAGACATCAGGCATGGAATCTCAACCCTTCACCCTCATTACTCAGGTGAGACTTTTCCTTTTATAGTATTCCCTAGTTCTATTCCAGGTGGTTCACTTCCTAACAGGGCTCTGTTCTGGCTCCTACGCTATTTAATGTTTACATCAATGACCTCCCAGAAACTTCTTCAAGGAAGTTCATCTACGCCAATGACATCTGCTGTGCAACTCAGGCATCCAAGTTTGACATCCTCGAGGAAACACTCACGAAAGACATGTCTCTGATATCTGATTACTGTAAAAAATGGTGACTAATCCCTAGCACTGCAAAAACGGTATCATCTGTTTTCCTTCTACACCATGCCTCGGCCTCGCGTGAGCTTAATGTGCAGCTTGGCGATACGAGAATCCGGCATGAAGCCCAGCCAGTCTATCTTGGCGTTACTCTCGATCGCACTCTGTCATTTCACAAACATCTCATAAAAACTGCAGCAAAGGTGGGCACGAGGAATAACATTATTGCAAGACTGGCCAGCTCCTCATGGGGCGCGAGCGCTTCCACACTACGATCATCCTCTCTGGCATTCTGCTATTCCACTGCAGAATACTGTGCCCCAGTATGGTTCCGTAGCCCCTATGTCCACTTGGTCGATTCCAAATTATATTCCTCCATGAGGATAATTTCTGGAACCATCCGTTCCACCCCGGTTCCATGGCTGCCAGTTCTTAGCAACATCACCCCGCCAGATATTCGTCGGGATGCGGCATCATCTAAGTTCATTTCCCACGTCTTCGCTCGACCGGACCTGCCAATATACGCTGATATCTTCGCCCACCCTGTTCAACGCTTGACGTCTCATCACCCAATCTGGTCCCCTACGCCTACACTGAACTTCTCTGTTCCAGTCTCTTGGAAACAGAGCTGGCAGTCAGCTGAGGTAAAGAACAAACACCTCATCACAGACCCCTGCAAGCGTCAACCCGGCTTTGACCTAGCACGTTATGATTGGGCCCTCCTCAATCGCTATCGAACAGGCCATGGCCGGTGCACCGCTATGTTCCATCGCTGGGGAGCCAGAGATGACCCGAACTGCCCCTGCGGCTACAGACAGACTATGACCCACATAGTCAATGACTGCCACCTCTCCAGATTCAAAGGAGGTCTCGAAACTTTACATCAGGCTCAACCTGATGCTGTTGACTGGCTACGGAAGAAGGGCAAACGCTAGAAGAAGAAGAAGAAGACTTCCTAACAAAGTCCCAAAACTTAGATATAGAACAGGTCCTGTGAGATAGAGCGTATGTCCACATGTATCCATAAATTAGGGCAAAATATATACCTGAAAGCAAAAGTACACAATAGTCTGCAGTGAGTCAGTATAAAGTTACTAATGAAATATTATCTAATTAGACTTAGATACCCTCCTCATCTACTTCCTATTACACTTCTTTCACTCACTCCAAAGCTAAAGTTATCAAAGCAAGGACTGCAAAAGCTGAATAAGGGCAAGAGATTGGCATACTTTAATGATGACTCTTTAGTCACTATCAGGCCACCCCATCAGCTGGGGCCCTATTTGGAGACTCCTGAGATTCCCAAACAGACATGATGGGCCTAGACCTCAAATAAATCCCTCTTCCCAAGATTACCAGTCATCTCTATCAGGAACAATAAAATAGAACCCTTTGTGGGCCCCCCATTGGACATTGCCCTCAACTTGGATCAACAATGGTAGAGAATGTTCCATCCTCTGAAGGGAGGATGGATAATATACTCTATGATACATCTGAGGAAGATGGGTCGATATTGGGGCAGCTTGGTATGTTCCTATTCATGACCACAGAATGTGAGCTCAGATCTACAGAGATGATCACATCTCTGGTCACATAGGCTCCCAAGCTGAATATGGGCCCCAGATCACATCAGATCTATGGGGTTTACAGTCAACAGTATTTATACACCTTTCCCATATTTGGGAGCTACTTTCTTCTCTGATCCAGCTTTCTGGTCCTTTTCCCAGCAATGACTTCATCTCCGCAGACAATAACTTGGGTCCACCTGTATATCAGATTTCAGGCTCAGGGAAAAAAAAAAAACTAGTATAGCCACAGGCCCTTTGGAATATAACTAAAATATGTCCACTAGCTATCTACAAAATGGAGTGCCCCCCAACTCTTGATCTGCACTATTCCAACCTTTAAGTTTATGATTGATCAACAATTTGTTTGTATGTTAACTCTCTTTTCAGCCACCAGGTTCCAGATGCTAGCATGATGCCGACCAGATTTCCCTGGACAGACAGCCCCACCAATGTGTCCTGGAGCTCCGCTTCTCCAGAGCCCCACCCTCTTAGGGAAAGAGAGAGAGACAGGCTGGGAGTATGGATGGACCTGTCAACACCCATGTTCAGTGGGGAAGCAATTACGGAAGCCAGACCTTCCACCTTCTACATCCCACAGTGACCTTGTGTCCATACTCCCAAAGGGATAAAGAATAGGGAAGCTATCAGGGGAGGGGATGGGATGCCGAGTTCTGGTGATAGGAATTGTGTGAAGTTGTACCCCTCTTATCCTATGGTTTTGTCAATGTTTCCTTTTGGTAAATAAATAAATAAATAAATAAATAAATATAAACTAGACAATAGAAAAAGGCTTGGATTGTAGTCCTTTGTTCATACCAGGGCATGGGCAGCTGTTATACCCCTAACTATAGACATTAAACTGACAGAAGTGCCCTGGGTCCAAGATTCTGCCACATTTTATCTTTATTGTGATCTATGAAGATAATAGTGTTTCACCAATTGTGATTAAGAAAAGAAAAAAACTCTTTAATTTAAAATGCATGTGTTCTTCTCCTGGAAGCTGATGTCTATTCACACCAGCACTGTATCATTTGCTGCCTAGAGAGCAATGAGGAGAGATCTCCACTCACTTATGCTGATCCCATTTCTGTGAAGGTTTTCAGAAGTCATGTTGTGTGCACTTTATGGTTAGTTGTGTCTGTGTGCACTTCATGAAGTAAAGGAATGCTTAGATATCTACATTGGAATTACAAAGTCACTTTGGAAAATAGAATAAGGGAGCTCCAGTGGCACAATCAGTTAGCGTGTGGTATTTATATGGAAAATAGAATAAGTACTGATAATCCAACTGTGTGACTGGGAAAGTGGGCCAGCATGTAGGGTACAGGGCTCTACATATTCCAGAGTAATAGTCAGATATCTCATACAAATAATAAATAAATAAATAAATAAAAAATAAATCTAAATGAGTAATCCAGTTGTATATGCTAAGTACTTGTGTCCAGGAAGCTCCACTCTAGAGAAATATGCACAGAGGTACACTGGAGTATACTGGGGATGTATATTGGGGTGGGGTTCCTTCCTCTTCTGTTGTATAAACTAGTGATAATGATACACAGTTGTCAATCTCTGAACAATCTTCATAGGCCAACAGACTCTAGATTTCTAGAGTCTAGAAAGGGTCTTTTTATTGCTCCTTGGATTGACTTTTTATTGCTCCTTGGATTGACTTCCAGAGAAACAATCTTAGTGCATGAAATTCACAAAATATCTGCCTAATGCAGTATTTTATGTGTAAATGGCCAGCCAATACTTTTTCCTGTTGATAGTATGTTTTCCAATTTTTTCTTTCAGATGTGTAAATATAGAATTAAAGCTATATAGCTATAATTCATTAATTTTCTGCAATATACAAAACATGACCTTTTAGCATGAATGGCAGCAGATAACTTTCTGATCAGTAGGGGCTTTTCAGTTTTTATTTTCTTCATTTTCTCTGACTACTCAGCCAATATTTGGGGGTTGCAAACTTAAGTTCGTACCTTACCATTTATCTTTTCTTATAAAAATGATGTGAAATATTTATTTACTTTTCTTACCAGAACATACTACTTAGCTCTTGCTTATAATGGTGCTGAAAATTGAAGCCAGGACTTCAGAACCTCAAGCATGGAAGTCTTTTTGCATAATCACTATGCTATCTTTCTGGCCCAGTGTTGACATTTTTTGTTTGTTTGTTTATTTGCTTGATTGTGTTTTAAGGATAACTTCACATTTTTTTGGGGAGGACAATTTTCTAACAAACAAGGACCACATGCATACATACACATTTAACTAAATATAAAAATCAGAATGTCAGTTAAACCTTTATATTCCTACTTCATAGGTTATTTATAATTTTGTCAAAGTGAATATATTTTAAATTTATGTTTGTTTACTTGGTATAATATTATCATAAAGTATATCCTAACCTTGATCTGAAACTTACTTTCCTTTCATAGTCTTTTCCTTTGAGCTATGTATTTCCCATATGGAGAAACAGAAAAGCATAACCTCACCAAGTATTTACATTATTGAGGATGAACAATTATTCAGGGAACAAGTAAAAAGCCACACAAGACTTTGGTGACCCACATTTCCGCCAAATACATTTTCCTTTTTATGAAGATGTTTGTTATTTGGGATGCATTCTTGTTTACCTTTTTGAAAAATTTGATTGGCCTTATTATCCGTATCGTTATGACTGTTCTTTGGCATCTCCTTTTTCTTTCTTTCTTTCTTTCTTTCTTTCTTTCTTTCTTTCTTTCTTTCTTTCTTCTTTCTTTTTTTTTTACATACGTTGATGATTTTATTTTTATTTTTATTTATAAAATGGAAATATTGACAAGGACACAGGATAAGAGGGGTGCAATTCCACACAATTCTCACCACTAGAACTCCGGTATCTCCCTTTTCATGAGTATTAGGGTGTCACATCTCCCTCCTCTCCTGGACTTGGCAAAACCACATGATTTGCTTTAGAGAATGAAATGTGCCTGAAAATGATGTGCTATTTCTGGATAGAAGAATTTAATTGCTAGGATAAGGAGGTAGAATCTTGAATTGACAGGTGTATATATAGATAACTGTCACAGAGAGTTGCCTGTTCCTGTAAGCATGCTTTTGAAAGCAAGAGATAAGCTTTTGTTGTGACAAATTGCTGAAATTGCAGGTTCCTCTGTTGCTTCAGCCTAGCAGTCTGTATTGACTAATATACAATATAATTTAATTAGAGGAGAAACAGTAAGGGAAATCATAAGGTGAAGCTTGGACTGGGAATGATGTATTGTACCCAAGCAAATAACTCTGGGGAAGGAGAAAAAATGATTAGGTGGAGGAGCTCTGGAGTTGGAAAAGGGTTGGTAGAGATTATATCTTTCATACACTTATTATGAGAAGACAAGAGATTGTATCTATATGTCAATAAGTACTATAAACCATTAAACCCCCACTCCAATCAAGTGGAAAAATAAAATTAAACAAAATGCATATTCACAAGGAAATAAATATATGATATTTGGAGCCTAGAATTGGCTCATGGTCGAATGAACAGTTTAAGGCCCCCAAGTGCAGAGTGTGTGTGTGTGTGTGTGTGTGTGTGTGTGTGTGTGTGTGTGTGTATGCTTCACAAGTGGTAGAGCAGTACTGTAAGTGTCTTTACTTGTGTGTCAGTTGCTCCCATTCTGTTCCTGACTCTTACCCTATATCAAAAATAAAAAAATAGGAAAAAATAAAATGACCACTAGGGGCTATGTAGACAGAGAAACAGTGATAACCCTGGTTAAAAAAACAAAAAACAAAAAACTTTGCATTTAGATGGTGCATCTCATTTACAAATACTTTGTTATCAGAATTAAAGCTTAAAGACCTCTATTGACAGCAAATCTTTTATTTTCTCAGTAATTCACTCTCAAAATCTTGGAATCATCTATGATATTTTTTTATCTTGATATTTACATTTAGTAATTTGCTAAGTTTATTAATGTCAGAAATGGAGAGTGGAGAAGAGTGATTCTAGTTCGTTTTTTTTATCATTTTATTTGGGGGTTAATTGCTTACAGTACAGTTGTTGACACGAGTACAGTTTCACATTGCAACATGCTAGGTGTTTGCAAAACACTCTCACCTCCAACTTAGTTCCTTTTTCACCATCATGCACTGTCGGGTTCCTGGGGGAATGGGCCAGCCGGGCTCCCACATCACCACCTGGTCCATTGGCCACCAGAGACAGGAAGAGAGCTGGGGACCTCAGGCCAGTGATGGCAGGGGTGAGCTTGTTGAGTGGTCTTCCAGTGTACCCTGGCAGCCGACGAAGCAACAAACCACCCAGGGCACCATGGAAGTGGACGTGGATGGAGCACTATATTGTTTCAGTTACAAGTTTAAAAAGGGGTAGCTGTGCAAGGGAAGTAGCCAAGCCAACCAATGAAACTAATATCTCCTTATAAGGAAAGAGAGAGCAAGGCAAGGGGAAGGCATAGAGGATGATGCTGGAATGGGAAATAGAAACTTAAAGAAGGCGAAGCCTACCAGAGGGGTTGGGGGGGTGGGGGTGAGGTATTGCGGTGAGACTGATAGGCCCTTCTGAATTCCCCTGTGTACTCCAGCCTGTCTTGCTCAATTACAATGGCTGACATGCCAGTGGGAGAATAACAGACAGGCTTGGGGGGAGGGGGTTACTGTCCATACTCAACCTTGCACAAGACCCACAATGCGCAAGGACCATAAAGTCCCCTACATGCCCCAACCCTCTACCTGTCCTCCTTCCAGAGTCCTTTGATTTGATGCAGTATACCAAATGAGTTCAGATTTTACTTTGTGTTTTGGCTTTCTGTTTTTGTTTCTCAGGTTTTACCTATTCGTTCTTATTCTTTATGCTGCTAACAAATGTTTGGGGAACAAGATGCTTTATAGCTGTGTGTCTCTGTTCTTATTTGTGAAAAAGAAAGTTGGGCTACCATGTTTTGTAATTAATTTTCAGCTCTAATATTCTATGATTTTAGGAACCCACAGTCTCTCCTCGGTCCCACAGCCATTGAGTACTACTGCATTCTTGTGACAATGGTGGCTAGCAGATACCAAGCTGCCAGTAAGATCTGTCTGGCCACTCTGCCCTCTGCTTTCCACCATCTCCGCATTACTTGTCTCCCAAGAATTTATCTTCCAGGTCAACTTGACTATACTTCGATGATAGCTTTTATCATCAAATGATGAAGTTTTTATGTTATATATTGTTCTTTGGGTAGCCATTTTAAGCAACGCTTTCACCATGGCCCCATCCTTCTATAAATTGATCTAAACTTATCTATTTTGATTTTCTTTTAGAGACATTTTATGAGGAGGTTATGGCTCTAACCAGTGTGAAAATAAATATTTTAACTGTCTTGTGAAAACAAAATGTATTTTATTTTACAGATTTCTCTTAGATATATTACCAGTTCAACAAACATGCAGTAATTATAATTTAAGTTATATAACAGAAACAGCTTCACCTTTATCTCCACAATGTGTTATTATTTTTATGAAAAGGAAAAAAATAAAAATAGATGGTGAATATAGAACTCACAGCTAAACTATTGTATTTCTTAGATTTCTCTAGTTCAAACTTTGTATTGTGAATGACATTACTTATTAATTCTTGTTCAAAAAACAGTTAAAAATAAGTGTTATGTCCTAGAAATAGATGATAAATTCTCTTTAGAAATAGGATTCCACCCACAGATGCTGACATTTAGAGGTTACCAGGTGTATTTAGGGTATAGGAGGTGGAGAGCATATTATAGGAATATAATTTTAGACCTGCTGAGTTCTATGGGGATTTGGTTTGCCTACATTTTCATTTAAATTATATTATGAGTAATACCATTGTGAATGAAGTTATATCATTAAAAATGTCAGACACTTTAGACTCCATTTCCATATGCCCTATTATATGAAGACCTGCAACTTGAAATTCTCTTCAGATTAATCTGAGAGGAAAATATAGGCTCTCATTTTGAATATATCCCAGAAGGGATTAAGTGACCTAATTTCAAGAAAAAAATTGGAACAGGCTATGCAGTGACTAATTTGCTACATGATAAAATAAAAGTGACAAACAACAATCTAATTCATACTGGAAGTTTCTCCTAAGCATAATTTTCTGCTAACCCTGGCACATTCAATTTGTAAAATATGGTTAATGTGTCTCTATTTGTGAATTTTGGTTTTCTACTATGTGAAACCCAACATTTACCTTAAGGTGAATTTAAAGATGTATAGAAGGCATAAGAAACAAATCACAATACATCTTATCCTTAAAATGTAGGAATGTTGAAAATTTATTACTCTAGGAGAAACATTACAGTTATCTTGTGAATATTTTGGGTATTAACTCCCTCTCCCCTTTTTTTCATATAAAGACAGGGTCACAGGGAAAGAAAGAAGGAGGAAGAGGATGAGGAGGAGGAGAAGAAGAAGAAGGATGGGTACAAAGAAGAGAAAGAGGAGGAGAAGGAGAACAAAGCAAAGCGCTCATGCTCCTTTCAATATGATGGATGCTGGACTGAAGCCTGGATTGTGCATGTGGCAAAGCAGCACACACTATCCAGGTGAGCTATTTCACCAGTCCATACATATTTTCAGATTTTTTTTGCCTCCAGGGTTATTGCTGGGGCTCGGTGCCTGCACCATGAACCCGCTGCTCCTGGAAGCCATTTTCCCCCTTTTGTTGCCCTTGTTGTTATTATTATTGTTGTTGTTGATGTCTTTCGTTGTTGCATAGGACAGAGAGAAATGGAGAGAGGAGGGGAACCTGCTGCACTGTGCTACCATCCGACCCCCAGCCCATACAAATTTTAAGTACAATTTATTTGCCACATTAATTTGTTGTGTTTAGGAATAAAATGAAAACTCCTAATTGTAGTATCATAAATAAATTTTAAAAAGTAAAACTTTCAATATATACGGTGATTTAGGAAACTTACAGATAGCAAAGTAAATCTGTGTCTAGTATTGTCTTCTCTTCCTAGTCCCATAATTTGGAATTTCTTAGAGTAATTTTTGAAAAATTTATTAATATAAAATGTTGAGGGGCCTTACTGATGATTTAATTTCAGTATAGTAGATTGAATAGAATACCGGTTTATCTAGACTTAACAGGTTTAAAATAAGTTGTTTAAACCTTTTTGACTCAGAGTAGATTATGCTGGGTTAAGAAGTTACTTTTTTTATTGTTATCACCAAGATTTCGCCACTCCAGGACATTTTTTTTTCCATATAGAAAGAGAAAGACGAGAAAACTGGATAGATGGAATAGTATTATAAAACTAAAGCTTCCTCCAGTGTGGTGGGAACCAAGCTTGATCCTGAGTCATTCTCTTGACAAAACAGACATATTACCTAGATGAGCTAAAGACGTTTTACATTACTACTTTTAAGTCAAACTTTGAAAATTTTCATTTTTCTAATTCAATAATGTCTTAAGGTTTAAAGACAAAGAAACATGCAAACATAAGAACAAACCAAAATAGGACATTCATCTAGTACTGTAATCTGCAATATTATTTCTGAATATATTAGAAATTATCTCATCTTTCTGATACTGGTATTGGGAGGAGAATAATACCATATGACAGACTGACTAAAATCTGGATTTATCATTATGTGAAGTTTTCAAGTACTTTCTTTTTCTTAATTACATTATTAAATGTTAGCAGTGATAGTGATTAAAGGCTGAGTGTAAGCTGTACCAAATGTCTTGTCAGTCAGTACCTTTGATTTGTCTCAGGATTAAGCAGGAATTCCTAATGTGTCACTTCATATAATAGAGGAATGAAAGGCAAACAATAGGACAGAAAAAATGAGAAACCAAGGATATAAATTCAAACTCATCAGCGTTTTACTTACTCTGTCTTGTCATAGGCAGTGAAATGTTTTGAAAGTGATCTCATGGAGAGGACAAATTCTGAATGTGACAATGAGATTTCAGTGATGTGGAGAAACAGAAGAAGTGGCAGAAATCCATAAAATGCTGTATCTCACTCAGTCAGTGATTTTTAGACATCGTGTAAGAGGAATTCACTGCTGGTTCATGAGAACACTGTCACAAATGTTGTTAAACCTTGAGAAAATACATATGTGCTTGTATTCTGTGTACCACATATAAATGGGATTAACTATTATTAAGCTTTAATAAGTACAAATCACCTCATATATACATCTAAAATAGTAAGAAGGGTTTCCTTTTTTGTTGCTTATCTCAACTTACTTATTTGTAATTCTTTAAATCTGAATTTTTAATAGTACATTCTTTTAAAAAATGTATTAGTGATTTAATGTTGATTTATAAAATTACAGCATGGTACAACTCCACACTGTTCCCACCACCAGAGTCCTGAGTTTCCAGTCCGTCCATTGTAAGCTACAGCAGTTCTCTTAAAAGTGAAGATATGGGTTCACTATTTTTTCTGCAACTGTCTATATTTGTATATATCCCCCCTTTTTTCCCATATGGTTCCATCTTCTTTTCCTTCCAAGTCATCAATAAACCAATGTCCCACCCTTTTTTCTCTTCTCTCTTTGGGTCCTGATGGAGTTGGAGTTCAGAGCCCTCTGATCATCTTCCCCATATAACTTCCCCCCCACTGGGGAGAATGGATCAAAATTATTTTGGAGGTGCAAAAGGTGAGAATTCTGGCTCTGTTAACTGCTTATTCGCTGGACAGATGTGTTGGCAGGTCAATCCACACCCCTAGCCTGTTTCTTTCTTACCCTAGTTGAGTAGGGCTCTGGAGAGGTGAGTTTCCAGGACACACAAGTGAGGTCTTCTGACTAGGGAAGTCAGGATGACATCATGGTTGAATCTGCAACTTGGTGGCTGGAAGGTGACAAGATATAAAGCAGGATAAAATTATTAATGAACAGGAAACAAAATGTAGGGACAGAGCTGATAAGAATAGGGATACTGGGGTGGAAATAAGCTTGGCAGTCCATTTTAGGCATGATGCTAGTGGACCAAGACTATCATAGTTTTTGCTTGAGTTTAATAGCTAACATGGGGTTGGACAAAAATACTGTCTGAGAAGATGGTGTCATAGTAGAGAAAAGGGATAGAATGTGGGACTAGGAGAGACAGTAGCTTTCAACCTTGAAAAAATTCTCTATGAATATAAAATGAACTGTTTACTCTAGCCAGCTGACCCAGGGTCCATATATATTTATGTTTAGCATATGAGCCTATGTAACCTCTGAGTCCCTTTTGGTCTGAGCTCAAAGTTCACAACCACAGCTGGAACATTCCAGGCTGCACTCATTTCATGACCAAACTTCCTGGAGTGGCAGGGCAGGATGACCCAGCCTCCCTTTGGACACTGGTGCAGTCCATAGCAGGGCTTCTTTATAGTGAGGGCAAGGTTCTGGGAAGGCTCCCAAGAGGACCTATGATGACGCTCTTGATGGAAGTGGCCAGTGATGGTGGAGACAGGGATCCATTAGAGGTCTAGGTTCATCATATTTGTGTGGGAATCCAAGGCTTTCCAGACTAGGGTCTTAGATGATGAAATGATAATAGTATTTCTTCCTCCTTCCAGAATAGTACAAATGTCATAATAGAATGGGTAGAAGTGTGTCCTATTTAAAATGTTGTCTTCGATTTTCAAGTGGAAGAGGTTTTATATATTTATTTTACTTGGTAAATTATTACTTCTTTATGAGTAGGTGGAAAAAGAAATAAGACAGAGACCACAGCACCCTTCTACTCTAATATCAAATGGAAAGGTTTTAACCAATGAAATATATTTTTGCTTTATTTTTTTTTCATGCCAGTTCTTGGGGAACTGCTTTATACAATAATATTTTATTTTTACCAGAATATTGCTCAGCTCTGGCTTAAAGTGACACAGGCATCCTAAGACTTTTGAGCCTTAGGCATGAACTTTTTTTTTTTTGCATAATTGTTATGCTCTCTAATGCTACCCAGAAGTGAGTTTTTTTATTCTTTTTCTCCCTTTTGTTGCCCTTGTTATTTTACTGTTGATATAGTTATTATTATTGTTGTTGTTATTGTTGTTGGATAGGACAGCGAGAAATGGAGAGAGGAACGGAAGACAGAGAGGGGCAGAGAAAGATAGACACCTGCAGACCTGCTTTACTGCCTGTGAAGCGATTCCCCTGCAGGTGGGGAGCCGGGGGCTGGAACCAGGATCTTTACCTTGGTCCTTGTGCTTCCTACCATGTGCGCTTAACCCATTGCACTATCACCCGACCCCCATCTTGTTTGTTTTTAAATATAAATTACCACCAACACTGCAAGTAATTTCATTTAGATCTTCCAAACACAATATGCACTTTAGTCTCATTCTTCCTGAAGTACATTTCATGAAGATATAGTCCAGAATCTTTACCAGATTGAAAGAGCCAGAATAGTCCATTTTGTAGTCAGTTTATAGGTGAAAGTAGCAGCAGAGACAGATATAGAAAGTATGTGCCTCTCCATTGAAGATGACGCCCTCTCAGATATTTCATCGAGTGAGTAGGGGGCTCATTACATACTGGGGCAAACAAGCAAATCTTGGAAAATTTACAAATAGAAAACATTTTCTTTATCTTTAATATAGTCTTCTTTTAGTTTTGTGACTCTTTCATTACCCTCTGGAGTTCATTAGACATGAGCATTCTATGCCTTCTTTCTTTCCCTCACACACATCTCTTAAATAAAAATCTACTTATAAATGTCTTCTATTCTGATAGTCTTGAGAAGACATGAATACTTATTAACAAATACATCGTGTAGAGGTATTAATGGTTTAACAGGCATTAAAGTCAAAAGTAGAAACTAGCGATCTGGCAGACAGCATCGGCAGGAAGAATGTTAATTGTGATTGAGGTCAGTGGGGTTTCACAGTGCCTTTAGTTGAGTCAAGTTAGTTCTTATTTCTGAAGGAGACTTTACCTGCTATTCTTCATGACTAGTACTGTCTGAAAGACATAAACGAGTCCACTCTACTGCAGTAAGTAATTTATGTTATTCCCACTAAATGACTTTTTAAAAACTAAATACAGAAAGGAGAAAATGAAAATGGAAGTTAGAAGTTTCAGATTTCCTTTTCTGTGCAGTCTTTAACATATTAGTTCACTTAAGCCTCATTAAACCTTTATAAAATGAGAATTACTATCTTTGCTCACAAAACAAAACAGTAACCATTATTTATTGTATTTCTCACATATGATAGCCAATTTCCAGTTTATTGCTTTATTCAAATCTCATATCAACTCTGTGAAATTAGTATCATTAGTAGTACCATTTTCCAAATGAAGAAGTTCAGGCTTAGAGCAGTTAACCTGTTGAACTATAAATACAGAACTGGGACTATGGGTCCATTTGCATTTCACATAGGATTAAACAATAACCAACGGTAATATAGATGGAGCACAAGAACTTGCACTGACCCCAAACCAGTGCTACTTTGGTTACATTTAGTTGGAGTATTTGTTTGTTTGTGGTTGAGATAAGTAATTCTATTTCAATTTTCCCGACATTCCACATTTTCTTTCTTAAAAAAAACATTTATTAGTGATTTGATAATGACTGATAAGATTGTGGGATAAGAGGGGGTACAATTGCATACAATCCCACCACCAAAATTCTGTATCCCATCCCTTCCATTGGAAGCTTCCTTATTCTTTATCCCTCTGAAAGTATGGACTAAAATGGTCTTTATGGGGCACAGAAGTGAGAGGTCTGATTTCTGTAATTGCTTCTCCGCATTGACAAGTCTATCCATACCTCAGCCTGTTTCTATCTTTCTCTAGTGGGGTAGAGCTCTAGGGAGATGGGGTTCCAGGACATATTGGTGAGGTCATTTGCCCAGGGAAGTCAGGTTGGCATCATGGTAGCACCTGCAACTTGGTGGCTGAAAACTATAAGATATGAATCATGATATAAGATATGAAACAAATTGTTTAGTAATTGGAAACCTAAGGGTAAGAGTATAACAGATGAGATTTGGGGTCTTTATGTTGGAAGAAGCTAGAAAGTCTCTTTTAGCTATATACCAATATGCCGGTGACTTTACTAATTTTTGCCTGTACTGGACAGCTAAAGTGCAGGTGGATTAAAAGTATTCTGTGGGAGGATTATATCAGAGTTTTGAATAGGACCAGAAAACTGGATCAGAGCAGAGAGTAGCTTCTAAATATGGGAAAAGTATATAAATACCATTAACTATACCGCCCCACCTATCCTTCTGATCCAGGGCCCATGTCTATTTGTATTTAGCACAGGAGTCTGTGTAACTGCTGAATCCTTGTCAGTCTGAGCTCACATTCTATGGTCATATCTAGGAACATTCTAAGCTGCATTCGTTTCAGTACCATTTTTCCTCAAGTGGCAGAGTATGTTGACCCAGCCTCCTTTCAGAGAGTGGGATAGTTTCTACCATTGTTGTTCTACATTGAGGGCAAAGTCCTGTAGAGGACCACAAGAGGGTTTATGATGTTTTTCCTGATGGATATGGCCATTGGTGGTGGAAAGAAGGATCATTTAGAGGTCTAGGCCCATCATATTTATCTGGAAATCTCAGGATTCCATGACTAGGGCACTGGATGATGGGGTGATCTGGTATGTCCAAAAGGGCTATCATTAAAGTACTCTGATCTCTTGCTCTTATCCAGCTTTTGTAGTCCTTACTTATGTGACAGGTTTAGACTTAGAGTCGTTGAAGGAAATGAAATAGGAAATAGGCGAGTAGGGTATCTAGGTCTAAGTAGAGAATGTTTGATTAAGTACTTCATGGCGTCCTTTTTAGATTTTTATACTTGATCACTGTACTTATTGAGTGAGTGACTATTTTTACAATCAAAACAAGAAGAGTTAATATATCCAAGGAATAAAGCATAAGCAGCTTACATAAACAGCAAACAATAGCACCTGTCTATGGAGTGTTGTTGAAGTGCTAGTCATTGCATTTGATAGACTCTATCATATTTAAATCCTAGTAAGTCTATGAAGTAGAACTTACTATCTATGTTTTGCAAAGGAAAACAATGTGATATAAAGATGTCAAGTTTCTGGTAAGATTCTAAATGTTAACATAGAAGCAGTTGGGTGGTGTGCACATGGTTGAGTGCACACATTACAGTGCGCGAGGACTTGGGTTGAAGACCCCTGTCCCCACTTCCGTTTTGTTTTGCTTTGTTTTCTTATGCAGAACCACTTTCTGTTTTTTCGGGGTTTTTTTTTTTTGTCTATTTATTTTATTTTTTTTAAATATTTAAATTTTAATGGTTTACAATATAGTCTTTAACACATAGGCACAGCCTCTCTTCTCCCTTGATTGATATCTAAGAGGCATACCAGGACCCCAATGTCTCTTCATCCTGCCCCCCCCCCCAGAAGTCTTTGCTTTGGTGCAATATGCCAACCCAGTCCAAATTTCACTTTGTATCTTCCCTTACTGCTCTTTCTTCTTAAGTTTCAATTATAAGTGAGATATTTCGGTACTGGTTTTTCTTTTTTCAGAATTACACTTTGAAAAAATATTCTGACTCCACTGTGAAAGTAGGCTTGGTGAATATAAATATGTGGATGTTTGGGGGGTTGATTGTTACAGAGTGATAATTACTTAAGTGTCAGTGGTAGAGATCAAAATGCCAAGATGAAATGATCTGATAAATCAGATTTTATTAATTTTCTATTTGGTCTTTTTTTTTTTTTTTTTTCCATTGGCTAGCATCTTCATGGTGTCTGTGATCACTGAAAAAATTTAAAACTAGACAGTGTGCCAGGAAGTAAAAGCTTAAATATCCTTGGGTTAGCCTTAAGAAAAAACAGTGATATATATAGTTGTTCCTGTCCCAGTGTCCTTTATGATCACCTTTCTGTGTCTAAACCTTCACCTTCTCCCTTGGATTCCACATTTTCGCATCAACCTCAAGCATGGAGAAAACGGTTCTGTAAAACTAATTAGCCCCATGATGTATTATGTTTCCCTATGGATCTTTGCATATCTAAAGAAAATTTTAGGGAAGAGGCATCTTTTTAAAGAGATCAACTCATGAATTAAAGCAGCAATCCATTGAATATCCCCCAAACTGTGCAACAAAGATGAGGCGTACCTTCAATGACTTTAATAACATCAGTAAGTCTAATTCTACTGGGGACTTCCTAACTCTAATAGAAGAAATTCCTTAAAACATTCAAGACTTGGATCTAGAGTTTCCCCAGAATAAGCGAAGTAAGTGCCTGTTCTTCTGACTGAACTAATATTGGCAATGTAAGCCTTCTCTTTTATAACTTGATACCACTAGGTTGAGTTTTTAATCCAGAGAGGAATAGTACATGTCTTGCTGAAAATATACACATGCCAGAATTTCAAACTATTTTTGTATGCCCACATATGTGAAACATACACACACACACACACACACACACACACCATTCATACAAGTTTTATTTATAGTTGTCCTTTCACTGTGTGTAAGAATTTGCTGTTCTGTTTGAAAATGGATTATAGGAAATCATGCTCTTTTTTTCTCTTGCTGTTTTCTTACACAAATAAAATTATGACAGGAGGACCATGAAATACTAATACTAATAAATACTAATACTAATACTATTCTATTACTAATACTAACACTAACACTAACACTAACACTAACACTAACACTAACACTAATACTAATACTAATACTAACTAATACTAATAAAATAAGCACTGTTCTTTGACATAACACCAAAAATCTCCATCCCTCTGGCTAGAACTAGGAGAAAGAAATGGATATATATATATTTTTTCCTGGCAGGTCTATCCCCTTGGCAGAAAAACCCCATGTGCACCTGTTCAAATAGATCTCGGGTGATTTTTAGTCTCCAGGCATTTGGCTGATATACAGTGTAGTGTGAGTCTTCGTTAATTTTACAGTTCAGTGAGCACCAAATTAAGTTTTATAGCCATGATAAGTGCACATATGCAGACATAATACTCCATCTTTAATTAAAAAAAAACGATTTATCACTTTCTGGCTAATAATAAACATTTGGTTTTAACTTTTTTCACACTATGAAACTATTTTAGTCAATTTTATTATTTAAACACAGGATTTGGAACACTTTTTTGCATAAGTATTGCTTATATTTGTATTCATAAGGTATCCGGTGGTGTTTAGCAATCTTAAATGTAGAATGAGAAAGATGACAAACATCACATACACTACAGAGTTAGTAAGAGGCTGAATACTTAAGTGTTTCGGTTCTTGCTTTTGTGATGAGATGAGAGAATCTGCACAAAGATGTCTTTCCCATCAATCTGAATAGTTTTAGAATTACTGATCATTGACAGTCATTTCTGGACCTTGCTCTCACACTGGAACAAAGCTTAGTTTAATCATTATTTTGACCAAATTCTACTATGATCCCAGTTCAGGGGCCAGGTGTCCAATCCTTGTTATTATATCTGGAAGTCACTTATTTTTTAAATTCCCACCTACCTTTTATCAAGCTATAAAAAAGAGTTTAAAATACTAGTACCTAAAAGAGGGTTTTAAATATTGGTATGCAAATCCAGAGAGAAGAAAGGTAGATCATTGGTTTGACCATAGCATCCCTGGAAAATAAAATAAAATAAAATTGCACTATTTGAATGCTTAAGCCATCATTAATTATGGGGTACTTGCTAAAAATATAGATTCTCACCAGGTTAAGAGTTTTGTAGTGAAATACTGATAATTACAGAAGTCTTTAAACATTTTTAAAATGTATTTTATTTTTTAATGAGAGAGAGAGATGCAGAGAGACAAGAGCGCTGTTCAGCTGTTGCTGATGGTGGAGCTGGGGATTGAACCTGGGACCTCAGAGCCTCAGGCATGAAAATCTTTTGCAGAACCACTCCCCAGCCTTCTTAAAACATAGTTTAAGTAGAGTTTTTGTATTAACATTATGTAAAAAATTCCACCTATAAGACAGAGAAAGCAGATAGATACTGACTGACAGTAATGAAAGAATATGGAGGTTCACATACCCAACTTTACCCTGAGTACAACTCATGTACTGTGAAACATCTTTATGGACCCCTCAGTTATGTTTTCCATTTGGAAAACATTTAATATACTTGAGAGTTTTTCTTACAAAAGACCTCTGTGGCTAGGGTGCAGCAACAAATATTCAGTAAGAATATGGAACTGGAGACAACAAGATCAGAGGAAATGTATCTAGATGGAGTCATGAAAATTGACTGTGTCTGGGGGGCCAGTGGTGGCACACCTGGTTGAGTGCACATGTTACAGTGTTGAAAGACCTGGGTTCAAGCCCCTGGTCCCCACCATGTGTGGTGAAGCAGTGCTGCAACTATCTGTCTCCTATCCCTTCCTCTCAATTTCTGGCTGGCTGTCCCTACTCTTTAAATAAATAAAGATAATAAAAAGATTTTAAAAATTGACTGTGTCTATGGAAGCATGTTGTTAAGTGTGCATGCTATGTTGGGTCCATTTATTTATCTGGTCCTCATCAGACAATTTCTTTTTCATTAGGTATAAAACTATTAATGCACAAATTGGCTCTAGAATGGCACTTCTGGGGCAGCAAGTAGCTAAGTCTGTTAGAGCACCAACTTGCCTACCTGAAGTCTTAGAGGGCCCAGGTTCAATCCCTGATACCTCTATTTGTCAGAAATGAGCAGTGCTGTAGTCTTTTGATGTCTCACAATAATTAAAGAAATCAACATTTTTCTGGGAGCCGGGTGGTGGTGTAGCGGGTTAAGCTCACATGGCATGAAATGTAAGGACCGTCATAAGGATCCTGGTTTGAGCCCACAATGAAGCAGGTCTGCAGGTGTCTGTCTTTCTCTCCCCCTCTCTGTCTTCCCCTCCTCTCTTGACTTCTCTTTGTCCTACCCAACAACAACGATGGCAATAACAGTAACAATGATGATAAGCAACAAGGGCAACAAAAGGGAAAAAAAAGAAATAAACATTTGTATGCACAAAACCCAGGTACAAGCCTCTGTTCCACTATATGGGAATTTTATAGAAATACAGGAAGCTTTCGTCCTGTGGTGTCTTCCCCTCTAAGTAAGTTTGTCTCTGGCTGTCTCTGTTTTGTTGGGGGGAAAAATGGCTCTTCTAAAACTCAGTAATGTTATTAGCTGCCTTTACTTCTAGACCTCAGAATGATTCTATGATTGGTTGCAGTCTCTCTTCCTATCAATCTATGATTTTCTGTTAGTGGATCAATAGTTAGACTCTAAAATGTATAAATACTAACAAAGAAATACTGCAATCAAAGCTAAGATCTGGCAGAATTGCAAACCCCAGAAGCAAGAGTTATGCAAAGAACATGGCTGAGAATAATTAAACATTAACTCTAAAACTTATTTTTCTTTTTTTTTTAACTTTTTAAAATTATCTTTATTTATTGGATAGAGACAGCCAGAAACCAAGAAGGTGACAGAGAGGAAGAGAGACAGAGAGACACCTGCAGCACTACTTCACCACTAGCAAAGCTTTCCTCCTGTAGGTGGGGACCAGGGGCTTGAACCTGGGTCCTTGCACATTGTAATATGTGCGCTCAACCAGGTGCACTACCACCCAGCCCAAAAACTTTTTTTTAAAAAACAGTTTGTGGAATGCTTTTATTTGCTGATGTGCTCTTCCTATTTTTCAGCATGGAAAAGGAAATTCAATTAGGATACGGGAGCATTAAAGACAAAGTAACTCAGTAATTTAAAGGGTATTTGAAAATAGAGATGAAGACTTCTAAGAATTTAGCTACCAGGAAGATAGCTAAATAGATACCCTCAGTGCCCATCTAGTCCTCTCTTTTCCTTCCCAGAGTCCTTTGCTTTGTTGCAGTCCACCAAACCCAGTCCAAGCTATACTTTCTCTAGTTGCTTTCTGTTATTTTTTTTGTATTTTCCAAACTATAGATGAGATAATCTTTTATTTGCATTTCTTTTTTTTTTTTAGTTTATCTCATCAACTTAATCCATGACTACAGACAATAAATGTAACTGTATATGGACAAATATGAGTTGATCCAAACAAAGACAATCAAAATGAACACTAAGCCAGCTTTAACCCAGAGTCAGATTTTTTTTTTAAAGAATCTGACTTAACTTTTTTAAAATTTATTTTCCCTTTTGCTGCCCTTGTTTTTTATTGTCGTAGTTATTGTTGTTGTTGTTGATGTCATCATTGTTAGGACAGACAGAAATGGGGAGAAGAGAGGGGAGAGAAAGATAGACACCTGCAGATCTGCTTCACTTCTTGTGAAGTGACAACCCTACAGGTGGGGAGCTGGGTGGCTCAAACCGGGATCCTTACACTGGTCCTTGTGCTTCCCTCCAGGTGCGGTTAGACCTCTGCCCTACTGCTAGACTCCCTCAGAGTGAGATTTAAAACAGGATGAAGTATACGATGAAAATAACTTCAAGGATTCCTTGTGAAGAATAAAACCATAGACAGTTGTGAGAGTCAGACACGGAAGACAGGGTATACCCCTGAAATGTGCCATTTGACTTTGTCTAGCAGGGAGAGCACAGGACTAAAGGAAAGAAGATATGAAAATGCAATCTTTTGATGTTCCTTTTTATGGCACGCATATTATTCTACAGGATTAATCTACTTGAGCTGGCAAGTTAGCTCATTTGGACAGTGTGCTTGCTTTGTCATGGATAAGACCC
This sequence comes from Erinaceus europaeus, assembly GCF_950295315.1. Classification (NCBI taxonomy): domain Eukaryota; kingdom Metazoa; phylum Chordata; class Mammalia; order Eulipotyphla; family Erinaceidae; genus Erinaceus; species Erinaceus europaeus. The sequence goes on from NC_080162.1 coordinate 62,864,981, forward strand.
AGGTTCATATAAGCCCAGCCCTCACTGCACTGAAAGGAAGCATTAGTGCTCTGGTGTCTACTTGTTGGATAGCAGTTTAGAGAAAGTAACACTCCTCCAGCTGAACTCTGCGGGAAGCCAGGAGAAGGGTCAGAAGCATATCCTGGCTCCTGCACTCCCTCCCTACCTGACTGGCAAAGGTCATAAAATGTAGATGGAGCACCTGAAGACATAGGCCAAAGCAGATCCCCTGAGGGCCTGTCCTTCCTCTGAAAGGACTATGGAGCTTGGAAGTCCAGGGAGCCCAGGGCTTTGTTTCTCTCTTTCTCGGGGTCTACATGCCTGCATGGCTTGTACTTTCTTCTTTTCTGTCCTTCCTTTCTCCCAATAAATGTTTCCATGTAGAAGTCAGTCTAGAACCCCACAGAAGGGAACTGGGTAATGACCCTAGTTAGTTGTACCCTTTCCTCCTCCTCTGCATTCCTCTCTCTCAATATCTCCTCTCTCTCACTTTCTTCCCTTCATTCTTTTTAAAAACTATTTTATTCATTTATTTAGTTCTAATGAGAGAGCCATCTAGGGAGAGAGACCAGAGCACAGCTCAGCTCGGGTTTATGGTGGGGATGGAGATTAAACCTGAAACCTCAGAGCCCCAGGTAAGAATGTCTTTTGCATAACAATCATGCTATCTACCCAGCTCTCTTTCTTTCTCTTTTTCTTTCATTCTTATCAAAACAATTTAAGCATTTTATTTAGTTATTTGTTCATTTCAACTGAAGATACAAAGGGGAAGAGAGAGGGAAAGATGGAGAGAGACCTGAGCATTGCTTGATTCTGGTTTATGTTGGTGCCTGAGACAGAACCTGGGATTTCTGAGCCTCAAGCATTCAAGTCTCTTGTGTAACTATTATTTTGTCTCCCCATGCCTGTCTCTGTCTTTCTATCTGAAACAATTGTCAGCCTGGAGTATTGAAGCCCATCCAAGACAAAACAAAACAAAGCATACAATACAAGTTAAGAAAAAAGGCAATGCAAATTCATGGGAGTGCATGGCTATCAGTGCCACAGCTATTCATCATTGTGGACACTCTAGTTGTGTGCCAGTAGTTGAGTACATGTTCATTTGGGACAGATAGATATTTAAAGCTGCCATAAAATTCCTAGGCAGAAACTATAGAAAATTATTCCAAAACAACATAGCTGTTGTCATACCACTGGTTAACCTAATTTACTTGGTATTCTCCTAATCTGCACAACACACAGACCTACCCTATACATTTATCTGGGTGTTTGTTCAAGAAAGTGAATGTTGGAAAACAGTTGTTTTCATTCAAAGATTAAGGAGGAGATCTCCATATGGAAAACAGAGATTCAGTTCATATTAATTGAACTAATATTTACACACTGCCTATGTTCAATTTCTGTTCTAGACATTGAGGATAAAAGTGTGTAGCAGACAGAAAGTTCTGGCATTTATGTTCCAAAAGGCTGAAATAATTATCATATGTAAAGGACAAGTGAAGAATATTCATAGTAAAGTTACTGTGTGGAGTGTCCTTTGTATTATTCTTTACACGTATGACAAAATTAGACCTCTTACTTTGTAAAAAACAAAAATCAAATAAAATGATAAAACCAAGGAAGGAGAAAGTAAGTTGGTGGTACTCTAAAACTGAAAGCAGTGCTGAAGTGGTAACCTAGTAGTAGAGTGCATGCTTTGTACACGTGAGATTCTAGGTTCCACTCTGGAGCCACATAAACCCAAGAAAAGACGAAAATAAATAGAGTATTATAAAACTTGTGCTTTGACCTCCCTTTCTTTCATAAAAATGGACAAAAACTACTCTGAAAACAATAACAACAACAACTACAAACAACAACAACTACTACAGAAAACAACAACACCCTGATTGGAAGGATAAATAGAGCAGAGGCTCACTTCTTTTTTAAAAATTTTTTTTATTTAAGAAAGAATTAATTAACAAAACCATAGGGTAGGAGGGGTACAATTCCACACAATTCCCACCACCCAATCTCCATATCCCACCCGCTCCCCTGATAGCTTTCCCATTCTCTATCCCTCTGGGAGAATGGACTCAGGGTCATTGTGGGTTGCAGAAGGTAGAAGGTCTGGCTTCTGTAAGGGCTTCCCCGCTGAACATGGGCGTTGACTGGTCGTTCCATACTCCCAGTCTGAGAGGCTCACTTCTTATCCTGCTCTCTATAGTCACAGGGTGCTTGGATTTCCACAGCCTGGCCATGGACAATGGTGGACGAAGAACCTTAGTGGGCTGTCATAGATGAGTGAGGTGCCCTCTACAGGAAGAGACTGGAGATGCATCACTAACTTCTACAGGCTGAGGACAGAGTACAGGATATACATGTGAATTCTTGTGTTTTATGGTTTGTGCACTTTTTTGCTAAAATTTACTTATTTATTTCCTTTTGTTGCCTTTGTTGTTTTATTGTAGTAGTTATTATTATTGTCGTCGTTGCTGGAAAGGACAGAGAGAAATGAAGAGCGGAGGGGAAGACAGGGAGAGAGAAAGATAGACACCTACAGACCTGCTTCACTGGCTTGTGCAGGTGGAGAGCCGGGGCCTCGAACTGGGGTCCTTGTGCTTTCTGCCACCTGCACTTAACGCGCTGCGCTACCTCCCGACTCCCTGTGCACTTTTTTATTTGTGCATTTTACATCAATATAAAGGTTACTCAAAAGAACTGAGGTGTATAGGTGATGAGGAGAGACAAAATAAAATAAAATTCTTGGTAGAGAGAACAACATGGAAAGGCATATAACTGCAATGGTTGAATGCATGACTGAAAGAAAAAAACAGCAAAAATGAGGGAAAGTGAGAGAGGACAAAAAGAAATAGGAGGAACAGAGAAATATTGTTACTTTTTCCTGCAACATAATGCATAAAATCCTTGGTAATCCATGCTCACAAAATAGAAAATGATAGGTATAGACCTTCAGAAAAAAAAAAAAAGCTTTGAAAGTTACAGGAAACAGAATGACTATGAAAAATGGGAGGTGTCAGGTTGAATTTCTTCCATGATAAACCCTGAGTTAAAACTAATACAAACTTTTAGGTAATAAGAGACTGCACCTCTCAGGGGAACTAAGAAGAGGAAACACAAGAATATTTTGTATCTGATATTGTCATGGAAAATACCCCAGATGCCTGATCATAAAGAAAAATGAATCTTACTTATTAATTCATTTATTCCAGAAATACTTCTTGAATTTCTAAGGTGGGTCAGACCCTGAAGTATATGCAAGGCATATATTGGTTTATGAGAGAACTGATGGCAGCAGAGAACATAGGTGGAGGAAAAGGGAGGAGGCAATAAATCTTAATCTTAAGATTAAAGACTTTCTGAGCAACAGACGTAGAAATATGTATAACTGGTCACAAAAAATCATTTTTGAAGCAGAAGGAAACTAAGAAGATTTGAGAATGTTGCATTTCTAATACAATACAAAGCTCACTCCTTCCTGTTCTTTTGGAGTCTGGTGGAGTTTCAGTGCCATCTGCATTGGACAAGTATGAGAGCCAGGAGCTATTACCATGTTCTTATCTTACCACATCAGGGTAATGAGCCAGATTTCTACCCACCCCCGAACCCCCAATCAGCACCTGTCTAGCTTGACTAATGGTTTGCTGTGCCAGCTGATATATAAGTGGTTTTTGGTATAAATACACCCACTCCCTCACTTCCAGGTATTAGAGCTCTGATATCTGTGCTATAAACTGATTCCAGAGTTCTTGCCCATAGTGATATCCGGGTTGAAAAACATCCTAATTTGGCTTCTTTCTCCTTCCTGGCTGTTCTCAATTTCCCAATAGTCATTTTGTAATTCACATCTCCTATTGCTTCCTATGGAACTCAAAAAACAAAGACCCATTTTGTCAACATTTAGCTTGCCATCTATAAATTGAGACCAGGAAATCAAGACAAACTGAAAAAGATTGATAGAAAGGATGTATGTGGAGAGAATTTCTGGAGGTTCTGCTGCATAGGGTATATGAGGGGGAAGTTAACTGAGGAGGCTGTGAAACACTGCTTGGAAAACCTGACTTGAATCCCAGAAATTTAAAAGTATGTGTAAGGTGGTGGTGGTGGGTAGCTAGAGGGCAGAAGTGGGGCACATAGATTTTTTTTTTTATTAGTGATTTAATCATGGTTGACAAGACCATAAGATAAGAGACAATTCCACACAGTTTCTACCACCAGAATTCCATATCCATCCCCATTCATTGGAAGGTTCCTTATTTTTAATCCCTCTGGGAAGATAAACCAAAGATCTTTATTGAAGGTGGGAGGTCTGACTTCTGTAATTGCTCCTCCCCTGGACATGGGCATTGACAGATGGATCCATATTACCAACCTGTTTCTATCTTTCCCTAGTGGGGTAGGGCTCTTGGGGGTGGGTACCCAGGGCACACTGGTGAGGTCATCTACCCAGGGAGTCAGGATGGTGTCATGGTAGCATCTGCAACTTGGTGGCTGAAAAACTTTAAGATACAAAGCAGGACAAACTGTTTAATAATCAGGAACCATAAAGGAAAGAGAATAGCAGATGAAAATTGGGGTCTTCATGTTGGAAGATGCTAGGAAGTCTATTTTAGCTATATTCCAAGGCCCCATGACTTGACTAATTTTTGACTGAGCTCCACAGCTAACATACAGGTGAGCTAAAAGTATCCTTTGGGGAGATAGTGTCAGAGTTGGTTTAGGACCAGAAAGCTGGATCAGAGAAGACAGTAGCTCCCAAATATGGTAAAAGTATATAAATTCTGTTAAGTGTAAACCCCATTGGTCTGACCTAGGGTCCATTTCTATTCATATTTAGCATAAGAGTCTGTATAACCTCTCCATCCCTGATGGTCTGAACTCACATTCTATGGTAATATCTAGGAACATTCTAGGATGCACTCATTTCAGGACCAGTCTTCCTTAAGTAGCAGAGTATGTTGACCCAGCTTCCCTTTAGAGAATGGGACAGTTTCTACCATTGTTGTTCTACATTGAGGGCAAAGTCTTGTAGAGGCCTACAAGAAAGTTTATGATGTTTTTCCTGAAGGAGATGGCCACTGATGGTGGAGAGAGGGATCTTTTAGAGGTCTAGGCCTATCATATCTATTTGGAAATCCCAGGATTCCCTGACTAGGGCACTGGATGATGGGGTGACCTGGTAGTGACCAAAAGGATCATCATTAGAGTGGGGGCACAGAGATTGAAGTGGGAATCCTAGCTGGAGAAACAAGAAGGAGAACAACTGAATGGAAGTAGACTAAATGGGAGCATGAAGTCATGCATCAATGGGGGAGGAAACAAGTGGGGCTTACAAGGTATTTTTTATTCACCTCACTTGCATTCACTTGCAGTGTGCTTGTACAGCTTCTTCTGATGAAAGGCAGAATCTGTTTCCTCAGCTCTTGCATCTCTGTTGTGGAACTTAATGAGAATAACATTGCTTTAGTTCCAAGTTAGTGTATCAAATGGCTTTGCACAGTTTGGCTGTCACTGAACTCTCCCCAGGCACAAGAGAATGAGGATGTTGTCCTGATAGAATATCTACAGTCTCGTGGAACTAGAGTTGTGTCAGCTCAGTGGCTTCAGACAAATCCCTAGTATTTTGAGAGCAGAACTGAATGCTGACTGACCAAAGACCTCTAAGGGAGTTCCATGAGAACAGAACTTCAGATCTGGCCTGTATTGTTGACCCATAAAACTCTGAGTTGAAGAAATTAACTGTTTGTATAAGTTATAAATTTGGAGGTTGTCATATAGTAAATGCTACTAATACAGAGAAGGAATGTTTGATTTTGACTATACAATCTATACTGAAAAACATTTTTAAACTTCCTGAAAGTAACCAGAAGATCATGTGATTTGTCTAGTACTATCTAGGCTTGTGGAAGAAAGACATAGTTGTTATGGCTATACCAATTATGTAAATGGTCATGCAATTTCTACCATATTATTATGTTCTAGACATTTGCATTTGATTATAAGTCTCTTGAAGCTGAGAAACATTGCTAATCTAACTTTATATTTATATGTGTATAACAGTTTAAGCAACTAAAAACTAGTTAAAGATAGCCTTTTTCTCAGATTACCAAAGTAATGCTATATTCATCATAGTAAATTACATTCCTTTAACATTTTGAAAAAAAGTAATTGCATCATTAATGAATATAAAACATCACTGAAATATTGAAAAAAACCCAAACAAACAAGAAAACTACCAAGTATGGACTAATTGAGAATGATGTTTGAATGATGTTTGAAGCATGATATGAAAGTACAAAATCTATATTTATTTGAATTTGAGTTGGAGTTAACAAAGTCTCCTGCCAGACTCACAGTTGACTAATATCATTAAAATTATCTTCAACTGAAGGAAATCGTGCACTTCAAGAACAGAGAAGTTGAACATGAAAGAGAACACAATTGCTCCAAGTAAGAAAAGGAAAGTAAAATGGTGAAATAGGGGTAGGAATTATCAAAACTTGATGAACTACAAAGTGCTTGCTAAAAAATATATCCATTTTCATTTGTAATCAGGGAGTTACATTATGTTGCTTCCAGGCTGAGTTTATAAAGTTTATTTATTTATTTTTAGAAAAAGAGACACAGAGAAAAACCTAAGCACCTAAGTACCCTCCAATAAGTTAGGGGTCATGCTGCAACTTAATCACGTACATGGCAAAGCAGGTGCACTAGCCAGGTGAATATCTTGCTAGCCCATACACATTACTTTTTTCACAGTGATTTTAACCTCTTTCATGCCATGGCTATGTCTCGGTCTGATTTATTAAACTATTTGTTCTTGCTTTTTCCACTTTCTTTATTCGACTCTCAAGATATTTTATCCATGTTTTTGAATAACAGTAAAGAACATTTTAAAATGCCCCTTTTCTTTGTAACTCTTGTTTAATTTGCTTTTAATAATTTATATGAAAGTTAATTTTCTTTTTCTTAATAATGAAAGCAATTAAGGCTATAAATTTACCTCTGAATTTAGCTTTTGATGTATTCTGTAGCTTTTGTTATGGAGTGAATTTTTTTTACTGCCTTCTAGCAGGTTTTAATTTCCTTTTTAATTTCCTTTGTGATAAGATATTATCTAGAAGCCTGTCTCTTTATTGTCAAATTATTAAGATCTCATAGGTTGTCATTTAATTACTTATTTCTGCTTTTATTAGCTCATGATCAGATAGCAAGGCTTATAATAACTGTTTGCTTACACATCTTTTCCTAGATTTTATTTTTCTCAATAACATAAATGACCAACCTTCTAAGCTGTTTTATGAGTAAAAGTACCTTCAAAGATAAGGTACAAATATTAACTCATTGATTTATATTTTCCAGTTTCTCTGAGCTCTTTATTTTTTGAACTAGATCTTTTAGTTCTGTGAGAAGTATATTGAAATTTCTAGCAAGTTCATGCTTTTCAAATAAATACAAGTATTAAGCTGCTATGGTAATTGGCTCATAACATTTATGACTGATGTTCCTTATCTAGTTGTTCAATTTATCCACATATTATGTTCCTTTTTTTTATTATTATATTTGGTTCTTTTAACCCTAAATTAGACTTTGCTGATATTGAATTGCCACCTTTTGCTTACCTTTTGTTTCAAACTTTTTGTGCCTTGTTGCTCACTCTATCTTTGTTATTTTTTAAAATTGTTTTAAGAGTGTTCTCTTATGCATAACATCTGCATTTTGTGGTATCAAGAAGTGTTTGGCTACTGTTCAACTTTGGCATTTAGTAGTTCTGAGGATTGGACCTAGGACCCCAGGTGCTTCAGGAATGAAATTGTGATCCTAACCATGTTGCTATCTCCCTATCCCCTGAAGTCATCCTTTTACATCTTAGATAGTCACTAAAATACCTGGTATATTTCTTTTATTCCATTTCATATTTGGTAAGGAGTAGATTAGTAGATTATGATTTTTTTTCTTTTAAATTAACTTTTTCTTTTTATTCTCATTTCCTAATTGCTCATTTGGACTATCTGCTGATTTTTCCTTATCCTTGATGATTAATTTTATTTTCTTGATCTAATGATCAGATTCAAATGTTGATACTTTAAAAGGAGATTTTAGTGCAGCCTGGAATGTTCCTAGCCGTGACCACAGAATGTGAGCTCAGACTTACAGGGATGCAGAGGTTACATAGGCCCCTGTGCCAAATATGGGCCCCAGATCAAACCAGTAGGGTTTACAGTTAACAATATTTATATACTTTTCCCATGTTTGGGAGCTACTCTCTTCCCTGATCCAGCTTTTTAGTCCTTTTACCAACTATGACACCATCTCCTCAGATAATAACCTGGGTCCACTTGCATATTAGATATCAGACAAAGGCAAAAACTAGTAAAAGCATGGGTCCTCTGGAATATACGTAAAACAGACCTACTATCTATTTCCAAAATGGAGACCCCAAATCTTCATCTACAATATTCCAGCCTTTACATTCATGGTCAGCCATAAATTTGTTCTGCTTTATATCTTAACTCTTTTTCAGCAGCCAGGTTCCAGATGTTACCATGACGTCAACCTGACTTCCCTGGACAAAGGACCCCGCCATGTGTCTTAGAGCCCAGCCTCCCCAGATCCCTGCCCCACTAGGGAAAGAGAAAGACAGGCTGGAAGCATGGAATGACCTGTCAATGCCTATGTTCAGCGGGGAAATGATTAGAGAAGCCAGTCCTTCCACCTTCTGCACTCCACAATGATCCTGGGTCCATACTCCCAGAGGGATAAAGAATAGAAAAGCTATCAAGAGAGGTGAATGGATATGGAGCTCAGGGGTGGGCATTGTGTGGAAATGTTCCCCTTTTTCCTTTATAGTCTTATCAATATTTCCATTTTATAAATAAATTAAATAGTTAAATAAATAAATAAAAAGAAAATGAAGAGATTAAAAGAAGAAAACACATAAAATTTAAAAAAATAAAAGATTTTTTTTCTTCTCACTCAAAGAAAAAAAATCATGATATTCCCATAAAACTTTACGAAGCTACTGCCATCTCTTCATTATATGTGGTGACAGGAAGTGATTCCAGAGCCTCAAATTAAGCAAAAAAAACCTCCAGACATAGAACCACCTCCCTGACCAGGTATTTAACAATTTCAGTAAATTGACTTGACTTTTCCGTAATTATGGCTATATATCCAGTATCATTAATCTATACTATTATACAATGCATAATAACTTATTCTTATTAATTTTTAAATATTATCTTTATCTATGTAGCTTAAAATTATATATAACATTTTGTGATACACATACATATATACACAAACACACAGGAAACATGAATGTCCCAAATAATCACTGCTCCCTTTTTCATCTTTGCAGGTTTCTAAATACTTTGCTTTATTTGCTAAGTGCTTTAGAATACAGTTTCACAGCACTTTACTCAAACTTTGTTCTTTTTATTATTTATTTATTTATTCCCTTTCGTTGCCCTTGTTGTCGTTATTGGATAGGACAAAGAGAAATGGAGAGGGGAAGACAGAGAGGGGGAGAGAAAGATAGACACCTGTAGACCTGCTTCACCACCTGTGAAGCGACTCCCTTGCAGGTGGGGAGCCGGGGCTCAAACCGAGATCCTTAAACCAGTCCTTGCACTTTGTGCCACATGCGCTTAACCAGCTGTGCTACCGCCCGACTCCCTCAAACATTGTTCTTAAGACATATTCTTTCCAACTTATTTCTTCTCCTCAAATAGTATTTGTGGTCCCTGAGAGATTACTGATATGTTAGCTGAATGTAACTTGATGCTCCACCATGCTCTTTTTATCCAATAAACTATTTTTCTAGTACGGGTTTTTCTTTCTTCTTTTATGGGTGTTAACTGCTCTTTTTTTCCCCTGAAGAAATCATGTATTATTTCATAATAGTCATGACTGTGTCGTCTTTATTCATTTTGAATCGTAATGAGCGGTTAGGATTAGTAGGTAGTGGAAAGCAAAGGGTTTCAACCTCCATGGTCTCCATGGAGAAGTAGAAAGAGAGGGGTCGTCATTGACCCCATCTCAGTGATCTCTTTCACTTCAAGAAAGGACATATTCAGCTGGCTTGTTCATCCCCTACTTGATCTTGTGAGGATTTGGTATATTCACATTAAGTCAGCATCCATATTTCCTTAGGGGACCACAGGTTTCTGTATGTCAGTTTCCCCTTACACCCAACCTCATATTTAGTGTCCTTGGAGAGACTATTGTGCTGCTCCCTCTCCATTTACATGCACAGATTTTGAGACCTTTTGATTTCCAAAGGAAAAAAATACTAAAGAGTCCAGTAGGAAACTCCTGGAAATTGTTGAACAATTTAGTGAAGTGGCAGGGTAGAAAATAAATATAAAAGAATCAGTGGCAGTCTTCTATGTAAACACTAAAATGGAAGAAGACATCCAGAAATCAGTCCCTTTAATTATAGCAGCAAAAACCATCAAGTACTTAAGAATAAAGTTAAGAAAAGAAGTGAAGGACTTGCACACTGAAAACTATGAGTCATTCTCCAGGAAAATACAAATAGATATAAAGAAATGGAAAGATATCCCATGCTTGTGGATAGGAAGAACTAACATCAGCAAAATGACCATGCTACTCAGAGCCATATACAAATCCCCATCAAAATATCATCACATTTCTTCAAAGAGAAGAAATGTCAAACTATACTATAGAGCTACTATGGTCAAAACTGTCTGGTACTGGAAACAAACACATAGATCAGTGGAATAGAATTGAAAGCTCACAACTATGGACAACTCATTTTTGGCAAGGGGACCCAAAACATTAAGTGAAGGATGGAGAATCTCTTTAACAAGTGGTACTGGGAAAATTGGATTGAAACATGCAACAGAATGAAATTGGGCCACTATAAGTCACCATGCGCAAAAAGTCAACTCCAAATGGGTCAAAGACAGGAGCATTAGACCAGGAGCTATCAAATACATAGAAGAAACTATTGGAAGAACACTTCATAACCTATGCTTCAAAAAGATCTTCAGAGATTTAAACCCAAGAGCAAAGAATACAAAAACAAATCAATGGGACTACATTAAACTCAAAGACAGCAGGAAACCTTCCCATTCTCTACAAAACCCATATTTCTCTCAGTCCTGGAAACTCCAGCGCATGGCTTGTCTTCCTGCATGCTTTACTTGATTTATACCATTTGATACTGCATCTTCTGAGCTCAACCAAATCAATGTAACCAGTACCACCTTGACACATTTTACTTCAGATTATATCCAGAGACACCAGGCATGGAATGTCAACCCTTCAGCTCTAGCACTCTGGTGAGACCATTCCTAGTTCATAGGACTCCTCAATTCCATATTAGATGGTACACCTCCTAACAAAGCAATCAAACCTAGATACAGACTAGGGCCCATGAGACAGAACATATGTGCACATATATCTGTAAGTTAAGGAGAAATATACACCTTAAACCAAAAGTGCACAATAGATTGCAATAAGTGTAGCAAGTATGTAGAAAGACCTGAAAAAAGATATCATAAAATGATACTTATACTTTTCCCATATTGGACAGCTGTTCTCTGTCCTGATCCCGTCTTCTAGTCCTGTTCCCAACTCTGACACCATCTCCCAAGACAATACCTTTGATCCACCTGCGTGTTAGCTGTTGTGCTCAGGAAAAAATTAGTAAAGTCCACACTGAGGGCAAGGTGCTATAGGGGCCCACAAAGGGGTACATTATGTTGTTCCTGATGGAGATGACCAGTGACAAGGGAGAGAGGGACCTGTTAGAGGTCTAGGCCCATCATGTTTGTATAGGAATCCCAGGACTCCCTGACTAGGGACCCAGGTGATGGGGTGGCCTGGTAGTAACTAAAGAATCATCATTAAAGTATGCCGGTGTCTTGCCCTTAATTCAGCTTTTGTAGTCCTTACTTTGACAAGGTTAGCGTTGGAGTGATTGAGGGACATGTAATAAGAGATAGGTGAGGAGATTATCTAGGTCTAAGTAGAAACTATTTGATTAGGTACTTTATGGTGTCTTTTTAGGTCTTTCTACTTGCTTACTGCATTTATTGACTCATTGAAAACTATTGTGCACTTTTGCTTAAAGGTATCTATTTTCTCCTGACTTATGGATACATGTGTGAATCTGCCCTATCTCATGGGCCCTGGTCTATCTCTAGGTTTTGAGGTTTTGTTTGTCTATGTTCGTACCAGCACAGTTTGTAATCTCTGAAACTTGGAAGCAATCCAGATGTCCAATGACAGTGAGTGCTTTAAAATCTGTGATATATATGTAATTCAGCTGTTCAAAATGGTGATGCCATCTCCTTCTCATTATCCCAGATGGAACCTGAAAACATCATGTTAAGAGAGAGAAGCCAAAAAGATAAGGACAAATACCAAGTGATCTCACTTATATGAAGGACCTGATAAATATGTAAAGGGAGGGAGAAAACAAAGTGAAATGTGAACTGGACATGGTGTATTGCATTCAAGTAAAGGACTCTGGGTAAGGAGAGTTAGAAAGGGGTAGAAGAGAACTTTAGAGTCATGTTGTATAATGAAATTATGCTTATGTGACAATGGCTGTACTGTAAAGCATTATCCCCCTCAATAAAAAAATTAAAGAAGTAAACATAAAATTAAAAAAGTGGGAGTCGGGCGGTAGTGCAGCGGGTTAAGTGCACATGGAGCAAAGCACAAGGACTGGCTTAAGGATCCTGGTTCGAGCCCCCGGCACACCTCACCTGCAGGGGAGTTGCTTCACAAGCAGTGAAGCAGGTCTGCAGGTGTCTATCTTTCTCTCCCCCTCTCTGTCTTCCCCTCCTCTCTTCATTTCTCTCCTATTCAACAATGACTATAACAATAAAACAAGGGCAAAAAAAGGGAATAAATAGACAAATATTAAAAAATTAAAAAAAGAAAAATTAGTAATTTTCTGAGTGGATTTCCATTATATGAATTTCTATTATGCATTTATAAATAAAACTTTGAAAACCTCTTGTTATTTATTCATTAATTTATTTACTAAACATTTATAGGATTTATTGTATTTCTGTAGTATGCCAGACCTTACCCAAATTTTGGAAAAGCATTTGATTTAAATGTATGCATAATAAACCTCCATTGATTTGTTGAGCGGCTATTCAATTTCCATCCTCCTTCTTCTTGACTGTAACCCAGTTCTTCATTATGGAAGTTATTGTTTTTCAATTTGATATGTTCATTCCAAAGTGTTATGAGCTACATCCTATTATACAGAACTCAAGATTATATATTAAGGCTTTTACTACAAATTAATGTTTTACAGCCAATACAGTGAAATCATATGGAGGTGTGACAGAAGTGATTATCACTTAAGTACTTAAGTGATACCTCTAAATATTCTGATTTAATTGGTCTGTTGCATGACCTAAGTAATAGGTTTTTTTTTTTTTTTTTGCTTCCAGGGTTATCGCTGGGGCTCAGTGCTTGCACTACGAATACACTGTTCCTGGAGGCTATTTTTTCCCTTTTGTTGTCCTTGTTGTTTATTGTTGTGGTGGTTATTATTGTTGTGATTGCTGTCTTGTTGTTGTTGGATAAGACAGAGAGAAATGGAAAGAGGAGGGGAAGATAGAGAGAGAGGGAGAGAGAAAGATAGACACTTGCAGACCTGCTTCACCACCTGTGTAGTGAACCCTTTTCAGGTGGGGAGCCAGGGGCTGGAACTGGGATCCTTAAGATGGTACTTGCGCTTCGCGCCATGTGCGCTTAACCGTATGCGCTACTACCTGGCCCCCAAGTAATAGGTTTTGATAAAGCTCTCCACAGTCGTCTTAATTTGTATCAAAGTCAGACAACTTCTTCCTTAGATATGTATTCTTAGTTAGCTAGTCATGAGCCTTTCTTCTTCTCTTCCCCCTCTTTCCACTTCCTCTTCCTCCTTTTTTTCCCCAGAGAAAGAGAAAAAAAAAAGGGGGTGGGGGCATAGCATTAGAGTGCAGTAGGGGTCAGGCTCAAATTTTGGTTGTACATATAACAAAACAAAACATTAAGGGAATTATTTTCCTGACCCAATGAATGAATTTGCTCAATGAATCTTGATAGCAGATCAAAGGGTCACTTCTGCTGCAGTACCAAAACTAGTCCTGCAGCATTTTCTAGTCTGTGTTCTTTCTGCACCTTTCATTCCAATTCTTTGAGTTCCTTCATTCCTTATCATTAAATAGCCCTTTTACTAAAAATAGGCAGAAATATTTTCTGTTGCTTATAATCAGAAATTCCCAATTGAGAATTGCAGGAGGTTTTCATCACTCTATAAATCTGATGAAGGCCCTCAGACTTTTGTGCCAACAACAGATTTTCTCCACATCCAGAATTAAAATTTTTTTTAGTGACTTAATATTGATTTACAAAATTATAAGGTAATAGGGTATAATTCTGCACTGTTCCCAATACCAGAACTCTGTATTCCCATTCTCACCATTGGAAGGTACATTAGTTCTCCCAAGGTTGCAGATATCGGCTGACCATTTGTCTATTGCTGTTTGTCTATATTTATATATACATACCACCTATGGTCCTGCCTTCTCTTCCTTTCTAAGTCACACCTACACCTATTACTACTTCTGAATGTCTTTCATTTTTTCCACTTCTCTCTCTGGATCTTGATGGAGTTGAAGTTCAGAGCTCTCTGGTCATATTCCCCTATCACTGCTTCCCCTTTAGGGATATGGAGCAAAATTGGTTTTGGGGTACAGAAGGTGGGAGTTCTGGTTTCTGTGACTACTCCACTGAACATTGGAATTGGCAGGTCAATCCATACTCCCAGCCTATTTCTATGTTTCCCTGATCAGGTAGGATTCTGAAAAGGTAAGGTTTAAGACATTGTCGAGGTTGTCTGCCCAGGGGAGTTAGGATGGAGTAATGATAGCATATACAACTTTATGGCTAAAAGGTGGTAAGATTTGAAGCAGGAAAAAATGATTAATGAACAGGAAACAGAAAGTAGAAATACAGCAGATAAGAATAGGGATCTTAGGGTGGAAATAAGCCAGGAAGTCTATTTTAGATATGTTGCTAGGGGTCCATGACTTCAGTAGTTTTTGAAGCTTTTTCTTGAGTTTGATAGCTAACATGGAGGTGGACAAAAATACTGTCTGGGAAGATGGTGTCAAAGTTGAGAATAGAGCTAGAAAGTTAGATTAGGGTAGAGAGAAGCCCCCAAACTTGAAGAAAATCTATGAATAAAATTATCTGTTTGTCCCATCAACCTGAGCCAAGATCAATATATATTCATATTTACTTACTATAGGAGCCTGTGTGGCTTCTGAGTCCCTGTCAGTCTGAGCTCGCAGTTCATGGTCATAGCTAGGAACATTCTAGGTTGCCCTCATTTCAGGACCAGTCTTCCTCAAGTTGCAGGAAAGGATGACCCAGTATTCCTTTGGAGAATGGGGAAGTCCCTACCATTGCTTCTTTATAGGATGGACAAGTTCCTGGAATGACCCATGAGAGGGTTTATGATGATGTTCCTCATGGAAGTGGCCAGTAATGGTGGAGTGATCTATTAGAGGTCTAGGCCCATCATATCTGTGTGGGATTCTCTAACTAGGGGCCCAGATGATGGGGTGTTCTGGTATTGACCAAAAAGGCCACCATTAAGTGAGCCAGTTTCTTGCCTTAATCCAACATTTTTATTCTTTTATCTGATGAGTTCAGACTTTCTCTCAGTTGTAAAACATAGAGTATCATCTGTTGTATCTAAACCAGTATTCTTTTTATGGGGTTTTCCTTCTTTGGGCCTTTCTATTAGATTGTCAAGTTTATTAGGTCTAAGGCTAATCATGGAGGGGCATTAAGCACTTTTACTTTGAGATATATAGTTTCTCCTTGCTTATGGATACACATGTATACCTGTCTTTGGTACACTAAGCTCTAGCCTGTATTGAGTATCTGTAACTTTGATTGATAATGTTCCATCTGAAATGGGACTACATAGTCCCATGTGTTAAGAAAGATCTCACCAGATTAGAGGAGTTGAGAAGTTGGCGTCTCAGGCTTGGTGTCTCTGGTGACATTCTGCAGTAACAAGTCAGTAGCAGCATAATGTGGCATGATAATGTTGATTTAATTGAGGTCAATAGAGGCAGTATAATGAGACAGAAGAAACATCAAGAAATGTGGGCATAGAAGTTCCGGGATTAGGAGAAATAAGGATGTTGAAGAGAAAGGGAAGGGCTTCTTGTAGTCTTAGAGTTTTAAGGGAAGTCAGGAAGTAGAACAGCGGGTTAAGTGCAGTGGCACAAAGCGCAAGGACCAGGATAAGGATCCGGGTTCGAGTCCCGGACTCCCCACCTGCAATGGAGTCGCTTCACAGGTGGTGAAGCAGGTCTGCAGGTGTCTATCTTTCTCTCCCCCTCTCTGTCTTCCCCTCCTCTCTCCATTTCTCTCTGTCCTATCCAACAACGAAATCAATAACTACAACAATAAAACAAGGTCAACAAAAAGGAAACTAAATAAATAAATATTTAAAAAATTAAATAAAAAAGATAAAGTTTTAAATAGAAATAGTTAATTATTATAACAAAATTTGGATTTTTTTAAATGAAAATCCAGTGGTTAGGATCTACTATAATAAACTTGATCTAATTATGTTTTGTGCCCTTTAGGAAGCTCTACTAATCATAGTATCTTAGATACTGACAGGGCCAAATAGCTTTGCTCTATATTGCCCTAAGGTTGTGGGTAACTTAGATATAAAAAAAAAACCATATATAAACAAATATATTTTTAGAGCTCCCTGAGATTGATTCTTGTAGTCCATAAGTGAATTGGAGCATTTCCATATATGTTTAAAGGTCATATGTATATCTTCTTTAGAGAACTGTCCAGTCATATCTTCTCCCCACTTTTTGTTAGGTTGTTATTTTTCTTTTAGTTGAGCTGTATGATTTTTTTAAATAGATCTTTGATATCTACTACCTGTATGATGTATGGTGTGCTAATACGTTCTCCCAGTTGCTAGGTTTCCTGTCTATCCTTATGGAATTTTTTTTTGATATATATAGAACCTTTTTAATTTGATACAGTCCCATTTGCTCAACCTGTTTTTGTTTCCCTTGCCCGGGGTGGAGGTTGGAGTCTCCGATTACATATTTAGTGTTAACGTTATAAGTTGTTTCACTGATACGTTCTTCTATGTATTTTATACTCTCAGGTCTAATATCAAGAGCTTCTATCCATTTTTGTGCAAATGTTGGTGTATGGTATTAACTGGTGTAGTCTAGTTTCATTTTTCTACATGTAACTGTCCAGTTCTCTCAACACCATTTATTAAAGAGAACTTCTTTTAACCATTGGACAGTTTTGGCCTCTTTATTTTATATAAGGTGCCTATACATGTGTGGGTTTGGTTCTGGGATCTCTATCCTGTTCCAAAGGTCCGTATGTATGTCCATTTTTCTAACAGTCTCACACTGTTTTAAGCAGCCTTTGTAGTACAACCTGAAGTTGGGTCTTGTGATGCCTCCATTTTTCTTCTTTTTCCTCAGAAGTGCTTTAGCTATTTGTGCTTTTTTATAGTTCCACACGAATTTTTGGAAACAAGAGACAGGAGAACAACCTCAGCTCCTATTAGAAGTTATTCTCTTCATTCACATTTATTCCCTTAATTTTGTTTCTCTGCTCATTCAGTCACCACTATACTTTAAAATCTGGTTGTTTTGTTGCTATTTGTTTTTAGTAAAAATGCAAAGAGGATGAAAATGGTGTTGTAAAATTGAATGGACAGAATGAGAAAGCATATAACCAAGCCGAAAAACTGGGAAGTATTCCACAGTACTATACAAGAAGCTCACAAGCATCTGCCTCAGAAGATACATGTGTGTATATATATGTCCCAAGTCCACATTTACACAGAGACCAAAACAAAAAATGGATGAGAAAGATGTAGAAAACTACAAATTGCTATCTTGATATTCATTATCTTCCCTTACAATCTAGTTTTGGGGAGTCTGATATCCTGAAAATAGTTATATTATTTAAGGCAGGATTCCGGGATAATCATTCCATGAGGGAGGGTGTCAGGTGGGGCAGAGGAAGGAACTCAACAGGATATGCCCTGAGATGGGGGGTATGACCTCAGCCTCATCTCACAGGGAGCTTTGTGATGTGAATTAAACTATACAATTGAGCTAAAGGGCTGGATAGAAATACACAGGCACTTATAAGGAAACATGCTGGAGAAAGAGACAGCTGTGAGTTCCTAGCAGCCAACAATTCTAGTAGCTGGGAAGTGGAGGAGTGTGGATGACACCTACTAGTGAAGGTAATGCAACATCAGCTTCTACACCTGAGTAAAGACAGTTGCACGTATTGTGCTTCACTATTTCCCTATGTAGAATGCAATGAAGAGTATCCCACAGGTAGCTTTAATGCAGAATTATTTAATAGATCAAGAAGTTAAATCCTCTATCTTCCTTTACCTACTGCAAAGAAGATTGCCTTCTTTGTGCACTGGTTACTGTTGAAATGTCATATTTTTCTCGAGACTGATTCTATTAAAGGTGCTCGCTAAGGAATCCTAGCATGAGCAGTTTATTGCATCCTATTTAGCAGAAGGGATATTTATGGATAAACCGAAAGTTGAGAGATTTGGATTCCAGCTATACCCGTGAAAGGCTTTAGCAATATGACTTTCCATAAGCCCTTTGCAAGGGCTTCGTTTTTAATCATTTATGAAAGTCATGGGTCAGAGTAAATGATTCCTTAGTTACGTTTGGACTCTAAAGCCTTGTCAGTGGCTGATTTGATTTCTCATTTCATAAGGAAGGAGGCAGAGATAATTTTGTTGTTGTTGTTGTTGTTGCTTACAAGGAACAAGTTTTCATTTTGCAGCCTTAATACAAAAAGCAAGAGAAAGAAATGTAATAGCACCGAGGTAACAGCAGTTTTGCTTTGTTTAGATTCAGGGTCTCTGATACGACATATTGGATGTGTCAATGGAATGTGATTTATTTTGCTTCATAACATTTGGGAACAGATATTTGGTATTTCATCCAAGGAAAGCAATTTGCAGAAACCTCTTAGAAGGTGGCTGGAGCGTCAGTAATCACTGCCATTTCTTTATGCCAACATTTTCTTAAAGCTGTACAATCTTTCATTTTAATCATGCTTCTCAGCAGGCTTCTTCTAGGGCTCTGGAGCAGGGCACCTACCCCTCAGAAATGAGGTTCTATTTTTAAAGTCCACCAGCCAACAAACTCCCTATTAATCGTGTGAAATCTGCTCAGATGGCTGCTCTTCTGGGCTCCCAATTCACCCACCCCCACCCACACACATACACTCAACACCCCATCTGCACAGCCCTCCCCCAGAAGATATTTTTAGCTCTTAGCAGCTACATCTTTGAAAATTACTAACGGATGCTACACTTTGCTCTCAAGTAAACATTTTAGAGATTTGTACTTTCATTCCTAATAGTTTTTAGAAGATTAAGGATGTCACTTTCTAATACAGGTATCCTAATAAATTATCCTGGACTTTGAAGCCTTTACCTATCTGAAGATCCCTCTTTCTTACAAAGGGATAAATGCTCTGTATTTTCAAAGATATTTAGACTTTTCTTCCTGTGCCAGCAGTGACTTTACCTCATTGTTCCAGACAAGCTCTTCCCTAGACTTCCTTGAGGACTGTGTTGGGAGTGGGGAAGTTTCAGTTCTCCCATTGAACCTATTTTTCCTGAAAGTTGAAATACATAATCAGTAAACCCAGCTTTGCCTCTTTAAAGTTTTTAAAGTTGCCTTTCTAAGACCACTGTGTTAGGGCATAGCAATTATGGTTAGAGAAAGCAATGTAATATCCCAAGAATCTACAATCATCACATTATTTTAAAAAAATTCATGGGAATGCCAAAAAACAATGATATACATAAATTTTGACTTGGCATATTTTAGTTGTGGTATTCATCTGCCCAACCCTATGACAGCAATAACAAAAACCATATCAGTTAACACATATTTGCAGTTTTACTTAGTGAATTGTAGTAGTCTTCAAAATTTTTGTGTATGCTGTATATGTACAAAAAAATCTTAGGAAAGTGGTAAATATTGAAAAAAAAACCCTTACTTCACACATTTTCTAGTTTCCTTCCATATATACATGCATGTATGTATTTGTAACATTTTGAACATATACACATTTACACACAGACACATATAATGTGAACCCACTGTCATGCCAGAAATGCTTTGCACTTACTTTTTTGTCATTAAACACTTTATCTCAGAGAGTATATATTATATCAAAACATTCAATCTGTTTCCTTTTCCACAAATTACTATATGTATGTTACATTACCTGAATTAACCAGAATTTATTTAACAAATGCTGGTAACAAGATTCTAATCATCAGGGAATACTAAGGAAGTTCTTATCCCATGAATTATGTTATTAGAAGAATTCTCTCTCTCTCTCTCTCTTTCTCTCTCTCTCTCTCTCTCTCAAAGTTCCTGAGAATTCTATTTTGGATTCAGTGAACATCTTCCACTCCTCCTTGCTATACCTATGCATTTTATCAACAAAACCTACATTCACTTCCAGTAATCTTTACTAGGTATTTTAAAAAGTGCAGGCTGGGAAGACAGCATAATAGTTATATAAAATATGTTCATACCTGAGGCTACAGGGTCTCAGGTTCAATCTCCAGCACCACCATAAGCCAGAGCTGGACAGTACTCTGACATATTTTTTTAATAAAATATTTTTTAAAAAATTAAAAATCACAAAAAACTTAAAGACTCTGAGGTGGTGGTGGTGGGGAGAGTAAAGGTCCTGGAATATGCTGACAAAGGAGGATCTGGTGCGGAGGTTAGATTATTATGTAGAAAACTGAGAAATGTTACACATGTACAGACTACTGTATTTTATTGTGGACTGTAAACCATAATCCCCTCAATAACAGACAAAAATCCTAAATATTTCTCAAAAGTGAGTTCTCTGTAGATTAATACATAAACACGTTTCTACATGCATGCATACATAAATCTCCAAAGGAAAGATCCTGATTGCTTTAAGTCCTGTGTGTTCATTTTTCTGGTTTGTGTTTCCCAGCATCTATATTTAACAAGCAGAATATTTTTCCATCTAATTGTCTTGTTCAGATTCTGTGGTATATTTTTTCTAGTCAAGGCACAGTTCCATGAACCACAGGACACGAAAGCCCTTGCACAAGTCTATGTATTTGTCAAACACTAGGTTAGAAGACATGACAGAGTGGGGTACTGCGTCAAGCCCAGAAAGTGCTGGATGGAGACTATTTCGTGACTTATATGACTTAGAGGGCTCAGGTCTCCATGCTGATTGCTTGTATTATCTCCTGTTAGAAGACAAAAGTAAGCAAACTCTTAGGTGAAAAAGCACAGCTGGCTTCAAAGTGACATTTTTCAAAGCCACCTTGGTATTCAATTACATTTACCTACCTTTATGTACAGAGTGAAGCTAAGATGCTTCTTCTATCCCATTTACCTTAGTGCATTGTGTGTTTCCAGTCTTAGGTGAATTAATGTCTGGGCTGATGGCGTTTAAAGGGAAGATCATCACCAATACACCAGCAGATGGCTAGCACACCTGTTATCCTGAATCTGGGTACAAAAAACAACTCTGCATTTCATTTGATCAGGATTTCTGTGTCAGATTTTGTGTTTTTCCTAGAGACTATTTAGAAAAATAAGATGAACTTGTGAATATAAACTATTATAACTTTAAAAGAGTATATTTACATTAGTTGACTAGATTATACAACCTGCCAAGTTATTATTTTTGCATACTTATAAAATGATTGCTGTCTCAAGTTGAATTCTTAAGATTTTTAAAATTTTCTTTATTTGATGAGAGACAGCCGGAAATTGAGAAGAAGGGGGTAGAGAGGGTGAGAGATAGAGAGACACCTGCAGTATTCCTTCACTACTTGTGAAGCTTTCCTCTTACAGGTGGGACCAAAGGCTTAAACCCAGTTCCTTGCATATTTTAATATGTGTGCTCAACCAAGTTCACTACCACCCAGCACCTCAGGCTGAGTTCTTAGAAGTAGAATCTGGCTGTTACCAGAGTGAAAGAGAAGGGAATGAGAGAAATGGGCAAAAGGGGTCATTATGATAGTGTGATGACACTGGGATACTGATTTAAGAAAATTCTTTATTTGGGGATTAATGGTTTACTGTTGACACAAAACACAATAGTTCGTACAGGTGTAACATTTGCCAGTTTGGAATACTACTGATTATTGAAGTAAGTCTTACACATATGTAAAGATGTGAAACTGTACTCAGTTTTTTATAGTGTTGTAAGCTAGTGATAAATCAATGCCATTGGTTAAACAAAAGAAACTGTGAAGTAGATGGAGGCTGTAAAATTGAAAAGTGAAAAAATGAGATAATAGAATCCGAGCAAGGAATTTTTAACGCAAGTGATGTGCTGATGGAGTCCTCAGGAAGAACTTATATGGAAGCGAAGGAAGCAAGATGGAAAGAGTACATCAAACAAAGATATAGGCTCAGGTGGAATATGTATTGACTTGATTTCACAGGGAAGTTATAGAACAAGTTGGGGTCATGTAACTGCTACCCTTGATTTGGGGTGCTACTTCTTTTCTAACTGTATTTAGGTTGCTGTCTTCTGTCCCCAGGGAGGAAGGAAATACTAGACATTCCCAGAACACTCCAGAAAGCAGCTATGGAAAAGGCACAACTAGAGGCCAAACGGTGGTGCACCTGATTGAATGCACATACTACAATACACAAAGACTTGGGTTAAAGTCCCTGGTTCCCACCTGCAGAGGGAAAGTTTCATAAATGGTGAGGCAATGCTGCAGGTGTCTCTCTGTCTCTCTCCTTCTCTAACTCCCTCTTTCTGTCAATTTCTGGCTACCCAACAAATAAATGTAAAAAAGATAATAAAAAAGTGAAAAGGCACAACTATAAAACTTTTTACTTTTTCCCTTTTTTACTTTCACTTTATTTTTCACAGCTGAGTGACTGTCTCTCAAAGCATGTGGGAGGTTCTATGCTGAAAAATGAAGTAATATCAAGTAATAATAATCTACTTGTGGTTCAATGTGAATAATTCAAATAAAATTCTACTTTTTCAAGTCTAACCTAATCCATTTTAAAAAATGGTATAGACCATCTAAAGTCAGGCATTTCAAGTGATTAATTAGGTTTTTAATCCTGACAAATTTTTAGTGACACCTCCAGTGTCACATACAGAGACCACATAATTGATCATCTAAATTGGGAGGCTTTTATTTACAGCTGTGCTAAGATAGCAGGCATTTACCAGGGTTGTCTTGAAAAAAATTAGCATGCATATTCATGTTACAGAAAAATATCATTGGAGGACTTGCGGGGGAGGTGGACAACAACATAATGGTTATGCAAAAGACTTTTATGCTTGAGGCTCCAAGGACCCAAGTTCAGTACCCAGCCAGCACCACCATAATCCAGACCTGAGTAGTGCCTTGATCTTTCTGTGTCTTTCTCCCTGTATATCTCTTTCTCATTAAAATAAAATATTTAAAAAGTCACTAGAGGCATTTTTTCAGCAAACATTTATAAGACATACTTAAGGGACCAAGCAGTGGTGCACATGGTCAACAACACATGTTATCATACTCAAGAATCCAACTTCAAGCCCCTGGTTCCCACCTTCAGAGGAAGCTTCAGAAGTGGTAAAATGAGTTTATTCTCTCTTTCTCTTCTTCTTTCTCTATTTCTCTTCTGCTCTGTTAGAAAAAAAAAGCCACAAAGAACAGTGAAGTTATTATATAGGCACTGAATCCAAGTGATAACCCCAGTGCCAAAAAAAAAAAAAAGAAAAAAAGAAAAAGAAAGAAAAGGAAACATAAAAACACACGTTACTGAGTTTCAGTCTATATTTTCTAATTCAGTAGGTACATGACAGAGTGTGCTAATAGTTCCCAGGTGATAATGATACAGTTATTCTAGGGATCACACTTTTCTGGAGGAAATTTCAGTATCTGAGACAAGGGACTCAGATACATAAATATAATATTTTCCCTCTTTGGGTCTCAGGAACATAGAAGGACTAGAAAAATCAATCAACAAAATGCCTAATTTTGCTGGATGACTATAGAAAATGGAGGACCAACATGGAGAGCCCTCATTTTGAACATTTTCCTCTGTTATGTCCATTAACTGTATTTGTCCTTCTCTGAGCTCTATCCATGTCAAATATAGAACATTAAGCTACTGATGCATTTCACACTAGCTCACTTTACCTACAACCATACGAAAAATACTTTTCTTCGCCCAGAATTCTCACCTTCCTTCCACAACTTTTTTTAGATGCCTGAAAGGTCCTAATTTTCTCCTCAGGTATCAATTTGGAGCAGGTGTAGTGATTTTTATGACAATATCAGTTGCACTTGAGAGGAACTCTGAGCACATGGACCTCATCAGCTTGTCATCAGATATTCCAACATTCCCCACATTTTAATTTTTGCAGCAATTCACACATCAGGGAAACCAGGCCACTGGTAAGCTCAGTGAAGTGCTAGAAGTTTTAAAAACATGGCAACAGCTCATGGGTTTTAACAGTCTGAATATTGCCTTCTTGATTCACTATAGGATGATTATGTCAACCACATACCCAAAAAAATAAATAAATACAGTAAACCTGTGATGTGCAAAGAAAAATGTCAAAATTTTCACACTTTAAAACTTATCTCATCAGGGGAAAAAATTTAAAGAAAAATCAGCAACTTTTAGTTTAAAAAAAAATCTTTCTCCTCAAGCTGCATCTGTTCAGGCGTCTGTCTTTTCTTGTCAGATCTGCTTCAGTTGAAATTCACAATGTGTTAAAAGTCAAATTCAAGTTCTTTCAAGGCCTGAGAGTATGGAGTGTACTGAATGCCATACCACAGTGAACTGAAGTGGAAATGAAAGAAAATCCGTTTTGCAGACTTTTCTCCCTTCTCTCTTCCCTATCCTTTGATGTGAAGAAAGAAGCTCAACTTCCAAGGTGGTGATAATGGTCTTTCTGTTTCATTCAATTTTGCTATCATATAGTCCATCTGTATCTTCATTCTTCCTACTTTTTTTTTTAATACCATCTAATATAGGACTGAAACCCTAACCATAGGGACCAACATAGGGGAAGTAAAGCAAAACATTTTACATCAAAATAAAAACAAATAAAAAGATGTGGGATGGATGTAGAGAAAAAAATCAAAGGAGTAAAGGAAAGAAAAGTTTCATATAAAAATAAAAGGATGTGGGATGGATGTGGGGAATAATATAAATATCAGCTCTTTTGAAGTATATCTTATTACTACAACTACACTCAAGAAAAGAATCTAAAATAATTTTTGGAAAATACATAGGGCATAAATAATTATATAATGTATTCAATATAATTGGCAAGATATCTATCTTTAAATTATAAAACAGAAACTATAAGCTATATTAATATAGTTTATGTCAATGATGTATTAATTATAAATTACATGTAAGTATACAATTGACTTTCAAACAACCCAGGAGTTAGGGAAAATCTGCCTATAACTTTTGGCTTCCTAAAACTTTACTAAAGGTATTCCTTAGTATTCATGGAGGACTGGATTCAGTACACCTTCTTTATCTTCATGGATACCAAAACTCAGGAATATTCAAGTGCCCTATAATTGACCTTCACTATTCACAGGTTTAGCATTCATGGATTCAACCAACATCAGACATTGGTTATTGAGAGTCACACTTTGTCGACAGCCAAACTTGGTTGAATTGGCGAATCTGGTAATGTGCATAGAAAAAAAAACTTCATTTATAAATGGGCCCATACAGTATAAATATATGTTGTTCACAGGCAAGCCATATATAAAAACATTAATTAAAGTAACTGAAGAGGTACTTGAAAATCATCTTCAGAATAGTGTATATTAAAGTTGAGTCTTACAAAATGAAAATTTGAGTTTAATATTTGATGATTCTGTTTTTACTTCCTTTTTCTCAGTTTTTACTCTTGGCATAATGAAATGCTCTATGGTTTTCATAGAAAAAATTAAATGCTTAAAAGGAGAATGTGGAGGTTGATTTTAGTCTCTTATTTAAATATTAGCACTAGCCAACATTTTTCTAAGGCTGAAACTGCCAAGGAAATTGAGTAGAAACAAACGTGAAAGCTCTTTGAAAATTACAAAGCTCAATATAAACCCAAGAATTCATCATGAGCATCAACTGTGAATCATAAAACCCTCTGCAAGACACCTGGAATGAAGAAAATGTGATTCCTATACCTTCCACCCAAGAAGTTTACAAGCTAGTCCACAGGAACATACCATGCCAACTGAAGAAGATGAGTTTCCCATCAGCTGTCATACCTCAAATTAGAGGGCATGGATCTAAATGTGTCAAAGTACAGTTTACTTGAGTTCATGTGTTATAATTCAATAAGTAAGTGAAATTTAGTAAAGAATTTAGTAAAGGTAACTATGGGTAAGAAACTAAATTTATTATTCTCTAGAACAAAATCCATCTCCTTCATTAGAATGTAAGGAAATGGAGATTCAAAATACTAAGTAACCTGCACAAGACCTCATTTGTATCAGAACCCAAGTGGAACAGCTTTTATTACCAACTGTAGAGTTCCCTTGCTTTATATTCTCATATCTGCTTGTGAATGCATTTTTAATAATGCTGCAACCTCAAGGACAAATATGTTTAACATCATCTGGTCACAGTTACTGGTAGTAGCAAACTAATTAGATCGCTCTTTATACAGGATTCTGATAGAGCATCTGAATTTTGGCTAAACTAGTGTGAGATCTAGAATTGATTATGAGTAAATATTATGAATAAGACACAGGTGGTCTATAGCACATGTGTCTTGCATTTATTGTTTCTGCTATGGAATCCCAGGAAAGACTGACAACACAGTAAGAACTCTACCTGTTGAGGGTAGTTCTGAGATATGTGAGAATGTAGTTGAGTACTTTATTGTCATAATAGGAAAAAGCAATGTAGTTGGGGAGGGCATTCTAGAGAGATAATGCCTTCCTGTTTTCTTACCCATGTCCTGAGACGACCCGAACTGCCCCTGCGGCTACAGACAGACTATGACCCACATAGTCAACGACTGCCACCTCTCCAGATTCAAAGGAGGTCTCGAAACTTTACATCAGACTCAACCTGATGCTGTTGACTGGCTACGGAAGAAGGGCAAACGCTAGAAGAAGAAGAACCCATGTCCTGAGAGGAAAAAGGATATGGCATTACTAGTAACATTTAACAAGTCAGTTGACTGTTTACAGAGCATATTTATTTAATTGATTCTCAGAAGAGCCCAATAATTAGTGTCAGTATTACTGTATTGCAAATAAGGAAATTGGAGTTTGGAGACATAAGGTTAGCTAACCACAGTCGTGGAGCCACAAAGAAGTGAGTAAGTTTAATGAGAGAACTAAGGAGGTGGCTTAGGGATAAGAGTACAGGACTCATACATGAGGTCAACAGTTTGATCTCAGGCACCATCTCTCTCCTGGTATGCCTGACAAAGAAGTACATACACACAAAAAATAAATAAATCTTGAAAGAAAATAAGCTGTATGACTTTTTAAGGTCAGCTTATTTATGTTAATATTCTGATTAGTTGTCAAAATGGAGGTAGGATCCATTTTAAGTCTGATTATTATCTCCAAATTCTGCTCTCCCACTAACAGACCCATAGTCTTATAAAACAGAGCCATGGTCTTAGTTCTGTATAGTTATTTTGTATCACTGTTTTCACACGACTAAAGTAGATGACAATAGTACTAACCAAGTAAAGCTCATAATAATATGAACATGTAAGGATCTCATTACTCTGTGGTCTGACATATATGAGTTAAATATTGAGTTAGTTTTTATTTTGATTTTGCCTATTTGTGTTTGTACTATGTTTTGTTCTACAGATAATATTTTTTTAATTTAAAAATCCTTATTATCAAAGTAGTACATATGTACCAGGGAAAATGGGAAAGATGTGGAAAATGCAGAAAAGAGATTTTATATACTCTTAATTCTCTAATATATATATATACCTAAATAGGCTAGGCTAGTGCATTTGGGTAGACTGTAGACAGTGAATCAGTCATGCTGGTGAGGAAACTTGTCTTCAGAGTTTATGCAGTATGAACCAAAGATTGATGTTGGATATGCCTAATTTCCAGCAGTTCTGTAAAATTTCCTTTTCTCCAATCTGCAAAATAACAAAATTGCCAGAATTTTATGTATTCACTTTGAGAGTGATCTGATAATATTCCCTTACAGTGTAACTAATTTAAAATTTAAGCTTATTTTAAAAGAAACCAGAAGAAAATGATTTTGAATTAAATTCAAAATATTTATAGAATGATTCAGAAGGATTTTTATGTTGCTTGCTAACTTGGTCATTCCACTTCATGCATATATACAAGTTTGTTGAAGTTGGAATTTCATTTACATACTGTTTAAAAAGCAACACCTACTAAATTATTGATCATTCATGTTAAAACTCTTGCCTGTTAGCCTTTTAACAGCTTTAAGTGTTTTTTAGGTCCGTGTTTTATATGAGTAGACAGTTACTTCTTGATATTAACATATCTCATTGAATCTAAAACAACACAGATTAAGATTCATTATTCTTTTAAAGACCATTAAAATGCTCCCCCAAATAGTTTTAAGAGACAATCAATTAAGTTGTATTCCAATTTCAGAGCTGCTAAAATACGAAAAATGAGTATCTTAGAACTGATTTTATACCTTGTGAAGAAATTCTTTGGTGACAACATTTGATCATTTGAAACTTGTATAGAACCTTCCCCAGAATCATACTCTTGGGATAGATGTTAGCTATAGATTCTATTATTTTAAATGGATCCCTAGGATTTGGTTGTGGTATACCCAGTAGAGCACACACATTGCCATGTGCAAGGACGTGGGCTCAAGCCCCTGATTTCCACCTGTAGAAGGTGGTAAAACAGTGATGCAGGCATCTCTCTCCCCTATTTCTGCCTCCACTGTGATTTTCTGTTTCTATCAAAAACAAATAAACATGGACCCAGAAGTGGATTCATCATGCAGTCACTGACTCACAGAGATAACCCTGGTGGCAATTCTCTTTAAATGGGCCTTTTCAGTCACCAGGTTCCAGATGTCATCAGGATGCCGGCCAGGCTTCCCTGGACTGAAGACCCCACTAATGTGTCCTGGAGTTCCGCTTCCCCAGAGACCCACCCTACTAGGGAAAGAGAGAGGCAGACTGGGAGTATGGACCGACCAGTCAACGCCCATGTTCAGCGGGGAAGCAATTACAGAAGCCAGACCTTCTACCTTCTGCAACCCACAACGACCCCCTGGGTCCATGCTCCCAGAGGGATAGAGAATGCGAAAGCTATCAGGGGAGGGGGTGGGATATGGAGAATGGGTGGTGGGAATTGTGTGGAACTGTACCCCTCCTACCCTATGGTTTTGTTAATTAATACTTTCTTAAATTAAAAAAAATGGGCCCCTGTATGTAAGAGTACACAAAGACCCTTTATCATTAGCCAGTTGACATGTTGGAGTTATTGGAAATAATTGGACACAAAAGCTAAAAATATCCACGAATTGACAATAGAATTCTGTTCTTCATATATTATGGAGAGAGAGAGAGGGAGGAAGGGAGGGAGGGAGAGAGGGGGGGAGAGAGAGAGAAGAGAAGAGAAGAGAAGGGAAGGGAAGGGAAGGGAAGGGAAGGGAAGGGAAGGGAAGGGAAGGGAAGGGAGAGAGAGGAGAGGAGAGGAGAGGAGAGGAGAGGAGAGGAGAGGAGAAGGGAGGGGAGGGGAGGGGAGGGGAAGGGAAGGGAAGGGAAGGGAAAAGAGAGAGAGAGAGAGAGAGAGAGAGAGAGAGAACCACTGCTCACTGCTCCACTCTGACATATGCAATGTCAAGGATAAACTTGGAGCGTCAGGCATATACATTTTGTGCTCTGCTCATTGAGCCAACTTCCTAGCTACTTCATTCACTTTGTCATCAGATGTGTCACAGAGAGAAGCAAACTATATGACACACACACACCCCTCATAAAACAAACAGAACATGAGTATCACTGAATATATCTAGGAGAATAACTCAATGATAGTATTTCTTTTCTTTTTAAATTTTTTTAATGAGGGGCAATTGTTTACAATATAGTCATTGACACATGGGTACCATTTCATTATACATCAGGGACCCAAATTTCTGTCTCATATGTGCTAATAGGGAAAGAAGAAATAAACTCTATCCCTACTCCTTGTCCCCCCACTTTTTATTTATATGTATTCATGTATTATTTTTACTTCTTTATTTCATCACTCCTGTCATCAAAGGTCTGTGTCCCCATCCCTATCCTGATAGATAACCACTATAGTTCTTCCACAATCTTGAAAACTGGTTGACTTTTTTTTTTACATTTGTCTGTTCAATTGTTTATGTTCCAAATGAGTGAAACTATTCTCTAGTTGTCTTTTACCTCCTTGTTTCACTGATCATAATCTTCTCCAATTCCATCTACTTTATCCCAAAGGGTACAAAATCATTTATTACTACTGTATAATATTCTGTTGCATATGTGCCCCATAAATTTTTCCAATTTCTTTATTGGGGTATTAATGGGTTATAGTCAACAGTAAAATACAATAGTTTGTATATGTGTAACATTTCCCAGTTTTCCAGGTTTTTGTCCCCTCACTCTTGTAATGATTAGTTTTATGTGTTGGTTTGACTGCTAAGGCATAGCTAGTAAACTGTTAAAACATTATATCTGAATATGTCTGAAAAGGTGTTTCCGTAAGAGTCAGTCCCTCATAACAAATTTATTTCTATGTACTCTGATCTATCTTCTATGTTCTGTTATTTTGGAGAATTTTAACTTGCACATACCCCAAAATGGAAAGTCCTTTCATTGTATGGGGAGATAAGGTCTTTTTCAGGAGGGAAAAAATGAAGAAAACCTTCACCTGGTCTTCTGTTAGGAATATCAGGGTCATTTTGGAATTAAAAGAATATTTCTGGATATAGGAATGGGATATATTAAGAGTTTACCAAATCTTGCAAAAATATGAACGACTTGTTTACAGGTGTATTTATGCCTTTGTAGTATGATTCTGTATCCAATTTTTACCTCTTCAGTTTTCTCTTCCCTGTGTAACTTGCTTTGACTAATCAAATGTTATATAAATGACAATGAATTAGTACTGAGTTTAAACATCAAGAGACCTTGAACACTGCTACTTGTTCCACTGATGGTTCTGTGATTCTCATATAAATATGTTTGGAACAGCCTACTGATGGATGAAAGAATACATCCCATGTGGAGGAGACATGAATCATTCTAGTTGTTGCAACTCAGGCTCCAGCAGTGAGATAGAGTTCATCCAGAATCAGCAAAAAACTTCCCACCTGACCTGTTGCTAAATTCAAATACACGAGAAAATGAAGCACTAGCAACAAATTACATAACTGAGCCCACTATAAATTTCTTACTCGTTGACTTCTATACTAAATAAATGATTATTATTTAATGCACATACATTTTAAATTTTTCTTTCTTTTTTATTTATTTAGGGATTAATGATTTATAGTGAAGAGTGAAATACAGTAGTTTGTATCTGTGTAACATTTCTCAGTTTTTCACAGAACACACTAAACCTCCACCTAGGTCCTCCCCCACTATGCCATCATGGGAGGACCTGAACACTCCCCCCAGCCCCAGAGTCCTTTACTTTGGTGCAATTAGGTAATTTCAATAATATCTAGTTACTGCCATTAATTATATTCACTTGAGGATCCACTTGGACATTATGAAAGTCCCCACTGTGAAGTATGTAAGATGAGACTAGATAGAACTCATTAACTTATCTCTGTGTCCTTAACTGGGCAAATGATGTTAATTCTTTGCCAGCTGAAAAAATACTGAAACCAATACTTGCCCTCCTTTGTATCAGATTTAGAACCTTTCCTCTACCACTGCCCACCACATCCCACCTTTCTTTCTGTGACTTCTTCTTTTAAGCTATAGCATGTGATCAAAAGAATTTACTAATCTGTTGGGTTTACTAAGCATTCCTCTATACAATGGGTAAGTTGAGTTGCCTTCAACAAGTATGTACTTGTTTTCATTCATTTACTAAGCATATATCAATTAACCACCCATTAGTGATTAAGTGACTGCCGTCATATTTTCTTTTTTTTTTTCTTAGTGATGTAATCATGATTAACAAGACTGTAGGGTGAATCCAGACTGCTGGTGTGCAAAGCATTGTGGGTAGGCTGAATAGACTTAAAAGGACAGCAGCCGGAACTCTAGGCTCTTTTTGGCTGAGGCTTCTTCTCATGGTTAGATGCCTCTCAGCAGAGGTGCCCCAGGCATCCACCCGCCATGGCTACTTCTCCTGGGAACTGAGCACGTGTGACTTTGCTAGCTGGTAAACTTTTAGACCCCTCTACAGCCAAGAGCAACCTTTACCAGAGCTTATAATTGTTTATCTTATGGGACTAAACTTTGATAACCATATTCAGACTTTATAGACCTAGCGTACGCTTAACCCTTGATGATAATTGCTTATTTTGCCTTTTACCTGTTTCGCCCTAATAAACCGTGTATTGATTAAACCAGTTCCCAGCTCCCGCTGTAAATTCTTCTATATGTGCCACAAGCAGCCCCAACCCCCTTACCTCTTTGTAAGTTAATTTACAACAAACAAGTGCAACAACAAGGGCAACAAAATGGGAAAAATAGCCTTCAGGAGCAGTGGATTCATAGTGCAGGCACCAAGCCCCAGCAATAATCCAGGAGGCAAAAAAAAAAAAGTTTGTAGTGAAATCAGATCAAGTATAAGCATCTCTTCATCACTAGTATTCTTAAAAAAAAAAAAAAAAGTCTCAGGACTATGTGAGATTCTGCAAAAGTTCAAAAATATTCTGAGCATTATACCTCTTCAAAAGCCTTACAATTTGGTAAATAACAACAAATAGACACCTGATAGTCATTCTTGGGCAGTTGGAATTTAAAATAGAGCAGTGAAGGGGGACAGAATACTGATGAAAGAACAAAGCCTTCATTTACTATACCCACTTTGACTGGGAGCAGTGAGTAGGGTATTTTATTGAGCAGGACTCAATAGTAGTATCTGGTATTTCACTATGAGGCTCATGACTGGATAAAAACAGTATGCTTTCTGGAAAGGGGAAAGTAATGACTTGTGTTGAAAAATGGTTTGGAAATGACATTTCATCTGGGCCTTGAAGGAATGATTGGTTTTAGATAGGAAAAGAAGGCCATTTCCAGTATAGACAATAACAAGCCTGAGAAGTGAATATATAATGCCTGGAGCAGTGACTCAGCAATAGAACATATGCTTGGCAGGCATGAAGCCCTGGTGTCAGCCTTCAGAGCTATACAGCAAGAGACAAAACTAGTGTGGAAGACCTTAAGTAGCAGGGCAGTACTGTGGTCTCTCTCATTCTTTTTGAAAAATGAATGTGTGTGTGACACAGTAAATGGATGAATTGAAATAGAGCCAAGAGTGAGTATTTGAGTTTAAGGGAGTAAAGAAAAGAGAGATTGCTAGAAGTCTTGAAAACCTGAAGGAATATGCTTCATTTGAAATGCTAGGAGTTAGAGAGTACTTAAAACTTTACAAATAAATAAGAACTGCCAAGTGTCCACATACTTGGAAAGGTGTGCTTAGCGATAACATGAGATGGGATTTGAATTTGGAGGAGTCATAACCATTCTGAGACAAAGGAGAAATCTGAGTACCTTTGGGGAGAGATATGAAAAGACTTATCACTTCCTCTTTATAGAGACTGAAGAAATTGTAACTGATAAATATCAGATTAACATACAGGAGTCTACATATAATGGGAAAGCCAGGCATAAAAGTAATCTTCCAAATCATGTTTTTTTTTTCTTTTTCTTTTGGCAAGACTTTCAAGTGTGTGGGGGGGAGGGGAGGGACAAAGGGCAAGAGACTGAGAAACTAGGGATGGATTTTCCTCTGGGTGTGCAGTAGGAAGTAGCACAACTATTAATTTGCGTTCCCCACTTCAACAGTGCCAGTGTTAACTTGTAGGCTTGTGAAGAATGCAATTCTATTTTCTTTTCTTTTTTCTTCTTTAAATTGTTGATTTAATGATGATTGACAAGATTATGGGATAAGAGGAGTACAAGTCCTTACAATTAAATTCCCACCACCAGAGTTCCATATCCCCCTCCCCTCCACACACACCTTTAGAAATTTCCGTATTCTTTATCCCTCTGGAGTATGGACCAAGAATCTTTATGGGGTGCAGAAAGTGGAAGGTTTGGCTTCTGTAATTGCTTCTCTGCTGGACATGGGTGTTGAAAAGTCTATCCATGACAGAGGCAGAAAAAGCATAAAAAGTAAAAAAGACACAGCACCAAAACTTCCTTCAGTGCAGTAGGTGCTGGGCTCAAACCTGGGTCTTGTGCATGGCAAAGCAGCACACTATCCCAGTGAACTATTTGTCATCTCAAGATCTGTGGCCCTGCCCCAATCCTGTGAATCTTCAGTGAAGTGTACCAATAAAATTTTACAAGCCCACCAGGTGATTCTGATGCACGCTGAATTTAGAGAATCACTGCTGTAGCTAATTGATTCTAAAATATTTATGTGCACGTCAGAATCACCTGCAGGATTTGTTATGCGAGTCTTTTGGTCCTCACTCCAAAGGTTCTGAGTCAGTAGGCCTGACATGCTCTATAGATATTCAAATCCCCAGGCCCGTGTCAGTTCTGTTGCTCTGGGCTCCATACTTAGAGGAGTGATGCTGAAGAAGTCACTGTGTTCTCCTGGGGGTGGTCTAGCTGTCTGATGGAGGGAGGTGCAAGTATGGATGAGGAGTAAGTGGAAAGTTTGCATAAGGATGAACAAATGGAGATGTATAAAGCTGTGCTGGTTGTTCTGTTGCTTGCGGCCTGTAAATATGTGTGGAAATATTTGAGTGTTAGTCTGTATGTAGCTCAGTGAGGGGAAAGGTTATTTTGCTTTTAACTCTGTCTTTAAACTGCCATATGAGCCATATCGAAATATCCCAAGATCAGTTGTAGAATTTTATCTGATCTAACCTCGTTCAGGAAGTTAGTAAAATAATCTAGTGAAGATTCCAGTTAGCTCAGCAACAACTAGAGTATTTGTCTTGTTTAAGTAGTTACTTTATATACAAAGGAGTGTCTATCCATGCCACTCTGAACAGTTCTTAATTTAGTTTGTTCTTAAGAATAGTGGTCTGGGGAGCCGCACAAGAACCCGCGTAAGGATCCCAGTTCAACCCCTTGGCTCCCCACCTGCAGGGGAGTCACTTCAAAGTGGTGAAGCAGATCTGCAGGTGTCTGATTTTCTGTCCCCCTCTTTGTCTTCCCCTCCTTTCTCCATTTCTCTCTGTCCAATCTAACAATGACGACATCAATAACAACAATAATAACTACAACAATAATAAAAAACAAGGGCAACAAAAGGGGGAAAAAGAATAGTAGTCTGTCCTGTACACAGAACAGTAATGCAGGGATCAAGGCAAATGTTTTTGATCCCTAGCATGGAATGTGCCAGAGTGGTGCTCTGGACTCTTTTTCTGTCTCATTTGAAGTTCACTCTCTTGCTGATCTACCATTGTAGAAGCATTATTTCATTGCTTGAAAAATGACCTTTTCCTGTCTCTCCTTCTCTCCTAGCCTTTATCAACCTCTAATCTTTTATTGTATTCATAGTTTTGTATTTTCAAGAATGTCATAGTTGGAATCCTATGGTATGCAGTTTTTTTAGATGTACTTCTTTCACTTAATAGTATTCATTTATAGTTCCTCCTTGTCTTGTCATGGCATGACTTGATAGTTTCTTTTTTTTTTTTTTCGTTCTATTAAGAGCTTAATGGTTCACAGTATGATGTGGCACATGGGTACAGCTACTTACCTCACTGTGGTAGTCATCTGCAGAAAAAGAAATTAGGTCCTTTTCTATCATGCACAAATACCCCAAGGTCTTCATCACCTCCTTCCATCACCTTCCTCTCCTGAGTCTTTTGCTTTGGTGCAATACATTCCATTCTGTCCAAGTCTCTAGTGGTTTATTTTTTTTATATTTTAATTTAATTAATTTATTTTGAATTTAAGCAGAGAGAAATTGAAAGAGAAGGGGGAAAGAAAGGGAGAGAGTAGAGAAAAACCTGTAGTACTGTGCCACTGTTTGTGAAGCACCCCACCTTATGCAGGGGTTAGAATGAGGGTCCTGGTATATCATAATGTGTAGTCTACAGAACCCAACACACCCATCCAGAAAGATTTGTGTATACCTATGTTCATAGCAGCACAATTTGCAATAGCCAAAACCTGGAAGCAACCCAGATGTCCAACAACAGATGAGAGACTGAACAAGTTGTGGTCTATATACACAATGGAATACTACTCAACTATTAAAAATGCTGAATTCACCATTTTCAGCCCATCATGGATTGAGCATGAAGAAATCATGTTAAGTGAAATAAGTCAGAAACAGAAGGATGAATATGGGATGATCTCACTCACAGGCAGAAGTTGAAAAACAAGATCAGAAGAGAAAACACTAAGCAGAACCTGGACTGGAGTTGGTGTATTGCACCAAAGTAATAAAACTCTGGGGTGGGTGGGGGGTAGAGTAAAGGTCCTGGAAAAGGATGTCAGAGGACCTAGTGGGGGTTGTATTGTTATGTGGAAAACTGAGAAATGTCATGCATTTACAAACTATTGTATTTATTGTTGAATATAAAGCATCAATCCTTTTCAAGGAAAAAAAAATGTACTCTATAGGATGTGCCACCCCCTGATTCCTGTTTATTTATTTTAAGAACTGACATTTTTCCTTTAACTGACTGTCACAATTTATTCATCCACTTATCTACTAAAGGGCAATTAAGTTGCTTCCATGTTTCGTTAGTTATGACTGGATTTGCTGTAAACATTCAGTGTTTTGTTGTTTCTCTACTACTCTTACACAAAAAAGAGGTCAGATGATTCCAAATAGCTTTTTTGCTACCGGTGCTAATAAGGGTTCGGTCTCCTGTCACCTAGGTTGGGTCTAAATTCTGAAAGTTTTATTTCTTTGTTTTGATGTCATTCTCATAATTAATTTGTATTACTTGAGTTCACCCGTCAGGTATATCTGATACCTAAAAGGGCTGACAGTATAGAATGATGGATCAAATCTAGGAAAAGAC
Organism: Erinaceus europaeus; assembly: GCF_950295315.1. Lineage (NCBI taxonomy): Eukaryota > Metazoa > Chordata > Mammalia > Eulipotyphla > Erinaceidae > Erinaceus > Erinaceus europaeus. The sequence continues at coordinate 62,902,225 of NC_080162.1, forward strand.
ACTTGTATACTAAATAAATTGATAAAAATGGTTAGAGCTTTTCAATAATCTATTTAGTTAAATTAAAGCAAAATATCAGTTTTCGGAAGTTGAATTTTCAAGTAATTCACAGTGATTTGGTAGCCAAATGGTCTCAGGAGTTCTTTCTAACATGTTCATCAATTTTCTTTTTCATGGCACAGATATTAACTGAACACTTATTATAGAACAGACAATATAAACATGCTTGGGTCTCGATAATCAGCAAGCCAAGGCACATTAAGTGCTCTCATCGAATCTACTAAGGGGGATAGTAAAGCTGTGAGATGACTCTGCTGAATGAAACCATTACTTGGAAGGGGAAGGAATCAGTTTGAGATTCTAACTCTAGAAGTTAAGAGGCAATGACGCCCAGGAATGGATTTTAGTTGGCATAAATGGTAAATCTGAATTTTTAGGTCTGAGGAATATAGGATCAAACTTGAATTCGGTTTTTTAAGATTTTGTATTCTAGGGTGTAAAGGGCAGATGGGAGGATCAGAGAAACGGGGTAACTGAGCAGTGTCTAGGTATCAGGGGAAGCTAGGTCCTTGCTAGGTAACCTAGGTAACATGTTACCTAGGTAACATGCATGCTAAGCCACGTGTGCTGCCACCTGACCCCATAAAGAAAAGTTTCATGTATTTTCTATGAATAATGTTCTTAGAAATTTAAATAGTCCTCACAGTGCCACTCAATTATAAGAAATCAGGTAACCTGTCTGACTTTTAAAATTTCTTTTTTTTTCCCCTCCAATTATACTGCCTGATTGATGCAACTGTAAATGAATGATACTTTATAGGCAAAGACAAAGTGTATAGACTACATATGACTAAGACAGAATGAATGAATATGTCAGTATATTTTTTCTTTTTTATTATTTTTTATTTTAATTGTTATTTATAAAAAGGAAATGCTGACAAAAACCATAGGACAAGAGGGCTACAACTCCACACAATTCCCACCACCAGAACTCTGTATCCCATCCCATCCCCTGATAGCTTTCCTATTTTTTATCCCTCTGGGAGTATGGACCCAGGATCATTATGGGGTGCAGAAGGTGGAAGGTTTGGTTTCTATAACTGCTTCCTCACTGAACATGGGCGTTGACAGGTGGATCCATACTCCCAGCCTGCCTCTCTCTTTCCCTAGTAGGGTGGGGCTCTAGGTAAGCGGGGCTCCAGGACACATTGTTGGGGTTGTCTTCCCAGGGAAGTCTGATTGGCATCATACTAGTATCTGGAACCTGGTGGCTGAAAAAAGTGCTAACATATAAGGCCAATCAAGTTGTTGACTAATCATGAACCTAAAGGTTGGAATAGTGCAGATGAAGACTTGGGGGTCTCTGTTTTGTAGATAATTAGTAGGCTTATTTTAGTTATATTCCAAAGGGCCCATGAGTGAGTATACTAGGTTTTTTTTTTTTTGGGGGGGGGGTTTAAACTGTGTCTTGAAAGTCAGTAAGATTTAAATTGGAATAAATTCATAATCTCTAGTCTACCACTTATTTCTTTTTTCTTTTATTTTTTTAAAAATTTATTGGATAGTGAGAGAAATTGATAGCAAGCGGGGAGATATAGAGTGAGATAGAAAGAGAGGCACCTGCAATGTTCCATCACTTGTAAAACTTTGTCCCTGCAGGTGGGGACCTGGCTTTTAAACCCAGATGCTTGAGCACTGTAATGTGTACTCTACCAGATGTGCTGCTACTGCCTAGCCCCTTCCACTTATTTCTGTATGGTCCATGAGTTGTTTTTATGTTTTTCAATTCAAAATGTAAAAAAGATTTAACTTTCCTATAGAAAATGTTACTCGATTTTGTATCTTGGCCTATAAATTCCCGTGTATTTGCTATTTGACACTTTACAATATGAATTATTATTTAGAGAAAGAGGTTGTAAGTAGATTCCTAATGAGGACAATGCCATAAACCCAATTCTAGAGGAATACAAAAACAAAAACCAAGCAACCAAACAACAACAACAAAAATCCCAAACAGGCTATTTTGGAGGGGAAGGGAGTGAGCCAATCTGGAATCATATGCGGGCTTGTATGTTGTGATCAGGTCTAGAATGGTGTTATTATTAGGTAAAGGAGTTTAATAAAAAAATTAATATTTATATATTTCCTTATGTTGCCCTTGTTGTAGTTATTATTGTTGTTATTGATGTCATCATTGTTGGATGGGACAGAGAGAAATGGAGAAAGGAGGGGAAGACAGGGGGGGAGAGAAAGATAGACACCTGCAGACCTGCTTCACTGCTTGTGAAGCGACACCCCTGTTGGTGGGGAGCCGGGTACTTGGAATCGGGTTCCTTGCACTTTGCGCCATGTGCACTTAACCCGCTGCGATACCGCCCAACTCCCTAATCACAATTTTTATAAATAAACATTTTTTTTTCACTAGAACACTGCTTATGGTCCAGCTTATGGTAGTTCCAGGGATTGAATCTGGCACCTTTTACCTCAGGAGTAAAGTCTGCTGCACTACTGCTCATGCTATCTTCCTGGCTCTACACAAACATTTTTTAAATATTTATTTTATTTATTTTTTCCCTTTTGTTGCCCTTGTTGTTTTATTGTTGTTGTTGGATAGGACAGAGAGAAATGGAGAGAGGAGGGGAAGACAGAGAGGGGGAGAGAAAAACAGACACCTGCAGACCTGCTTCACCGCCTGTGAAGCGACTCCCCTTCAGGTGGGGAGCCGGGGTTCAAACCGGGATCCTTATGCCAGTCTTTGTGCTTTGCACCACCTGCGCTTAACCCGCTGCACTACAGCCCGACTCCCTACATAAACGTTTTTTAATGGTCTCTGCAACTAGACTTTAAAAGTCTCCTGGGCAACATCACATTTTTCTTACCTATGTAACTACAAAGAGTCTCACAGCGGGTTGATCATAGACCACCATCTTAATCAATCCTACCAGTGTAAAGAGCCTCTTGTCATGAGGACAGCTAGTTAGAACTAAGTCTTTAATCATCACCAGATTCCTGTCCATTCTTCCCTTTTCACAAAGGATCTACTGTTCATCAATTATCAAGCTGACAAGCACAGCCTTCCATCAAACACAACACTCCAAGGGACAACAAATGCAGCCTTTAACTTTGGCAAATAGATGGAGGAAAGCAAAATTCCCAGCGTGTTCATGTGCCTGCTTCATACCTAATGACAATATTGATGACGAAGAAGGCTGGTTACTGAGTGTGCAAGTGTGAGCTTCTAGGTAGATTGTGGTATTTTAAAGAAGATGGTCATGTTCAAATTGGAAATAAAGATGTTCAGCTTATGATAATAATTCTGTTTGGATTCTAAAGTTGAGCCAGAGACCCTGAACAGCATAATCAAGGTGGTGACTGATGAGATGTCTATGGCTCTGAGACACAGCATGTGACACATCTAGTCACTAAGGGCCTGAGTGTTTGTCATAATGTCACAGCACCTGCTGTGCACTAATAGTTGGGATGTAAGAGTGTGCCAGGTAGAGGGAGGCATCTGACAAGTTTTTCCCTTTCTTCAGTCCTCACAAATGCTGGGAAGGAGGCAGCTGGCATCTGCCATCAGGAAAGACAAAATGGAGTCACACAGGGGAAAGCAGTATGAGGTGGGGGTGGTGGCACATTTCCGATGCAAGAAGGACAGGTGCTCTGAGGAAGGCTTCTGCTGCTCCCAGGGACCTGGCAGCCTGCCACTCTGAAGAGTTGCCTGCATGCTGGCCTCTTGGCAGCCACACAATCACCACCGTGATGCATTCTGTCCCCTCTCACAGCTCTGCTCTCTGAAGGACTAGAGGGCCTCCAGGAGGCCAAGCTACACCAATGCAGGGCATTGTTTTCTAGGAGAGGAAAACACAGTCCCCCACCCAGCACAAAATGATTTTAAAATCTCTGTCCTAGTCTCTACTTCTGCAGTTAAGCAGATTTGCCAGCTAATTCCAGATTGCTCTTCCTCTTGGCATTTGCAAAGCATGGATTGTTCTGCATTCTTTTGCTCCTCTGCCAAATTTGCCTCCTCTGAGACTCTCTGGATAGGTATTTGTAACTCCACAGCTCGATTTGAGGAGGGAGAGAAAGGAAGACAATTAATTCACAAAAGCAGTTGTGTAAATCAAGCTAATATATCTCTGTATTCATTTGGTGTGTTGGAGGATGACTCACCCTGGAGGGTCAAAAGGAAATTGACAGAGGCATTTATGTATAGAGGCTATACTTATTGACCTTTTATTTTGTTCCTGTTCATCATTACAATACACTTCCCTTCTTAGGGAGAATAATCACAGAGGGGCTTTAGCAGAATCTCCAGGGTGAGTTTCCACTGAAAATATGTCCCTGCAGGTATTATCTTGTAATAGCTTGTTCCTTTCAACTTATTCCAGTCCAATATAAAATTCCCAAATATAGCCCAAACAGATCATCCATGAAGGCAATTGCAGTCACCAAAACAAAGTATCTTGTCATGGTGAAAACTGCACAGTCATTTCTTAGGTCTAGGAATCCAGGAGCCAAAATATGGGTAAAGTTACAACAAATTGCTTCTATCCTCACTACTTTTGGGAACTAGCTAATGTGTAATGATAGCCCCCTTTTCTTTCTTTCTTTTTTTTAATTTATTTTTTATTTAAGAAAGGATAAATTAACAAAACCATAGGGTAGAAGGGGTACAACTCCACACAATTCCCACCACCCAATCTCTATATCCCATCCCCTCCCCTGATAGCTTTCCCATTCTCTATCCCTCTGGGAGCATGGACCAAGGGTCATTGTGGGTTGCAGAAGGTGGAAGGTCTAGCTTCTGTAATGGCTTCCCCGCTGAACATGGACGTTGACTGGTCAGTCTGTACTCCCAGTCTGCCTCTCTCTTTCCCTAGTAGGGTGGGTCTCTGGGGAAGCTGAGCTCCAGGACACATTGGTGGGGTCTTCAGTCCAGGGAAGCCTGGCCAGCATCCTGATGGCATCTGGAACCTGGTGGCTGAAAAGAGAGTCAACATACAAAGCCAAACAAATTGTTGAGCAATCATGGACCCAAAGGTTGGAATAGTGGAGAGGAAATGTTGGGGGGGGGGGGTAGTCACTGCAAACTCTAGTGTACTTCTGCTTTCAGGTATATATTTTGCCGTAGTTTATGGATACGTGTGAACATATGCTCTCTCTCACAGAACCTGGTGTATATCTAGGTTTTGGGACTTTGTTAGAAAGTGATCCACCTGGGATGGAATTAGAGAATGTTATGAAAGGAAAGGTCTCACCCGAGTAATGAAGTTGAAGGGTTGTCATTCCACACCTGAAGTCTCTGGACACAGTCTGAGCTGAAGCATGTTAAGGTGGCAATCGTTGTGTTAATTAGGTTGTGATCGGCTGATGCAATATTATTTGATATGGATTGGGAGAGGCATGCGGGAAAGTGGGCCTTAAGGTTCCAGGACTGGGAGAAATATAGGCTCTATAGTGGAGATGTGAGGTTCCTGCTGTCGTAGGGTTCAAAAAGACAATCGATAGTTAATGTTATCACATTATTTGGTAATTGGGTTACCTTTGAAAAGTCCTTTTGTTAGGGTTTGCTGTATAATACCCAGTATCTTGTATATAGCTGTGCCACTGGTTGCCTCTGATCTACTTGGTCTAGGCTTTTGAGAGAGTCTGCATATCAAATACACAGCCTATATATTAAGAAGACTCAGTCTGTGTTTTAAAAACTTTGAGACATACAATTAATTTTTCCCCTCTCATATTAATTAACTAGTGATTTATATGACTACACTCTACTAGGAGTGTACATAAACACCATTCCCACCACCAAAAAACTGTGTTCCATCCCACCCACCAGGCCAGGCCGCATGTCTACCCCTCACCACAGGGTTTTTACTTTGGTGCCCTACTTACAATTTAGTCAGATCCTGCTTTTAGTTTCCCTTTCAGATCTTCTTTCTCAACTTCTGTTGATGAGTGGGATCATTCCATACTCATCTTTATCTTTCTGACTTAGCTCACTTAACATAATTCCTTCTAGCTCTGTCCAAGATGGGTCAGAGAAGGTGGGTTCATTGTTCTTGATAGCTGCATAGTATTCCATTGTATACCGCAGCTTTCTCAGCCACTCATCTGTTGTTGGGCACCTGGGTTGCTTCCAGGTTTTAGCTATTATGAATTGTGCTGCTATGAACATAGGAGTACACACCTCTTTTTGGTTGGGTGTTATGGAGTCCTTGGGGTATAACCCCAGGAGAGGAATTACTGGGTCATATGGAAGGTCCATGTCTAGCCTTCTGAGAGTTTTCCAGACTGCTCTCCACAGAGGCTGTACCAATTTACATTCCCACCAGCAATGTAAAAGGGTTCCTCTGTCCCCACATCCTCTCCAGCATTTGTTGTTGCTGTCCTTTTTGATGTATGCCATTCTTACAGGAGTGAGGTGGTATCTTAGTGTTGTCTTAATTTGCATTTCTCTGACAATCAGTGACCTAGAGCAGTTTTTCATGTGTTTGTTAGCCTTTTGGATCTCCTCTGAGGTGAATGTTTTGTTCATATCCTCTGCCCATTTTTGGATGGTGTCATTTGCTTTTTTGGTGCAAAGTTTGCTGAGCTCTTTATATATTTTGGTGATTAGTTTCTTGTCTGATGTATTGTAACCCCCTTTTCTAGCTTTGCTCAGAACTGGGAAAATGAGGCAATGGGTTTTTAGCAACACATAACCTGCGTGAGTTGTCCCATGCTGTAGATGACTGTGGGGTTGGAGGGGGTCCCAAATATTGAGTGCAGCTATTGGCCCAAGGCCAATTGTTCCTTGTTTCGTGTGGATATTTCCATTTGTGCCCACTCTGTGATAAGTATAAAAAGGTGGGACGAGAAGTGATCGGGGTCGCAGACTCTCCCTTTGCTTGGAAGGGTGTTGGCAGCCCAAGCTTAAGCTTAATAATAAAGACTCTTGCTATTGCATGTGATTCTGGTCTTTTTTGCATGAGATCGGGACTCGAACTTCTGGGCACAACAGTGACAATTTAGAAATTTATACTGGTCAATACATTTTTAGGCGAGTCAGTTTGTTTTTCTTGTAGTACTCTTATTTTATTAAGGTATACTTTACAAACATAAAATGTACAGATTTTAAAGTTAGTGCATCAATGAGTTTTATCTAGAGTTACCATCATGCATCAAGATATAAAAACTGATAGAGATACAGCATCAGTTTACGTATGCCCCTTTGCATCAGTCACCCAGCTATCAATGGAAACTACTGATCTAGTTTCTGGCATTATAAATTAGTCTGCATTCTCTAGAGTGTCATAAATTGAAATATGCAGTATAACCCTCTGTGTGTGTGTGTGTGTGTGTGTGTGTGTGTGTGTGTGTGTGTGTGTGTAGCATCAGGACCTCATGAATGCATGATATCACCTCCATTAGGCAAACTTTTTCATTCTTTCTATTTGAAATAGAGAAAAAAAGGAAAGAGATACCGCAGCACTGCTCTGTCCTCCATAGAGCTTACCTGAGGCTGTAGTAATCCATTGTGGTACCAGTCTCTAATTAAGGACCTCTCATATGGTAAAGCATGTGCTGGGTTAGCTATCTGATCCTACTCATTCAATCTTAATAAAGAACATGACAGAAATGTAATGTTCACTGATATTGTAATGAACCCAGGTAATGAAAAAGAAAGGATGATTGAGTTGGTTTGGCATTTCACTGATGCTTGAATAGGGATAGTAGAGCTTATGACTTATGACACCAATGTCACTAGACATACAAAAAGCAAGAGCAGAAACCGGCTGTGTGTGAGGATTAGTCTAAATTAAAGTGATGTTTATAAATATACCTTAATAAAAGTACTACAAAAAAACTGAATTAGTGTTCCAGGAGGTGGCGCAGTGGATAAAGCATTGAACTCTCAAGCACGAGGTCCCGAGTTCAATCCCCAGTAGCACATGTACCAGCGTGATGTCTGGCTCTTTCTCTCTCCTCCTATGTTTCTCACTAATAAATAAAATCTTTACAAAAAAAACTGAATTGAAGTTAACAGGTAGGCTGTATAGTATAAATTTGAGCTTTCAATGTGCAGAAGCCTTTCAGTTATATGTAGTCCCATTTAATTTAATCTTGTTTTCCATTTCCCATGCCCATGGAGTTGAGTCTCCAAATACATCTTTGATGACAAGGTCCTGCAATGTTTCACCAATGTTTTCCTCTATATATTTTCTAGATATGGTCTAATATCCAGGTCTTTGATTCATTTTGATATGGTTTTGATGCATGGTCTTAAGTGGTGATCAAATTTAACTTTTCTTTTTTTTTTTTTTTAATTTTTTATTTAAGAAAGGATTAGTGAACAAAAGCATAAGGTAGGAGGGGTACAACTCCACACAATTCCCACCACCCAATCACCATAACCCACCCCCTCCCATGGTAGCTTTCCCTTTCTCTATCCCTCTGGGAGCATGGACCCAGGGTCGTTGAGGGTTGCAGAAGGTAGAAGGTCTGGCTTCTGTAATTGCTTCCCCGCTGAACATGGGCGTTGACTGGTCGGTCCATACTCCCAGTCTGCCTCTCTCTTTCCCTAGTAGGGTGTGTCTCTGGGGAAGCTGAGCTCCAGGACACATTGGTGGGGTCTTCAATCCAGGGAAGCCTAGCCAGCATCCTGGTGGCATCTGGAACCTGGTGATTGAAAAGAGAGTTAACATATGAAGCCAAACAATTTGTTGAGCAATCATGGATCCCAAGCTTGGAATAGTGGAGAGGAAGTGTTAGGGAGGTACTCACTGCAAACTCTAGTGTAATCCTGCTTTCAGGTATATATTTTGCAGTAGTTTATGGATACGTGTGCACATAAGCTCTCTCTCACAGAAACTGGTGTATATCTAGGTTATGGGACTTTGTTAGAAAGTGAACTACCTGAGATGAAATTAGACTGTACTATTAAAGGAAAGGTCTCACCCGAGTAATGAAGCTGAAGGGTTGTCATTCCACACGTGAAGTCTCTGGATACAGTCTGAGGTGAAGCATGTTGAGATGGCAATCGTTGCTTTGGTTAGGTTGTGATCGGCGGATGCAATATTATTTGGTTTGGATTGGGAGATGCATACGGGAAAGTGGGCCCTATCCAAGGGTTTCAGGACTGGGGGAAGTGAAGTAGGGGCTCTATAGTGGAGATGTGAGGTTCCTGCTGTTTTAGGGTTCAAATAGGCAATCGATAGTTAATGTTATCATCACATTATTTGGTAATTGGGTTAACTTTGAAAAGTCCCTTTGTTATGGTTTGCTGTACAGTACCCAGTATCTTGTATATAGCTGTGCTATTGGAAGCTTCTAATCTACTTGGTCTAGGCTTTTGAGAGAGTCCGCATATCAAATACGTAGCCTATATATTAAAAAGATTTAGTTTATCTTTTGAGAAACTTTGAGACATACAATTGATTTCCCCCTCTCATATTAATTAACTACTGATTTATATGTCTACATTTTGCTAGGAGTGTACATAAACACCATTCCCACCACCAAAGGGCTGTGACCCATCCCTCCCGCCCACTCCCACCCCCCACTGTCCCAGGAAGCTACATGTCTACCCCTCACCACAGGGTTTTTACTTTGGTGCCCTACTTACAATTTGATCAGGTCCTGCTTTTAGTTTCCCTTTCAGATCTTCTAAGTCAGCTTCTGTTGATGAGTGGGATCATCCCATACTCATCTTTATCTTTCTGACTTAGTTCACTTAACATAATTCCTTCTAGCTCTGTCGAAGATGGGTCAGAGAAGGTGGGTTCATTGTTCTTGATAGCTGCATAGTATTCCATTGTGTATATATACCACAGCTTTCTCAGCCACTCATCTGTTGTTGGGCACCTGGGTTGCTTCCAGGTTTTAGCTATTATGAATTGTGCTGCTATGAACATAGGAGTACACACCTCTTTTTGGTTGGGTGTTATGGAGTCCTTGGGGTATAACCCCAGGAGAGGAATTATTGGGTCATATGGAAGGTCCATGTCTAGCCTTCTGAGAGTTTTCCAGACTGCTCTCCACAGAGGCTGTACCAATTTACATTCCCACCAGCAATGTAAAAGGGTTCCTCTGTCCCCACATCCTCTCCAGCATTTGTTGCTGCTGTCCTTTTTGATGTATCCCATTCTTACAGGAGTGAGGTGGTATCTTAGTGTTGTCTTAATTTGCATTTCTCTGACAATCAGTGACCTAGAGCAGTTTTTCATATGTTTGTTAGCCTTTTGGATCTCCTCTGAGGTGAATGTTTTGTTCATTTCCTCTGCCCATTTTTGGATGGGGTCATTTGCTTTTTTGATGTTAAGTTTGCTGAGCTCTTTATATATTTTGGTGATTAGTTTCTTGTCTGATGTCTGGCATGTGAAGATCTTCTCCCATTCTGTGAGGGGTCTCTCTGTTTGTTTAATAGTTTCTTTGGATGTGCAGAAGCTTTTCAATTTGATGTAGTCCCATTGGTTTATTTCTGCTTTGGTCTTCCTTGCAATTGGTTTTGATTCATCAAAGATGTCCTTGAGGTGTATGTGGGAAAGTGTTTTACCAATGTTTTCCTCTAAGTATTTGATTGTTTCTGGTCTGACATCTAGGTCTTTGATCCATTTGGAGTTGATTTTTGTTTCTGGTGAGATAAAGTGGTTCAATTTCATTCTTCTGCATGTTTCAACCCAGTTTTCCCAGCACCATTTATTGAAGAGAGCCTCCTTTTTCCATTTAATCCTTTGGGCCCCCTTATCAAAGATTAGATGCCCATAGGTGTTGGGATTTACTTCTGGGCTTTCAATTCTGTTCCACTGGTCTGTGTGCCTATTTTTGTTCCAGTACCATGCTGTTTTGATGATGATGGCTTTATAATATAGTTTAAGGTCTGGGAGTGTGATGCCTCCATTTCTGTTTCTTTTCCTTAAGATGGTTTTGGCAATTCTAGGTGTTTTCAAAATTTAACTTTTCTACATGTGACTGTCCAGTTTTCCTAGCATCAATTGTTGATAGACCTTTATTACTCCTATTGAATGGTTTTAGCCCTTTGTTATATACTAGATAAATGAATATCTGTAGGCTAATTTCTGTAGGCAATTCTCTTCCCCTGATCTAAGTGTCCATTTTTATTCCAGTATCATTGTTTGTAGTATAAACTGAAGTTTAATACAAACTTGTGCATCTTGTAGGGAAAACAGTATAGGAAGTCCTCAGACAAATGAAAATGGAAATACTTATGATTCAGCAATACCATTCCAGGGCATATAGCCAAAGTAACTGAAACTACTAACGTGAAGAGACATTCATATAGCTCTAGTATTCACAGTAGTCAAGGATTGGAAATAACCTAAATGCCCATTGATGAATAACTGGATAAAGAAATTATGGGGTATATATTCCATGAAATACTACTCTGCAATTTAAAAAGATATGACATTGTGTCCTTTGGGACAGAAATGGATGGGACTAGAAGTAATTATACATAGTGAATTAAGTAAGAAGGTGAATGACAACTACAAGATGGTTTCATTCTTATGTGGAAGAAACAGAACTGTAACACATGAACTTGAAAAACGTATAGTGTCTATGACTCTTTGAGACCTATGGTGATTATTGGTGGGGAGGTGAACACAAAAATTTGGTTATGTGTGCAGTGTGTAACTATGCCCCTATAATTTTATAATCTTGTAAACCTATAGTAAATAAGTAATTGTAATGACATGCAACTGAGTTGTAATATGGAACCTGCCCACAGAAAGGCAGTAGTCAACATTCTTAAGTTCTGATTCTCATGTTACATTCATGTAACATGCATCTAATAATTGCATGTGATCTTTTCCATTTTAAAAGTGATGAAATGCTGAGGAATTAATCTAAGATTGTATGTATATGATAGCACTGAGTTGTGTCCTAACCCATTTTTTTTTTAATTCTATATTTTTGAGGAGAAGAAAGAGGGAGAGAAACCTACATACCATTCCATCATCCACTGAGTTCTCATGATACTAGCCTTAGTGCTTCTATTTGGTTCTGGAATTGAATCAAAATATGAATAATGATAATTAATTTGCTCATTAATAATGATAGTTAATCCAACTCCTAGACCCTTCAGTTTTCTTCTTGAATGGTATTCCATTGCATGATATACCAAAGCTTGTTTATATATTTTCTTATTAGTTGACATTTGAGTTGTGTATAATTTGCAATAAAGCTGCAGTGAACATTCTTTTACATTTTGAATGAATTTATGTTGTTTCTCTTGCAAGAATTCCTAGGAGTAAAACATTTGACTCACAAGTAGGTGCACACAATTTTTCAGAGTCCTCCCATTTAAAAATATATTTAAAACTGAGAAACTGAGAGTTAAAGTAGAGACAGGAAGTGAAAAAGAGAGAAACCTGCAGAACTGCTTTACCACTCATGGAAACATTCCCCCATAGGTGAAGATCACATGCTTGAACTCGAGCCCTTGCATATGGTAACATGTATGCTCTGTCATATGTGACACCACCTGGACCCTAAAGTCAGACCATTTTCAGTCTCTGACACAATATTTGAAAGTTTTAGTCATTTTGGATCCTTTCTAATATTTGATATTGATAGTCTCAATGTGCTAATTTTTGTAATTGGTGAGAAGCAGTATTTCATTGTGAGTAAACATTCTTCATAGTAATTTTCTGGGGTGTTAGTGCTGATTTTTTAAGAGCAGTTATAGGTAGGTGATGAGAAGCAAGAAATGCAATGGGAGGGAGATGTCTATTTAGAGTTAATCTGCATAATTCCATTATTAAAGAAAAAGCTCCCAGCAGCAATTTGAGTTCAAAATTTCCCCCACAGAAGTCTGGTTTCTTTAGCAGCTGTTTATAAATATTTACCTTCACATTTTAAATGATGACAATGTATACAGTGCAAATTCCAGGCACTTTATAAATATTCATCTGAGAGGCTGCCAGTTGTTTTTATGTACTACACAGAATTCTACCTGTTGTGATGTTTAAGAGTATAGGAAGCTTTTCTGGAAGTGCAAGCACTTAAGAGCAGAAGCCCTAGAGACCACTCTTTCTTGGTATGTTTTTTTTTTTTTTTCTGTGTTAGAATGAGACTTAAGACAAGTTGTTTTGCCCCTCTAGTGGATATAACATCCTATTCATACACTGCTTTAATAAGAAGCACACCTTTTTAAAATTTTAAGAGTATAAAGTAACACAGTACATCTGGAACATGAAGCTCCTTGACTGATACTTGGAAAATGTGTAACAAATTCAAAATATTCAAAAGAGAAAACTTTTTTTTTTTCCCTCCAGGGTTATTGCTGGGCTCCGTGCCTGCACCATGAATCCACTGCTCCTGGAGGCCATTTTTTCCCCCTTTTGTTGCCCTTGCTGTTGTAGCCTCGTTGTGGTTACTATCATTGCCGTTGTTGACATTGTTCGTTGTTGGATAGGACAGAGAGAAATGGAGAGAGGAGTTAAGTTATAAGCAGAGATTTCAGAGAGTCAAGAAAACACAGGAAAATATGATGAATTATGATGGTGCTTGTGATTAAACCTGGGCTCTTGGGACCATAGGAATGAATCTTTTGTATAACCACTATGCTATTGTGCAAAGTCATGGATTTTCCCAATTAATTTTTAAAAAATTTTTTGTAACCAGGGTTATCACTGGGGTTAATACTTGTGTAACTCCATTATTTCCTGATGAAAACATTTTTTTTCTTCTTGTTAAACTGATGGGGATGAGAGATAAGAGAGACTGACAGAGAGAAGGAAAGACATTAGCAGATCTACTCTACCACTCATAAAACTTCCTGAATAATGGAAAAGACAGGTTTGAACTGGGACCCTCATGCATGCTAACATGTCTTTATAAATTTAATACTAAATATATGTCTCTATAAATTTAATATTAAATATAAATTTAATTTAATAATTTCACTTTCTCATATTCTCTCTTCTGTGGTCTGTTGATATCTAAGGCAAAAGTTATCTAAAATAAATAATCTTATACTAAGGTGTAATGAAGCTTGATATCTTATCATTCCCAAAGTCATTTGCAATTTAACAGAAATTAAGCTTACTCAGCATTGAGTAGAAGGAGAGGGTGAGTTTCTTTCTTTTTTTTTTTTAATATAAATTAAAGATTTTATTTTATTTTAAATTTTTATATTTATTTATTTATTCCCTTTTGTTGTCTTTGTTGCTTTATTTTTGTAGTTATTATTGATGTCATCGTTGTTGGACAGGACAGAGAGAAATGGAGAGAGGAGAGGAAGACAGAGAGGGAGAGAGAAAGACAGACACAAGCAGACCTACTTCACGGCCTGTGAAGCAACTCCCCTGCAGGTGGGGAGCCAGGGGCTTGAACCGGGATCCTTATTCCAGTCCTTGCGCTTTGCACCATGTGTGCTTAACCCGCTGCGCTACAGCCTGGCTCCTGGAAAGGGTGAGTTTCTATCAGTAAAAAGAAAAATACTTTGAAGGGGACTTAGTTTTGGTTCTCAATCATATCATTCTTTTATTTATCTCAGTAATCCTGCAAGTTACAAGGGATTATTTTAACTTCAAAAAAGGTGGACTAGCAAGTTTAGGAAGGCTGAGTAACTATAAATTTAAGGACTGGTCATTGGGGGTCAGATTTCTTTCATCTTTTAATTAACAGATGAGTAAATGATGGCCTATGGAGCCAATTCAACTTATGGACTGCTTTGTAAATACAGTTTTATTAGAACATAGACATACTTGCACCACAATACAAAGTCGTGTAGCTGTTTCAGAGAACACATCATTTGTAAAGCCTAAAATTCTTACTTACCATGTGGCAATTACAGAAAATATTTAACCTCTGACTGAAAACACATCTAGCCTTCCTTTGATACCTTGGTTATATAAAAGAGGACAAAATAATTCAAATAACCTTGAGACATTCAGAGTGTTGGGGCAGAAGCTATGACAACTGATTTTAGAAGATCAGCTATTTCACGATTCTTCAGACATTAAAATTTTCTACCCTTTGTAAAATCAAGAACAGAAACTAGCTGGATCAAGAACAACTTCAAAGACAGTGAAAATCAGAGAAATTTTCAGTGCAAATAAATATATTTATATTTTTATATAAATATGCCATGAGAGTTCGTGAACGGTGAGTCAGGGCTGAATAACAGAATATATATACTGTGTGGGAAAAACAAAATGAAAACTAGGGAATTGGAAAGCTTAAGTAATTATAGGTTAATTTGGTTGAATATTTGTCTTTTAAATGACTGTGATACAATGATAGTTAAATCACAAGCAAAAAAAGTTATTTGGTTATGGAAATAAAGTACTTGGGGAGGAGGATAAATCAGCTTAAACTAGCAAATATTATCTCAAAGAAAATTTTAAGTCTTTGATTCAAAAGGTTATTTATAATTTTTCCTTTACCACAGAAATACTTCTATTCAAATCCTGTGAGCACATACTTTTCATAACTGCCCATAGGAAAAACAGCCAATGTGTCTTCAATCACTGTGATAGAAGTGCTTAGGAAAATTAAGCACAGTGAGGAGAGAAGTCAGAGGAAACTGAACTTTGTATAAGTAAGTCACAGTACAGCTGGCCTCAAGGTAGAGGCAATATATAGATTTAGAGATTCAAAAGAACCTTCTTCTGAAGCCACACATGAGGTGAATACCTACTAAAAGGGTGAATGAATGTCAGGACATTCAAAGGTATTCAAAGATTGCAAAAGTGACTACTCTTAATTAAGACTTTCTTATTATCTCTGGGCAGTAGTTGAAAATTGTCCATCTCTTCATTTATTTCTCTACTCTAGGGTGGATGGGTGGAGGATGCTATCTGAAATTTTCATTAGACAGTGGTGTGAAGAGAGCGGATAGTTAATTTAGCTAAGCCAAAGCCATGTTTGTTTTCCTTTAATAGGTTGTGTGAGTATCACTAACTGAATATGGGGAGGGGAGGGATGAGGAGATGGAGAGGAATAGACCCAATATGAAAAAGTAAAATGTTAGGATTCAGTTTCATGCTGACTTAGGTTTTATAAACTCAATTTGAAGTTGAAGATAGGGACCTTTATGTAGCTATTTCATTATAGAAGGAGTTAAAGAAAATTATCTTTGGTCTAGCAAAAATGTCTCATTTTCTTACCTATACATGTAATACATGCATTATATCATTCTTTTTTCCAAGTAACACACTGAATATGCATTTAAAAAGCAATAGAGAACATCACTAACATTATTAGGTAGAGGTTCTAGTAATAGCATGTCTGTGTAGATGATAATATACTTTCTCTTTTTCTAAAAGAAGGAAGACATGTTTCCTTTAGTTGACAGATCAGCTCTGTTCTTATTAACTTTTTGCCACTTTAAAATATATTTTGGTCTATCTTATATTTAGTTATAAGGTAGCATAATAAAATGTATTTAGCATATTAATCAGTTACAGCTATGTTAACATATTTTATTGATACTAAGACTCATGCTTTTCCACATTCCACAATATTGCCAGAATCTTGGTATATTTCTCTTCTACCAGTCTCTATGTATCAGCTATGAATCAGAACTTTGAAGCTTTGCTCATGTCTCTGAAAACCTGGCCATCTGTTTATTTATAATGTTAGTGGTATATGTGTCTATTCAATACCTTGACCTTAAGTATTCTGAAGGCAGTAGTGTATAAGAATATAGTTTTTGGGTATAAATTTGAAGTTAATGAAGCAAATGTATAATATTAGAGAAATGATTGCAATAGTATATTTTGGTAAAGTCACACCAATTTTGTTTTTTTCTGTGAATAAATAATGGCACATCCTCGTAAGTAAGTAATGGAATTATGTTAATGAAGCCCAACCAAAGATATTACCCATCATTGCTAGAAGAAATTGAATATGTGAAAAAAAAATTAAAGCCACAAGAAGCTGCTGAGGCTATTTATGCATTGCACAGGACTATCATAAAGGCATTATGTCATGGCTTAATTGGCAGCATGTTTTCTTTTTATTGCTACATGAACATTTCATAATTAATAGAGCCCAAGACTTCATGAAATATGGTGCTAGACAATGGAATACTTACTCTTAGAATAAATTATTCTGGAAAATAGTGATGGGATTTTGAAAGCTGATGAAACCATAGGAATTAACCTAAAGAAAATGAAGCTAAGTTTATTTATATTTTGACAATAAAGAACTTTGAGGAACTATAAAGAATTACAGGAGCATTCCACTTCTTCTTCTTCTAGCGATTGCCCTTCTTCCATAGCCAGTCAACAGCGTCAGGTTGAGCCTGATGTAAAGTTTCCAGACCTCCTTTGAATCTGGAGAGGTGGAAGTCGTTGACTATGTGGGTCATAGTCTGTCTGTAGCCGCAGGGGCAGTTCGGGTCATCTCTGGCTCCCCAGTGATGGAACATAGCGGCGCACCGGCCATGGCCTGTTTGATAGCGATTGAGGAGGGCCCAATCATAACGAGCTAGGTCAAAGCCCGTTGACGCTTGCAGGGGTCTGTGATGAGGTGTTTGTTCTTTACCTCAACTGACTGCCAACTCTGTTTCCAAGAGTCTGGAACAGAGAAGATTAGTGTAGGTGTAGGAGACCAGATTGGATGACGAGATGTCAAGCGTTGAACAGGGTGGGTGAAGATATCCGCGTATATTGGCAGGTGGGAAATGAACTTAGCTGATGCTGCATCCCGACGAATATCTGGCGGGGCGATGTTGCTAAGAACTGGCAGCGATTTTCATAAAATTTGGGTCCACGACCAGTCAACGCCCATGTTCACCGGGGAAGCAATTACAGAAGCCAGACCTTCTACCTTCTGCAACCCTCAATGACCCTGGGTCCATGCTCCCAGAGGGCTAGAGAATGGGAAAGCTATCATGGGAGGGGGTGGGTTATGGAGATTGGGTGGTGGGAATTGTGTGGAGTTGTACCCCTCCTACCTTATGTTTTTGTTCATTAATCCTTTCTTAAATAAAAAATTTAAAAAAAAATTGGGTCCATATTCCTAGAGGCTTAAAGAGTAGAAAAGCTATCAGGGGAGGAGATGGGATAGGGAGTTCTGGTGGTGGGAATTGTGTGGTATTGTACACTTCTTATCCTATGGTCTTGCCAATGTTTCCATTTTTTTAAATATTTATTTATTTATTCCCTTTTGTTGTCCTTGTTGTTTTATTGTTGTAGTTATTATTGTTGTTGTCGTCATTGTTGGATAGGACAGAGAGAAATGGAGAGAGGAGGGGAAGACAGAGAGGAGGAGAGAAAGATAGACACCTGCAGACCTGCTTCACCGCCTGTGAAGTGACTCCCCTGCAGGTGGGGAGCCGGGGTTCGAACCGGGATCCTTATGCCAGTCCTTGTGCTTTGTGCCACCTGCGCTTAACCTGCTGCGCTACAGCCCGACTCCCGAAATAAAAATTTTTAAAAATTAAAGGGACTTTTGATAAAATTTGGATTTTTGATGAATAAGAAGTTAAAGTAGCGAGGACTCACACTAATTTAGATGTTGTCAAGGAAATTAGGGTAAATATTATTTAAGAAGATTAGAGTTTTCAGTGTAAAGAACACCAGTCAGTCTCTTGTGAAAGAAGCTGTGAGTCACTGATGTGTTGTGGAATTATATGTCTCTGTTATAGTGCAGAGATGATCATGATATATATGGTCTCATCTTAGCATTAGTTGTAATCAATTGGGAACATCATGTTCTGACTGACAGTTGAGGCATTTTTTTCTAAAGTATGCAAAAAATTCACTAGACTTGGAGATGATGGGTAAAAGGTCATAAATCTTATGGGTTTGAGAATTTGTTCAATTTTCATAACCTTTCTGAACTTGAGTATCCTGAAAAATGAAATGCATCTACTGATACATACTTGACACTGTTGGTAAGACTATAAAATGGGAATATATATAAATAACAATAGTAAGTAATAAAAACTTAAGAATGCTGTTCACCTTGATGTAGTTTTGCATGGAAGGTTTAAGTTATCTTAAGTTTGAGTAGAGAGATCTGGGATGATATATGATTTGGCTTTCTAGGAAATAGTCTTGCTGTAGAGGAGCACATTGAGAAACCGGATGGCCATGAGTATTGCACACAGATGGAGAATGAAGAGCCTGCCTAATGAATCTGAGATCAGGAGCAGGCCCTGAGCCAAGCATTCATGTGCAAGTGGTTTGTCAAGGAAAAGATCCCTGGAGAGACCAGTAAGCAATGGTGGGAAACAGGGAATTGAGAGGGAAGAAGTCAAGTGCTGGTATGTTTCAAGTGAAAAACCAGCAGCACTGTAATCCAGAGATTGCTCTGGAATATAAATTAACCTCAGAAGTTGGTCAGCCTCAAGACAGAGAAGCTGGGCATTTGTAGTACTGTGCAGTCAGTGACTAGCTATGAACTCCTGTGGAGGATAGTGGGGCAGAATTGGCAGCTGTGGTACCTATGATGATAGGAGACAAGTGCTAACAGCAAAGCATAGAAAAGATGGAGAAATAGGTAAACACTACCAATTGATAGTGATGTGAGGGCACCTGAACGGCATTCCAATAGTAACCATTTGAACTGAGCCAACAACTTCAATGGAACTTGAAGATACTCATGGACATCTCCTGCAGCCCCCTCCCATACTACTATTGCTATTGTTCTCACATGAAAAAGTAATTTTCCATCCATTATCTGCTATTTCCTAGTGTGTAGCACTAAGGGAAAGGCTAGCATTTCAGAGGCCAGGTGGTGGGCCACCTGGTTAAGTGTTCATATTATCAAGTGCAAGGGTCTGGGTTGGAGCCCTTGTCCCCACTTGCAGGGGAAAAGCTTCACCAAGAGATGAAACAGGCCTGCAAGTGTCTCTCTGCCTCTCTACCACTCTATCTTCCTTATCCCTTCTTAATTTTTGTCACTATCCAATAATAAATTAAACATATTTAAAAAACAAACAAATAAATAGAAATAAAGGCCAGCATTTCAAGTGAACTATGTCAGAGAAAATATCCTTAAAAAGATGTCATTCTGAGAATGACAATGAGTAGCCATTGCTTATACAACAGATGGGTAAAAGTATAACGCCCCTCTGCCCCTCTGCCCCTCTGCCTCCTTAGATAAGAGTGACTACCCCCATCCTAGAGTGCTATAAAAACTCCTAGTTTAGAGGCTAGAGGTCCCATGCCATGGGGGGCGGGGGTGGGTGGTGGAGGTGCACTCTGGCATTCCAGCTTATGGATCTATCAGCTGAGACCCTATGTGTGTCTTTGTGTGAGTTTAGAATACTGCCTATTCTATGTGCTGGTGTGAATAAAAATTTCAACTTCGTCAAAAAAAAAAAAAAGATGTCATTCTGTCAGGGGTGTCACTAAGTGTGGTGTGACTTCTACAGAAGCTCTGTTAGGAGTAATGAGGCAAGATGTACCTGAACAGATTCATTCTGTAGAGCACACAGCTCAAGAACTGAACTAATATTATTACTGATCATAAATGTTGTTAGGGAGATGTGGAGAGGATGTTAATGCCAGGAAACATTACAATCAAATCTCAGTAATGACTAGTGAAGTAGGCTAATAAATAGCAGATTATGTGTGCCATGAATATTCATTTCTTCAGAATCCTCAACTTCCTAGTTGTAAGAATTTCAAAGACTTCTGTTGCAAACACTGGGCTTAAAACCATACTGTGTGTATGTGTATGGGGAAGGGGGGAATCTTAGTATTTCTGATAGAATTATTTTAGTGTTCTACTCTCAAGATACTTTCCTTCTTTCTTGCTAATGAAAATGGAAAGATCAAATCAAGATGCAGATTTACTAGCAGGTGAGAAACTCCTTGCTAGTCAGACAAATCCCTGTTGAGTCACTGGGGTCAAGGAAGCCAGAACAGTTTCAGCTAGCACTTGTAATGAGTGCATTATGTACCATCGGAACTCTCAGTCTTGTTTCTTTGGCTGCTGGGCTTGCCAGGCACATTTTGGAAAAATAAAAAGTCCTTGTCATCAAGAATAAGAATGTCATGTGTGTGCACTTGTTAAAAATAAATCTGCTCTCACCAAAAACCCATCCAAGAAAGTTTGTCTAAAGGAAACCCTCCAGGAGAAATGTTATCATTGCACCACTGATTTTTCATGTTCTGAGTACCTCCAAGGATTTATAGTTTCTTTAGAATTAGGACATAATTTCCTAAAATTTTATGTTTCATTACAAAATCCTCTTTTTGTTTTGTTTTGTTTTGTTTTTGGTTGATCTCTTTATCTCAGAGTTCATGGAAGACAACAGTATTCCTTAGATGCAATTCATGCTTCATTGATCTCTACCCAAGAAGCTGCTGCCCCCTTGAGTCAGACAAGAAATATACACACATTCCTACTTGCCATTCAAATCTGCATCACTCCCAGGTAATGTAAATACACCAGAAAATAATAATTCATCATTGGTTTTTTTCTTTAGGTGTCTAGGGGTGGGGCAGATGATAAAACCTTCACACAATAATATCAATATAGTTAATTTTCTGTTTTATTTATTTATATTTGTTTGCAACCAGAATTAATATGGGAGCTTGCTTCCTACATAAAGATACCACAGTTTATGGTGACTTTTTCTTTCTTTCTTTCTTTCTTTTTTAAACCTGTCCTATTGATAGAGAGAAGGTCAGGAGAGAGAGGGGAAAAGAAAAAAAACATCTCTAGCAATGGTCTACTGATCATGAAACATGATCATGTTTTAACTGCACAAATTTGCTACGCCTTGGGCCATTATAATATTTCTCACTGGTTTAAATTAGTAGGTGATGAATTTGAGCTTAAAAGCCTTCATTTATTCATTTTGAAAATATTTAATGAAAGGGGTAGATAGCATAATGTCTATGGAAAGAGGCTCTCATGCCTAAGGCTCTGAATTACTAGGCTTAATCCCTTACATCATAAGCCAGAGCTGATCAGTGCACTGGTAAAAAACAAAATCCAAAAAAAATTTAATGAATATCTACTATGCTCCTTAAATGTCACAATTGTAATTGTTACTCAGGTATCATATTTTTATTCAAACACATCAAAATCAAGAGTTTTTCTTATATTCACAAAGCTTCTTGGCAGAGGTTGGTTTCTATCATTTTTTTCTTCCACATTATGATAAACTTTTTCATTCATGCTTCTTACTTCAGAAGCAGAAAAGCCTAAATGATTGTTGTATTCTTCTCATCTTTCTCAAGCTCATTGTAGATGACACATCATAATGAATAAAAAATCCTGGGGAAAGTGTAAAAAAAAATCACATTAATTCACTTTCAGCAGTTAATTTTACAATGCTCTGTGATTAATTCCATACAAACATGATCAGCTTAAACTAGAATTTGATGCATAGAAAACATTTTACAATAGTAATTTTGAGCTTTTACTTTTTATAGTTTCCTTTTTAAATGACCTTTCCTATTCTCAGTAAGAGACATCTACTTTGCCTTGAGGATAATAGATCATTAGAACAAAAATAAAAAGAAAAAATAGCTCATGGTCTGCTTTCTAACTTCCAAAACATTCTTTTGAGAATCAAAAGGAGTAGCTTGAGAGAGACAGGGCAATGTCTAGGTCATAATCATAGAAATTTTTGAAAAGAAGAGAGCATTCATATCAAGATGACATCTTTGTTGCAATCATACAGCTGGGGGTTGGGGGGTATGCTTGATAACAAAGATATGGGTGGATTTGATGAAAGATGGGATAGTTCCATAGGAAAAAGCACAGAATAGAAAAAGCAAAATAGTGAGCATAGCTAAGTCTTTTGGTTGTTGATAATGCACTTTCATATGAAGTAGACAGTAGTTACAAGAGTTTTATGATTATTTGCAGGTAAAGGGGATTCAAGAGGAAATGATGTATGCCTGCAGAGACTCCACCATTTTTGATAAGGTGGACTGATTCTGCTAATTTCTTAGGGATTGAGTTCCTAGTGAGTTGAAGCCTGACATAGGTGAGGTTATTGACACATCTGCATGATCAAGAGTCATGTCTATGTAGTCCTCGGATCTTCTGAGTATGTTCCTGATATGGCTGACACTTAGAATTTACTCCAGATTGAGACTCTGGAGGGTTGAATGAGGCATTTGTGAAAACCAAAGCAAGCAGACATGCAAAGCAATTTATTGCTAACCAAATCAGAAAGGTAAGAAGGCAACATTTCACCATGTCAGCAGAAGGCAGAGAAAGAAAATAACATTAATAAAGGAAAAAAAACCACAGTTCTTGCAAAGAAAAAATAAGATTATAGAAATTAATCCCACCAGATTCAAATAAAATGCACATTCAACTAAATAAATGTAAAAAAATTATCTTGTAAACTTGAAATTTGAAATAGGTTGCTTCTACAAGACAAAAAATAATACCTGAAATAATACCACATAGAAAAGTTAAAAATAAAGGCATAAAAATAATTACTACACAAAAAAGAAATATATGGCAAAATGAAATTTAAGAAAACATTAATCAGATAAAAATGAGAAACTATATAATTAAGGAAAAAGATCAGCTTAATAAGAAGTCATACAGCAGATGAACTTAAGGTGCTTAACAATATAACTTTTTTTTTCTTAAAAAATTTTTTTTATTGGATAGGACGGAGAAAAACTGAGAGAAGAGAGGGGACAGAGAGTGATAGAGAAAGATAAACAATATAACTTTTAAGATAGTAAAGGGAAAAAATGAAGAATTATAATGAAAATAAACAAACAGAAATAATTGGGATTTTAATAAATAATTTTAAAAATGGACAAGCTAAAGTGACAAATAGGAATGCATAGAAATAATGAAATACTGTAGTTGATAACTTTGCTTATTAATAATATGACTTCTGACATAGCTCCACTTTTGTTCTATTTTTGTTTCACATTAATTTTTTTCACCTATATTTTTTATGAAAACAGACTGCACTGGTATATTCACCATCTAATAAGAATTACAAACACTTAATTTATTATTGTGATATAATGGAATTTACAAGGGAGAGGTAATTTTTTAAACCCTAAAGAGACAAAAAGCATGAGAAACATTGCTTGGTTTGGGAAGCATGACATAAATTTATAGGTTTGAGTTCAGAGAAGGCTAAAATAGACAGTAATGAGAAATAATTGGGATTAGCACAAGGAGAGAACCATAGTCTGCTAGTATCCAATACTGAGAACATCATGGAAGTCATTAGCTTGTGCTAGCACTATATACTTTCTAGGTGTAGGAGTCTTTTTTTTTTTAAGTATTTTTTTCTTTTTTTAAAAAATATTTTATTTTATTTATTTATTCCCTTTTGTTGCCCTTGTTGTAGTTATTATTGTCGTTGTCGTCATTGTTGGATAGGACAGAGAGAAATGGAGAGAGGAGGAAAAGACAGAGAGGAGGAGAGAAAGATAGACACCTGCAGACCTGCTTCACCGCCTGTGAAGCGACTCCCCTGCAGGTGGGGAGCCGAGGTTCGAACCGGGATCCTTATGCCCGTCCTTGTGCTTTGTGCCACCTGCGCTTAAGCCGCTGCGCTACAGCCCGACTCCTGGTGTAGGAGTCTTAATAGTTATTTCTCACTATGGCTAATACAATAGTCTCACTAATGACTACTGACAATTACTGACATAGTATTCATGGGTATTTTGCAGTGGAATTATCATTTGTGCTCAGGAACTTTGTCTAACTCTTATTCGAGCTGTCTTGTGTGTTCAGTCCTCCACTAATAATATACATGACACTTATACCCATAGACACATTAACATTTGATGACAACAAAGTGTAGTGCTTAACAGCTAAAAGATGTTTGATGTGGAGGAGAAAGCCCCAAATTGCTCACTTATATGTTGAAAAGTTCCTCTATTACAAAGAAAGTTGGAGAAAATTTACTCCTTTCAGGATAATATTGTTTACTGGATATAGTTTTCTTGCTGAGGCTTAAGTTAAATAAAATATACATAAAGACTTTTTGTCAGAGATGAATTAGCTTTGTCATCGCTTTGAAGAACATACCCTACCTAGCAATGGTATTAACCCAAAGTTGTTGCCTTGGAAGACATAGTCAATTTCTATTTATTAAATTAGTATAATTTTCATTTGTAAAATAAAAATGTCAACAAGACCATAGGACAAGAGGAATATAATTTCACATAATTTCCACCACCCCCGCCCTTGAAGCTTTCCTATTTTTTATCCCTTTGGGAGCATGGACACAGGATCACTATGGGATGTAGAAGGTGGAATGTCTGGCTTCTATAATTGCTTCTCTGTTGAACATGAGTGTTGGCAGGTAAATCCATACTCCCAGCCTGTCTCTCTCTCTCCCTAGTGGATCAGGTCTCTGGAGAGATGGGGTTCCAGGACACAATGGTTAAGTCATCTGCCCAGGGAAGTCAGGTTAGTGTCATGATAGCTTCTGCAAACTGGTGGCTGAAAAGCATTAAGATATAAAGCAAAACAAATTGTTTAATAATCAGGAGCCTATGGAACATGATGGCAGAGGAAGACCTAGTGGGGGTTTGTTAGGTGGGAATGTTATATACATATTCAAACTATTGTATTTTACTGTGCTGTAAACCGTTAATCCCCAAATAAAGAAAATTTAAAAAAATCAGGAACTTAAAAGTAAGAATATAGCAGATGAGATTTGAGGGTTCCATTTTGGAAAAAGCTAGTAGGTCTATATTAGGTATATTCCTTGGGGCCCATGACTTCACAAGTTTTTGCCTGATCCTGACAGCTAACATTCAGGTGAACCAAAAATATTGTGTGGGGAGATAGTGTCTTAGTTGGAAAAAAGATTAAAAAGCTGAATCAGGGAAGAGAGTAGGTCCCATATGTCAGAAAAGTATATAAATCTAGATTGCTAAAGAGATAACAGTCAACTGAATTACTTCACTTTCCAATGGAGGGAATAGGAACAAAGCACTCTGGTGATGGGAACAGTGTGGAGCTACTTTTTGTTATATCACAATTCTGCAGATCAATATTAAGTCACTAATAAGACATACAAAAAACAGCATTAAAAAAGCATAACTGGGGATAAGAGACTGCTTGTTGGGTTGTCTTTTTATTTATTTATTCCAATTTGTTGCCCTTGTTGTAGTTATTGATATCATTGTTGTTGGATAGGACAGAAGTGGAGAGAGAAGGGGGAAGACAGAGAGGGGGAGAGAAAGATAGACACAGAGCATTAAGTGACCCAGAGCATTAAGACCATGCATTTAGAAGACCCTGGTTTCATCTTCAACTTTACTCTCACCATGGAAGAAGATGGAGAGGGAGAGGAATTGGGAGAAGGAGTGGGAAAGGGAGAGGGAGAAGGGCTGGACAATGTCAAACCCACTGGGGAGAATTCATATGTTTGCAAAACCCAAGGGACTCAAAAAGATTGATTTTCATTTTAACTTGTTATTATAAAATAATAGTGATAAAACTTAGGTGGCAAATTATTTGTTATCTCAATTATTATTTATTATCTCAATTATTTGTACAAGAAAATTAGCTAAGACTGATAGTTTATGGACAAAGAATTCAACTTAAGGATAAATAATAACAGGAAAGTATAACAAACATAAAACAAAACTAAAATATTATAAACCTAAAAAAGGATTTAATAAAGGACAGGAATTCATTTAAAAATAATAAAATAACAAACAAACATAGATAAGCACAATAAGGATCAAATTTTCTTTTTTCATTTTCTCTCTCTTTTTTTTCTTTTTGCCTCCAGAGTTATTGCTGGTACCTGATGCAAGCACTATGAATCCACTGCACCTGGAGGACATTTTACCCCTTTTATTTATTTTTAATTTATTTATTGGGGAATTAATGTTTTACATTTGAAAGTAAATACAATAGTTTGTCCATGCATAGCATTTCTCAGTTTTCCATGTAATAATACAACCCCAACTAGGTCCTCTGTCATCCTTTTTGGACCTGTATTCCCCCTACTTCCCATCCCAGAGTCTTTTACTTTGGTGCAACATGCCAATTCCAGTTCAGGTTCTACTTGTGTTTCTGATCTTTTTTTTTTTTTTAACTTCTGCCTGAGAGTGAGATCATCCCATATTAATCCTTCTGAATCTTATTTCACTTAACATGAACATTTTTTATATTTATTTATTTATTCCCTTTTGTTGCCCTTGTTTTATTTTTGTAGTTATTATTATTGCTGTCATTGTTGGATAGGACAGTGAGAAATGGAGAAAGGAGGGGAAGACAGAGGGGGGGAGTGAAAGATAGACACCTGTAGACCTGCTTCACTGCCTGTGAAGCGACTCCCCTGCAGGTGGGGAGCCAGGGCTCAAACTGGGATCCTTAGGCTGGTCCTTGCGCTTTGCACCACCTGTGCTTAACCCTCTGCGCTACAGCCTGACTCCCTTTAACATAGTTTTTCAAGGTCCATCCAAGATCAGCTAAAAATGATGAAGTCACCTTTTTTTTTTCATAGCTGAGTATTGTTCCATTGTGTATATATACCACAATTTGCTCAGACACTCATCTGTTGTTGGACACCTGGGTTTCTTCCAAGTTTTGGCTATTACAAATTGTGCTGCTAAGAACATATGTGTACACAGATCTTTTTGGATGAGTGTATTGGGTTCCCTAAGATATATCCCCAGGAAAAGAATTGCAGTATTATAGGGTAGGTCCATTTCTAGCCTTCTGAGAGTTCTCCAGACTGTTCACAGAGGTTGGACCAATTTACATTCCCACCAGCAGTGCAGGAGGGTTCCTTTGACCCCACACCCTCTCCAGCATTTGCTGCTGTTACCTTTTCAGATGTATGACATTCTCACAGGAGTGAAGTGGTTTCTCATTGTTGTCTTTATTTGCATTTCTCTGACAATCAGAGACTTGGAGCATTTTTTCATGTGTTTCTCAGCCTTTTGGATCTCTTTTGTGGTGAATATTCTGTTCATGCCCTCTCCCCATTTTTGGATGGGGCTATTTGTTTTCTTGTTGTTGAGTTTGGCAAACTCTTTATATATTTTGATTATTAAACTCTTGTTTGATGTATGGCATGTAAAGATCTTCTCCCATTCTGTGAGGGGCCTTTGGTTTGGGTAGTGGTTTCTTTTGCTGTACAGAAGCTATTTAATTTGATGTAGTCCCATAGGTTTATGCTTGCCTTAGTCTTCTTTGTAATGGGATTTGTTTCATTGAAGATGTCTTTAAAATTTATGCGGTAAAGAGTTCTGCCAATATTTTCCTTTGAGTATCTGATAGTTTGTGGTCTAACTCCAAGTCCTTGATCCACTTGGAATTTACCTTTGTATTTGGTGAAATATAGTGGTTCAGTTTCATTCTTCTGCATGTCTCAACCCATTTTTCCCAACACCATTTGTTGAAAAGACTCTGCTTTCCCCATTTAATAGTCTGGGCATCTTTGTTGAAGATTAGATGTCCATAGGTGTGGGGGCTTACTTCTGGGCTCTTAATCCTATTCCACTGGTCAGTGTGTCTATTCATGTTCCAGTACCAAGCAGTTTTGATGACAACGGCCCTATAATACAATTTGAGATCTGGGAGTGTGGTGCCTCCAACTCTGTGCTCTCTTTCCAAGATTGCTTTGGCAATTTTGGGTCTTTTCTGGTTCCAGATAAACATTTGTAGCATTTGTTCTATTATTCTAAAAAAATGTGTTTGAAATCTTGATGGGGATAGCATTAAATTTGTATATGGCTCTGGGTACTATATTCATTTTGATGATGTTAATTCTTCCAACCCATGAACATGGAATATCTTTCCACTTCTTTGTGTCTATTTCAATTTCCTTGAGTAGTGACTCATATTTTTCAGTATACAAGTTTTTCACTTCCTTGGTTAGGTTTATTACTAGATATTTATTGTTTTTGTTGCTATAGTAATAGAAATTGATTTCTGGATTTCATTCCTCTAAATTAGTGTTTGCATAGAGGAATGCCACTGACTTTTGTATGTTAATTTTGTAGCGTGACACATTACTGTATTGCCTGTATTGTCCAGTCCCCACATCTTCATAAGCCAGAGGTGAGTAGTGCTCTGTTAAAGAAAAGAAAAGAAAATAACAATGAAATAGGGGACCATATGGTGGTGTACCTGGTTAAACGCTCACATTTCTGTGCGCAAGGACCAGGGTTCAATCCCCTGGTCCCCACCTGCAGGGAAAAAGCTTCAAGAGTGGTGAAGCAGGGATGCAGGTATCTCTCTATCTCCCTTTCTCTCCTCCACCCTTCTCAGTTTCTCTCTGTCTCTGTCCAATAATAAACGAATAAAATATTTTAAAAACAATGAAATAGATGCTATATGTAGTGGCAATAAATTTATTAATAAGTATATTTTATGACATAAGAATTGAGCCTCTGGTTCCCTACCTACAAGGGATGTCACTTCACAAGAGTTGAAGCAGTCTGCTGGTGTCTGTCTTTCTCTCCTCCCTCTGTCTTCCCCTCTTCTCTCAATTTCTTTCTATCCTATCCAACAACAATGACAGCAATACAACAGTAATAACAGGAATAACGATAAACACCAAATGCAACAAAAGGAAAAAATGACCTCCAGGAACAATGGATTTGAGCCGCAGCAGTAACCCTGGAGGCAAAAAAAAAGTGTATTTTATGCACAGGACAAACATTTTATAAAAGGGAGAGGTGATTTTTTGTATATTATTAATATAAAACATTAAGAAATGGCATTACAGGGAGTTGGGCACAGCAGGTTAAGCACATGTGGCACAAAGTGCAAGAACCAGCGTAAGGATCCCTGTTCAAGCCCCGGTTCCCCACCTGCAGGGGGGTCATTTCACAGGCGGTGAAGCAGGTCTGTAGGTTTCTATCTTGCTGTTCCCCTCCTCCCTCCATTTCTGTCTGTCCTATCCAAGAACGCCAACATCAATAACGACAATAATAACTACAACAATAAAAGAAGGACAACGAAAGGGAATAAATAAACAAATATTTTTTAAAAAAGAAATGGCATTACAACAACTTGTTTGGCTTTATATGTTAACTCTCTTTTCAGCCACCAGGTTCCAGATGCTAGCATGATGCCAACCAGACTTCCCTGGAAAGAAAACCCCACCAATGTGTCCTGCAACTCCAATTCCCCAGAATCCCACCCAACTAAGGAAAGAGAAAGAAAGGCTGGGAATATGGATCAACCTGTCAACACCCATGTTCAGTGGGGAAGCAATTATAGAAGCTGAACCTTCTACCTTCTGCATCTCACAATGACCTTGGGTCCATACTCCCAGAGGGTTAAAGAATAGGAAAGCTATCAAGGGAGGGGGTGGGATACTGAGTTCTGGTGGTGGGAATTATGTGGAGTTGTACCCCTCTTATCCTATGTTTTTGTATAAGAAATGACATTAAAGATTAGCACAATATATAAATATATTATTTTCATGAATGGAGAAACAAACCCATCAATGCCATTTTTTATAGATTCAATATAATATAAACCAACTGTCATTTATAAATAAAATGTGGTAAGTTCATTCTGAAATGTATATGGATGAGCAAAATGTCCAAAATAGTCATAAAAATAATTCACACTATAGATAGGTAAGTAAGTAAAGCAGGGTCATATGTGTGTGGGCTATGTGGTGGTGTTGTGTGTGTGTGTTGTCATAGAGATAGACCAATTTCTACCAGAGCTACAAAACAGACTCAGATCCAGACTTCTGAATTTGGAAATCTGGAACCTAGTATGATTCAAACTACTTCGGCAAACAAATGATTTACAATTTTCTTGAGTCAGTTGAAAAATTCTCTTGAAAAAGCTTTTCAGAAGAGGTGTGGTAAAAATTTCACATATATATGAAGGGGTACTTATCATCATTTATAATTCAGAGATGTATAAATTAAAATCAGTGATTCAGTATTATTTTGCAGTCATCAAGTTGGCAAAAATTTAAATCCTGTTAACTGGGTCTGAAAAGAGGTGTGAAAAAGAGGGAAATATTCTTAATTTTTGGTGGACATATATGTTGAATTTATGTCAGAATTCCAATCTATTCCTCAATATCTATCTTAAAGTCCTGCACACAGTATATGCCTTGAGGACACCAGGGAACATGTGCAAGTGTTTGGAGCAGAGTTTTCTGTAATAGCACAAGTCTGCAAGTAATTTTCATTCATTTTCTCTTGCTGTATTATAAATGACCACAAATTACGTAGTTTACAAGAACAGCCATTAATTATTTTGTAGTTTTATGCAGATGAAAAATTTATGCTTGACCTTATCAAATTCTCTGGTGAAGGCCCCACATGGTTAGAGTAAAGGTGTTGACTGAGCAACTTAGAGCTCATAGTTCTCTTTCAACATTGTGTAGTTGTGACTAGGATAGAGGTACTTTCATTTGTACAACTGAAGCCCTGAGTGTCTTACTGGGCATTGGATAGGGGTCCCTCTCAACTCTGAGCGCTACAAGCAGTTCATTGTTATTTAGCCTCCACATGGATTAGCTCTCTCATACTCTGCTGAATATTTCACTTGAATATATTAGATGCCCACACAAATATTTTCTAGACTTTACTTAAACAGGAAGGAATTTTAATTACATTTGTAAAATCCCTTCACAATCATACTTAGATTAGTATTTAATGGGATAAAAAAGAGAAAATATTTTATACTGGGAATCTTTAGGCCAGCCTAGAGTTTCATTGGCTAAACAATCCAAATGTTCAGTATCATTAGAGTGGATAATGACATTTGTTTGTTTGTTTTGATTTTCCCCAGTTATCATGGATGTTTCATAGCTCTGGGAAGACTTTCTAGACAGAAAGAGGAGAGGAGAGGAGAGGAGAGGAGAGGAGAGGAGAAGAGAGGAGAGGAAAGGAGGGGAGGGGAGGGGAGGGGAGGGTGCTTTGGCCAGTGGGGCGAGAACGGGGCTAGGAACCCTGGGACCTGGAATGAAAGGGACAGGAGACACAAAGAACGACAGCAAGACAGGATTCTGATCAAGCTGCCAAATTTTATTGTGTTTACAGGCATTATAAGGCTTTGGGGAAGGGGGAGTGCAGGAGGAGGAGGAGGAGGGGGAGCAATTATCAGGGTGTAATGTCCCTTGCAACATACACAGCTGAAACTATGTCTATTAACTATAACTATGTGGTGTGTCACTTGTTTTCTGGTAAATGGCCTACCTGCGGGGAAATAGAAACTTATCTTGAGGGCTTTCATTGTTTCAAAGGCTTATCTTCTATCAAGCAGAGAATGGCTCTTGGCAATTTTCCCCAGTTATCATGGATGCTTCATAGCTCTGGGAAGACTTTCTAGATAGAAAGAGGAGAGGAGAGGAGAGGAGAGGAGGAGAGGAGAGGAGAGGAGAGGAGAGGAGGGGAGGAGAGGGGTGGGGAGGGGAGGGGAGGGGGGAGGGGAAGGAAGGGAGGGGAGGGAAAGAAATGGAAGAGGAGGAGAGGAGAGGAAAGAGGAGGAAAGAAGAGAAGAGGAGAGGAGAGGAGAGGAGAGGAGAAGGGAGGGGAGGGGAGGGGAGGAGAGGAGGAGGAAGACAACACAGTACTGAAGCTTTTCCACAGTGCATGACAAAGTACATGCCACCCCAGGTTAGTCATATTCTTGGCTCTAATTATATTTTATAATAACATAATGTGTATCTTAAAGTAGTGAACACAAAGTTGAGTTACACATATAACTTGATAAATAAAGATATGTTGGTTGGAAAAGTTAAATGGTAGGAATATGATAGTAGTGTGGATTCACTTATGTAAGTGTTAAAAATGTGCAAACACACATGATTTAGGATGGACAAAATCTAAACATAATCTGAAAATAATATAGAAAAATATAACAAATTAAGGAGAAGCTATTTCTGGAGTGGAAAAAGGAGAGAGGTTGTATAGACATGTCTTAAATTTTCTTGTAAGTAGCATCATTCTAAACCTATGATGAGTGGTAACCATATTCCAGGAATATTGTCAGCATGTCTTGTAATTATTAACAGAACACACAAAGCATACGTGCTATAGTAGAACTAAACAAACATGATCATTAATCATGATAGAACAAAGGATCACATGACATGTTTTTGGAATTTTAGTGTTTACTTACATAGCTTATTATTAATTACCAATTAATCATTACAGTTGTATTACATTTTAATGTGTTAATTACAGTACACTGACACAAGTCTATTGTTAGTTATGGTCACTTGGTGAATCATAATCAACCCACTACACCACCAGGAGCTATGGGGGTGTGGATCTTCTTCTGTGCAGGAGACCTGTTCATATCTCTACTGCAAAGTGCACTGTCGGTAAGATAAGATACCCTTAGCAAATTTCTGTATTGAACTCATGGATATGGGTGGTTGCTTCTTTGGACTCACATTACCTTCTCAGGGAGAAAATAATCATCCCTGCAGCAAACAGGGGCATAATTAGGGAGTAGAACATAAGAAGATTTTAAATTACTATTAATAATATATTTCTTAAGCTGTGTCAAGTATTATATATTTTCTTCAGATACCACATAGACATATTCTCTATATGCTTGTATGATAAGTCTAATTAAAATATTTAGGCTAGGGTATTGGTCAGTAGCTCAGTGGGTTAAGCACAGGTGGCACAAAGTGCCAGGACCAGCGTAAGGATCTGGGTTCGAGCCCTGGCTCCCCACCTGCAGGGGGGATCGCTTCACAAGTGGTGAAGCAGATCTGCAGGTGTCTGTCTTTCTCTCACCCTCTCTGTCTTCCCCTCCTCTCTCCATTTCTCTCTGTCCTATCCAACAGCGATGACATCAATAACAACAACAATAATAACTACAACAATAATAAAAACAACAGGGGCAACAAAGGAAACAAATAAATATCAAAATAAAAAAATATTTAGGCTAAGTTCAATATGTCGAAAGATTCCACTTAGAAAAGCAGTCAAATATGAAGTACGTGAGAAATGCTCAATTTCAATAAAAAAAAATCTGTAGGATAGCACACAAAGAAACGTGAATAAACATAAAATACATCTATGGTGGTATAGGATTGTATATTATAAAGAGGTCAGAGATAGTTTAAATTATCAAATTTGTTAGCATTTATAAATCCATAGTGTATGACTTTCAGCTTAATACATATAAGAAAAACATTAATCTTAAATTCTTTTTATTGTTTCCATGAAAATCCTTCTTTCATTTTCTGATACGACCTTGAAAAAAAAAGAAACTTCACTAATTTTGTATTTTTCTGTCCACTTAGAGCAAATATACAAATGGTCTGATGTTCTTCATGTTGCTGTTCTGTGGATCTATCCATAAACACATATTCTGCTGTGACCAGTGCATTTAAGGAGTGCAAAAAGGAAATAGCCTCAATCTTCTCTAATTTCCTAAATAATAACTGTGAATATAGTCTTCATAATCTGACTTCCTAATTAAGAAAGTGACATGTTTGGAAAGGATTTTAAATGACAGTGTTTGTCAAGCTGTTTGTTTAGTGAACTCTCTGGGTGTGCTGTTACACAAGAACTGTCTTAATTAAGGTTAATTGGTGTATAATTAGAGCCACTGCTGACTTAAAAGATTGCACTGATGGTAAAGTGATGAGAACCCTTAATGTCTAGACTGAAGGACAAAACAGTCATAATAAGCCAAATTTCAAGACACGTGGCTCCAGCACAGGGCCCATACTCATGCTTTGACAGGTTTAGAAGAGCATATGCTCATCTCAGTGTTGGGTAATGTTTTGTGAGCTTCAGATAAATCAGTCTGATTCTGCCTCCTGTTATTTAGAAAAACAGCAACAATGCATAGTGGGCTGCTTATTATTCTAAACTATGTTAAAATTTAGCTCAGGTTAAAAAAAAAAATCAATCCCCTCCTGTTTCTCTCTGTCCTTACTTTCCACCTTATATAAAGAGGGAAGAAGTCTGGATGAGAAGGCAGGAATAGATAAGAGAGTCAATATTGTTCTTAAAATTGGAGAGTGGCCTAGATATAAGGGGGTAGCTTTTTCCCCGTGTCTATCTTGGCATCATGGTGTATGAAAATGCAGGCCCTAGATTAATGTAAAAGTTAGGGTTGCCAGATAGGGAAGACACCAAATATCGAGTCCAGTTCTAAGGGTATTCCTAAAATTACTTTTTTCTGGTATTTTAGAAAGCAAGATGAAGGTATCTGGTGGCAATGACTGGCTAAGTAAGAACTTATTTGGAAGCTAGAAATTGATTAAAACCTTTCAAAGGAGGGACTAGCTTTTTATCTGCCCCTACTTTATCTTTTTTTTTTTTTTTTGCCTCCAGGGTTATCACTGGGGCTTGGTGCCAGCACTATGAATCCACTGCTCCTGGAGGCTATTTTTCCCATTTATGTTGTTGTTGTTGCCCTTGTTGTTGGTGTTATTGTTATTGTTGTTATAGCTGTTGTTGTTGTTGGATAGGACAGAAAGAAATCGAGGGAGGAGGGGAAGACAGGAGGAGGGAAGACAAACAGGAGGAGAGAAGGACAGACACCTGCAGACCTGCTTCAACGCTTGTGAAGTGACCCCCCCCCCCCCCGCTGGTGGGGAGGTGGAGGCTCAAACCGGGATCCTTACACCAGTCCTTGTGCTTTGTGCCACCTGTGCTTAACCCACTGTGCTACAGCTCAGCCCCCCCTTCAATGTTCTCATTTGTAGACCAATATTTTTGAAGCTACAACACATAAAGAACTGCCAAGTAAATTTTAAGAAGGGATACAAGTATAATCAAAATCAAGTATATGAACATTAACTTCAATAGATATAAGGTGGGTTCCATTGGATTGTTTGGAAAGTTTAGAAATAGTTTTCATTTCTGTATTAATCTCTGTGTAGGCCTTAAGAAATAGCTCAGATTTAGCTCTAGAGTTTCACTTTGGGTCTAACTGGCACTTGCTTCTTCACTCACCATTAATACTTGAAAGCCTACTTACCAAACTTGAAACTTGGGGTCCTGGTGAGCTAGTTTACAATTGCACAGTTGACTCTCTGCGCCCCCCCCCCATATATCCCCGAACACACACACACACACACACACACACACACACACACACACACACACACACACACACTCCACTTCCTCCTACCAGGAATTGTGTGGAGTTGTACCCCTTTTATCCTATGGTTTTGTCAGTGTTTCCTTTTTATAAATAAAAGGAAAGAAAATAAAGAAAGAAAAGAAGGAAGAAAGAAAGGAAGGAAGGAAGGAAGGAAGGAAGGAAGAAAGAAAGAAAGAAAGAAAGAAAGAAAGAAAGAAAGAAAGAAAGAAAGAAAGGAAACTATCCTTCCCAAGCAGAATGAGCTAAACTAGGTAGGAGGAGGATATTCACAACTACATTTGGATTTGGCAGGTCAATCACTGTTCCATCCCTTGATTTTTGCTAATGTTAAACTTGAAGCTGCTTCGCTGTACTCCTGATAGATATGAAGTCTAGAAAATTCATGGTCTTACCATTATCGGTATGGAGAACAGTATTGTCTAACTTGTATGCATTCTGTTTATGAGAGATTGAGTAATAAATACTCAAGATTTAGCTTCTGAAAGAGGTGAAATATTACAAGCCTCTTTTCAGAGGTTTTCATTATTCAGGAAAGTATTATAAAGAGACTTTCTGGTTAGCTACCATCAAAGTTAATTCTGCATGCCATCGTTTTGTAAGAATCAGCAATTTACACGATTTCAGGAAATTGAGAAGCAATGAAATATATAAATGTCTAATGCTCTGTTGAACATGACTAAACCTCCTTAATGGCTTTGAAGATATCTCAGGATTTTCCCATTCCTCTGTATAATCATTAAAAACAACATTTCTCACAGAACTGGACAGCATGCATGAAAGGATGGATGCATGACTGTTTCTGGTTTATTTGGTGACACTTTCCAACTGTTTATTGAGCAAAATTCTTAAAACTTTCTTCCATATTCAGCTATTAACTAGTGTTGTTGAGTTAGAAATAGAGAGATTATTCATGCGTTTCCACTAGAGATATGAATGATCATCCATGGTTTTCTACTATAATTGATTAATATGTAAGACATTTGATCAAACCTGGAAGGAACTTACTTTTTAACAAATACAAATTAATTAATTAATTAATTTGGTAAAGAGAGAGAAAATGATTAGAGAAGGAAAGAGACAGTGACACCTTTACCACTTGTGACGTTTTTCCCCCATCTGGTGGGGACCAGGGGCTTGAACCGGGGTCCTTGTGTATTGTAATGTGTGCACTTAGCTATATGCATCATTGCTTCCTCCCCTTTCTCTTTAAACCAGGAGTGGGGAACCTTTTTGTTTTTTCTATCAAGGGCCATTTGGATATTTGTAGCATTCATGGATCAAACAGAACTATCATCTTAAATACTAACATTTAATGTTGCTATAAAAAAAAAAAGCTCCTAGATTTATTATATTTTAAATTTCACATGTATTACCTTGGCAGGGCTGGATGAAATTATTTTGTTGGCTATATATGGCCCATGGGCTGCATACCCTTACCCCTGCTTTAAAGCACTTT
The DNA here is from genome assembly GCF_950295315.1 of Erinaceus europaeus. NCBI lineage: Eukaryota > Metazoa > Chordata > Mammalia > Eulipotyphla > Erinaceidae > Erinaceus > Erinaceus europaeus. Next base: position 62,939,621 of record NC_080162.1, read on the forward strand.
GCTGAGTTTTTCTAAGTGAAGGTTTTAGAAGAATAATTCTATAAAAAAGAAAGTCCATCTTATTACCTACCCGATAGTTTGTATGTGCAAAGTAATGAATGACTTTTTAGTTACTATTACCTAAGAAATGCCAATAATTGAGTCAGAAGGCAATTTTGATTTTTCTCATTTAAAGTCATATTTTGCTAGCTGATATAATACATAAAAACTGTCTACTTGTTATGTCTCCTTAAAGTGTGGAGAAAGGAAACTAGTTGATTGACACATAAAACCACCATTATATTGAGTTAACATTAGTCAGATATTGGCAATTACATGTGATTCAATCTAACAGATGATGTGACATGTGTTTTTAGTGTTTTTTTGAAGTTCAAATGTAAAATGATTCTAAAAGAGCAACTTGGATAATTCTGGCGTGGATTGAGATTTTCTAGAGAGAGAAACAAATTTTCTTAAGAAGAATTTAAAATTAAAGTAGATTTTATTAAATGACTAACACTCAAAAATCAGATTTAACTCTCAGATCCTATTAACATTAAGAGGCAAACTAGGAATAATCAGTAACTCTAGGTGAACATTTGAAAGCAACAAGATTCCTTTTCCTCAATATTCAAATTAACATTGGCTACAGATGTATTAAGATGGGTGATTATGTGGGAGCTTTCCCTGGATTGCTGATTTCAATTCATTTAAATATCTTTCTAGCCTTCAAGAGAAGTGGATTTGTAGTGCAGGTATGAGCCCCCGTGATAAACCTGGAAGAAGAAAAAAAAAAAATCTTTCTAGCAATCTCCACATTGATCTAAAGTATAGATCAATGTTAAGGTGGATTATCATGCTGAGTGGTTCATTTATTGTTGAATTCAGGATAAACTAAATATGACCCTGTGAGCAGTGTTGATATTTTTCAAAGACCCAGTTTTTATTTTTATTTATAAAATGGAAATATTGACAAGACTATAGGATAAGAGAGGTACATTTCCCGTACAATGTCCACTCCCAGAGCTCCATATTCAACCCTCTTCCTTGATAGCTTTCCTATTCTTTTTCCCTCTGGGAGTATAGTCCCAGGATCATTATGGGGTGCAGAAGGTGGGAGGTCTGGCTTCTGTAATTGCTTCTCCACTGAACATGGGCTTTGGCAGGTCAGTTCATACTCCCAGCCTGTCTCTCTCTTTCCATAGTTGGGCGGGGCTCTGGGAAGGATAGTTCTAGTTTAATGCAGACCTACTTTTTACCTAAAGGAGAATTACTTATAGCCCAATAACAACATAATAAGGTTCTAAGGAAAAAAATAAGTTCTAAGTATCAACTTACTCTAATTCTCCTTTGCATTTAAGTAGTAAGACATTAATTTCTACTCTTCCTATAGTCATCAGTGTGTGCACTTGAGAAAAGTGTGTAAAGTGGCAATTGGTGAACATCATAGAGCTGGTACTGATATATCTGGTCGGTCACTCCCCTCTGCTGATGGGAACAGAGGAAGTTAGAAAAGATGGACTTCATCAAGGAGAAATCCCAGAGAACATTAGTCTTTTGGCTTAATGAGATCAAACCTGGAAATCCTAAAGTACTGCCTGGAGCAGTAAGAGCAATTTGAATAACTCTATTCACATGTATATAGCAGGTTCAAAAGTTCCTTCATTTAGGGCCTGAATGCCTATGCAGTCACTTCCTGGAGGCAACCACAGGCACCCATTACTACTTCTAAAAACAAGAGGATTTGAAATTCAATTTAAAAGCAGGTGCCTCTATGTCCTGAATGATCTTAAATCCCAGCTGGGAGAAGGTACAAATGAGGATTTTAAATTATAAAAGAAAAAATATGTTAACCTTCCTTTATCCTAACACTTTAATTCCTTTGAAAAAGCCACCCATCTTAAGGACATAACACTCATTTTCCTTGCTCATCTTTAAAATATAGAACAAACAAGAACAAAAGCAGGTGAGAAAGAAAGTCAGTTGTTTACAGTCCTTGCCTCTTCCTCTACTGAGCACATTACTGTGATTAGTTTATAGGGTGTATTAATTAGCACTTTCTACAAACAACACCTACTTATCTCAGTACTCTAGATGTCCTTGAATAGTTCCGTTCTCAGTTCACATGTGTTTGTGGTCAGTTACTGCCATGGCTGGTGGTTGACTGCTGAAGGTGACCGCTGTAAAATGCATCACCTCTGCTAATGCGGTGTCTCATCTTTAAATTGGTTAGCCCAGGATTTCTTTGATGTCAATAGCAGGTGCAAGGCAGATTGCCCCGGCCAGCGGGGCGGTGAACAGGGGCGAGGAGCCTAAGGACCTGGAATGACAGGGACAAGAGACACGAAAGAACAACAGCAAGACAGGTTTCTGATCAAGCTGCAAAATTTTATTGTGTTCACAGGCATTATAAGGCTTTGGGGAAGGGGGGGAAGTGCTGGAGGAGGAGGAGGGGGAGCAATCTTCAAAGTGGAATGTTCCTTGCAACAAACAATGGCCGAAACCATGTTTATTACTACAACTATGTGTTGTGTCACTTGATTTCTGATAAATGGTTTACCTGAGGGGAAATGGCCTGCCCAGGGGGGAAATGAAACTTGTCTTGAGGGCTTCCATTGTTTCAAAGCTTATCAAGCAGAGAAATGGCTCTGGCAGCAGATGTGCAAAAGTGATTGAGACCTAGACTGAATCCTGTGAATTTGAGAGACTGAAAAAAAAAAGTTATTGGGTAGGTCTATACCCCAAAAGTGTAGAACAAACAGAAACTCCTTCAGCATTAGATTGCCATTGCTAGAAATACCTACAAATTTTGCAGTCAATTCACAAGGTCAAATGAAGTCAATTCACAAGGTCAAATGAAGTCAATTCACAAGGTCAAATGAAGGATTAAATCATTTTCAGGGAAAGTTGTATTTCATCTGTCTTAGTTTTACTAGTCCTATCTTGTGGGAGGTGTTCAGTGCATAAAATTGAGTATTTAACACGAGTCTTAGAAATACTGTAATTCATTTTGTTTTTCTCTTTCAATGGGCTTTTGAATCTCTGACCAAAACTGAAACTTTGCTGAAATGTAATGATTACCATACTCACAGATTTGGTTTACTCTAACTTGAATACTCTCTTCATTTATGTATTAAATTATTTATAGAAAGTATAATGACAAATAGAAGACATAAAATTTAAATGACTGTTGAAATAGGTCCTTCTTCAGTAAAGATTCATAAAAAATTATAGACCAAAATATTTATTACAATATTACTTATAAATATAAATATGTAAAGAACAAAATATTATAGTCAATAAAAACTTACAAAATATATTCACATGATAGAATTTTAAGTATTCATTATAAAGTCATAATTAGAAAATATCCCATGGCATTGAATAATAATATAAATACATCAGATATGTTATTTATTTATTCTATAGAATACTAATATGTTTATATTATAAAATAAACTAATATATGTATGTATAAAATTAAAGTTATGTGATTATCACATATTGAATTATATACACAATTATTGAGTATTACATAATGGATAAATATGCATAAATATACAATTTACAATGTGTAGACAATATACACAAATATGTGATTATAATATGTGCTTATAATAGGACAGGTAAATTATAGTTATTATGTTATTGATTTAGATGTTTTAAATGCTTTCCAAATGTTCTGCTATAAAATATATGCCGTCCTTCAAACAAAACGTTCTGGAAAGGAGATAATACAAGAAGATGATTCATTATCTCTTCTGTAGAACTCTTATGTTATCATAAGCTGTTATTTAAGTCCAATTAATTCATGCTTCTGGTTTCCCAAGAACCACATTGCAGTTACATAGAAAGTTCTATTTAGTGAGGCTGGGTAGAGCATAGAACTTGCATGGTTGAGACCAGAGATACTTTATAAACTGGAGCAGCACTGTGCTGTTTGTCTTTTCCTTGTGAAATAGACATATCATTATGAAATATTGATGGACCTGTTAATTCAGGGTGTCTTGGTAGATGTGGTCTATGAAAGAAAGAAGTCTTACCTCAGATGATTATGTAATGAATACAAAGGTGTAGTTGATCAAAGATGAGTGGAGGGTCAGTATCATCTACTCACTCTGGTGGACTTGTCAACGATTAATAGAAGGGGGTTTGGAGATGACTATTAGGAAGAGTGTAGTTTCAATTTGGAGTCATTATTGTGATATATTGGGTTGTCAGAAAAGTCACGATATATTTTTTGCATAAAAGAACAGGTAAATCCCTCATGACTTTTCCAATGACTCAGTATTTACACATCTAGTTGACTTAAAATGCAGGAACATCAATTTCATCATTACAAACATTTTTAAACTCAGTTAAAAGGTCTTTTCCTTCTTCTTTTTTCTTCTTCCCCCTCACTTTTTTTTGCTAGCTTTTACTTTTTCCCCCCATATTTTATCTTCTGAATTACTAATCCCAGCACAGTAACTTCAACACTGATGAATGTGAAATCTGCAGTTATGAATTTAATCTTCCTAGGATATAGTTAGTTCTGTCTTAATAGTCAACAGTCATCCCTATTTGCTTCCACCTTAGTATTCTGTAAATAATTTTAAATTTTCTTCCATTAACTTATTTTCCTTCCTGATGTATAAATATAGAATGTCATAGACTTGCTATGGGTTGACTTATTTAAATACTGAAACATTTCAGCAGCGTGCAACTGCCTTTACATTTTGGCTTTCATGGCTTGTGCTTTACTAAATTAATAGTCAGCATTTCCATAGCATTTGTGATTTTTGGAGCAATCCACAAACATTAATTAATGTTAATGCTACCCTAAGAGCATGCTGTAACTATCTAACTGACTGAACTTTATCATGAATTATTTTAGTTTTCAGCTTGGGAGGGAAGTTGAAGAGAATATGCAAGAGTGTAAAGAGTGCTGCCTCCTAAAAGTAATGATGCAGCAAATTGAAGTGAATCATCCTCAAAAGGATATTAAGATTTGATTCACAAAGAATTAATCATCTCTTAGAATTACCTGTTGTCTAAATTGCATCCAGGAAAGTAGTACTTGGAATCAACAACTGAAGACAAAAGTAGTCCCTAATCTAGGCACCTTTTCTTTCATTACATTAACTGAAACCCAAAGACTTTAGTCATTCTGCTCTCTCTGCTTCTATCACTATTGGAAGAACAACAACAAAAGATGAACAGCAAAAATGTGGTTTACCCTGCAGCCAATCCATAAACATATTTAATATGTACTAAGAGTCACCTATTCTGTATAGCTCCAGAAGGGAGAAAAACAGTAAAGCAAAACAAAATCACAACCGTTAGTCTCAAATGTGATAATAAAATCAAACTAACAAATAAAAACAAGATCTACAAACTTAGTAAAAAAAGAAAGAAATTCCTAAGGCAGAAGCTGGTTGGGGCTTCACAGAAGTGATAGATGCAGAGTTTTCATTATTAGATTCTATAGGTATTCAGTTATTGTAAAATATGAAAGGAACAACTACAGACTCTTAAGCAAGAGTTAAAAAGATGAAAGAACTATTTTAGGCAGAGAATCAAAAGCAGAATATCCTGAAGATTTTATAGATGGGACATCAGTTTGAGGACTTGGTAGGAAGCAGGATAGAGTGGTTTAAGATTGTGATTGGAAGATGATTATTGATGAATGATCTCTGTGTATATATTTGATATAAATTCTTTGTCATATGTGTGGTGTACAAATATCTTCTCCCAATTATTGGATGATGCTTCTTTAACCTTATAAGTTTTTTTTCCTGTGTGTCAGAGCTTTATAAGTGTAGTCATATTTATTTAGACTTGATTTAGTTTTCCTTGCCCATCAAGTTGAGTCATCAGATATGTGTTTGAAGTTAAATTATACAAGTGCTATACTGATATTTTCTTCTTAGAGCTTATAGTTTCAGGTCTTATATTTAGGTACATAAGTGATTTTTAGTTAATTTCACTAAAGTATAGCTGGTGTATTATTTTGGAATTAAGTAATGGTATAGCTTCATTTCTCTAAATGTGACTGTTATTTATTCCTAGTACTATTTTCTGTATTGAACAGTTTTGACCCCTATGTCATTGTTTTAGGTGTCCATTTATTTGTGAATTTATTTCTGCACTCTGTTCTGTTACATTGGTCTGAATGCTCATTTTTGTTCCAGCAACACACTGTTTTAATTACTATTGCTTTGTAGTATAAACTGAAGACAGGGGTCATGGTAACTCCATTTTTTTTCTTCAGGAGTAATTTTGCTGTTCATGGTTTGTTGTGGTTATACATTAATTTTTAATTTTCTAAACAAATGTCATTGGAAATTTGATAAGAATTGTACTGAATTTATGATCAGTTTTTGGAAAGATGCCCATTTCAATAATATTTACTTTTCAATCCATGGATAAGAGATTTTTTTTTCATTTCTTCCAGTTAATCTCTATTTTAACAATGTCTGATAATTTTTACTGTAGAGGTCTTTCATATCCTTTGTTAGATTAACTCCAAAAGTTTTTTTTTTTTTTTTTAGTTCAATTGTAAATAGAAATGTTTCCTTAGGGAGTCCAGCGGTAGCACAGCGGATTAAGTGCAGGTCATGCAAAGTGCAAGGACCAGCGTTAAAGATCCTGGTTCGAGCCCCTGGCTCCCCACCTACAGGGGGGTCGCTTCACAAGTGGTGAAGCAAGTCTGCAGGTGTCTTTCTCTCCCCCTCTCTGTCTTCTCCTCTTCTCTCCAATTCTCTCTGTCCTATCCAACAGCTACGACATCAGTAACAACAACAATAATAACTAGAACAATAAAACAACAAGGGCAACAAAAGGGAATAAATAAATAAATATAAAAAATTAAAAAAGGAAATGTTTCCTTCATTATTGTTTCTTTTGACTTATTATTTGCTTATAAAAGTGCTACAGATTTATGTGTATTCATTTTGTATCCTGCTATATTACCAAATTTATTGTTATTTTTAAGTAGTTTTCTGGGGGGAGTCTATAGTGTTCTCAAGGTGTGTTATGCCATCTGCATGACTTATGGCATGTTTGACTTCTTCCTTTCCAATTTGGATTTCTTTTATATCTCTAGCCTGATTGTATGGCAAGGACTATGTTAAATAGTAGTGGTGAGAGTAAACATCTTTGTCTAGCTCCAGATTTAGGAGGAAGCACTTTCAGTTTTTCCCTATTGAGCATGATATTAACTGTGAATTTTTCATAGTATGGCCATTATTAACTTAAGGAATTTTTCTTCTATTCTCAAGTTCTTAAGAGTCTTTATCGTAAATGGGTGTTGGATCTTGTCAAAATTTTTAGCAGCTAATGATAAAATCTTTTTTTTTTCTTTTTGCTAGTGTACTGTATTGCGTTAATAGATGTGTGTATGTTGAATGATCCTGTATCCCTTGAATGAGATCCAACTGATCTTGATGGATTATCCTCTTTATATGTTTTTGTATTCATCAGTGTTCACCAGGGATAGTTAGTTTTCTCCCTTTCTTCCTTTCTCCTCTCTCTCTCTCTCTTTTTCTTTTTCTCCCTTCCCTCCTTCTTTCCTCCTTCCTTCTTTCTTTCCTTATTCCTTCCTTCCTTCCTTTCTTTATTTCTCTCCTTTCTTTTCTATGGAGTTTTTTTTTTTTCCTGCTTTGGGGTGAGAGTGACATTTGCCTCATAGGATATGTCTGAGAGTGTTTTTCACTTTAGTTTTTCTGAGAGTTTGAGGAGTATGGGTGTTAATCCTTTGAAAATATTATATAATTCATTATATAAAATCCATTTAGGTATGGAATTTTATTACTGGGAAGACTTTAATGTTATTAATGGGACTTTAATTTTATTACTGGGAAAACTTTAATTTCTGAATTAGAGATTGGCCCATTCAGGCTGTGTGTCAGTACTTCCTCTTGTGTTAGGCTTGACAGTTGATTGTGGTATGACTCTTAAGAATCTCTCCTTTTCATCTATATTGTCCAATTTGTTTGCATAGAGAAGCACATAATCTCATATGACCCATTGTACCTCATCAATTGTAATGTTAACTCTCTTGTTTCTAATTGTCCATTTGTCATATATTTTTTATTGCTGTGTCTAACCAGGGATATATTTTATTTAACATTTCAAAGTAGCAGCTTTTAGTTTTATTATCTTTTGAATCATTATTTAGATTTTGATTTCACCAATGCCTTCTCTAATTTTATTTTCCTCCTTCTGATGACTTTTGGATCTCTTTGTTGTTCCTTTTCTAGTTGCTTGAGTTGTATAATTAGATATTTGGAGTGAGAGCTCTTCTTTGATGATATAGGCCTGTATTTATATGAAATTTTCTCTTGGTTCTGTTTTCACTATATTCCACAGGGTCTGGTCACTTCATTTTTGTTTACCATATAATTTTTAATTTCTATTTTGATTCATCTGGTGACCCAAAAGCTATTCAGAGGCAGAATATGATATTTCTTTTTTTTGTGATTTTATTTCTAGCTTTATAGCATCATAGTGAGAAAAAAAAAAGATTTTTATGAGCAACTAAGAGCCCAGAATCTGTTCATTCACCCATGTTCCAGCACTACTGTCCACCAAGATGGCATTAATAGAAGACACGCTCTGAATATCCAATAAACTTTAAATATATGGGCATTAAATAGAACAAAAAGAAGTAAGATAATAATTAAATGGGTTGTACTTAGTGTTCTTATGTTGTCTGAGACATAGGGAGATATATTGGGAATCTGTGAAGTTTGATAAGTCATTTCTCATTTTCAGTTTCTAGGGAACTCACCAGAAGGAAGGAGAATATGTAAATTATGCAGGCATTTGCTAATAAAAGAAAAGTGAATAAAATAAACCTAAAGGAAGTTACAAAGGAAAGGTGTAGTAATGTAGAAAAAGTAACCTACATTAAAACATTTTTACAAGAGGCTAAATTGGTGTACCCAAGAGAGAACACACATTATCATATTTAAGGGACCAGACTCAAGTTCCTGGTCCTCATCTGCAGGTGGGAATTTTCATGAGTGATGGAGCAATGCTTCAAGTCTCTCTCTGTCTTCCACTTTTTCTATCTTTCAGCCTCTATCAAAAGAGGAATAAGAAATTAATTATTCACCAGGAAATGGTGGTGAAGTCATGCAGTAGTGAGCCCTTGCAATAAACCTCATGGCAAAAGGAAAAACAAAACAGATAAATACAAAGGCACTTTCACACACAGTAAAATAAACCTAAATATAATAGTTTGAATATAGACTTACTAATATCTATAGTCAATAAAAAGTGATTAAATGTTTCAGACATGTGATGTCAAAAAAATAAATAAATAAAAAAGGAAATATCTATCTGATTTATTATCATATGGTCTATAGACTGGTAACATTAACGATACCTAGAAGCCTCCTAGAAATAAAAAAATGTGAACCTAGTCACATCTACTGAATCAAAATTCCTGTTGGTGTATATCAAGTATTTGTACTTTAACTGTATTTTCAAGTAATATATACCAATATTTAAGAACCACTGTTCTGCTGTGTGTTTCCTTCATAGACATGACTAAAACATAAAAAGTCTGAAAGATAATAGATAAAAAATATACAGTTCAAATTTTGAACTATGAATTTTGCTATGAAGCACTTTAAAAAAAACATCAAATATACTTTTCATAAGTGCAGAGTCCATGAAGCATTAGATTATCCATCTAATTATTCCATTTTACATCAGATTATCAGTCTTTGGTTATTTCTAAGCATTATCTCTCTATTTTTAATAATGTCTTTATTGAGTGATTAATGATTTACAGTTGACAGTAAAATACAATAGTTTGTACATGTGTAACACTTCTCAGTTTTCTACATAACAATATAACTCCCACTAGGTCCTCTTCTGCCATCATGTTCCAGGACCTAAACCCTCCACTCCCACCCGAGTCTTTTACTTTGTTGCAATATACCAAGTCCAATCCAAGTTCTGCTTTGTGTTTTCCCTTCCGTTCTTGTTTTTCAACTCCTGTCTATGAGTGAGATCATGCCATATTCATCTTTCTCTTTCTGACTTATCTCACTTAACACAATTCCTTCAAGCTCCATCCAAGATGGTCTGAAAAAGTAAAATCACCATTTTAAATAGCTGAGTAGTAGTCTTTTAAAATTTTTTTTAATATTTATTTTATTTATTTATTCCCTTTTGTGCCCTTGTTTTTTTTTTTTTTTAGTGTTGTAGTTATTATTGTTGTTGTCGTTGTTGGATAGGACAGAGAGAAATGGAGAGAGGAGGGGAAGACAGGGAGGAGGAGAGAAAGATAGACACCTGCAGACCTGCTTCACTGCCTGTGAAGTGACTGCCCTGCAGGTGGGGAGCCGGGGTTCGAACCGGGATCTTTATGCCGATCCTTGTGCTTTGTGCCACCTGCGCTTAACCCGCTGCGCTACAGCCCAACTCCCGCTGAGTAGTATTCTATTGTGTTTATATACCATAGCTTTTTCAGCGACTCATCTGTTCTTGGGCACCTGGGTTGCTTGCAGATTTTGGTTATTACAAGTTGGTTGCTATGAACATAGGTATACACAAATCTTTTAGGATGGTTATGTTTGGTTCCTTAGGATATATTCCCAGGAGAGGAATTGCAGGGTCTTAAAGTAGGTCCACTCCTAGCATCTGAGTAGTTTCCAGACTGCTCTCCACAGGAGTTGTACTAATTTAATTTCCTACCAGTAGTGTAGGAGGGTTCCTTTGTCCCCAGCATTGTCTCTTTTAAGTGTTTCCTATTTACTCTAAGTTACAAAAGCCACTATACTTGAGTGAGGAGGAAAAACTTGAATTCCTAGGTTGATTGGAGTCCCAGGATCAATGAAAACTTAGAAAAGGAAGAAGTGAACTTTGAATAAAGCACAAAGTGGGATCTATGAACACAAGAGAGCAGTAGACAGTGACTGGTACTGGAAAATGTAGGATTTTATGGGGACCTAGAGCTCAGTGGAGAAGGCATGTGCCTTGCCAAGCATGCAGCTCTGATTTGAGCCCTAAGATCATATAGGAGTGCCATGAAACTCACACAGGAAATTCCAGTGCTTTGTTATCTCTGTGTTTTTCTAGAAAGCAATCTGGTGCAATCAAGCATGATTAGTACCATCCTTAAAAATAAAGAGTTTTATAAACTATGATATTTATTATTTTTTTCTTTTCATTTTATTTTGGGGGGGGAGGTGGTTAATGGTTTACAGCACAGTTGTTAGATACAGTCACAACTTCACATTTCTCCAAGATAGGTGTCTACTATATTCTCTTTCTCTCTCTCCCAACCTAGGTCCTTTCCATCATCTTGCACCAGGACCCTAGTGTTCCTCTATCTCATCTCTTTCCCTTCTTTTCAAAGTCCTTTGCTTTGGTGTAGTATACCACACCCAGCTAAAAACACCTTGTATTTTTAGGTATGTCTTTGTTTCCTAAGTTCCACCTGTGAGTGGGATCATCTAGTATTCATCTTTCTGGTTTATTTCAGTCAACATGATACCATCAAGTTCTGTTCATGATATGGCAAAGGGGATTACATTGTCATTTGTGATAGCTATATACTGTTTCATTGTGCATAGATACCATAACTTTCTTTAGATTTAAAAAAATATTTATTTATGTATTTATTTCCTTTTTGTTGCCCTTGTTTTTATTGTTGTTGTTATTGTTGTTGTCATCATTGTTGCATAGGACAGAGAGAAATGGAGAGAGGTGGGGAAGACAGAGAGGGGAGAGAAAGATAGACACCTGCAGACCTGCTCCACTGCCTGTGAAGCAACTCCCTTGTAGGTGGGGAGCCAGGGGCTTGAACGGGGATTCTTACACTGGTCCTTGCTCTTTGTGCCACATGCACTTAACCCAATGTGTTACCACTGGACTCCCTAGATACCATAACTTTCTTAGACACTCACCTGTCACTGGGTGTCTGGGTTGCTTCCAAGTTTGGGAAATTACAAATGTGCTGCCATGAGCACAGGTGTACATAAATGTCATCGGATAGGTGTCTTTGTTTTCTTTGGATATATCTACAAGAGTATAATTGCTAGATCATAGAGTAGATCCATTTCTGGTGTTCTGAGGAGGAGTCTCTAGAATATTTTCCACAGGGGTTGGAGCAATATACATTCCTACCAGCAGTGCAGGAGGGTTTCTTTTGGGTTATTTCCATGGCTATATTGTAACCTATGATGTTGTCATTATTAAATCATAAACAAAATCAATTGAATATGGAAATGCATTGTAGGAACTTTTAGTTTTATCTTTGAAGTGTAAATGTTGATGAGAATAAATTCTACATCCAGGATTATGTAAAAAAGGACATAGGCTAACAGGTGTTAAAAAGAAAATGGTTAACCAATCAGTTTGGCAGATGAACACAGAGTGGGTTTGTTAAGGGTGTGGCATACCTAGACTCCTCAAATGTCTTTGGGGAAGACTTATACTCTGTTGAGAATATATTAGGAGTGTGATGAATTATGGGTAGCCAGTATGACATCTGGCTCTACAGTTCTTATGCCAGTGCTGAGAATAGAGGTGTTTACTATGTTCAGTACATGCAAGCTTACTGGACTTAGCCAAATCTTGATCTTCTTTTTCAAAAGTGGCTTCAGGTTTTAGATCTAGGCTTTTGAAGACTCAGAGAGTAAAATGAATAGTATTTATTTTATATGGATAATCAAGTTTGATATGGAAGTGCATATTCATATCTTAACCACACCCTTAAAATTTTTGCCATGTACTGCTAAGGCTTACAACCATCTCAGAAGCAACTCAGTATCCATCTTTAGGTTATTCAAGGATTCAAGCACAAAGCAAGACTTATACTATATCCTAAATCTGTCAACAAGTGTTAAGCAATACAAAGTACCATATAAACAACTTAGAGTAATAACTTGGATTTAAGATGCTGTTGGAAAAAGTTATGATGTAGTCAGGATATATTCAGTATGTTTGCTGAGTAAAACATTTTTTTTCCTATGTGGAAAGAAAATGAAGTCGGGTTTTCTTCTTTCTGAAATCTATCTCATAAACTGAAAAATAAAAATAAAATAGAATTTGAATTTAATAGTATTTCCTTCTTGGAGGATCTCAAATCTTTGGCAAAGCTATACATCACTATGTGGCTTCATAAGGAAGAAAAAAACAAATTATAGAGGCACAAGCTATTATTTAAGGTGAATGTATATCCAGTGTTGACCTTAAAGTAAAGCATAATTTTTGAATAATTTGTCTAAATCAAAAATTTATACTTAACTATGGCCCCAAACTTGAACAAACTTGAACAAATGATAGTCATAGAAATACAGAGGTGCCACAGAGGTGGCATGGTAAAGCATTGGACTCTTAAGCTTGAAGTCCTTAGTTTAGTTTCCAACATTACATGTGCCAGAATGATGATACTCTGAATATATGAATATATTCTCTTTCATTAATAAATAGCTTAAAAAAGAAATATAGATATGTGTAATGTGATTTTGTTTTACTTATGTTAGATATTATATGGAGTCTACTAACTCTTAAAAATATAGAATAAAACCTGTGTACCACCTCTCAGCTACTGAATATTATGTGGAATATAAAGGTTTTACTCCAGAATTGGTATGAATCCTAAGAAAAATTATAGCACCTGTGTTTTAATAAAGTGCTGGGGAATGAACTCAGGTGTTTTTGCCATTTTGAGATGATTCTTTCCTGTATTAGATATTGCAGGTTAGGTGATGTGAGAATTGAATGCATTAATTTGTGTGATACTAGTGAAGTGTTTGCCCTTAGGAATCTCTTAGAAAAATAGTTGGAATTCTTGTAGCCACTAACGTGATTAATTTTCATTCTTGAACCTCTATTCAAGAGTCAGATTTATGCAAACAAGTATCATTGAACAAATTAGGTGCTACTTGTGTGACTATGATCAGGTTTATGGCTGATAGAGCTGTGAAGATGATATAAACTAGGGACAGATAAATGTCTCTAATATGGAAAGATCATCAGCAGATTTACAAACTTCTCATCGGAGTTTCTATTTTAAGTATGAAGACTTAAAGGTTCAGAAAGATCACATGTCGCAAGTGGTAGTAATGATACTGTATTTACCTCTTTTGATTCTAAATGTAGTACTCTTTATTCTACAGTGTTTGTAAGGGGAAAAAGAATACTGATCATGATTTGGTACTTAGTACAGTTAAGAGTCTAAAAATGTACTTAATGTACTTATGTTTAAATTGCTGGCATCAGTGAAAGTGTTTATGTATGTTATTTTTCTTCAGATGAGTTAGAGGGAAAATAAAATATTGGTATTTTCAATTTTCTACAAACTATTGATGGGAGAATAAGTACAAAGATATCCAACTGCTCTAAAATGTTGACAGTCATCAAGCATTACCCTGATTCTCACTACCAAAGTTTCTCAGCAATGAATTCTCACCACTAAATTCCTCTGATCATGAAGTATGAATGTTACTACTCTAGATGAAGAGACAGCCCATGGGCAACAGGAATCAGATAAGCAGGCCCAATTATAACCTAAAGACATAGTTTACCACCTTTTGCTGTGGAAAAAAAGAAAAAAACCCCCAACTTTTGGACGTTTGTAACTCATCCCAAGTATCTGTGCTCTTGACACCACCACCAGAAAGGGGTTGTCTTTGAGCTCAAAGGATAGAATTACTAATATGTTAAAGGACTTCACCAATTTAGGGAATCAGTACTAAAATAAATCTAAAATAATGTATTCACTAAGAAATAATACAACTTTTAGTACATAGAAACATTTTGTAACAAGTGTGCTCAAGCAGGTGTGCCACCATCAGGCCCAGGCACATAGAAACATTTTGATTGCCAATAACAAATGCTCTTGGTGAATGAAATAACATATTTCTTAGTTGAGTTCAATGTAGGGATGTTTTAAAAATAAACTATGAGGCTATGACCCCATTTCACAAACTGTCCACAATAAATTCACCTTATGAATTCCCCAAAGAACAATATCTACTAAAGTCCTTTAGAAAGACATATAAAGTGATCTTCTTGGGTAATCAGTTATTATTTTTAGGACATGTTTTATAGGACAATTTTCTGGTTTTGCAATAAAGAAAATTATGTTGACCTCTGTGCACCTGAGTTTGTAAAACAAAACAAAATCCTCCTATTTCTAGTTGTAAACCAAGGTTTCAAGGAACTTTTGGCTGTGGCTCTTATTTTGTCCTTGATCGTTTTGATCTACCTTGTTATAACCACCAATCATGATTTTATATTGAGTTAGATTTTATATTATTATGTATGGTTTCTTTTCAATGCAAATATATCTACAGCCCAGGAAATGGTACAATGATAGAGCTCTGGGCAAATATGTGTAAGGTACTGAGTTTGACTCTGGCACTGTATATGCCAAAGTGCTGTTCTGGTTTCTCTCTCTCCGACACACACTCTCTCTTCTCTTTCTTAGCCTATCTCTCATGATATATATTTAAAGATAGATAATTGTATCTGTAGACCTTTTAGAAATTAGAGGAAAATTGAAAGAATAGTATAGTGACTTAACTCAGTTGGCATATGAAAATGTTTATATTTAGATATTGGTTAATAATAATAAAAAATCAGTCAGGAGCATTTTCCAAACTTATTTTATAAGGTATCATTAATCTAAACTGTAGCTTGTGTACATGAGATATAGTCTACTACTGAGCCACATCTGTTTTTATTTTACTTTTCATTTATGAGACAGTAAGACCAAAAGAACAAAACATTGTTTTGCCATTCATGGAGTTTCATTTTTTAAAATATTTATTTAATTTATTTATTCCCTTTTGTTGCCCTTGTAATTTTATTGTTGTTGTTGGAAAGGACATAGAGAAATGGAGAGAGGAGGGGAAAGACAGAGAGAGGGAGAGAAAGACACCTGCAGGGTTGATTCACCGCTTGTGAAGCAATTCCCCTGCAGGTGAGGAGCCAGGGCTCGAACCGGAAACCTTACACAGGTCCTTGTGCTTTGCGCCACCTGCGCTTAACCCGCAGTGCTACAGCCCGACTCCCCAAGTTTCATTTGTTTTATCTCATTGCTGTTTCATGTGATGCAGGGAATCAAACTAAGTGCCTCAGTTATTTAAGGAATGGAGCACCTCCCTGTCTCCCCAAACAGTTTTTTCTTTTTTCCCCAACATTTTTTAATTAAAAAAATGATAAAATGTATTACTGTAATATATATATTATGGTGAAATCACATATCTTCTTTTAAAATACTTTATTATTTTATTTACTTATTTTCTTATTTATTTTGGGTAGAGACAGATAAATTGAGCGGGAAGCAGGAGATGGGGACACCTACAACACTATTTTGCTGCTTGTGAAGCTTTCCTCCTGTAGGTGGGGAGTTGGGGCTTGAACTGGTCACCTGGCTATCTTTGTTTTACTACAGTGTGGGTTTGTAGAGAAGATGATGAGAAGAGGAGCTTATACTTACCTATAATCATGCTTCAAAAGAGTTTGAAACAATTTAGTAATACTTAACTCACAGTGCTTTCTGTGTACCCTGTAAGTTACCTCTCAGATTCCCTTAATTTTCTTTCCTTTTTTTAAATTATTTTTTTACTTTTTCTTTATTGGGGGAATTGATGGTTTAAACTTCCTTACTTTTCTAAGTCTTATATTATGTGTTTGTCTGTACATGTATCCTAGGTATTAATGTTTTTATTGCAGAAATGGCATAAAGTCTCCTCACAAGTTTCATTCCTGTCATATTATATGACCCAAAGTCGGGTTGATATATTATTCAACTTAATTTCTTTATAGAAGGGAGCTATTTGAATAGCAAAAAATTATGAAATTTTCTTCCTTTTTTTTGGATAGCACAGAGAGGAGGGAATATTGAAAGGAGGAGAGAAAGGCAGACACCAGCTGACCTGCTTAACACTTGTGAAGCGACCCCCCTGCAGGTGGGGAGCCTGGGGTTCCAACCTGGATCCTTGCATAAGTCCTTGCACTTTATACTATTTGTGCTTAAACTGGTGTGCCACCACCTGGCCCCCACAACAAATTATGGATTATTGAGATGCTGTACTTTGCTAGTGTGGGATAGAATATGTAATACTTGTTTTGTAATCGGCTTTATTACACTAGAAAAAAAATCACTTTATTTCTTGGAATTTAGTTTTCTGTTTTGAATTAAAGGAATTAATTTAGACACCTAAACTGTCCAATATGGTAATTTCTAATCCCATGTAGTTACTGAGTACTTGAAAATATGCCAGTACAAATCCAGATCACCTTAATTGTAAATAAAACATACACCAGGTTTGAAAACTTTAATATGAAAAAAAGAGAATAAAGATATACACAATTTTATGTTTGTTGTATATTTAAATAATATTTTTGGATATACTGGATAAACTATAATGGAATAATTCATTTTACTTAGCTTATTTTATTTCCAGGTAGCTGCTAGAAAAATTACAATTCCATATGTGTGATTTGACTTTGTGGATTTTCATGGCATTTCTGTTGTATCATAGTGGTCATACATGTAGTTTTTTTTTAAGGAATTTGTTTATTTATTCATGAGAAAGATAGGCAGAGAGAGAAAGAACCAGACACCACTCTGGCACATGTGCTGCCAGGGATTGAACTCAGGACCTCATGGTTGAGAATCCAATGCTTTATCCACTGTGCCACCTCCCAGACCACACATGTAGTTTTTTTTTTTTTTAAGATTTTATTTATAAAGTGGAAATATTGACAATACTATAGGATAAGAGGAGTACATTTACACACAATGCCCACCCCCAGGGTTCCATATCCAATCCCTTCTCTTGACAACTTCCCTATTCTTTATCCCTCTGGAAGTATGGTCCCAGGATCATTATGGGGTGCAGAAGGTGGAAGGTCTGGCTTCTGTAATTGCTTCTCTGCTGAACAGGGGCATTGGCAGGTTGATCCATACTCCCAATCTCTCTCTCTCTTTCCCTAGTGGGGCAGGAATCTGGGGAAACAGGGCTCTAAGACATATGGTGGGATCTTCTGCCCAGAGAAGTCAGGTTGGCATCATAGTAATATCTGGAACCTGGTTGCTGAAAAAGAGTTAAGATATAAAGCCGAACAAATTGTTGACTAATCGTGAAGCTAAAGATGGAATATTGAAGATGAAGATTTGGGGTCTCCATTTTGGAAAAGTCTAGTTAGGTCTATTTTAGATATATTTAAGGGGCCTATGACTATTAGTTTTTTCCTTTGCTTGACATCTAATATACAGGTGGACCCAGATTTTTATCTGGGGAGAAAAGGACTAGAAAGCTGGATCAGGGAAGAAAGTAGCTCCCAAATTTGGGAAAAGTATATAAATATTGTTGACTGTAAACCCCATTGATTTGTTCTGGGGCTCGTATTCAGCACAGGAGCCTATGTAACCTCTGCATCCCTGTAGGTCTGAGCTCACATTCTGTGGTCACGGCTAAGAACATTCCAGGCTGCACTAATTTCAGGACCCATCTTCCTCAGGTGGAAGGTAGAGTATGTTGTCCAACTCCCTTTGGAGAATGGAACATTCCTTACCACGGTTGATCCACATTGAAGGCAAATTCCTATCAGGGCTCACAAAAGGGTCCTTTATGTATACATGCAGTTTTTCTGTCCACTTGATGGACATGCTTTGTCCACATGCCACTTGATAATTTCAAGCACAAACATCAGGAGATGCACAACTTCAGAAACATTAGAATAAAGATTTTCTCACTTAAAATTTTAGAGTACAAGGAGTAGGGCGGTAGCGCAGTGGGGTAACGTACGTGGCACAAAGCGGAGGGACCCATACAGGTCCTGGTTCAAGCTCGGGGCTCCCCATCTGCAGAGGAGTTGCTTCACAGGCAGTGGAGCAGGTCTGCAGGTGTCCGTCTTTCTTCCCCTCTCTGTCTTCCTCTCTCCATTTCTCTCTGTCCTATACAATAAAAACAACAACAATCACTACAACAATAAATCAACAAGGGCAACAAAAGGAAATAAATAAATATTAAAAAAATTTAGACTAGAAATGTATAACATTGACATTATAAAAATAACTCCTCTTAAAGGTATTACAATTGCTAATTATTTCCTCCTGTTGCTGTTTGTTATGAGGAGCAAATTATTTAGTCACACTTCAAAATGAGGTGTCATTATGGTGTGTCAAGATATAACATACTAAATAGCTCTAAGAATTCTTCTAGTTATGAGAGTCTAAAACTTTATTTCATGACCCCAAAGCCATAAATTGTTCCTACAAGATAAAGTGGGAGAAATAAAAATTCAAAGATAGAGTAACGTGTTTAGGGGGACTGTGGTGGATTGCAGTGGGAAGAGTGAGTGTTCAGAACTCTGGTGGTGGGAACGGTGTGGATTCAAACCCCTGTCGACATGTAATTCTGTAATATAAAAAGATAAAAGATAAAAAATAAAAATAAATAAAAAAGAATAACATACTTAGACATTGGAGAATGTCAGGGGCATAATGAAACCATGTTATAATGATTCAATTATCATTTTTTAACAAATGTTTTTATTCATTTATTTATTTTGGATAGAGACCGAAGGAAACTGAGAAGGAAGAATGAGACAGTGTAGTAGAAAGACACATGCAGCACTGCGTCACTGTTCACAAAGCTTTCCTACCTGCAAGAAGGTACTAGGCACTTGACCCATGTCCTAATGCATGGTAGCATGTGCAGTCTATCAGGTGTGCCACTTCCTGGCACCTCAACTATCATTTTTTGGACTTTATAATATATGCAGTAGAAAGTATACTTTAGACTTTGTATTTTTAAAAAATTATATATATATATATATATATATATATATATATATATAATTTATTTTCCTTTTCGTTGCCCTTGTTTTATTGTTGTAGTTATCATTATGGTTGCTATTGATGTCATAATTGTTAGGACAGAAAGAAATGGAGAGAGGAGGGGAAGACAGAGAGGGAGAGAGAAAGATAGACACCTGCAGACCTGCTTCACTGCCTGTGAAACAACTCCCCTGCAGGTGGGGAGCCGCCGGCTCAAACCCCATCCTTAACGCTGATCTTCCCGCCACGTGTGCTTAACCCTCTGCGCCGCCGCCCAACACCCGAGAATTTGTATTCTTATTTTCCACATTTGTAGTATATGTTATGATATACTGTAATGATATTCAGCA
Source organism: Erinaceus europaeus (assembly GCF_950295315.1). Classification (NCBI taxonomy): domain Eukaryota; kingdom Metazoa; phylum Chordata; class Mammalia; order Eulipotyphla; family Erinaceidae; genus Erinaceus; species Erinaceus europaeus. The sequence goes on from NC_080162.1 coordinate 62,959,751, forward strand.
CCAGCAATGAGACATAGTTCACAGTCATCTAAAAGAGCTGGGTAAATGATCGATACTGTAGTCTTCTGCATTGGAGGCTTTCTCCAACCCTTCAGTGTTTCACTTTTGGGGGCAGTAGTCAATAAATCACGTGAGATGTGTAACACATTGTTATGTAATTGATTTTTTTTAGTAAGTTTTCTTTTTTATTATCTTATTGGAGGAGGTTAGTACTTTACTATATGTTTGGTGAGATATGGGTATGATTTCTCATCTCCCCATGATAAGTATCTGCACCTCCCAACTTATGTCCCTTTCTTGCACCAGGACCCCAAAGTCCCCTGAGACCCTGCCTTTCTTCTCTTTTCCCGGAATCCTTGGCTTTGGCGTAATACAGCTTTCACAGTCTAAGTTTTACTTTGTGTTTTCCCTTTCTGTACTTGTTTTTTTTAATTTCACCTTGAGTGAGATAATCTAGTATTTATCTTTCTCTTGGCTTATCTTCTTTTTCTTTTTTATTATTTATTCCATTTTGTTGTTTTATTGTTGTAATTATTATTGTTATTACTGATGTCGTCGTTGTAGGATAGGATAGAGAGAAATGAAGAGAGGAGAGGAAGACAGAGAGGGGGAGAGAAAAATAGACACCTACAGACGTGCTTCACCACCTGTGAAGCGACTCCCCTACAAGTGGAGAGCTGGGGGCTTGAACTGGGTTCCTTACGCAGGTGCTTGAGCTTTGTGTCACGTGCGCTTAATCTGCTGTTCCCACCCGACTCCCGGCTTATTTTACTTCTAATGAGCTCTTCAAGTTTCACCTAAGATGGAGTGAAAGAGATAGATTAATTTAACTGTTAAAGCACCATTTAAGGTGGGCTAGGCTAGGCTGTAATATTTGGTCAGTTTCTCATATTAAATGCATTTTCAACTTAAGATGTCCCATTGTGAGTTCAGGGATAACTGTGCAGCCATCATTTTTCTCTTTCTTAAAAATAAAATCACACTGTTGGTAGTGCTACCCCAGTGAACTCTCTGGTGTAAAGCAAATATAAGATTTTGGAACGTAAGTGGCCCAACCAGGAGCACAGATTTGGCATTCTTTCTGTGGTTTTGCAGTTCTGCTACTGGGTTTGCTGTCATTCACATAGCTGTTTCCACCTACACCAAGGTGTAACAAGAGCAGCTGTATTCTGTTTCCCCTGTCAGTGCTTATTGGAGGCTGGATGTAAGATAGCTCATACAGCTGTCCCAGCAAGGTATAGAGATAATTTGTTTGCTTTTGCCCATAATAATGTGACTTTGGTGATAAAGATCAACTACAAGCTAAAACTTACACTTCTTGGTAATTTGCCACCTTAAAAATGCTATGGAATGATAAATTAAGGCATTGTGTAAGGTGTCAGTAGTCAGAGTAAGGGTGATATTAATTTAAAAATAAAATCACTGGGAGTTGGGCAATAGCACAGTGGGTTAAGCACAGGTGGCACAAAGTACAAGGACCGGTGGAAGGATCCCGGTTTGAGCCCCCTGCTACCCATCTGCAGGGGAGTTGCTTCACAAGCAGTGAAGTAAGTCTGCAGGTGTCTATCTTCCTCTCCCTCTCTTTGTCTTCCCCTCCTCTCTCCATTTCTCTCTGTCCCATCCAACAATGACATCAATAACAACAATAATAACTACAACAATAATACAACAAGGGCAACAAAAAGGGAATAAATAAATATAAAAAATAAAATTACTTTTATATTAATAATATATCTAACTTTCACAAACTTTTATTAAAGTGTATATATAAGGTAAAAATAGGTTTATTGAATAAGGAGATGGACCCAGTGAGAATTAAAAAACATTTGCAAGACACCTTTTAACCCTGTACTTTCCTGCCCGTACTTAACATCATAACACCAAGTCATAACAACACACCCACATTTCCTGCACTTGAGGAATTAATATTGAAGTTTAGTGGTTCTCAGAATGTGATCTTCAGACAAGCAGCATTAACATCAGCTGGGAAATGCAAATTCCTTTTGTCACAATAAACCTTGTCAGTCAAATACTCTGGAGCTAAAGCTCAGCAACATTTGTTTTACTAAGTCCATTAGGGGATTTCCATGCTTGTTTAAGTTTGAGAATATTTATGGTACTGGAACACATTCCTTTTTTTTTTTTTTATCAATTGGTGAAATCACCTGTGAGTATCTGTAGACAATCAAAAACCACAACTGCAACTTCCTTCAGTTACTCCTATTTGAGGTACCTTACCCAGAGTGAAAGCATTTAGGCAGCTATAACACATCTAGTCTCTGAACATTAACAAACTGACAAAAGCAGAAAAGCCCAACCCCTTAGCTTCAAGGCCTCATTCCCTGACACTTTCCATCTGAGAGCACTCCCTCAGTAGATCACATTCACCTTCTTCTTCTTTTCATTTGGCTCTTCTGCTTATAATTTTATTACCTACACCCTATCTGAGTCTATTAAGGCTTAGTTATATAAAGTTTTACCTCTGATGACATCACTGTATTAATGTTTACATCAAGTCATCTAGATCAATGAATTACTTGAAACAGAAACTATGTACATGCACAAGTAATGTCTTCTTATTCTCTCTCTATAATATATGGATAAAGATACGTAGAATGTATCATCCAACAGGAATACTATTAGAAACTCCTGAACCACAGAGTGGTCTATTAAACATCTTATGATAATGATCAGTTTGAATATAATTATTAATTTTTATTTCAGAGAAGGAAAAAATAGTAAGTTGGCCCCATATCATATCAAATTGATGGGGTTTACAGTCAACAATATTTATACCCTTTTCTCATATTTGGGATCTACTTCTTCCCTGATCCAGCTTTCTGGTCCTTCTGCCAGCCATGACATCATCTCCCCAGACAATAATTAGGATCCACCTGCATATCAGATTTCAGGCTCAGGAAAAACAAACAAACAAACAAAAAAAAACACTAGTATATCTACAGGCCCTTTGGAATATAACTAAAACATGCCTACTAACTATCTACAAAATGGAGACATCTATAGGCCCTTTGGAATATAACTAAAATATGCCTACTAGCTATCTACAAAATGGAGACCCCCCCCAACTCTTCATCTGCACTATTCCAGCCTTTAGATCCATGATTGCTCAACAATTTGTTTGGCTTTCTGTGTTAACTCTCTTTTCAACCACCAGGTTCCAGATGCTAGCATGATACCAACAGCACTTCCCTGGATAGACAACCACACCAGTGTGTCCTGGAGCTCCGCTTCCCCAGAGCCCTTCCCCACTAGGGAAAGAGAAAGATAGGCTGGGAGTAAGGATCAACCTGTCAGTGGCCATGTTCAGCGGGGAAGCAACTACAGAAGCCAGACCTTCCACCTTCTGCATCCCACAATGACCTTGGGTCCATACTCCCAGAGGGTTAAAGAATAGGAAAGCTATCAGGGGATGGGATGGGATACAGAGTTTTGGTGGTGGGAATTGTGTGGCATTGTACCCCTCTTATCCTGTGGTTTAGTCAAATTTTCCTTTTTATAAATAAAAAATAATAATAAATAGTAAATTGGATGGCATTTTGTTATGAAAATGACAGCATTAGATGTGATCATCCAATATTTTTTGACAGATACTGACTTTGACATTAATCCTTGCCTTGCCTGAACACATGTCAACAGTGTGTTTGATGGGCACCTCCATTCCCATTATTCTTGGGCCATTGCTTTTGAGCCATCAGCACAGGTAGTCTAGTGACACATAAGTGCTGAACTTATATAATGGAAATTCAAAAAAGGGTATAAATATTGAACCATATGACACATACACATCTGAATGTCCAGTATTTTCCAACATCAGTCTTCCTGATGTTTAGTAACAGAAACACACTGCTCATAAAATAAGGCTGAGATGGTTACCGGATCAGTTCTGTTTGTGTTCAGTTGAATTTAAAAATATATATTTTTCCAAGACACCAGGGTAATGTACATTTATGATTCTACCATTCTTGGACCATCTTTTTCAATTAAAAAACCATATACAGAAAGATGGGGGGTGGACATGTATAAATAGCTGCATTTAAGTCCCCACCTGCAGTAGAAGAAGCTTCACAAGTGGTGAAGCATTGCTGTTTCACTATTTGCCTCTTCTCTCTCAATTCCTCTCTATCTCTATCAAAAAGAAAAAGAAAGAAAGAAAGAGAAAAAAAGAAAGAGAGAAAGAAAGGGAAGAAGGAAGAAAGAAAGAGCCACTGGATATGGTGCAGACACAGAGCTCCAGAGATAAAGCTGGTGGAAGGAGATGGGAGAGGGAGAGGAGACCCCCTAACCCCTATCTCCCACCCCAACACACACATTGTGATGCTTCCATGTTGGTACTGGGCTTCCTGAATGTTAAAACATGTGTCCTACCCAGTGAGCTTAGTCATTGATGACATTTATTGGTTCCCTGTTGTCATCAGCCAAAGGCATAATGTTGTTACTGGTTCCCATAGCCTTTGTAGCAATTCCTTCCCCTCATTTACATTGCAGTAACTCTGAATGATAGTATGTCATGTAGTGTATTTTATTTCAAAACTGAATGCATCTGTACTGTGTTTAAAGCCTTGTGTCCCAACTTTATGCATGCGCTTTTACATGAAACTATATTTTTGCTTACAGAGGCTAAAATCCTCTATTATTTATTTATTTATTTTTCTTGAGAGAGGCAGATGTATAGAGGGAGACAGAAGCCACAGCACAAAATCTTCCTTCCAAATGATAAAGGCTGGGCTCCAACTTGGGTTGGTTGCATGGCAAACCAGGACACTATATAGTTAGCTATTTCACTAGCTCTAAACTCCTCATTTTTTCACTTTCATTTAAATATAACATTGTAACTTGACCAGGAAAACTGGGAACTTTCACTATATAAAATGCAGTGAACAGTGCAGACATTTAATTGCTTTGCAAAAATGATGCTAACTGCCTACAAACTATTCTTGTGCTCTGTTGTCTCTGGGAGTCAAGTAAGAATTTCCACTGCAAAGCTCCCATTTTATACTATAAGCAATGGAGCCCTTTTGACTGAAAACATGACTGCTAATTATATAGTGTTGTCATTTCCTCTTGTACATATACTGTCCCCTCATTCTATCAGCCCTATCCCCCTCCTTCATGTTCCAGGTCCTACTCCCCCCCCCCCCCCCCGCCAAGATAGGAAGAGAGAGAGGGAGAGACACAAGAGCACTGGAAAATTCCTCCAGAATTGTAGTGGCTAATGTGGGAAGGCACAATGTATGTAACCCAAGTTCTTTTCTTTAAGCTGTGATGCATTTATGGCTTTAGGAGTAAAGCTTTAACCTCCACCTAAAATAGTATGAAAACATAAACATAAATGGTAAAAGTCAGGAACTAGATTACGTGTGTGTGTGTGTGTGTGTGTGTGTGTGTGTGTGTGCCTTTTCCATATCCTGGCATGGGAGCAACATAGATAACTCCATGAATGGTGGAATGATGTTGAGATCTCTCGCCCTCTCTTTTTTCTCTTTTTACTCCACTCTTTCTTTTTTTTCTTTTTTTCTTTTTTTTATCAGAGCACTGCTCAGCTCTGGTTTGAGGTGGTGTGGGGGATTGAACCAGGGACTTGAGAGCCTCAGTCACGAAAGTCTTTTTGCATAACCATAACCATTATGCTACACCCCCACCCATTACTCTAATCTTTCTAAATAGAAAAACAAGAAATGTTGAAATCGAGTACTCCCCAACACTTCCTGTGCACTATTACAGCCTTCAGGTCCATAATGGGTCAACAATTTGCTTGGCTTTGTATATTAACTCTCTTTTCAGCCACCAGGTTCCAGATGCCAGCATGATGCCGACCAGCCTTCCCTGGACAGACAACCCCACCAATGTGTCCTGGAGCTCTGCTTCCCCAGAGACCCACCCTACTAGGGAAAGAGAGAGGCAGACTGGGAGTATGGATCGAACAGTCAGCACCCATGTTCAGCAGGGAAGCAATTACAGAAGCCAGACCTTCCACCTTCTGCAACCCACAATGACCTTGGGTCCATACTCCCAGAGGAATAGAGAATGGGAAAGTTTATCAGGGGAGGGGATGGGATATAGAGATCTGATGGTGGGAATTGTGTGGAGTTGTACCCCTCCTATCCTATGGTTTTTGTTAATGTCTCCTTTTTTTAATAAATAAATAAATAAATAAGAAATGTTGAAATCAGGAACCCACCAGCAGTATGTTATACATGAGTGAGGCCATGAATTCAATGACTATATAAACAATAAGTGTTATATCAAGACATTTATAATGTGTCATCAATGATATACAATTATATACAATGATATACAATGATATATACAGTGATATACAATTATAATGTATATCAAGACATTTATAATGTATCATCATGTTCAAATGTATTCTGTTCCCTTAATGCATAGTGTCCTTTGCCGAGAATAGAGAGATGCTATGCCTGGGCTTCCCCCCAGGTGCTGCAGCATATTTGCTTCCATCTGCTTTTAGAATTCACATGTAAAACTTTGTATGTACAGACATACTCACTTCTGCAGAAAGGTAAGAGGATAGAATTTAAACCTTATCTGTGAGCTGCTTTATAGGCTGGCTATATGCAGCAGAGGTAGTTGGAAACTTAACAGATGTCAGCACAAAATCTATTTGAATTGGTAACATGACTTAAGTTGGTAGACTCCAATGAGTTAAAAATGTATACTCAAATGCATCTGAGTATGTAAGTTATTAAATTAAAGCTTTAAAATATTGTGAAAATATAATTTGAATCAAACTTATTAACTCCCTAAAGCATATTCTCGGTGCAGTTTAATAATCATTGCCTTAGTGAAACTGAACTCCCTTTAGTTAAATTCATGATTGATTTATGAATAGCTGGAAATACATTAACTTGTTTATTTTAAAAAAGGATACTGGGGCAAAGAGACAACCAATCTGGTAAATCCTTCACTTTTCTGTGTGGAAGGGTCTGGGTTGGAGTCCCTGGCACCAAAGTAAAGCTCTGTGAACAATGGGATGATGCAATCATGTCTACTATCTCGGCCTTTCTCTGTAAGAAGGTAAAAGGGAATAAATATATAAGAACAGACATGGAAAAGCCAAAGTAGAATTGGACTGAGTTTGGTGTACTGCACCAAATTAAAAGACTTTGGGTGCATGGGGCAGGGGCACTGAGGGCTTTCAGGTTCTGGTACATAATGGAGGAGGAGGATTTAGGCTGGGGGTAAGAGTATTTTGCAGAAAACTGAGAAATTTTACACATTTCCCAACAACAGTATATACTATAAATCATTAACCCCTCCCAACTAAATAGGGAAAAAAAGAAAAAAAAGAAAAAAGAAATTAAACCAGAGAGGGCAGTGGTGCCTGGTTCTGTGCACACATTACCATGCTCAAGGAGGAAGGTTTGAATCCTTACTTCCCATCTGCAGGAAGGACACTTCACAAGCAGTGAAGCAGGTCTGCAGGTGTCTTCTTTCTCTTCCCCTCCCTGTCTCCCCCTTCTCAATTTCTCTCTATCATATCAAATAAAAAAGAAAATAATAATAAAAGGGAAAAGATGGCCACCAGGAGTGATGGGTTCTCAGTGTAGGCACAGAGCCCCAGTGATAACCCTGGTGGCGATTAAAGAAAAGAAGAAGTTAAAAGGGGAAAAAATAAGTTCACCAAGAACAGTATAATCATGCAGGTACAAGGCAAAAAATGGAAAAAACTAATTTGACAAAGGATATTAAAAATAAAGCTCAGATTGATATCTCTTCAGGAATTATGAATGATTTGAAGAATTACCTGATGAGCTAAAAATGCACAGTTCTAGAGACCTTGTGTCTATTTATTTGGATTAGATAAGTCTGGAGTTGATGCCACTATTACAAATTTTCACAAGCCTTACTAGGGGTTCTGATACGAGTTGTACATGGATGAAATTTTGAAAAATGCTTCTATAGAAGCTCTAGTTATATGAAAGAAAGCCAGTGGTAGCCATTTCCTCCTGAAATTTGCTTAAAGTCTTTGAATGCTATTTCTAGCACCACATGTTCACTTCAAACTTTGCTAGTAAATAGAAATTTTGACCTGCAATTGCAGATCTCCTTCATTTATTGCTGTAAGATAGTGACAGTGGCCTTAAACAAAGACAGGTAATATAAAATCCAGAGTAACTTAGTAAAGTTAATTAACTTTATCACCACAGTTTTTCCCAGTTGTCTATTAGCAGTGTTTCCACCAGGAGAAAATTTCTGTCACAGTAATTCTTTTAACCAGAGTAGTGACAATATAAATTGACTGTGTTACTCTGTTTTATTGAGCAAATCTTACCAGCTACCTATGGTGTTGTCATTGAAATCACAAACAACACTTTTGTGAAGACTTGTCAGTTCTTCTTAGTCTAGCGTTTGCCCTTCTTCCGTAGCCAGTCAACAGCATCAGGTAGAGCCTGATGTAAAATTTCGAGACCTCCTTTGAATCTGGAGAGGTGGCAGTCGTTGACTATGTGGGTCATAGTCTGTCTGTAGCTGCAGGGGCAGTTCGGGTCGTCTCTGGCTCCCCAGCGATGGAACATAGCGGCGCACCGGCCATGGCCTGTTCGATAGCGATTGAGGAGGGCCCAATCATAACGTGGTAGGTCAAAGCCTAGGTCAATACTTGTCAGTATTGGTGACTAAGAGAAGAGTTTTCTGCCCACTATTATTGGCAATTTGCATCCATCTTTGTACATCTGAGGGAGACTTTCATTCTATTTCTAAAGTTTTGTTATCAAGCAAGTTAATACTGTGTATAAATGAGGAGTTGGGCTAGCACAGTGCTTAAGCGCAGGTGGTGCAAAGCTCAGGGACTGATGTAAGGATCCCGGTTCGAGCCCTGGCTCCCCACCTGCAGGGGAGTCTCTTCACAGGCGGTGAAGCAGGTCTGCAGGTGTCTATTTTCCTCTTCCCCTCTCTGTCTTCCCCTCCTCTCTCCATTTCTCTCTGTCCTATCCAACAACGACGACAACAATAATGACTACAACAATAAAACAACAAGGGCAACAAAAGGGAATAAATAAATAAATAAATAAATATTTTAAAAAATACTGTGTATAAATGGAATTCTACCCAAAACTCTAGAGACTGTCATGTATAAACCCTAGAGTTGTTCTGTATAAAGGAAAAGGATCATAGGTAAATGATTGGTGATGGCTGGTTCTGGAAGCTGTTTGCTCCCCTTTATGTGAGTAGAAGAGACATAAAATAGATCATAAAAAGAAGACACCTTGCAGAGAAACCTGAGTGCTTATAGTAAGCAGACTTTGGAGTGCTAAGAAATGCAAGCGTGTTTTGAAGGCACATGCTATACCTTTTGATTACACAACCTCATGAAAATCATTAGTCTAGGGAACTGCCATTTTATTCCATTAAGTTTATTATAAAGGCACTTTCTTGTATAGATGCATGAATATATAATTATGTTAGTGTTTTGGTTTAGTGCATTGGTACTTCTGAGGAAAGGTCTCATGAGACCACCTATGTAGCCACCTTATATTGGGGGTTTTGAAGGCATAATTTACTTCACTGAGAATAATCTGGGATACTGTGGGCAAAGTCATAATGTCTTCCATGGGCTTGTCTCAAGTCAAGAGAGTACACTCTATGTACATGTTAAGTGAGTTAAATTAGGCTCTACCCTTTGAAGGGAGGAATATCAAAGAATTAATACCCATTTTGAAGCTTTTACATGCACCACTCTTTCTGCTGTCTTACTGTCCACTCTATTTTCCTCATGCTACACTGTAGCCACATTTATATATCATTGAGACAGCTTCTTCTAAGGTCAAATAGTGCCTCATGATTAGCAAGTTACTAAATATTAATTCATACACTATTTCATGAAACTTCTGTCCATCATGCAGTACTACAAACCTCCATAATTAAAAGCCAATTTCTGTGATCAGACACTCAATTTTTTCTTTCTGTCTCTCAGGAAATGTCTTATTTTTTATTTCTTCTTTTGGAATCACTCTTAGTGGTAGTGGTCTGGTCTTTGAGGTAATACATTTCCTGTAAGGTGTCTTTATTGGTGCCCAGGAAAACACCTATTATCTTTATGCTGATAATTCTCAAACCTGTGTTTCAATCATAGATATTTCCCTGTAGTTTCAAGATGTTCTTTCTCTATGATCTGTGACACATCTCACTAGTGATTTTAAATTAAAGACTCTTATCTCCTATTTCTCCAACCTATTTTACTTCCTAGAAAGGAAGGGCAAAGAAATGTTCAGGTTGAAATATGCTTTCCTTGCTAATCTATGGGTGACTGGAGCTTTACATGAGTCTAAAATGCTTGTATATGCAATCAGTCAAGCTCCTTAGTCTAAGTATATACTGTAAGGGAAATAGTTTCTTCCTGAAAGAACACAAAGAAGCTTTTTTTTTTAACCTAAAAAAAATCACTGAAGTAGGACCCAGAATTGTGTCTGATTTCCACATTATAAAAAAAATTACAGAATAATCTATAAATGTCAGCTAAGTATTTTGTCCTGTATCGTGTGCTATAGGAGTTTAAATTAAGTTTACCTCTAATGGAAGAATAAAGTCCATTATTTAAATATGCTTCTGGAGTTTGGCCAGGTTTGGTTCACATTAGGATAATGATAGTTTGATATGTCCAGCAGATATCTGTAGGAAAATTTGGCCAGAAAGTATTTTTACACACACACACACACGCACACACACACACACACACACACACACACACACACACACACACACAGAGGCGGGGGGAGATTTACTTATATATTCCTCACTGAAATCTGTTAAAGAAAGGTTGGTTGAATTAATGAACCTATTGAGGTATTTCTGGGTAACGCTGTGTCACTCTAATATTTCAGATCGTGCCCAGAGGAAATTTTTAAATTGTTTTCTCCTTCCCCAGGACCTTGCTCTTTCCCATTAATATTGGTAAGTAGTGTCAATACTGTTAAGTCACCTAGGACTGAAATTTAAATTCATCCTAGGTTCTCCCCCTAATGTACTTCTAAAGTTAAATAGTTCCTCAACTTAGAACACTTCTGGCACAAAGTGTATGGGTTTTCCATTCTAGCAAACTATCTAATTCTCTTTAGTAGTCAGTTGGTTTTTCTACAACTTAATTCAGTTTTGATACAAACCAGAATTAGTGCACACTGCACAGCTTAAAGGCTCAGTCCCTTAAGACTATCTTCTAGTTCAGCTGACAACTAACATGTAGTAGATTCTTTAGTTACTCAGACTTTCTGATTTATTTAAAAATTAGGGATTTCTGCATAACTATTCCCTAGATTTAATGATTTTTGGTAGCAACTCACAAAATTCAGGGAGATATTTTATAAATGGTTGGAACTAGAGCCAAAATGAAGATGTGTATATGGTAAGATCTGGAAGGATTCCAAACACAGGAACTTTTGTTCACTGGGCTTTTGAGAACACTATCCTCTTGGCATATTGATATGATTGCATATTCTCAGAACTCCATTGTTTAGAGTTTTAGTGGGCGTTATATCACATAAATGTAATTGATTAAACAATGAACTACTGGTGATTGATTCAATTTTCTACTAATTCCTCCTCCTGTTTTTATTCAGTACTTTGTATTTCTAGTATTGTTTTCTAAGGTGTGTAGCAAGATAAAAATAAAATAAACTACTCCCAAAAATGTGTTTAACCTAATACTCAGAAGCTGTGAATATGTGACCTTACATTACATGGAAAATAATATGATTTTGTGATGTGCTTAAAGCTTTGAGATGAGATTATCCTAGATAATCTGTGTGGTAGCAGTCCTTAAAAGTAAAACAGAGACAAAGATCTGAGAGGTCAAATGGAAGAAAGAACACATATACAATCGTGACTTCACTCATCATTGTTTGATTTGATGATGGAAGATGGAACATGGATAGCATTGAAAATCTGAGAACAACTCAGATCTGTTAGCAAGAAAGAAAATGATAAACCAGTTTTATACATATATGGAACTGAATTCTGTCAATCACCAAAGAAAGTGATCTTTAGAGCTTCTAATAATGTGGGGACATAATAAGAACTTGACTTTAATTGGTGTGGTTACTGTCATCACACTTATTATTACTGAACTCTAAGGTAAGCTTTAATTTTTTTTATGAAACTGCCAAAATTGTGATAATTTGTGATGGCAATAATAGAAAACTAATACATTACACAGAAAGTAATGCTTCTTTGTTTTAAATATGTTACAGTTATTTTCTGTGGTGTGTCACTATACATTTAAAATAGTGTCTCTTAATGAACAGAAGTCTTAAAATACAAAATGAAATTAATACAAGGATAAATACAACAAATTCTTCACAGATACAAATGTCCTAAAGATATTTTCTGCCACACAGTAAGATATCTTTTCCAGATAAACATTTTGCTTTGTGTGGATGGTGTCAGGAATGCAATTTGCTTCCTATAGATAGTAATTACCCCAGCACAATTTATTAACTTACTTCTAGTCTATCTTTTCTTCATTAACATGCATTTCAGTCATCTATCAAATTGACCTGTCTGTGTTTGTTTCAAGCTCTCACTTTGACTTCATTATCTTTTTGTCTTTTTCTAAACCAATATTACATTATCAGACTTGTAGTGCTTTTATAATAGCATCACTATTTTGTATGCTAAGACCTCCTACCTTTTCTTCAATTATCTAATCTTGGCTGTTCATCATCCTTTACTTTTCCTTATGTGTTTTAAAATTAGTTTTCAAGTTCCTTAGAAACTCTGCTGGTATTCTGATTGAATTGCATTGAACTTATAGATTAATTTGGGAGAACTGACATTTTTCAATATTGAGTTTCCCCATCCATGAACTTGGTTTATCCTTTATTACTCAGTTCCCATTTTTTCTTCCAATACTAAATTACATTTTCCCACCTTGCATAAAGTTTATAAGCATTCTATATAATGTTGTAAAACGTATATTAACTCCTGTTATTTAAAATGCCATTTTCAGTAAATTTTTGTACTTACTAATATACTTGAACTCTTCTAAGAATGCTATTTACTGGTTTTGAGGATTTTAATTTACTATTATAACAAGTTAGTACCTATGAAAAAAGAGTATTTTCTTTCTTTACAATATTTATATCTTAAACTTCATTTTCATATTTTTATGAGCTCCTTGTAGGACCACTTGTACATTGTTAAAAGCATCTTAAACTGTATGTCTTGTTGTATATTTTAAAGGATATATTATAATAACTTTTAAGAATGTTATTTGATCATAATTTAACAAGTTTTTATTCTTGGTTTGCAAGTATTGTTTTAATAAAAGAAAGCTTCTTATTAAATGTTTTTTTCCATATCTGTTGCAAATAGCTTCTTTTTCTGTTTTAATCAGTTTATTTAATGTAGTAGTAGGCTTATTAACGATAAGATACTGCAATTTTAAGAAAGTTCAGCATTTCCTAATGGAATTTTTATATGTATGTATTACTGTTTTCATATGAAAAGACTGGATTTACTTGGAATTATTGGGACAATAGTTTTAAATGATATTGGTCTAAAATCAGTTTCATTGTGCCATGGTGTTTAAGTTTGTCTGTCTAGGTCCTATTATTAAAATAAAATAAGAGGAAAGACTTAGAATCAATACAGGGAAGAAATAAGGAAAAGGAGAGCAAGAACTAAGGAGAGACGAGTTTTGAGGGGAGCAAGTGACAAACGGGAAGAAAGATGAGAAAAATGAACCATGAATGATAAAGTATTGATAATGCCTGAATATCAATGTATAGAATATGATAATTCACACTTTCTCACTTTGTAGAAATAAAAACAGAAAAAAAATTTGATTAAGAGACTTCTAGAATAGACTTATATGTAGAGTTGTGAAATATCTGTGTGTGTGTGTGTGTGAAGTTACTCTAGAGAATATTTTCATTTCTAATTTAATTCCTTAAGAATTTTTCCTTTCTTTGATACTCTTTTCCAATCTTTTCAATGCTCTACCTTTTCATAAAAATACTCAAACTTACTAAATTGCCCATAGTACTAGATAGAAGGTATTTGTTCTTGAATCTCATGTTTATGCAAATTAGATGAGGTGGTGGAAATAAAGTATGACATTAATTTCCATAATTCTGTGGACATAGACCAAGGGTTTTACCTTATCTGTCCTCATGCTTTGGTTTTTGAATCCCATATATGAATGAAATATTCAATACTTGTCCTTTTTCTGACTTATTTCATATTATTGCATGATCTTCTCTACTTCCATCCATGTTGTAGCAAAAAGCAACCCATCCTTTCTTAATGCCAAGCTGTAATCCATAGTTTGTATACAGAATAAATTCAGTGTAACTTACTGCCGGGCTAGCTTCGCGGGCGGGAGACTCAACTAACAACTTACTTAGGTTATTTAGGTCATCTCTTTACTTAAAATAAATTGGTAAGGGATTTTAATAACATAACCTATATCCCTTAACCACACCACCTAGATTAGTGCCCAATTAAGTAACAGGGGAACTATAGCCTAACCAAACTAATATATATATATATATATATATATATATATATATATATATATGTAAAAACACTTGTGCAAAATGGCAATATTGCATGTGGCAGAAGTAGTTACAGAAAATCTGTTCTTTCAGAGTGTGATTTTTTTATTGATCCAGTGTATTCTGCAGCATGGTGTGTATGTGTGTGTGTGTGTGTGTGTGTGTGTGTGTGTGTGTGTGCGTGTGTGCGTGCACGCATGAGTGTGTGTTTCTGGAAGCTTAACCATTATCTATCCTCAAAATAACCAATAATTATTATAACAGTTAGTATCATTCAATTATTAAATCCATTTATGATCAGTTTAAGCCAGTGAATTTTATTTAACTAAAACTCCTGACAAATAGCAAATTTATCTTCACCTGAGAAAATTCACCCAAAACTCTCCTTTTTTTTTCTTTTATAAAATTGATACCCTTGGTCAAAATGACATTATAGAGATTTCTGGGTTCAGTTTACACAGATTTTTTTTTCTCTAGGTCATATTCTTTTTGCTTTTGGGTTGGTAGATTCAAAATGACGTGACCTCTCTATGGAATGATACTTCCTTGCTCCTCTATTTTTCTCTGTGGGTGTTTTTGCACCAGACACAGTGAAGTTCTTGGAGATTTCAACTCTTTTGATCCATGGAAATGTCAATATCTCCCTTTCTCTGCTTGACATGTTCACAGTAGAGGCTGTAACTATAGATTATGTGGAAAATGAAAAGGGAAGAAGAAGAAAATTGAAAAGAAATATGAAGGAAGAACAGAGAATGTAGTTTCTACTTTGAGAAAATATTTGATAAATTCTCATCTCTCAAATCATGTATTCACTATCTTTCTCTTGACTAGGTTCTTAATTAAAGTTCCTTTATGAAATTTCATAATAAAATCACTCCCAAATGCCCCATCCAACTTTCAGATATATTTAGACATACACTTTATCTGTTTATTTACTTTTTATTAGTGATTTAATAGTTATTAACAAGACTGTAAGATAACAGAAGTACAAGTCTATACAGTTCCTATCACAAGAATTCTTTGTTCCATCCCCTCCACTGGAAGCTTCCCTATTCTTTATCTCTCTGGGAGGATGGACCAAAATTCTTTTCTGCAGGCAGAAAGTGGAAGGTCTGGCTTCTGTGCCAGGCTAGCATGAGGGTGTTTCTTCCCAGGCACATGCTCTCTGGGTTGGAGAGAACTCAACCTGGGCTGCTGCTTACTCAGAGACACGGGAGAGGAACCAGGATTTCGTGGCAGAGCGGGAACACAATGCAATGCCTTTTTTGATCAGAGACAATGCCTTTATATGTATCTTTAACCGGAAGTGGCAAGTGGGGAAAGGAAATGGCTAGCAGAGGGGGTGGAGAAAAGAGCACAAAGCTTCCAAAGCAGCTGTTTCAAAGGTTCTAACCAGTGGGATTAATCAATTCCCTGCAGGCAGGGTGGATCTCAGGAAAAACAATGATTATGTAAATAGACCACAGCATCAGTGATGGAGCAGAGCAAGGGGGATGCCCAACACTTCTGTAATTGTTTCTCTGCTTAAAATGAACATTGGTAGGTTGATCCACATACACCCCCCCCCCCCCAGCCTGTTTCTATCTTTTCCTAATGGATTAAGAATCTGAGGAGGTGAGATTCCTGGAAACATTGGTGAGGTTGTCTGCCCAGGGAAGTCAGGGTGACATCATAGTAACATCTGCAACTTGGTAGCTGAAAGTTGGTATGATATGAAGCAGGACAAATTGTTAAAGAAACAGGAACCCAAATGTAGGAATAGAACATATGAAAATAGGGGTCTCCAAGTGGAAAGAAGCAAGAAGTCTATTTTAAATATGTTCCCAGGGGCCCATGACTTTAGTAAGTTTTGCCTGATCGTGTTAGCTAACTTGCAGGTGGACAAAAATATTGTCTGGAAGGATGATGTCAGAGTTGAGAATAGGCCTAGAAAGCTGGATTAAAGCAGAGAGTATCTCACAGACATCAGTATATAAATATCACTAACTGTTTACCCCATCAATCTGACCTAGGGTGCATATATATTCATATTTAGCACCTGTGTAACCTCTGATTCCTTGTAAGTCTGAGCTCACAGTTCATAGTTATAGCTAAGAACATTCTAGTTTGCACTTATTTCAGGATCATTCTTCTTTGAGTGGCAGAATAGGCTGACCCAGTCTCCCTTCAGAGAGTGGGGCAGTCCTTACCATTGATGCTTTACTGTAAGGGATAGGTGCCAGAAATGACCACAAGAGAGATTATGATAATGTTCTTGATGAAAGTGACCAGTGATGGTGGAGAGAGGGATCTATTAGAGGTCTAGGCCCATCATACTTGTGTGGGAATCCAAGGATTCCCCATCTAGGGCCCTAGATGATGGGGTGGCCTAATAGTGATCAAAAAGGCCATCATCAAAGTGAGCTAGTCTCCCACCTTATCCAGATTTTGTAGTCCATTCATTCTTTATTGGATCAGATGAGGTTAAATTTTTTTTCCCAGTTGTAAAATCATTGAGTGTCATTTGTTATATCCTTATCTGTGTATTTAGACATATGTGAATATGTGATAGTTTAAAGTTAAATCATTTCTTTCTTTCTTTTTTTTTTTTTTATAGAAACAGATCAACAGAAAAGCAGAGAGAAGAGTGAAAGAAACCACAAAAATGAAGCTTTCTTCAGTAAAGTGGAACCAGGCTCAAACCTAGGTCATTTCTGAAAGATCTTAAAGCATATCAAAAGGACTTACCAAATGCAACTGTGAGTCTCCATTGCTACTGCCCTCAGAGGCTGGAGTAGCAGGGAGGGAGGCCCTGTGCTGACATCAGGGGACAGAGAACTGACTAGGAAACTCAGGAGAAGAGCTACACCTCAGTGACCTAGCAAAGGGACTGTATAGTGGGAGCCTTCCCACATTGTTCTCCTGATGAGAACATGGTGAATAATTGCCTCAGAACCTACTTACTATAAATGGGACTTGTTTAGAAACTCACAGGGCCCAGCAGTGCTGCTCAGCTTGGCAGAGAAGCTGAATTAAGCCCTGAGCTTTGGATCCTTGGGTTGTGAGAATTCTTAGCATAACCACTGTCCTATCTCTCCCCCAACCTGCTTTATCTCTTGGTCAGGAGTTAGGGATTAAGCTAAGAAGCCTACTTATAGTTTAAAAGCCCCCAGGCTCCCATAGCCTACAGGGAAGGAAAAAACAAACAAACAAAAAAAGAGGCTTTTAAGAATCTCTGTGCTCCAACCCAGGGATTGAAATAATATTGGAACAACTGTTAATTTCCACAACTCTTTAAGTACCTTACTTAGGCACAAGTCAGTCCAGGCAAGAGTGATCAATAATTTGAAAAGTACTGAGAGAGGGACCTCATAACATACTATATAGGGTGGTTAAACCAACAAGAAGAACTATTAGAGAAATGAACCAGAACAAGAGTCCAGCTAAAAGCTCCCCAAAGGCTGAACCACATAATAGTGAGATTAACATCCAAACGCTTGTTAAGGAAATAGTCACAGAAGTGAGTAAAGAGTTTGAAAGTAACGGGCATCTCTCTGACTCTCTTCCTTTTTACCTCTCCCCTCTATCCAATAACAAATAAATAAAATTAAAAAACAAATAACCATTAAAAAATAAAACAAAAACAAAAATGTGATTCTAGGGAATGAACCCAGGGCTTCATGCATGTGTAGCACTAAGCTGCCTACCCAACAATTTAATTTTATACCCAAACCAAGAGACCCTTCACAAAAGGAGAGAAGATCTTTACATGCCATACATCAGACAAGAGTTTAATAACCAAAATATATAAAGAGCTTGCCAAAGTCAACAACAAGAAAACAAATAACCCCATCCAAAAATGGGGAGAGGACATAGACAGAATATTCACCACAGAAGAGATCCAAAAGTCCGAGAAACACATGAAAAAAATGCTCCAAGTCTCTGATTGTCAGAGATGCAAATAAAGACAACAATGAGATTCCACTTCACTCCTGTGAGAATGTCATACATCAGAAAAGGTAGCAGCAACAAATGCTGAAAAGGTTGTGGGGTCAAAGGAACCCTCCCGCACTGCTGGTGGGAATGTCAATTGGTCCAACCTCTGTGGAGAACAATCTGGAGAACTCTCAGAAGGCTAGTAATATACCTACCCTATGATCCTGCAATTCCACTCCTGGGGATATATCCTAAGGAACCCAACACACCCATCCAAAAAGATCTGTGTACACATATGTTCTTAGCAGCATAATTTGTAATAAACCTGGAAGCAACCCAGGTGTCCAACAACAAATGAGTGGACAGGCAAGTTGTAGTCTCCATACACAATGGAATACCACTCAGCTATTAAAAATGGTGACTTCACTGTCTTCAACCCATCGTGGATGGAGCTTGAAGAAATCATGTTAAGTGAAATAAGTCAGAAAAAGAAGGATGAATATGGGATGATCTCACTTTCAGGCAGAAGCTGAAAAACAAGATCAGAAGAGAAAACGCAAGTAGAACCTGAACTGGAGTTGATGTATTGCACCAAAGTAAAAGACTCTGGAGTGGTTAGGGGGTAGAGTACAGATACAAAAAGGATGACAGAGGACCTAGTGGGGGTTCTATTATTATTATTATTTTACTTATTTTTTAAATTTTTTATTTAAGAAAGGATTAATGAACAAAAACATAAGGTAGGAGGCGTACAACTCCACACAATTCCCACCACCCAATATCCATAACCCACCCCCACCCATGATAGTTTTCCCATTCTCTAGCCCTCTGTGAGCATGGACCCAGGGTCGTTGAGGGTTGCAGAAGGTAGAAGGTCTGGCTTCTGTAATTGCTTCCCTGCTGAACATGGGTATTGACTGGTTGGTCCATACTCCCAGTCTGCCTCTCTCTTTCCCTAGTAAGGTGTGTCTCTGGGGAAGCTGAGCTCCAGGACACATTGGTGCGGTCTTCAATCCAGGGAAGCCTGGCCCACATCCTGGTGGCATCTGGAACCTGGTGATTGAAGAGTTAACATACGAAGCCAAACAAATTGTTGAGCAATCATGGATCCCAAGCTTGGAATAGTGGAGAGGAAGTGTTAGGGAGGTACTCACTGCAAACTCTAGTGTACTTCTGCTTTCAGGTATATATTTTGCAGTAGTTTATGGATACATGTGCACATAAGCTCTCTCTTATGGTGTATATCTAGGTTATGGGATTTTGTTAGAAAGTGAACCACCTGAGATGAACTATAAAAGATGTACTATAAAGGAAAGGTCTCACCCGAGTAATGAAGCTGAAGGGTTGTCATTCCACACGTGAAGTTTCTGGACACAGTCTGAGGTGAAGCATGTTGAGGTGGCAATCGTTGCGTTGGTTAGGTTGTGATCGGCAGATACAATATTATTTGGTTTGGATTGGGAGATGCATACGGGAAAGTGGGCCCTATCCAAGGGTTCCAGGACTGGGGGGTGTAGGGGCTCTATAGTGGAGATGTGAGGTTCCTGCTGTCTTAGGGTTCAAAAAGAGAATCGATAGTTAATGTTATCATCACATTATTTGTTAATTGGGTTAACTTTGAAAAGTCTTTTTGTTATGGTTTGCTGTACAATATCCAGTGTCTTGTATTTAGCTGTGCTATTGGATGCTTCTAATCTACTTGGTCTAGGCTTTTGAGAGAGTCCGCATATCAAATACACAGCCTATATATTAAAAAGATTCAGTTTGTGTTTTGAGAAACTTTGAGACATACAATTGATTTTGCCTCTCTCATATTAATTAACTACTGATTTATATGTCTACATTTTGCTAGGAGTGTACATAAACACCATTCCCACCACCAAAGGACTGTGACCCATCCCTCCTGCCCACTCCCACCCCCCACTGGCCCAGGAAACTACATGTCTACCCCTCACCACTGGGTTTTTACTTTGGTGCCCTACTTACAATTTGATCAGGTCCTGCTTTTAGTTTCCCTTTCAGATCTTCTTAGTCAACTTCTGTTGATGAGTGGGATCATCCCATACTCATCTTTATCTTTCTGACTTAGTTCACTTAACAGAATTCCTTCTAGCTCTGTCCAAGATGGGTCAGAGAAGGTGGGTTCATTGTTCTTGATAGCTGCATAGTATTCCATTGTATACCACAGCTTTCTCAGCCACTCATCTGTTGTTATGAACCTGGGTTGCTTCCAGGTTTTAGCTATTATGAATTGTGCTGCTATGAACATAGGAGTACACACCTCTTTTTGGTTGGGTGTTATGGAGTCCTTGGGGTATAACCCCAGGAGAGGAATTACTGGATCATATGGAAGGTGCATGTCTAGCCTTCTGAGAGTTTTCCAGACTGCTCTCCACAGAGACTGTACCAATTTACATTCCCACCAGCAATGTAAAAGGGTTCCTCTGTCCCCACAGCCTCTCCAGCATTTGTTGCTGCTGTCCTTTTTGATGTATGCCATTCTTACAGGAGTGAGGTGGTATCTTAGTGTTGTCTTAATTTGCATTTCTCTGACAATCAGTGACCTAGAGCAGTTTTTCATATGTTTGTTAGCCTTTTGGATCTCCTCTGAGGTGAATGTTTTGTTCATGTCCTCTGCCCATTTTTGGTGGGGTCATTTGCTTTTTTGCGGCTAAGTTTGCTGAGCTCTTTATATATTTTGGTGATTAGTTTCTTGTCTGATGTCTGGCATGTGAAGATCTTCTCCCATTCTGTGAGGGGTCTCTCTGTTTGTTTAATAGTTTCTTTGGATGTGCAGAAGCTTTTCAATTTGATGTAGTCCCATTGGTTTGTTTCTGCTTTAGTCTTCCTTGCAATTGGGTTTGATTCATCAAAGATGTCCTTGAAGTGTAGGTGGGAAAGTGTTTTACCAATGTTTTCCTCTAAGTATTTGATTGTTTCTGGTCTGACATCTAGGTCTTTGATCCATTTGGAGTTGATTTTTGTTTCTGGTGAGATAAAGTGGTTCAGTTTCATTCTTCTGCAGGTTTCAACCCAGTTTTCCCAGCACCATTTATTGAAGAGAGCCTCCTTTTTCCATTTAATCCTTTGGGTCCCCTTATCAAAGATTAGATGCCCATAGGTGTTGGGATTTACTTCTGAGCTTTCAATTCTGTTTCACTGGTCTGTGTGCCTATTTTTGTTCCAGTACCATGCTGTTTTAATGATGATGGCTTTATAATATAGTTTAAGGTCTGGGAGTGTGATGCCTCCATTTCTGTTTCTTTTCCTTTAGATGGGTTTTGGAAATTCTAGGTGTTTTCAGGTTCCAGATAAATGATTGTTGTGTTTGTTCTATTCTCTTAAAGAAGCTTGGTGGAACTTTGATGGGTATTGCATTAAATTTGTATATGGCTCTGGGGAGAATATTCATTTTGATGATATTTATTCTTCCAATCCATGAGCATGGGATATCTTTTCATTTTTTGGTATCAGTTTCTATTTCCTTGAGTAGTGACTCATAGTTTTCAGCATACAAGTCTTTCACTTCTTTGGTCAACTTTATTCCTAGGTATTTGATTGATTTTGCTGAAACAGTAAATGGGAGTGATTTCTGGATGTCTTCTTCTTCATATTTAGTGTTTGCATAAAGAAATGCCACTGATTTGTGTACATTGATTTTGTAGCCTGATACCTTGCTATATTGCCTAACAACTTCCAGTAATTTTCTACTGGATTCTTTAGGTCTTTCTATGTATACTATCATATCATCTGCAAATAGTGAGAGCTTGACTTCTTCCCTTCCAATCTGTATTCCTTTGATTTCTTTCTCTTGCCTGATTGCTATGGCAAGAACTTCCAATACTATGTTGAAGAGTAACGGTGACAGTGGACAGCCCTGTCTAGTCCCTGATCTGAGTTGAGAATGCTTTCAGCTTCTGTCCATTGAGTATGATGTTGGCTGTAGGTTTGCTATATATAGACTCCACTATCTTGAGGTATTTCCCATCTATTCCCATTTTTTGTAGAGTTTTGAGCATGAACGGGTGTTGGATTTTGTCAAAGGCTTTCTCTGCATCTATTGAGATAATCATGTGATTTTTGGTTTTGTTTTTATTGATGTGGTGAATGACATTGATTGACTTATGGATGTTGAACCAGCCTTGCATTCCTGGGATGAATCCCACTTGGTCATGATGAACAATCTTTTTGACGTGTTGCTGTATCCGGTTGGCCAAGATCTTGTTTAATATTTTGGCATCTATATTCATCAGAGATATTGGTCTGTAGTTTTCCTTTTTTGTTCTGTCCCTATCAGCTTTTGGTATCAGGGTGATGTTGGCTTCATAAAAAGTGGAAGGGAGTATTCCTGTTTCTTCAATATTATGGAATAGCTTAAGAAGTATGGGTATTAATTGTTTCCTGACAGTTTTGTAGAATTTGTTTGTGAAGCCATCTGGTCCAGGACTTTTGTTGTTGGGGAGATTCTTAATAATGGTTTCAATTTCTTTGTCTGTGATTGGTGCATTTAGATTTTGTAGTTCTTCTTGGTTCAGTTTTGGAAGTGCATAGGTTTGTAGGAATTGTTCCATTTCTTCCAGATTCTCTAGCTTGGTGGCATATAGTTCTTTATAGAAGTTTCACAGGATTCTCTGGATTTCTGTGGTGTCAGTTGTGATATCTCCTGCATCGTTTATAATTCTATTAATTTTAGTCTTCTCTCTTTTTTGTTTGGTGAGTCTGGTAAGGGGTTTGTCAATTTTGTTTATCTTTTGTATGGTTCTTTTATTTTCGATGTTGTTTATTTCTGCTCGAACTTTAGTGATTTCTGTCCTTCTGGTTGCTTTAGGGTTCCTTTGTTCCTCTTCCTCTAAGTCGTTGAGGTGTGCAGTAAGGTCGTTCATTTGAGCTTCTTCTTGGTGTTTAATATGTGATTGTATGGCTATAAGTTTCCCTCTCAGTACTGCTTTAGCTGTGTCCCAAATATTTTGATAGGTTGTGTCTTCATTTTCATTAGTTTCCACGAACATTTGAATTTCCTGTTTGAGTGAGTCTCTGACCCAGTGGTTCTTAAGGAGCATGTTGTTTAGTTTCCAAATTCTGTGTCTTTTAATAATTTTCCGTTTGTTGTTAAATGTTAGTTTTACTCCACTGTGGTCTGAGAAGATACTTGGGATGATTTCAATGCTCTTGAATTTATTGATGCTGTCTTTGTGGCCTAAAATGTGGTCTATCCTTGAGTATGTGTTATGTGGATTTGAAAAGAAGGTGTATTGCAGTTTTTTGTGGTGGAGGAATCTGAAAATGTCCAAGAGGTCTAGTCTGTCGATCTCTTCATTCAATTCTCTTGTATCTTTATTGGTTCTCTGCTTTGTTGATCTGTCTAAGTGTGAGAGTGGGGTATTGAAGTCTCCCACTATTATTGTATTACTATTGATGTATTTTTGAAATTCTTTCAGTAGGTGCTTAATGTATTTAGATGGTCCCTCATCGGGTGCATAGATGTTAATAATTGTTAAGTCTTCTTGGCTGATTGATCTTCTAATCATTATGTAATGTCCTTGCCTATCTTTTATTACTTTATTTAATTTAAAATCTATCGTGTCTGAGATGAGAATGGCTGTTCCTGCCCTTTTTTGTGGTCTGTTAGCCTGTATGATAGTTTTCCATCCTTTCACTTTAAGTCTGTGTTTATCTTGTTGTGACAGATGGGATTCTTGCAAGCAGAATATGGTTGGGTTATGTTTTCTGATCCATCCCCCCACCCTGTGCCTTTTGATGGGTGAGTTTAAGCCATTGACATTTATTGATATTATGGATTTAATGTATTCTAGTGCCATTGTTCTAAAAAAAATTTGCTTGCTCTGATATATTGCAAGTATTATAGTGATGTTCTTGTTTATAAAAGGTCTTTTAGTACCTCTTTCAGGGCCAGCTTGGTGATGGTTGCCTCCTTTAACTGTTGTTTATCTGAGAAGGTTTTGATCCCTCCATCTAGTTTGAATGGAAGTCTAGCAGGATATATTATCCTTGGTTGAAACCCTTTTTCATTCAGGGCTCCATAGATATCTTGCCACTCCCTTCTGGCTTTTAGAGTTTGAATGGAGAAGTCTGCAGATAATCTTATGGGTTTTCCATTGTATGTGACTTTTTGTTTCTCTCTTGCAGCCTTTAGGATCCTTTCTTTATCCTTACTTCTTCTCATTGTGACTATGATGTGTCTTGGTGTCTTCAGGTCTGGGTTGATTCTGTTTGGTACTCTCTGGGCCTCTTGAACCTTGATATCCTTTCTGTTATTCAGGTCTGGGAAGTTTTCTTCTATTATTTCCTCTAGAATGTTTGCTTCCCCTTCCTCTCTTTCTTCCTCTGGCAGGCCAATTATACGAATGTTACTTCTTTGGAGATCATCCCATATGTCTCTGTTGTTGTTTTCAGTGTCTCTCAATCTCTTTTTAAGCTTTTTCACCTCTTTCTTTGTTTTCTCTAACTCATCCTCTGTCTGACTAATTCTGTTTTCTGCTTCTGTAAGTCTGCTTTCCATTGCCCCAGCTTCTTTCTTCATTACAGCTATTTCAGCTTTCAGTTCTCTAATTGCCTCAAGATAATCAGTATTCTCCTTGGGGGTCTCAACTGTTGTTTCCCTAATACTGCCATTCCTTTCCTCCAATGTTGTTTTCATTTCTGTGATTAATAAGTTTATTATTGCTTGCATACTTTTCTTATCTATGGTTACTTCTGGCTGATTTGTAGTTTCTTCTGGGCTCTTGTCTTCATTCATTGGAGTAGCAGTTTTATTTGTTTTTGATCTACCCATTTTTTTTATGTGTTTCTTTTTTTTTTATGCTCTGTTGTTCCTCAGTTGTTGTGTCTTGAGTACAAGTAACACTGTACTAAATACCTCTATGACAATTGCACTCACCAGCTTCCAGAATTACAGTAGCAACTGAAGTAAGTATTGAAGTAGTTTAATCATTACCAGTTAGCCAAACAATTTCTCCAGTCCGTGAAAAAATAGTAACCAAATCCCAGTGAAGAAAGAGAAAAGAAAGAGAGGATAGCAAGAATAGACAGTTATGCAAATCTACTATCCACTGTATATTCTAGGGGTAACAAGTGGGGAAAGGGAACTAGAGCAGAGATACACACATAGAGAGTCCACTCTGAGTTAGATTTTTTCCCCAAAATAATTCACAAATTCAGAAAGGGAAAGAAGAAGGAAGAAGTGTATGACAAGATTAAAAAAAAAAAAGAGAGAGAGAGAGACAAGAGGGAGAAAAGGGAGAAGATACGAAAAAAAGTTGTAATTAAAGAGCAGTGCAAGGAAATTCCCAAATGTGTATCAGTGAATTCAAAAAAGCACCCTGTTTGGTGGTGTGGGGTATCCTGCTAGGAGCTGGTCCCCAGGGACTGCTTATGGGGGGGAGGAGGAGGTATGCTTGAAAATTAAAAGGAAGAAAAAATAATTTTTTTCCCCTACTGTAATTCTTAACCCAAATTAAGTTATAGTCACCTCCTTGGTGTCACCACTATGACCCCTTATTGGCTGGCCTGCTAAAGGCAGAAAATCCTACTGTTTCCAGGAGATGTGTTCGGAGCTCAGCGGCTAGCAGCTTCTCAGTCCGCCATCTTCCTGGAACCTCCCGGGGGTTCTATTATTATGTGGAAAATTGAGAACTTTTATGTACAAACTATTTTATTTACTGTTGAATGTAAAACATTAATCCCCCAATAAAGAAATTAAAAAAAAAAAGAAAACAATTAGGGAGAACTCCTTTTTCTTCACATTTTTGTCCAAATTTATTTCTTACATTAAAAAAATTATTTTACGGGGCCAGGTGCTCACACACCTAGTTAAACACACACACTACATTGCTCAAGGTTCAAGCTTCATTGTTCAAGGTTCATTGCTACAGGTTCAAGCTCCTGATCCCCACATGAAAGGAGAAAGCTTTGTGATTGGACAAGCAGTGCTGCAGGTGTCTCTCTGTCTCTCTCTCTCTCTCCCTTTCTACCCCTCCCCTCTATCCAATAACAAAAAATGAAATTTAGAAAAAACAAATTACTTTTATTAAGCAAAACAAAACAAAACCAAAAATGTGATTCTAGGGAATGAACCCATAGTTTCATGCATGCGCAGCTCTGCTAAGCTGCCTATCCAACTTAATTTTAGTTTTCTTTGTCAGAGATATAAAAATACTCTATAGTTTACTTCATAAATTCTCCTCAGTCCTTTATAAAAAAACAATTGAAGCTGTTAACACCAACATGGTAGTATTTGTTACATTAGAAAGTGATGAAATGAGGCCAGGTGGTGGCACACCTGATTGAGCACGCATGTTAAAATGTGCAAGGACCTGGGTTTGAGCCCCTGCCCCCACCTGCACAGGGAAAGCTTCAAGGGTGGTGAAGCGGTGCTGCTCTCTCTATCTCTCTGTCTCTCTATCTCCCTTATCCTCTCAATTTCTGTCTCTATACAATAAGCAAATAAAGATAATAATAATAAAAAAGAAAGTGATGAAGTTAGTGGAGACAAAAAATTTAAATTCTAAATGCTTTAAAAAAATTTTTTTTAATTTTATTTATTTTCCCTTTTTGTTTCCCTTGTTGTTTTTTATTGTTGTTGTTATTATTGTTGTTGTTATTGATGTCATTGTTGTTAGACAGAACAAAGAGAAATAGAGAGGAGAGGAAGACAGAGGGGGGAGAGAAAGATAGACACCTGCACACCTGCTTCACTGCCCGTGAAGTGACTCCCCTGCAGGTGGGGAAGCCGGAGGCTTGAATCGGGATCCTTACTCCCATCCTTGTGCTTCAGGAACCTAAAAGTAAGAATATAGCAGATATTGTCTGGGGTCTCCATTTTGGAAAAAGCTAGGAAGTCTATTTAGATATATTCCAAGGAGCCCATGACTTTACTAATTTTTGCTTGAACCCAACAACTACCATGCAGGTGTGCATTAAAGGTGTTGTCTGAGGAGATGGTGTCAGTGTTGGATATAGGAGTAGAAAGCTGGATCAGGGAAGAAAGTAGTGTCCAAATATAGAGAAATTATATAAACACCATTAACTGTAACCCCTATCAACCTGATCTGGGACCCATATTCAGCACAGATGATTGTGGAATCTCTGAATCTCTGTAGATCTGAGCTCACATTCTGTGGTCATAGCTAGGAACATTCTCTGCTGCAGTCACTTTAGGACCAGTCTTCTTCAAGTGGCACAGTATGTTGACTCAGTCTCCCTTCAGAGAGTGGGTCAATCCCCACCATTTTTAATTGATGTCTCCCATCCTGCCTTTTACTTTTCCTAGGATGTCACACCTCTGAGATAAATTATCCCACCCACTAATACATGAGTGATAATGAATACTGTTGGACTTTAAGAACTATTTGAAGATGCAGCTTTTTGTTTGTTTGTTTGTTACTGGGCACATAGAAGTCCTCATTTTAAGCAAGAATTTTTTTTTCTTTTTTCTCCTCCACACACATTATATTAAGCTGTCACTCACAGTCACAGCAGGAATACAGAAGTGTCTCTGTCTAACTTGGATAACAGATGCATTTTCACAGTATGCAACTTTCAAAAAAAACATCACATCACAGCAGATCATTCTCTTGATGTCTTCAGTATTTCTGCATACATTTTGTAATGGCAAGTTAAGACACTTACGCAATGAATTCTGTTATTTCTATAAATGCAAAACTGTCTCTAGTCTTATATAGTTTATAATTGTTTTCTGACCTAAACCTTTGATAAAAATATTGAAAGACCTTGAATTTTTCAAAAGGAATTCACCAACAATCTATAGTTGATAATGATCCCTACACTGCTTACTTAGTTCAGCCAATGTATGCATTACCTCCCTGCTGAAAAAAAGCATAGGTATGAGACATAACTCTGAAGAGTATAAATATGGGAATCAAATATGAAGTTACTATGTTACAAAACTTAGAGTTGCCTTGAAACAATGTAATTCAACAGAAACTCTAACTGAATAATAACTAATCAACTGTAGCTTTTATGTTTTGTGAAGTTTTGTAGAAATTATACACCAATATGATTTTTAGTAATTTTGATCTCAAATGCTGCAATTCTAAACAGATAATCTATAAATTGTACAGAACCCATCAAAAATGCAAATTAACCACTAGAACAAACAGAATATTTAGAAAAATACAGGTAATTTTCTTGTTGTAATTTTGAAAGTCTCACTGGAGATTTTTACAGTTAACACATTTAGAACATGGAGAAGTCTAACAGGTGAACCAATCAAAAAATAAAAAAACTTCTTAGACTATAAGACCGATTATTGATTACCCCAAGGGAGAAAAGTAGGACAGGTAAGTTAGTTCAAGGGGGATAATTATATGGGAAGGATTGAATTGGACTTTTAATGACAAAACTATGTAGTATATGCTGCATATTTTGATTTTCAGTAATGTACACCTAAAACTTAAATAATATTGGAATTCAATATTATCTCAGTAAACTTTTTAAAAACATTTTGTTTGGTGGATCCAAAACTATTAATTACAATGCTCCTATATGTACTTGTCTTCATTCTTTTTGTTTTGATAGAAAGAGACAAAGAAACAGAGAGAGATTGAGAGAAAGAGACTGGGGCCCTGTGAATTTTGAGACATAAGGTTTTCCTGGGTGAAGATTTCCTACATATTATTTTTGTTTTTTACTTAAATACTTAGCTAGTTTCTTATTTTCTGCTGGTGTGTGTGTGTGTGTATGTGTTGGAATACAGTTGAGCGATGCAAAGAGAGTATTTCCTTCATGGTATACATAACATTCTGCCTAAGCATTTGGTGATATATATATATATTTGATTTTCTATTAGTACTTGGCAAGCTTCGTTGGTTAGGAGACAAAATTCACCACCACAAATTGTTTTAGACACTGTATTGAAATTACTTAAATGCATAAGGGACTCATAAGGAAATAGAACTTCTAAATGTAACTATACATTTACACAATATATTCAGATACTCTAATATATAAAATGTAGACAGTTACTGAAGAAATTGAGCACACTTTGTCTTGGTAATATATGATTTTGTATTTGCATATATGGTTCTGTGTATAAACCTGTGTATCTTCTTACACACCACTCACCTATTTACATATCAGTGGGACAAGCAAACAAGATTGTACAATAAAGATTCCACAGAGGAAGTAATCCTTTTTTCCCTCTGGAGGAAGTAATCATTCATATGCATATAGAAGGTAAAAATGGGATCTATTTTCTAAATTAATTCTTGGTAAAATTAATTTCTGGAATAGAAAAAGCTTTATATTAGCAATAGACTATGGATAGAAAGGCTAATTCTACATCTAGTGAATTCTTAGTGTAGGCAGAAAATGCCGTTGGTGCTCTACTGTTTCTACTAAGTCTTTATTATTTTCCACAACTGAAAAAATATTAATAATTTAACAGTGACTTTCAAGATTATAAGATAATATGATATGATTCTATATCATCCCCACTACCAAATATCTGTGCCCACCCCCAACAAGAATCACCATAGTTTTTCCAAGGTCACAAATATGGATTGACTATATATGTATTTTTCCATTTCTTTTCAATATTATGTTTTAATTACTTATATCCTGTATCTGAATGAAACCATCTCATAGTTGTTCTTCACTTCCTCACTTACTTGACTAAGCATAATCACCACCAGTTCTTTTCACTTTGTCCTGAAGGACACAATATACTTTTTTTTGTTTTGTTTTGTTTTTAAATTGCTGAATAGTACTCCATTGCATATATGTTCCATAGATTCTAATCCATCCCATTTTTTTGTATGTATAAGACTCAAAATGAGCGACTTTTTATTCCATTGTAAAGCCCTTTTTTTTTTGTCCTGTAACTCTAAGTACCCTCATAGGGTGTTCCTTCCCCCCAATGTTTTAAACTTTTACTTAGGAAAATGAAAAGGCATGCACCACTTGAGTGAAGATGGATGACCCTGTATGGAAGCTGATACTTGTTTTTATTTACTTCTAAGGTCATACCTTCATATTCTTTCTTTTGTTTTAATTTTTTATTTTATTTCATTTTTTTTTAATTTTGCCTCCAGAGTTATCACTGGGGCTTGGTGATTACACTACAAGTCCACTGCTCCTGGAGGCCATTTTCCCATTTTGTTGCCCTTGTTGTTGTTATTGTTATTACTTCTGTTGTTGCTGCTGGATAGGACAGAGAGAAATGGACAGAAGGGGAAGACAGAGAGGGAGAGAGAAAGATAGACACCTGCTGACCTGCTTTACCACTTGTGAAGCGACCCCCCCTGTGGAAAAAAGGTTTTGGGTATGGCCTTACTTCCTTTGTAAGCCATACCCACACCTATTTTTGCCTTCCTGGTGTCTTTTCTTTTTTACTTTTCTCTCTCAGGTAAGGGAAACAGGGCCTGACTTTGTCAGGTGTTCTCCAGATTCTTTTCCCTCTCAGTGATGGGGCAAGGACAAAGTTTCCTGGTCACAAAATTTTCAGTCCTGGTGCATCAGGGGTTCAGAGCCCTTTGGTCATTTTACTCTAAGGTATCCCCCTCTGAGACTATGGTCTGCATTCACTTGAGGGTGCAGAAGCAAGGAGTTAGGACTTTGTAATTGCTTTTCTGCTGGGCATGGACATTGACTGGTCAATTAATACCCCTAGCTTCTCTCTTCCTCTTCCCCAATCTTGCACTGTCCAACATTTCTCTTTTTGCAGTTGCTTTCTCTATTAATAAACCAGATTATACTCAATCCATGCATGTGGCTGGAATTGCTGGGTCATAAATTTATTTTGGGATCAACTTTCTGCCAGTAATAGATAAAAATTGATGAGATAAACACTTTAATCTCACGAAGACATCATACATTTTTTGGAGATAGGATTCATTTAAGGTGGAAGTTCTAAAGTTTCCAGAGTTCTTCATTAGGACACGACTTTATTTATTCATTTATTTGTCTCCAGGGTTATTGCTGGGGCTCAGTGCCTATACTAAAAATCCACAGCTCCTAGAGGCTATTTTTTCCCTTTTTGTTGCCCGAGTTGCTGTTATTACTATTGTTATTGCTGTCATTGTTGGATAGTACAGAGAGAAATCGAGAGACGACAGGAAGACAGGGAGGTGGAGAGAAAGATAGATACAGGTTGCTCCTGATCCCCCACCTTCCTGGCCACTGGCGGTGGAGGTGGAGCAGCCCCCTAGGTGTCCTGGGGTGGCTCTGCATTACAAGGGTGTAGTGCAGGGAGAGACACACAGCTCCTGGAGAAGCCTCTAAGGGTCAACTCATTTATTGGGGGATACAACCAAGCAGATATACCCATAATCCAGAGAGAAGATTGAGGTAATCATTAACCCAAATACAATGAATAGCTATATCTTGTCCTACAAAGTATTTCATCACAACTGGAAAGTTACCATACAAGGCTTGGTCATGAGTTCACAATGCATAGTTCTCTGAGGATAAATTACAGGCACTTCAGGGCAGGTGGGTTACAAGTCAGTCATACACAGTAATTCATGGCCTTTGTTTTAAGGGGATGGAGTAGCATGTGCAGAAAGGGTGTCATGTCTGGGGAAGTCCATCCATCATAAGTTCATGAGGCCAGGAGGGACCTGCCTAACTTCTCCCCCAGGAAAGGGGGTGAATTTGGGGTCAGCCCCCTCAGACTCTCATGGAAACAATGGCCTAGACTTCCTGGACAGTGGTCCCATTTCCCACAAATAGATACCTGCAGACCCGCTTCACCACTTGTTAAGTGACCTTTCCGCAGGTGGGGAGCCAGGGGCTCTAACAGGGATCCTTATGCATGTCTATGTGCTTTGTGCCATGTGGCTTAACCTTCTGTGCTATTTGCCCAGCCCCCCGGACAAGACTTTAATTGCCCACATTTATAACCTATTTGACAATGTACTCTTATGATTACTTCTCCTTCTCTGTGTAATTTCCCCAGCACCTAAGGAGATCCAGGTCATTTCTAAAATAAATTATTTTCAGGTGAATCTCTGCCACAGTGTTTGCTTCTGAGAAAGCCCTATGTAAGACATGGCTGTCCATTCATTGCAAATCACACTTTCTACCATCTTATAATTTTTAGTCAGATGGAACCTCTCAGTCACCTCATCATTTTGTTAGTACTTAGGACAAATTCACTATTTAGAAAAAAACATGTAAATTCTGTACCCATTATAGGGTTAAAGTACCGACAAATTCATGTATCTGAGTAATATTTCAAAGGTGGGACCAGGCGGTGGTGCACCTATTTAAGTACACACACTACAGTGCTTAAGGACCTGGGTTCATGCCCCTTGTCCCCACCTGCAGGGGGAAAGCTTCACAAGCAGTGAAGCAGGTCTGCAGATATCTCTCTGTTTCTTCCACTTGCTATCTCTCCCTCCCCTCTCCAGTTCTCTCTGTCTCTATCCAATAATAAATAAATTTAAAAAAATGAAAAAAATATTTCAAGGGTGATTTTTTTCCCATCTTTCATTTTTCTACTGCTACTTAAATCTCAAAATAATAATTTTCAGGTAAAGACTTTCACAATATAGTGAAACAGGAGGGAAGAAGACCAGAAGAATATAAGCAAATGCAGTGAAAATTTCTGATATTGATGTGATCTGACTATTATATTACAAATTACCTTGAAACATAATGACTTAAAATAAATTACTTTTTATTGCCAACAAGTCTCTAAGTCTATGCGAATGGTTCTGCCAGCTTGAGCAAGGTTCAGCTGAGGTTGGCAAATCTTGCTTATGTTTCTTTGGCCAGATGGTAGGAGGTTTAAGACCACTAGTGGACTACCTTGAATAATGTAAATGAATGATTTATGTCACTTCTTATGTTTTAGTGGGTTAACTCAATTTTTTTCAGATGACAAATGCAGAGGTCACCAGAGTCCTAAGTTCACAACTAGAAGAGATAATTTATTCTGTGTTCTCTTGGTTAAACTAGACCATAAGACTAACCTTAATTCAAAGGTGGGAAGACAGCTCTGCTCTTCATGGGAATTACTGCAAAATCACATACGAAAGAGAATAGAGGTATGGAGAGTAATAATGACAATTCTTTTTGCTGAAAATAATCTAGTACCTTGTGGCTTGTATAGATCTCAATGTGCTTATCAGGTGCCTAAAATATTTTATAAGGAGGAAGAAAGATGTTAACCATATCATAACATTACTCAGTTGTCCTGCAACCCATTTTTCTGTTATTTTTCCTCATAGCTATTTGCTGGCAGAAATTCTTTTGTTTTTGATTTTTAAATTTTTATTTATTTATTATTGGATAAAGACACAGATAAATTGATAAAGAGAGGGAGAGAGACAGAGACACCTGCAACCTTGCTTTACCACTCGTGAAGCTTCTCTCCTACAAGGGGACAGAGGCTTGAACCTGGGTTCTTGCACACTGTAACGTGACCACTTAACCAGGTGTGCCACCACCTGGCCCCTCTGGCAGAAAGTCTAACCTCTGGCACAATGCGGTTTTATTCCCCATATTTTGTTTAGTCTATTTAAACTGTATATTAGTTTCCTAGAAATATTATAGAATGTAGAATCATATCCCTCAAATTTCATTATAGCTACTGATAGGGAACTTGCACATTGTGAAGGGGAATGAGGGCGAGGGAAAAGAGAAAAACTCCAAGGGTGTATATGCTGTCAAGAAATAGTTTTCTTGCCCCCCTGTGGAAGTTTATGAAATTGCATTATCCCAAAGCATTAAGCATATAATTACTATGTGACTTTTTTTTCTTTATTGGGGGATTAATAGTTTACAGTCGACAGTAAAATAAAGTAGTTTGTACATTTGTAACATTTCTCTGTTTTCCACATAACAATCTAACCACCCCTTTATGTGACATTTTAAGACCCCTTCAAGGTTCCTGAAAAATCAGCATATGTATGATCAGATTTTCTGCAGGACTGATATTTTCTTTGATGATCAGGTCATTTTATTTTCCTTATTAGATAGGAACAGAGAGGGAGAGGAGGACAGAGAAGGAGAGGAGGACAGAAAGGGAGAGGGAGAGGTTTCCTTCAACATGATAGAATTCAAGTTGAACCTGGGTCATGCATGTGGTAAAGTAGTACTGAATACTACTTTGTGAATTAAATAACTGGCTTGAACATGTCATGTTTTTAAACTGGACTAATTGTGTAAAGGTCTCTGGTCTGCGAAAGCTTCTCTCTCTCTTTTTTTAATTGACCTTCAAACAAGGTATATTTATGTACTACAAGAAAGTTCTCTCTGGTTTCTTGATCTCTAATTCTCTAAGAGAAAGGCCTTCCATGTTAAAATAAAGGTCATCTCTTCTTCAATTATAGTTAATCCTGCAGCATGAAAGTTTAGCTAATGATTAGATCTATATTAAGTTTAATTACAAATAAATGAGTGCTTAAAATTCTAATCTATGCCTCAATGATTTATATTATACAAGTGTGTTAGAATATTTCTGCTTAATTGCAAAGTAGGAGAAGAGGCTCAGCAACAAGGTCAACCATACTGTAGAAGCCACAGCTGAGCCTTAGTCAGACAGTGAAGATTAACATGGTATAACACAGCCCTCCATTAGTTACTGATCAGCAAACATAGAAAAAACAAGAACTAGATTATAGCTCATTGGTATATTTTTAAATTCTATTTTAAAGAAAATGGAAAACACAGAGGTTGAACATAGATCCAGGGTCATACAGCCAGCTAAGTCGCTGAGGTATTAAACATTAAGTCCTCTTACTCCTAATTCATTCTGTCACAGGTATCACAGAAATGTGAGGACACAAGACACTAATTCTGTCATTTCAAACTTTAGCATGTGTCAGCATTGCCTAGAGGACTTCTCTGAGCTGATTACTTACTTCATTACCCAGACTATCTGATTTAGTGAAGTTGAATGGTGGCTGTGACAATCTGCATTTCTAACAAGTCCCTAGGTGACACAGCTGTTACTAGTTCAGGATCTACAATTTGAGACTGATAACACTAATGGAATAGATTCATTATGAAAAGGATCTCCAGTGATACTCACCCAAAGAACCTGACCCATTCCATTGAAGGAAAACTGTTGATAAAAACTTAAGGCTGAAAATCCAGGGCTGGGGAGTCGGGCTGTAGCACAGCGGGTTAAGCACAGGTGGCGCAAAGCACAAGGACCGGCATAAGGATCCCCGTTCGAACCCCGGCTCCCCACCTGCAGGGGAGTCGCTTCACAGGCGGTGAAGCAGATCTGCAGGTGTCTATCTTTCTCTCCTCCTCTCTGTCTTTTCCTCCTCTCTCCATTTCTCTCTGTCCTATCCAACAACGACGACAACAACAATAATAACTACAACAATAAAAACAAGGGCAACAAAAGGGAATAAATAAATAAAAATAAAATATTAAAAAAAAAAGGGAGTCGGACTGTAGTGCAGCGGGCTAAGCGCAGGTGGTGCAAAGCACAAGGACCGGCATAAGGATCCCGGTTCGAACCCCGGCTCCCCACCTGCAGGGGAGTCGCTTCACAGGCGGTGGTGAAGCAGGTCTGCAGGTGTCTATCTTTCTCTCATCTCTGTCTTCCCCTCCCTCTCTCCATTTCTCTCTGTCCTATCCAACAACGACAACAACAATAATAATAACTGCAACAATAAAACAACAAGGGCAACAAAAGGGAATAAATAAATAAAATAAATATATATATATAAAAAATAAAAAAAAAAGAAAATCCAGGGCTGGTAGAGAATTAGTAGAGAATTTTGGAGGTTTAATACCAAAGCATTGGATTTCAAATGTAGGCTGCCTGGAAGGAATTAGATTTTCAAAAATTAAAGTAACAGTCAGAAAATATTTCTCACAGTCAGAAATGCTGAGTCTAGGAAGTTACCAAGGTTCAGAATCACAATTCTTCTTATTTTTTTATTCAGTCTCCAATGTTGTCTAACAATAATGAGGGAGAGAGTGTTTTAAGTAAATGATGAAATGAAAAGAATAAAGGCACAGTGTCAAAGATTCTTTTGTCCTGCCGCACTGCCTGTTTTTTGAATGTTCCTCATAATAGAATTTTTTCTGATGAATTATTGTATATTAATCCACTCCAGAAATGGCTATGGCCATGCTGTTTTCTCGTATAGTTTCATTTATCCCTTACATCCTCTTTGTCAGTGTTGCAGATCTCAGCTGTTTATCTTAATTGTGAAATTACTTTTTTTTTCAGGGCTGGGGCAGTGGCCCAGAAGTGGCACACCTAGTTAAGCACACATAGTACCATGAGCAAGAACTCATGCAAGGACCTGGGTTGGAGCTACTGCTCCCCGCCTACAGTCAGGAAGCCTCAAAGTGGTGAAGCATATCTGCAGATGTCTGTCTTTCTCCCTCTCCCCTCTAAATTTCTCTCTGTCCTACCTAATAGGAAAAAAATAAAATGCCCATCAGCATTTTTTCCTCCATGTATGTGTCTGTGTATTTGAATGCAGCATATATTTTTGTCATGAAAAATGTGTATTTATTTGAATTAAAACTACATTTGTGACTTTTTTATTTATAAAAAGGAAACATTGACAAAACAATAGGATAAGAGGGGGTACAACTCCACACAATTCCCGCCACCAGAACTCTGTATCCCATCCCCTCCCTTGATAGATTCCTTATTCTATATCTCTCTGGGATTATGGACCCAGGGTAATTATGAGGTGCAGAAGGTGAAAGGTCTGGCTTCTGTAATTGCTTCATCACTGAACATGGGCATTGACAGTTCAATCCATACTCCCAGCCTCTCTCCCCTTCCCTAGTGGAGTGGGGCTCCTGGTAAGCAGAGCTCTAGGACACATTGGTGGAGTTGTCTGTCCAGGGAAGTCTGGTTGGCATCATGCTAACATCTGGAACCTGGTGGCTAAAAGGAGAGTTAATATATTGAGTCAAACAAGTTGTTGACTAATCATGAACCTAAGGGCTGGAATAGTGCAGATGAAGAATTGGGGGGCCCTCCATTTTATAGATAGCTAGTAGGCCTATTTTAGTTATATTCCAAAGAGCTCATGACTATGCTAGTGTCTATTTGTCTTGTTTTGCTTTGTTTTTCCCTGAGCTTGAAATCTGATATGCAGGTGGGTCCTAGTTATTGTCTGGGGAGACGATGTCATGGCTGGAAAAAGGACCAGAAAGCTGGATCAGGGAACAGAGTAGATCCCTAATATGGAAAAGGGATGTAAATATTGTTGATTGTAAACCCCAGTGATTTGATGTGACCTGGGGCTCATATTCAGCTTAGGAGCCTATGTGACCTCTGCATCTCTGTATAGCTGAGCTTACATTCTGTGGTCATGAGTAGGAATATTCCAAGCTGCCCCAATTTCAGGACCCATCTTCCTCAGGTGGAAGATAGAGTATGTTGTCCATCCTCCCTTCAGAGGATGGAACATTCTCTACCATTGTTGATCCATGTTGAGGGCAAGGTCCTATGGGGGACCACAAAGGGGTCTATTGTGTTTTTCTTGGTAGATGACTGGTAACAATGGAGAGAGGGATTTATTTGAGGTGTAGGCCCATGATATCTGCTTGGGAATCTCAGGACTCCCCGACTAGGCCCCCAGCTGATGAGGTGGCCCAATAGAGACTAAAGAGTCATTGTTAAAGTATGCCAGTCTCTTGCCCTTATTCAGCTTTTGCAGTCCTTGCTTTGATATGGTTAACTTTGGAATGAGTGAGGGAATTATAATAGGAAGTAGGTGAGGAGGGTATCTAAGTAGATACTGTATCATTATGAACTTTATACTGACTCACTACACACTATTGTGTACTTTTGCTTTCAGGTATGTTTTGCCCTAATTTATAGATAAATGTGAACATATGCTCTATATCATGGGACCTGGTCTATATCTAGGTTTTAGGACCTTATTAGGAAGTGAGCCATCTGGAATGGAATTAAAGAATCCTATGAAAGGGAAGGTCTCACCCGAGTAATGAGGTTGAAGGGTTGACAATTCATGCCTGACCTCTCTGGAGACAGTCTGAAGTGAAGCATGCTGAGGTGGCACTCATTGCCTTGATAAGGTTGGTATTGGCAGATGCAATATCATTTGGTATGAATTTAGAGAAGTATGCAGGAAAGTGAGCCCCACCCTAGAGGTTCCAACACTGGGGAAATATAGGCTCTATAGAGGAAGTGTGTGGTTCCTGTTGTCTTAGGGTTTAAGAAGACAATAGATAGTTATTGCTATAATCATATTATTTGGCAGTTGGGTTCACTTTGAGAAATACATTTGTTAGGATTTTCTGTATCATATACAACATCACCATAATTTATGTACTTTGACATTATTTGTGTATAGCTGTGCCACAGGTTGCTTCTGTTCTCCGTGGTCTAAGCTTTTCAGTGTGAACATATCAAAGACTTAGCCTATGGTCTGTGCATTAGAAATTTTGAGACATTCAATCAATTTTCCCCTCTCATATTGATTAGTCATTTATATAACTAAAAATTAATAGGAGTGTACATAAGCACCATTCCCACCACCAAAAAACTGTGTCCCATCTCAACCTCTCCTCTCCGCCCCCCCCCAAGGGATTCCAAACTTCTGTCCTCACCTTGAATATAGCATATATTGTAGAAATAATATTAAATATAATGTAAGCCCCTAAACTTTGTATTGTTTATGGAATCATAAGTTAATATAACTGATTTTCAAAGCCCATCTTTGTCATTTACTAACTTTAGAATATCCACTAAGTTATTAGACCATTTTTTAAAAATTTTTTATTTAAGAAAGGATTAATGAACAAAAACATAAGGTAGGAGGGGTACAACTCCACACAATTCCCACCACCCAATCCCCATAACCCACCCCCTCCCATGATAGCTTTCCCATTCTCTAGCCCTCTGGGAGCATGGACCCAGGGTCGTTGAGGGTTGCAGAAGGTAGAAGGTCTGGCTTCTGTAATTGCTTCCCCGCTGAACATGGGCGTTGACTGGTCGGTCCATACTCCCAGTCTGCCTCTCTCTTTCCCTAGTAAGGTGTGTCTCTGGGGAAGCTGAGCTCCAGGACACATTGGTGGGGTCTTCAATCCAGGGAAGCCTGGCCAGCATCCTGGTGGCATCTGGAACCTGGTGATTGAAAAGAGAGTTAACATATGAAGCCAAACAATTTGTTGAGCTATCATGGATCCCAAGCTTGGAATAGTGGAGAGGAAGTGTTAGGGAGGTACTCACTACAAACTCTAGTGTACTTCTGCTTTCAGGTAGACCATTTTTACTTTGTTTTCTCATCTTGGGCTGCCATTTCAATAACACATATTGGTTGTCTTACATGTATACAGTTTATTGTCTCACAGTTCAGGAGACTTGAGTCTAAGAACAAGGTGACATCAAATTTTCTGTCTGGTGAGACCATCTTATTGTTTGTAGATGACTGACTTCTTAGTATAATCACATATCTTTCCTCTTTGATAAGTGGAGAGAAAATCTTCTCAGGAGGAAATCCATCCTATTGAAATACCGTGACCTCTTCACTATATCCTCAAAAATCCCTGTCTTCACATATACTGCCATTGAGAGTTACGAACTTTGTTGAGACACAACTCGGTCCAAAATAACTTTTCCTAATTTAAATGGAATTAGCAAAAAATTAGCTCAAAGCATACTGTTTGAACCAGTGAGGAAGGTCAGTTGTAGAGCACATACTTGTCATGACTAAGCCCCTGGCTTGATTTCTATCACAGCATAAACATACTGACACTGTATTAAAAATGTCAGGGGGTTTGAAGCAGTAATGCACAGGACTTGCATGTGAGAGATAACAGTTACATCTCTGATACCACTAATGACCAAAAGCTGAGCAACACTCTGTTAAAAGGAAAAACACAAGAAAGGCAAGCAGAGGGAGTCAGGCGGTAGCGCAGCGGGTTAAGCGCAGGTGGCACCAAGCTCAAGGACCAGCGTAAGGATCCCGGTTTGAACCCTGGCTCCCCACCTACAGGGGAGTCGCTTCACAGGCAGTGAAGCAGGTCTGCAGGTGTCTATCTTTCTCTCCCCCTCTCTGTCTTCCCCTCCCCTCTCCATTTCTCTCTGTCCTATCCAACAACGACGACATCAATAACAACAACAGTAATAACTACAACAATAAAACAGCAAAGGCAATAGAAGGGAAAAAATAAGTAAATATTTAAAAAAAGAAATAAAAAAAGAAAAAAAAAGAAAGGCAAGCAGAAAAAAATAAATAGAAGACAGAGAGGTGCTCTTTTATATTTAGTATACAATAAAAAGGTGCATTGTGAGAACTAATACATAATAGACAATGAAGTTGATTAATAAGCAACTGGATGCACCAAAGTAAAGCACTCTGGGGTGGGATGGGGGGAGGGTTGGGGTCCTGGAACACGATGGCAGAGGAGGATGTAGTAGGGGTTGAATTGTTATGTGGAAAACTGAGAAATGTTACACATATACAAACTATTGTATTTTACTGTTGACTGTAAATCATTAATCCTCCAATAAAGAAATTAAAAAAAATAAAGAACTGGATTTGAGTCACTTTACTCACTAAAGTGGGTCTGACTAATTAATCATTGGAATGCCATTTTCCTTGGAGGAAAAAAAGGGGCTAAGCTATTAATCTTTCTCATACAGCAGCTATGACAACTAAGTGAATTATTTTTTTATGAAGCATACGGTATGCATAGTAAGCATTCAATAAAACTCCATCTCCTCATCAGTCTTACTACTGCTACCATCAGGTAGTAATTTCCAAAAGTCACTGCTTAAGTCCTATCTCTGTGGGATTTCAACTTTGGAAAACTAATAATTCTTGAAAAATAATTATATGATCAACAAGAAAGTAAATAGGGAAATATCTTTTATTTTAGTGATAAGAAAACTTAAGGAATAGTGTGTGTGTGTGTGTGTGTGTGTGTGTGTGTGTATGAGAGAAAGAGAGAGAGACAGAGAGAGAGAGAATGTTAAAAGTATATAGAATGATCTAAATTAGAAAAAAAAAAACATGGGAGTCAGGCGGCGCTCAGTGGATTAAGTTCAGGCAGCTCGAAGCACAAGGACCAGCATAAGAATCCCCATTGGAGCCCCCAGCTCCCCACCTGCAGGGGAGTCGCTTCACAGGCAGTGAGCAGGTGTCTTTCTCTCCTCCTCTGTATCTTCTCCTCCTCTCTCCATTTCTGTCTGTCCTATCCAACAACGTCTACATCAATATCAGCAACAATAATAATTACAACAATAAAACAACAAGGGCAACAAAAGGGAATAAATAAATACATATTTTTTAAAAAAGAAAAAAAAACATTAGTGTCCTAGACCTCTAATATGTCTCTCTCTCTACTTTCACTGGTCACTTCCCTCAAGAACATCATCATGAGCCCTCTCATGGGCTACTCTAAGAACTCGTCTTCCCTATAAAGTAGCAGTGGTAGGGACTGTCCATCATACCCTGCTACTCAAAGAAGACTGGGCATGAAATGAGCACAGACTAGAATAACCCTGTTTGTGACCATGTGCTGCATGCTCAGACCAACAGTGACTCAGAGGTTACACAGGCTTCTGTGCTAAATATAAATACATATATATGGACCTTGGGTTAGGTGGATAGGGTAAATAGTTAATGTTATTCATAGATTTCTTTTCAAGAATGAGAGCTATTCTCATCCCTAATCCCACTTTCTTGCCCTTTTCTTTACTTGTACACCATCTTCTCAGACAATATGTTTATCTAATTCCATGTTAGCTATCAAATTCAAGCACAAACTACAATAGTCTTGGGCCCCAGAAACATGCCTACAATGGAGTCCACCCTAAGATCCCTATTCTAATATGCTCTGTTTCTACCTTTTGGTTCTTGTTCATTAATCATTTTGTCCTATTTTATATCTTACTACTTGTCAGCCACAAAGTTGCAAATGCTATCATGACTCCATTCCGACTTCCTTGGGCAGACAACTTCACCTATGTGTCCTGGAACCTCATCTCTTCAGACCCCTGCCCCACTACGGAAAAATAGAAAAAGGCTGGGTGTATGGATCAACCTGCTAACACCCATGTCAAGTGAAGAAGCAATTACAGAAGCCAGATCTCTCACCTTCTATACCCCCAAAAGAATTGTGTTCTATATTCCCAGAGGGGGAGAAATAAGAGGAAGATGACCAGAGGGCTCTGGACTCCAACTTCATTAGGACCTGAAGAGAAGAAGAGAAGAGGAAGGACATTTAGAAGGAATAATAGATGTGAGTGTCACTTGGACAGGAAGAGAGGACAGGGCCATAGTGAGGCCAAAAGGGCAAATATATAAAAATATAGACAGAAAGTTTGAAGAATAATAGTCAACCCATATCTGCAACCTGGGGAGAACTACTGTGGATTTCAATGGAAAGAATGGGGATACAGAATTCTGGCTGTAGTAATGGTGCTTATATACCCCTGCCATCTTATAATTATGTAAATCAATACTGTCACTAATAAAATTAAAAAAAAATAAAAAGACATTAGTGAAAATATACTCAAGTGAAAAATACTGTGAATTCTATAATAGTTTTATTCCAATGTTAAGTCTTAGTTTTTGTTAAGTGTATTTATTTGAATCATATCTAATCTTTGCTAGTGGTACTAGCTGTGTAACTTCTGTAAATATTACCTCATTATCTCAAAAGAATCAGTTTTTTTCTTATCAAGTTAATTTGGGAAGTGCTAGAAAGGTTAAGACATAATTTTTAACATCCTTGTCTGGGATAAAGTTTTGTTATATGAAGATAGGTTGGTTTTAGGGATAACTAAAATTCATAAAGAGATTATGGCAGAATGATTCTACTTGTTCACTGAAACCTTTTTTCTACTGTCCTCTAGATTGTGCACTTTAGACCACATTTCCCAACCTTCTGTGCATTTATATGTACTCTGGAAACTGTCTAAAAATAGAAATGTGATAATTAGTCAAAAATAAGTCTTCCGGGAGTCGGGCTGTAGCGCAGCGGGTTAAGCGCAGGTGGCGCAAAGAACAAGGACCGGCATAAGGATCCCGGTTTGAACCCCGGC
Organism: Erinaceus europaeus; assembly: GCF_950295315.1. Lineage (NCBI taxonomy): Eukaryota > Metazoa > Chordata > Mammalia > Eulipotyphla > Erinaceidae > Erinaceus > Erinaceus europaeus. The sequence continues at coordinate 63,003,191 of NC_080162.1, forward strand.
TCCCCACCTGCAGGGGAGTCGCTTCACAGGCGGTGAAGCAGATCTGCAGGTGTCTATCTTTCTCTCTCCCTCTCTGTCTTCCCCTCCTCTCTCCGTTTCTCTCTGTCCTATCCAACAACGATGACAACAACAATAATAACTACAACAATAAAACAAGGGCAACAAAAGGGAATAAATAAAATAAAATATAAAATAAATAAATAAATAAGTCTTCCCAGTATATATGATGAAATCTTACAATCTTCTGTGAGATTGCTCCCTTTTCTATAGTCAGACGAGAATGAGAAGGGAATGAGTTAGAAGGAAACTGAGCCCTGGATGAACATGCAAGCCTGCTGACATCCACTCAAATATTCAGTTGGACAAACTGAGTCAAAGACTGTCCAGATTGCAATGCTAGTAGAATAGAATGTGCCTTTTGTTGGAGGAACTGGAAATTATTATTATACAGGAGATACTATAAGCTAATTGTATATTAAAGACTGAACATTTGAGGAAATGATATTTGAAATGTAGCCTTTTTTTGTAATTGGGTTTAGAGGGTTCAACTTCCGTGACAGGACTTGTGCTCTTTTTAGAAAAGGAATATAAGGAGCAGACAGTGGCACACTCGGTTGAGCTCTAGGTTTAGTATCATTTTATCAGCAGATTGAGATAATTTGATTTCTTCTGTTCCAAGAACTTTGATATCTCTTTCTTGTTTGATCACCGTGGTGAGTATCTTGGGAACTATGTTGAGTAATAGTTATGATAGTGGATATTATTGTCTGGGTTCTGATTGTAGAGTCCTGGGAACTCAGGAACATACAGGAACTTGTGTTGCATTCTGTGGCCTCTGCTGACACACATTCTGGGTTTGAAGAACCAGTATTTCTGCATCTTTCCCGTGGCTTCATAATGCTGATTGTTTCACAGGTGAGTTTCCCCACCAGTATAGAGTAGGAACGTTTCAGGTTGCACCAATTTCAGGACCCATCTTCCTCAGGTGGAAGGTAGAGTATGTTATCCAACCTCCCTTCGGAGAATGAAACAATATCTACTATTTTTGGATCCACATTGAGGGATAAGTCCTATAGGGGCCTACAAAGGGGTCCATTATGTTGTTCCTGATGGAGATGACTAGTGACAGTGGCGAGAGGGATCTGTTAAAGGTCTAGGCCCATCATGTCTGTGTGGAAATCCCAGGACTCTTCAACTAGAGCCCCAGCTGATGAGGTGGCCTGGTAGTGACTAAAAAGTCATCATTAAAGCATGCCGGTCTCTTGCCCTTATTCAGCTTTTGTAGCATGGACTGGTTTTAAGGCACCTCACGATTGAAAGGGGTATACCTTCAATATGTGTCATACAGTCCCTCATAATACTGGGTGGTTAATTCAGTTTTGCCCTGGGTGATGCCATTACTATAGTCAGATTATTGTCACTTCTTGTTCCTGCTCTGGCAGGATGGTCCTTCTTATGAGGCTGAGGGCTTCTTGGCCTTCCTGAGTATTGGGGTGCCAGTCATACTGCTCTTCCAAGATGACATTAGGTGCATAAGTCTCTGGGTTGAGGGTGTCCACGGGCACACTGGACACCAGCCATTCTCTGGTGGCATCCACTGTCTCTCATCTCCATCCAGCAGGGAAGCCAGGAGCTGTCTGCAATCATTCCAAGTTGGCAGATGGGTCACCATGATGGTTGTCAGGAGATCAGTCATGGCATGGGTTAGATTACAGGGCTTGATTTTCAGGACAGGAATGAGGGAGTGGGAGAATCTTGTTTTTCAAGAACAGGAATGAGGGAATGGGCAAGCTTACTGGAATTCCCTCTTGCTAAAATTTTCTCAGTTCTCTCTAGCTCCCTCTCAGATTTTATTTGTATAAATAAAGAAATCACATCTCTGTGAATAATGAAAGAGAAGGGAAAACAAATTAATACTCGGTAATTGTTTTCTGCTAAGTAAAACACTGTATATTTTGATTTTTCTCCCAATTTTTAATATTTAAGTCCTTATAGTTGTTTATTATTGAGGTTTATACATTAATGGAAATGATAGACCAATTGTACAACTTCATTTTTATAATTTTTATTAATTTTACTTTGATGTCAAAGAGAGATTTCAGGTATTTCTATCTTCACATTGATTACCAAAATTCGAGTATCATCATCTCAGAGAGAACTATATGCCTGACCCACTCCACATCCTTTTCTTATTTCCTCCAATAATTTTAAAAGTCAATATTAGTTTGAGTAATATTATATTTGCAAGCCTATTTACCTTAATTCTTTGTAATCTATATATGAGTGAAACTATCTAATAGTGTCCTTCACTTCCTTATTTATTTCACTTAACATAACCTCCAGTCACATCTATTTTGTCCAAAAAGACACAAATAAAGTAGTATCCCAAATAGTAGTATGTATCCTGTAAATTCTTTATCTAGTTATCTGTCAATGGAAAGTTACTTTGATTCTGTATTCTGGATATTGTGAAATGTGCTGGACATCTTTGCAAAAAAAAAAATTGCTTCACTACTTTGGAATATTATCCAAAATAACAAAATGGCATAATTGAGATTCAGAAAATTTTATTTTCCCCAAATAAAATAAATCTTACAAAACCACTTTAAAACTATTTGATATAGCAGTATAGTAAATGAGTTGGATATATAACTGGAAGTAGTCTTTAAATTTTATTGAGCTATTTAGTGATCAGATAGAAAAAAAAAACCTTTTTAGGTCTGGTATGGATACAGGAAATACTAGAGAAAATATAATTTAATAATCATGAACCGGAGGCATCACACTCCCAGATCTCAAACTGTATTATAGGACCATTGTCATCAAAACTGCTTGGTACTGGAACATGAATAGACACACTGACCAGTGGAATAGAATTGAGAGCCCAGAAATGAGGCCCCACACCTATGGACATCTAATCTTTGACAAAGGGGCCCAGACTACTCAATGGGTAAAGCAGAGTCTCTTCAACAAATGGTGTTGGAAACAATGGGTTGAAACATGCAGAAGAATGAAACTGAATCACTGTATTTCACCAAATACAAAAGTAAATTCCAAGTGGATCAAGGTCTTGGATGTTAGACCACAAACTATCAAATACTTAGAGGAAAATATTGGCAGAACTCTTTTCCGCATAAATTTTAAAGACATTTTCAATGAAACGAATCCAATAACAAAGAAGACTAAAGCAAGTATAAACCTATGGGACTACATCAAATTAAAAAGCTTCTTCACAGCAAAAGAAACCACTACCCAAACCAAAGACCCCTCACAGAATGGGAGAAGATCTTTCCATGCCATACATCAGACAAGAGTTTAATAACCAACATATATAAAGAGCTTGCTAGACTCAACAACGAGACAACAAATAACCCCATCCAAAAATGGGGGGAGAACTTGGACAGAATATTCACCACAGAAGAGATCCAAAAGGCCTAGAAACACATGAAAAAATGCTCCAAGTCTCTGATTGTCAGAGAAATGCAAATCAAGACAACAATGAGATATCACTTCACTCCTGTGAGAATGTCATACATCAGAAAAGGTAACAGCAGCAAATGCTGGAGAGGCTGTGGGGTCAAAGGAACCCTCCTGCACTGCTGGTGGGAATGTCAATTGGTCCAACCTCTGTGGAGAACAGTCTGGAGAACTCTCAGAAGGCTAGAAATGGACGTACCCTATGACCCTGTAATTCCTCTCCTGGGGATATATCCTAAGGAACCCAACACATCCATCCAGAAAGATCTGTGTACACATATGTTCTTGGCAGCACAATTTGTAATAGCCAAAACCTGGAAGCAACCCAGGTGTCCAACAACAGATAAGTGGCTGAGCAAGTTATATACACAATGGAATACTACTCAGCTGTAAAAAATGGTGACTTCACCGTTTTCAGCCGATCTTGGATGGACCTTGAAAAAATCATGTTGAGTGAAATAAGTCAAAAACAGAAGGATAAATATGGGATGATCTCACTCTCAGGCAGAAGTTGAAAAACAAGATCAGAAAAGAAAACACAAGCAGAACCTGAAATGGAATTGGCATATTGCACCAAAGCAAAAGACTCTGGGGTGGGTGGGTGGGGAGAATACAGGTCCATGAAGGATGATAAATGACATAGAGGGGGTTGTATTGTTAAATGGGAAACTGGGGAATTTTATGCATGTACAAACTATTGTATTTACTGTTGAATGTAAAACATTAATTCCCCAACAAATAAATAAATAAATAAATAAAAATAAAAAAATAATCATGTAAGAATTTCTGCCAATTTTCTTAACAGTGAGTTTATTTAAAAAAATGTTCAACCCTTAGGGACCATATGTTCACTATGTTTACTATTTTACTTCTCTTATGGAGGTTCCTGGCAAAATTTCCATTTGATCTCTTTCTCGTAATGAGAGAGGAGAGATTTTTTAATTTGGACTGTGTTTCTGTTCTTTCATTTCAGAAACTCCCTAGGTTCTTGGGGAGATTGGTTTGTATACAGTTATTTAAAATTCTAATAATTTCTGTCAGAGCTATAATAAGTAATAGCTAGCACTGATGTTTCAATAGATTAATATAGAACCTTTTTTGTCAGAGTAGTATATTTATTACAATATAGCTTTTAAGTAGACTTTTATGTATGTAACAGTTTAAATTAAAGCTACATTATTTTTGGACCAGTATGTTTGTATGTTGTACACAATTATCTTTGAAGAAATCTCAATAACTTCTAGTAATTATGTGCTCTGATGTTTGAAAGAAAATCATTTCAAACCTTTCTGTGGTGTATTCATAGAGCAGTATAGAACAGGCTAGAACTATAATTTTTCCAGAACCAGAGTCTTACATGTGTTTAGTTTTACTGCTCACCAGCTCACTTTTTCATTCAGTTAGTAACAGAGAGAGGTACAGATAGCCTAACAATGGAACTTCTCCTGGCTCTAGCATGGTGCTCCCAACTAGTGTCATACACATGGCGAGGCATATGACTATTCCTAGCCAGTGAAATATAGCTTTGACACCAGTTGTTAATTTCCAATATATTAAGAATAACCAATGGTGAAAGAAGGAAGACTTAAATTTATGAAAGGCTTTTTATGCCACTTCATCATAATTTTATATCATTTTTATAATTTTCCATTTAAATAATTAGTTAACATATAGAACAAGAGAAATTTGCCAATTTTAAAGATAATTCCTGGACCACTTCAAGCCAATAAGTGAGAATATCATTGAGAATGAAGTTCATTCTAGGAAGATATAAGGATACTTACTTCTTATGGGGATATACCTCAGAAGTTCTGCACTTGCAAGTATAATGGCCTCTTCAAAATGTTCAACTCTAAATTTCAGGACCTAAGAATGTTTGTTTCCTTGCTTTTGTTTTTGTCTTACCAAAGCACTACTCAGCTCTGGCTCTTGGTGGTGCTGAGCACCGAACTTGAGAACCTCTAACATGAAAATCTTTTTTCATAACCATTCTATTACCTCTGTAACCCTCAGGACCTATGGATATGTTATCACGCATGAAAAAAAGAAAGTTTACAGATATTATTAATGCTCATTGTAGTGGGGTAGGAAGATTCTGAATTATCCTAATGATTTCAATGTAATCAGCAAAAGTCCTTGTAATAAACAACTGTCATAAGTCAGGAAAAGGAAATGAGATGACAAAACAGATCAGAAATGGTGATAGAAAAAGCAAAATTTGAAAATTCTTCACTGCTGGACTTGAATGAAGTCTCAGAATTCTAAAGATATAGGTAGTTTCTAGGAGCTAGAACAGACTGGGAAACAAATTATCATTTAGATTCCAAATCCAGAAGAAATACAGTGTCCCTTTAGAGATTCTTAGTAACTTCATTTTAGGATTTTCCATCGGTAGAACTGAAAGATAATATATATATTTGTTCTAAACCCTATACTTTGGGTTGATCTGTTACAACACCAATGAATATTTAACAAACTCACTTCACTTGAAAATAGTGTCACAGAATGGGTATTATAGACAAATGCCCTATTACCCCTTTCACTTACCTGAAGGTTGGTGACTCTTAGTTTCCTCAGACTCTTAATTTTCTTTTCTTTTTATTACTTATTTATTTATTCCTTTTTGTTGCCCTTGTTGCTTTTTATTGTTGCAGTTATTATTGTTGTTGTTATTGAGGTCATTGTTGTTGGATAGGACAGAGAGAAATGGAGAGAGGAGGGGAGAAAGATAGACACCTGAAGACCTGCTTTACCACCTGTGAAGTGACTCCTCTGCGGGTGGGGAGCCGGACGCTGGAACCTGGATCCTTATGCCTGTCCTTGTGCTTTGAGCCACCTGCACTTAGCCCCTAGCGCTACCGTCTGACTCCCAGACTCTTAATTTTCTTTCAAGAATTTCCCTGAATAAATTTCTTGCAAATATAAACCCATTTTATTATCTCTCTGAGAATCTGAGTAATATGCTACAAAATGATGTGAACCTCTCTCTTGGATAAAATCTTGGAAAGCTTATGGTTTGTGTGATTACGCTCAAGGAATTCCATTTTCTCCAGTCAACTTGTGAACTAGCATCCATCAGAATATCTCATTTCAGTAGTTAACATATTCCTTCAGCATAAAAGTAATTCTAAACTTCAAAATTAATGCTATTGTTGTTCAGAGCAGCTCTGAATATGCTAGAGGTTGTGACTATGAAAGTCATGTTCTTAAATCTAGCTTTTATTCAAAATAGAAAAACCTATGGTTATGAGATTCATCTACTTTAATTCTTCATCAGTTCCAAATATAGGCAGGGAAGGCAGTGTGCTTGAGTGACATTAGAGGAAAATGATAACATTGTCTGTGTCTGTCTTATGAGATCCATTTAATGCGTTTGCTGAGTATGAAAGTATCAGTGCTACAAATGAACACCAGAATGAAGGAATAGTCAGTGGATGCTATTAGAAAAAAAAATGCGTCTATGAAAAAGACATTGATTAATTTACTTCAAATAGAAAATTTATTTTATCTGAGTGAGATTATCTTAAAAGTAGGAAGATAAACTCTAATAAATTTAGTAGAAAATGTGGTTCAGAAAATTTTATGAAATCAGAGTGGGAATTTCTCATTCAAGGCATAAACAACACAGCATTTGAATTAAAATATTGACAGATATATCATGTATACAACTTTCAAAAATATTGTATTTATTTTATTTTGATGAGATAGATAGATAGATAGATAGAGAGAGAGAGAGACCAGAGCACTACTCACCTTTGATTTATGATAGTGCCAGGGATTGAACCTGGAATCTCAGAACCTCAGACATGGAAGTCTTTTGCATAACTATTATACTGTCTACTCAGCTTTCACACAGGCTACTTAATGGTAGATTGCAAACTCATCCTGTTCTGGTGTGGCTCTTTTTTATAGTATGATGCTGACATTTAGTTCATCAAAAAAAGTCTCTTACTTTCTATTTGAAACATGGCTGCTCTATTGGGTTGTTTTGAACAATAAAAAGCAGTGTAACTGATGTTGATAACTTTTATCTGAAGCCTCAAAACAGAAAACTTATATCTCCCCACTCTTGGAACTATGTAAGGAAAGCTGAGTTAGCCAAGAGAAACTATGTTAAGGAAAAGTCATGGCTACCAAGTCAAAACTCTCATCAAACTCAACTAATGAGTGAAACAACTTGGAACTAGAGTCTCTCTCTTTCTTTTATTTTAAATTATTTTTATTATTACCTTTATTTATTTGATAGACACACATACACACACACACACACACACATATACATATATATATATATATATATACCGGGAGAGAGAGAGAGAACTGCAGCACTGTTTCACCAGTCATAAAGCTTCCCCCCTGCAGGTTGAGACAAGGATTTGAAATCAGTCCTTGTACACTATAATGTTGCACCCAACCAAGTTTGCCACCACCTGGCCCCAGGACAAGCTATTTTATCTAGTCCCTGCTAGATGGTCACAAACACCAAAGTGAAACCATCCAAAACCATAGGGAGCAGGGATAAGTCTTACTCAAATTGTCAGTCCACAGAACTTTGGCAGATAAATGTTTGTAACTTTATGTTACTGAGTTGTGTGGGTTATTTATATATAGTTAATGCAATAAATTTAAAAGATACATGTTTCTTAAAAAAATAATAGATAAGACACAGCCTGAGATAATATTGAATATAAATTTAAATACCACAGTATTTAAAATACCACAGTATTTAAAATACAGACAGCTAAATGATAAAGCTTAAACACACATCATTAGAAAAGTATATGAGTTAGAAAAATTACATCCTATAAATATATAAAAATATGTCCAATCTTAGCTATAATCTATGAAATTAAAAGACAATGCATGCTAATTTTACAGCAATTAGTTAAGTAAGATGAATTTTGCAAAGAAGAAGAATTAGTAAGAGTATCCTATATGATAGTACAATAAAGCAATCATTTTGGAAATATTCAGCAATAAAGTAAAGTTGACAACGCATGTTTCATGTAGTTTATTGCAGTGAAGCCAAGGACCAAGGACATGGATATAAGAATGGTACATTATTTATAAAAGCAAAAAATAGAAACCTTAATGTACTCGTGAAAGATGAATCTCATAATGAAGTATTATGTAGAATGAAAATGAGTGAACATCGACTAGGTCTAATTACATGGAAAAATATCACAAAATCATAATGTTCAAGGGAAAAGGTGAACTTCAAAACATCAAGATTGAATTTTAGACCTTAAGCATTAAGGTATGGTTTACTGAAATACTTAGCTTGAAATGTGGGTCTATGGCAAAGCCTTCTTACTCCTACCCGAGAGAAGGAAAATTAGAGTTTTACTCTGGCATGTGATGTCAGGGATTGAATTTGGTACTTTATGAGCTCAGTTCAGTGCTGTACGGACTGATTCATCTCTTGGGATGAACGACTGATGATTTGAGACAGCAACTATTCTCCTGACCAAGAAAGCTGTTTAACCTAGCCTTGTTTTCTCTCAGCCACCAGAAATTAGAATCGGTATTGTCCAGTTGAGCTATGACTTGCTATGGGAAAGCCTTCATTTGACAACCGTAATTAAAAGGCCTTAAAGCTTACAGGACTTAATGGGCCACCATTAAGTGAGGACTGAGAGTTTCAACTGTTTCCAAATTTCACTACAAACCACACCCTACTGAAAAAAAAATCCACTTCTTTCCAGCTCAACACTCCTAGCCCAATGGTGGTGGAAGCAACCCTGGTCTAATTCCAGGTCTAGATTACCTGGAAGGCTCTCTCACTATTGAATGTGGACAAAGCTTCTGTCACGACTGCATCCAGTAGAAACAGTCACTCTCACAGAACAGGTTCCCTTAACCCATGTACCAGCTCCTGTGATAAGAGAGGCAATAGAGGAGTAACCTCCACTTGGAGAGAATGGTGGGAACTACCCAGCTCCTGCAGACTATATGAAGCAAGAAGAAGAAACAGCAGAAGAGGCACCTGTGCAAGGAGCACAACTAGGTCCTAAGTCTCATTCGTGGGGAAGATTTCGAGCTGCTGTGTCCACTGTGCATTTGGATCCCTCCTACCTGGACAACTACACGAGGCCTGAGAAGGAGATTGCGTCTCACCACAGGCCAACACTCCACAGTTACATCATCAGTCAATCCCTTATAGCAGCAGGTAGCAGAAGACTAGAGTTTAATCACCATTAAAAGTTAAACAAACAAACAAACAAAACCAGACCTGAGGGATAAAGTGAAAACTGAAGAGACAGATGTTAGTGACCGAGTCTACACAGCTGAATCTCTGTATAAACCAGGAGCAGAAGACCACTCACCCCAAGATATATGAAGAAGAGAATGACATACAACAGAATCTCACTGAAAACATCTGGGTCTTTTCAGAATAGGTTCACATCCTAAGAGTTCTGCTGAGTAGGAGAAAATAGAGTAGAATGCTACCTGAAGTGGAATTGCTTTTAGAAGTTAAAATTTTCTATCATTTGAATATCAGATTATACCAACATTTTTTTTCAGCTTACTTAAGGACAAAGGATTGCGTTCTGCATCCCCAATGTTCTGCTTTGCAGAAAAATTGAGAAGCTAAAAGTAGATATAGTTTTATATTCAAAAACAACACATCTTAATTGGGTTGTCTCTGAAGAGAAATAAAATTGTGTGAGCTTTGCAAGACAGAAACAAAAAAAATCTATTAGCAATCCAGAAAGATTTACAGGTGATGTAGTTGTCCTGGCTTTTCTGTATTTTTGTATAAGCAGACATATCTGGAAACAAGAAATTAGAAAGAAATTGTCATGATCCATTGGAGTCTGCAAAGATTCTCTTTACAGAAAGGTGAAGAGACTCCCTTCAGTTTAGCAGAAATGCTGGAGCACCTAGTTCCAGAGAGTTACATTACTTCAGGAGTTGTTCCAACACATCTTCTGTTAGAAGAGTGCCATTGGTGTTTTCCTAGACCTTGAACTAGGCAAGCTCTCATTTTTACATCAGTGATAATCTTATATCTATACTTTCACTGACATTTTTATTAAACCCTTTAGACCTTAGTTTTACACTGGTCATGATTCTGAAAATCTCAATCTATTCAGGGAAAGACTGTGAATGAAAAACCCCACGATACATTGAAAACTAACCAGTAACATTTTGTGTAGCTTTCGGGATTAGTTAGTGTGAATTTTTTTAGGAGTTGGTATCCAGGGTTAGGGTTAGGGTTAGGCACCTATCTTGACATGCAAATGGTCTAGACACACATTCATTCACACATGTGTGCACATGCAAGAGTACTCTTTTTAAATTTTTTTAGTTATCTTTATTTGTTTGATAGAGACAGCCAGAAATCGAGAGGGTAGGGGAGATAGAGAGGGAGAGAGAAAGAGAGACACCTGCTGCACTGCTTCACTACTTGCAAAGCTTTCCCTCTGCGGGTGGGGACTGGGGGCTCAAACCCGGGTCCTTGAGCACTGTAACATGTGTGCTCAACCAGGTGAGCCACCAGCTGGTCCTTGCAAAAGTACTCTTATGTCTGTCTCTGTTGGTCTCTACTTGAATTAAAATGTTGACATGGAACAGTAGAATCATGCATTCATGAGTCCTTGACAATATAAAAATTAAATAGATGATCTATAATATATATTAACTTATATATAATATAATATTTATTAACTCATTTGACCTTGGTTCAGGTAACCATCTCCCTGAAATTTACTTGTTGTTCTGTAGATATGCATAAGCAGAATAGTTTATAGATGTTCAGAATGATGGACATGGTTAAGAGCAGCAAAAATTGACAGTGTGAAAAACATATCGTACTGGTTTTCCACACTGATTAAAAAAAAAGATAATCAGAAATTTCCACCTGAAAATGTGCAAGAGAGCTCATAAATAAGATGGAGCAGTTGATGTAAACACATGAGATTACCCTTCATGCATTTCAAGCAGTCAGAGAAATAGATTTTCATAAATTGGAGCAGCACTCTGATTAAAAGCAAACATTCTTATTCAGGGCAGCAAAGAGATGCTGAGAGAGAATAGCAGCACAACTGATGGGCAGATGCTGACTTAGCAACTCATGTAACTTGACTATTAATGGAAACAGGACACGGAGGGACTCAGGATTTCAGAATATAGAAGGTACATTTATGTTAGTACTAAATCCTCTTCAACCTACTTTCCCTCAAATCACCTAAGTAAGACAGTATGGGGAACTTTGGGTTGCAAGGGATATTGTTTATACTGTCTTATGTGAGAAAAAACAGTGAATTTATGTTCAAAGATGTGCACTGCAACATTAAGAGTAGCTTAAATGTTTTTTGTTTGAAAATGAATAAGTAAATAACATTCTATTTATACTTTTAGATGTCCCATTAACAAGGAAAGACCTCCTAAACATGTTAACACATAAAATAGGCTGCAGATATTATAATACCCTGAAGTTTCATAAATTCAATAAATTACTGTGTAATGAAACTTACCTTTAGACCACTCTATACTCTATATGTTATTTGAAGCAAATGAAATTTGCTCAAAGTAATTTCAGTTACAACTGCTTTAAATCTCTTTTAAAATGCTTGTCCTTTCTCTACTACTTTCTCACTTGTTCTGAGATTGGATGATATAGGTGGAGGTTAGATAAAAATTTGCTAACATGATGCCAACCAGACTTACCTGGGCAGACAACCCCAACAGTGTGTCCTGGAGCCTGGCTTCCCCAAAGCCCCACCCCACTAGGGAAAGAGAGAGACAGGCTGGGAGTATGGATTGACCTGCCAACACCTGTGTTGAGCAGGGAAGCAATTATAGAAAACAGACCTTCTATTTTCTGCAACCCATAATGACCCTGGATCCATACTCCCAGAGGGATGAAGAATAGGAAAGCTATTAGGGGAGGGGATGGGATACGGAGTTCTGGTGGTGGAAATTGTGTGGAGTTGTACCCCTCTTATCCTATGGTTTTTGTCAGTGTTTTCTTTTTATAAATAAAAATTAAAAAAATAATAAAAGACATTTCTCTTGGTATATAATTCTTTCTGTGGAGCCTTATGAGAAATAATGCTTCATTAAACATATCTGAATTCTTACTCAATAATTATGTAATGTTATCCACATGGACTCATGCAAGAAAATATACAATAGGAATTTTTATCTTAAATTCCCACAGTCTTTCAAACTAAGAAGGAGGGAAGTGGGTAAGAGGAGTAGGTTCCTATTAAAATGTAGACTTGAAGTGACTGTGCTTATTTTGTTTGAGCATGATTAAAGTTTCAGTTAGACATAAAGTGATGTGAGGGTGGACTACAATTGTAGAGACATAGGTTAGTTTTGTCAGTTTATGTAGTTTTGAGAAGTCATTGCAAAGAAGTGAGGAAACAAATTAGAGAAAGATTTTAAGGTTGGGTGGAGTTTTAGCAGAGGTTTGGGATTAATGTGGTTCCGCGAGTTGACTTGGAGAATAAATGACAAAGCACATTTCTTTTATTTTGAGGCAAGCGAGCTGCCATTTTGTATTGTACATAAATTAATCTCTGACTGGAGGCTGCTTCTTGTGGGAGTGATTGGGGGTAAGAAAATGCTCTATTCTAGACAATTCTCATCAAATATGGCTGTTCTCTGAGAAGGAGGCAGCTGTGAGTTTGAACAAACACTCAACATCTGTAGAATTGAGGTAGCCACCAATGAAGAATATTTGAATAAGCTGCCACCAGTGTTCTATATGCTCTGAGAAATCAAAGTTTTTTTCTCTTTACCCTTGAGAATTTCACTTAGGTGGAGAAAACTAAAGACCCACTTCAAAGATTACTAGTTAACTCTCTCTCTCTCTTTTTTTTTTCTCATCACCTGGCCCTACCACAGCAATTTCTATTGAATTTCACCCAGGAAATTACTTTTAAATTCCAGTGCATTTCCTCCTACTAAATAGATTGTAGTATATATGGAAGGTAGAGCTGTGTCTTTCAGGCTTCTTATCTCTTCATATTTAAGCTAAGCTTTTAACTAAAAAGATTTGTTCTACCTTAGAAATAATGGGCCTTAAAAAATGGCACTGAAGTTTTGTGCTTATGTCATTTACTGACCCATAAGACATTTTGAAAAAAAAGGGAATAAGAGAAAGAATGGAGAGGCACCATATTCTGATCCCATTGTTCATGAAGCTTCTCTAAGTGCCATGCATGAGGTTTTCGTATGCTACTGGGGGCTCAAATCTGGATTCTCATACATTAAGTCTTTGCTCTACTGAATGACTGACTTACCTCCTGGTGCATGGTTATAAAACATGTCTTCTGTAATCTGTTCAATAGTAAAACTTTTACTTTCCATTACACATTCTAGTAAAATATTTGATTGATTTTTCAAGAGATTCACATTCTTAACTACTCTCATTAGGCATCAAATTCTATTTTTTGAAAGAATAAAAACCACGAAAAGCTATTTAAAAGGATGATGCCAAGCTTTTTTTTTAATTCTTTAATATTTCTTTATTCCCTTTTGTTGCCCTTGTTGTTTTATTGTTGTAGTTATTATTGATGTCATTGTTGGATAGGAAAGAGAGAAATGGAGAGAGGAGGGGAAGACAGAGAGGGGGAGAGAAAGACAGACAGCTGCAGACCTGCTTCATTGCTTGTGAAGTGACTCCCCTGCAAGTGTGGAGCCGGGGGCTTGATGCACACTTAACCCACTGCATTACTGCCTGACTCCTGATGCCAAGCTTTACAGGGTGAATTTTCTAAAAGTATTTGAGCGATGAAAAATATTTTTTGTCATGTATATAATATTGTCTGAGTGAATTAATTTTTTTCTTTTAATTTTACTAGTGACAATATTGATTTATAAAATTATAAGATAAAGGGTATAATTCTGCACCATTCCCACCACCAGAGTTATATCCCAACCCCCTCAATAGGAAGCTACAGTAGCTGTCCCAAAGTCGCAGATATGGGTTGAGTATTATTTCTTTTTTTTTTCTTTTTTAATTTTTTATTTAAGAAAGGATTAATGAACAAAAACATAAGGTAGGAGGGGTACAACTCCACACAATTGCCACCACCCAATCCCCATAACCCACCCCCTCCCATGATAGCTTTCCCATTCTCTAGCCCTCTGGGAGCATGGACCCAGGGTCATTGTGGGTTGCAGAAGGTAGAAGGTCTGGCTTCTGTAATTGCTTCGCCGCTGAACATAGACGTAGACTGGTCGGTCCATACTCCCAGTCTGCCTCTCTCTTTCCCTAGTAAGGTGTGTCTCTGGGGAAGCTGAGTTCCAGGACACATTGGTGGGGTCTTCAATCCAGGGAAGCCTAGCCAGCATCCTGGTGGTATCTGGAACCTGGTGATTGAAAAGAGAGTTAACATATGAAGCCAAACAATTTGTTGAGCAATCATGGATCCCAAGCTTGGAATAGTGGAGAGGAAGTGTTAGGGAGGTACTCACTGCAAACTCTAGTGTACTTCTGCTTTCAGGTATATATTTTGCAGTAGTTTATGGATACGTGTGCACATAAGCTCTCTCTCACAGAAACTGGTGTATATCTAGGTTATGGGACTTTGTTAGAAAGTGAACTACCTGAGATGAAATTAGAGTGTACTATAAAAGGAAAGGTCTCACCCGAGTAATGAAGCTGAAGGGTTGTTATTCCACATGTGAAGTCTCTGGACACAGTCTGAGGTGAAGCATGTTGAGGTGGCAATCGTTGCGTTGGTTAGGTTGTGATCGGCGGATGCAATATTATTTGGTTTGGATTGGGAGATGCATACGGGAAAGTGGGCCCTATCCAAGGGTTCCAGGACTGGGGGAAGTAGGGGCTCTACAGTGGAGATGTGAGGTTCCTGCTGTCTTAGGGTTCAAAAAGACAATCGACAGTTAATGTTATCATCACATTATTTGTTAATTGGGTTAACTTTGAAAACTCCCTTTGTTATGGTTTGCTGTACAGTATCCAGTATCTTGTATATAGCTGTGCTATTGGATGCTTCTAATCTACTTGGTCTAGGCTTTTGAGAGTACATTGCCTATATATTAAAAAAATTCAGTTTGTGTTTTGAGAAACTTTGAGACATACAATTGATTTTCCCCCTCTCATATTAATTAACTACTGATTTATATGTCTACATTTTGCTAGGAGTGTACATAAACACCATTCCCACCACCAAAGGACTGTGACCCATCCCTCCTGCCCACTCCCACCCCCCACTGGCCCAGGAAGCTGCATGTCTACCCCTCACCACTGGGTTTTTACTTTGGTGCCCTACTTACAATTTGATCAGTTCCTGCTTTTAGTATTATTTCTATAACTATCCATGGTCTGATATGAGACTACAGAATGCACTACCCTGATTATGAGGCAAATGGCAGGACTTGTGGTAAGCAGTTTATAGGTGCTATGAAGTCATTCCTCAGAGCTAAATTGTTATCAGTTAGGAAAGCAATAATGAGGCTACTCATGGAAAAAGAAAATCACCTGAGAATGCAACAAGACAAGACTAGGATTACTTTGGGAACCCACCAAGTCACGGATGAGTGCAAAGCAATTCTGAGGCTACCAATAACATATAAATTCATAAAGTGTTTCTATGAAAAAGATGGCTCTTTAAATAATAAAACAGATTACTATTCAACGGTAAATCTCTGTATTATTGTTAGTTGAAAATATGGTTACAGAATAAATGGAATTAGTTTTATCAATTGACATTTCAGGGATATAGATTAAGTTGAATTTTTTTATTTTTAATCTGAAGTAAAAAAAAAGACTTCATTGTGATTCGATGAGATACTTGATATTGAAATTGCTAAAATTTGTTTTGTGACCTAATGTTATCTTCCTGGAGAAAATTCTGTTATTGAGAATAAAGTTGTCTTCTGTTGCTTTAAGGAGAAAGTTTCTGTATATGTCTTTTAGACTCCCTGATCTAAAGTATAGGTTAAATTTAATTGTTCTTTATTGATTTTGTGTCTGGATAATCTATCTATTGTTTCAAGTGGAATATTGAATCCATCTACTTTTTTGTATTTTCTATCTTTTATATCTATTTGTATTTGCTTAATATACTTGGTTTCTCTGATATTGGATGAATGTATATTCTATAATTACTATGTTATTTTGATAAATTGAACTCTTAATCATTATCAATGATTTTCTCTTGTTACAGTTTCTTTAGTCCATCTTGCTCTCTTTTGGTTTCCATTGTCATTAATATATTTAAATCCTTTCTCCATGAGCTTAAATCTTTAAAGTGAGTCTCCTACAGGTGGATATAGTTAGTTAGGTCTTATTTCTTCATGTATTCTTCTACTCTATGCATTTTTATTTGAGGATCTAATCCATCTGCATTTAAAAAAATGATCATTAGGCAATTACTTAATAATATTTTATTGATTGTTCTATGACAGTTTCGGTCAAATATCAGGCTTTGAACACTAGTTCTTCAGTTCAACTTTTTTTTTTTTATCATGTTCAGTTACAGTATGAGTTTGTTCTAGTTGGTCTCTTAGCTCAACTATTTAAGCTTTCAGTTCTCTAATTACCTCAAGATAGTTGATGTTTTCTTTCAGAATCTCATTTGTTATTTCCCTATTTCTGATAGTCTTGCTCTCAAAAGCTTTCCTTACTCCTATGATTAATGTATCAATTATTGTTTGGATACTTTCCTCATTCTCAGTTGTTTCTAGTTTTTTTTTTTTTTTTCCTGGACTCCTGCCCTGGGTCATTATTGTAGTGTTTTTTTTTTTTTTAATTTGACCATTATATTTGGTTTCTTTCATAATTTATGTCCTATTAATGTTCAGGTATGATGTAAAGTGATCTGGCCTGTTGGTTCCTAGACTCCTGAACCTTGTGACCTGTCTCAGGAGTGGCTGGAACTGTTGTTCGAATGTGACACCACTGCCACTTTGGCAGATAAAGGAAGTGTCTGTTGTGTTCAGAGTGAAGTGGGGAACAGATGACTTAGACAGCTACCAAACAAGCAGACAAACAAATAAAAGTCTTCCAAACCAAACTCCTCCCACAGAACAAAACACAAACACCAGCAAATACAACAACAAAAACTAATACTAAACAAAACAGAGAATAATAATAATAATAATAAGCCAACTGCAGTTAACAGAAGGTATATATACACTGAAGACCGGGGAAAAAATTAACAAACTAACAGAAAATATATACATGCTCACAGTGTGTTGGTTTGATGAAGTTCAGTCTGCTTGCTTCAGTGGTAAGACCTACAAGCCTTACAAATTTCTTGGGACTACCAGTAGTTCAGATGCAAATTGAAGTGGGGAATAGATGTCAGAAATAGCTAGGTAAAACAAAACTAGACAAAACAAAAAAATAAATAAAACAAAGAAAAACAAATGAACAAACAAAATAACCCTAACAAAAAGCCTTCAAATCAAACCAAAAACAAAAAAAAACTCCCCCAGAATAAAACAAAACAAATACAAACAACAAGAAGAAACAGCAACAATAACAAAGAAACAAAAACTAGCATTGGATTCTCAAGCATGAGGTCCCAAGTTCAATCCCCGGCAGCACATGTACCAGAATGATGTCTGGTCCTCTCTCTCCTATTTTTCTCATTAATAAATAAATTAAAATCTTTTAAAAATATAATAAAAAATGGGGGGGAGGCATCCAACCACAACCAGAAAAAAAATTAAAACAAAAGGAGTATACACAGAAAACCAGGGAAGGAATTAACAAATTAACAGAACACATATATGTTCATAATTAGCCTAATTTTTTTTTAAATATAACATCCTGAAAATTTTTTTGAGACACTCTGTAGTTCTGATTCAAAATGAAATGGGTAATAGATTGCTGAAGCAGTTACCAAAAGAAAAAAAAGAAAGAAAAACAACCAAACAAAAAAATATTTCCCAAAAGAAATAATTAAACAAAAACTAAACTAACTATAAAGAAAAAAGAAGGGAAAAGGAAAAAAAGAAAGAAAGAAAGAAAGAAAGAGAAAAAGGACAGCCAGCAGAAGGCATATACATAGAAATCTAGGGAAAGGAATTAGCATATTAACAGAACATATATATGCTCATATATATGACAGACTGTTTTAGGGGGCAAATTTATCAGCTTGTCAGCTTGCTTGGGACTGTCTGTAGCTCAGATCCAGTCAGGCATGGTTACATGGACCCCTCCTGCATTCCCACAAAATGCTCAGCCTTAGAATCTTCCTTGAGGCCTTTGACTCCATGGGGGTGGGGGGGGGGTGTTTCTTCTTCAGTGGCTACTCCTACTTCACAAATAAGCTGCCTCTGGCCTGAGGGATGGGTTTGGGGGATGCAATGGGAAACTCACTGGTCAGCTCTCCTTTGTCCTTTTCAGCACCTTTTTGCCATAGATAGGTTATAATTTTCTATCATGATTTCTCCTTGTCTCCTCCTTCATAGTTTCTTTCCTACTGGGCTGGAAATCTTTCCTCCATTTAGAATTGCCAAGATTTGAAGCAAATTTTTTTTTAAGGAGAGTCAACCTAAGAGCTATCATCACACAGCCATCTTGCCTATGCCTTCCAGGTAAATAACATTGTTATAGGCATGTCTGATCCACTGAGTCTATCAGGTTATAGATATAGCTCTGTAATGCAGACACCTATCATGGTGAGATGGGAAATTGTACCACATGTCTACAACTGTACTATAAAAGTTTAACTTCCCAATAAAAAAATTTTAAACTGTAGTTACTATAGGAAGGGGTTGTGTAAATTGTGTTAATAAGGATAAATTATATGATGGTGGATAGAGATTAAAAATATAATGGTAATTATAATGTAGACATATATCAAATGGTAACAATATACAGTTCAATCCTATATAGTGTTTTAAATCACATATTTATGTATATATGTGCATATATATGACATTAAACAATATTTCTATCTATCTGGCATTAAAAAATATTACACAATTAACAGTAGAATAGAATTTTGAGAATTCAGAAATAAGCCCCCACACCTATGGACACCTAATTTTTAACAAAGGAACCCAAAAAAATGGAGAAAGGAGAGTCTCATGAACAAATGTTATTGGGATAATTGGGCTGAAACATGTAGAAGATTAAAACTGGACCATTACATTTCACTGTGCAAAAAAGCAGACTCCAAATGCATCAAAGATTTGGATTTTAGACCTGAAACCATTAAATATTTAGAATAAAACATTAACAGAACTCTTTTCAATATAATTTGAAAGGCATCTTTGATTACTTAAGTCCAATCACAAGGGAAACAAAAACAAAAATAAATTAATGGGACTACACCAAACTGAAAAAAAAAAATTCTGTGTAACAAAAGGAACCACCATCAAAACAGAGAGAGACTCCTTAAAGAATGAAAGATTTTTTTACATACCATATAATAGACAAAGGACTAGTAATCAAAATAAAGAATTCACCAAATTCAATGACAGAAAAACAAATTACTCTGTCCAAAAATGGGGAGAGGATAAGGCTAGAATCTTCAAAAGAGATGTGATCCAAAAGGCCAACAGACATATAAAAATTTCTCTTAGTCACTGGTTATCAGTAAAAATACAAATAAAGATAATAATATGATTTCATTTCACTTCTGTTAGAATGTCATGTACTAGAAAAGTTGGAGAGGTTGTGGAGGCAAAGGAAACCTTCTACACTGCTGGTGAGAATAGAAATTGATCCAACCACTTTGGAGGAAAGTCTGAAGAATTTAAAGAATGCTAGAAATGGGGGAGTAGGGCGGTAGCACAGCAGGTTAAGCGCACGTGGTGCAAAGTGCAAGGACAGGCATAAGGATCCCGGTTCAAGCCCCCGGCTCCCCACCTGCAGGGGAGTCACTTCACAAGGGGTGAAGCAGGTCTGCAGGTGTCTATCTTTCTCTCCCCCTCTCTGTCTTCCCCTCCTCTCTTCATTCTCTCTGTCCTATTCAACAACAATGACATCAAGAACTACAACAATAAAACAACAAGGGCAACAAAAGGGAATAAATAAAAATAAATTAAAAAAAAAAGAATGCTAGGAATGGACCTACCTTATATCCCGGCAATTACTCTCCTAGGGATATATCCAGAGGAAGCAAATACATCTAATCCAAATAAATCTATGTACACTTTGTTTCAGAGTAGCACAATTTTAACAGCCTAAACAGCAATCCTGGTGTCTAATGACAGGTGATTGACCAAGAAAGTTGTGGTATATATAAACAATGGAATACTACTCAGCTATCAAAAATTTTGATGTTAACACCTTCATTTAATCTTGGATGGATCTTGAAGGAATTATGTTAAGTGAGATAAGGCAAACAGAGAAGGATGAATACTAGATGATTTCACTCATAGGCAGAAATTAAGAAAGGACAGAAAGAGTAAACACAAAGTAAAACCTGAACTTTAGGTTTGTTATGCTGCAAAGGATTCTGGGGAGTGATAGGCAGCCAGCAACATGATTCCATCTGGGCTTTGGAGTCTTGGTGTATGATGGCAGAGGGGTAACTAAACTGAAGGTGAGAGTGTTTTCCAGCCATCAGTTACAAAGAGATGAGAAATTTTACCTTCATGTTACATGTCAACACAGTTGTATTATAAACCATCAAACCCCAATGAAATGACACAAAAGCAGTCTGAGATATTGTTTTGTGTTCAAAACTCTCTCAGTGGGAAAGAATGATTGCCCAGTTATATATAGTTGTATAGTGTTCAATTAAAACGCTTTCCCGATGACTCATAAAGCTATAAATTTGAGTGGGGCCCAGACCATAGAAGACTGCACAGACCCCACTACACTGCAAGCTGTTCTGTTACATGTATTCCATGATACAGCAGATGTGATAGTGCTTCAAAGGTGGCTGCAGACAAGGACAATGTTGGAGATTTCAGCAGGTCTCTGCCAGTGAATTATAACACTGACTCCTGGGATTTAGAAGGAAGCTCTGACATTCACTAGATAATTAATCTCCTTTGTGGAATAACATTTGACAGCTACTGGACTTGAGAAGGGAATGATCTTTAGTGACATCCCTCCGGGGGACTATTTCATATGTGTTGCTCCCACATAGATAAATGCCAGTTGTTTTAAGTTTCTAAACTTTAACTAACTCACAAATACTGTGCACCTATCTGAAACATAGTAGCTGCAATGTCTTTGTGATAAATAGAAACACTAAACCCATTATAGCTTCTATCTCTTATTTTAATCAGACTACTGCTCAGCTCTTATTTGTGATAGTGCTGGGGATTGAACCTTGGACCTTGATGCCTCAGGCCTGAATGTATTTTACATAACTATTATGTTGTCTCTCCAGTACCCATTCCAACTTCTTAAATTTCCTTATCTGATTACTATCCTTCTCAAATGTAGTGACAAATTGGGATAGTTCCCAGGTAAGGTGTTCCTGTGATAAGTGCTTGCTATATATGGAGTGACTAGCAGGGTTTTTAGAATGACTCCAGAACAGCTTTCTGATAGCTCAAAATTTGTTTGCCTAAACATCTACTAAAAGGGCTACAGCCATATATTAACAGCAACACAGTAATAGTAGCGGATTTCAACACCACTTGATTGTTAAGCCAGAAATTATCAAATACTTAGAGGAAAATTTTGGTAGAACTCTTTACAATCTGAATTTCAAATAGTACCTTCAGTGAAAGGAATCCAATTACACACACACACATACACACACACACACACACACACACACACACACACAAGAACAATAAACACAAAATAGAATTTGGACTGGGTTTGGTGCATTGTTACAAAGTAAAGGACTATGTCAGGTCCTGGAACATGATGATAGAGAAGGACCTAGAGGGGGTTGAATTGTTATGTGGAAAACTGTGAAATGTGAACAGGGGTAGATGGCATAATGGTTACACAGAGACTCAGATTCCTGAGGCTTCAAAGTCTCAGGTTCATGGTGAATTCACCATTTTTACCCCTTCTTGGATGTAGTTCGAAGATATCATGTTAAGTGAGGTAATTCAGAAACAAATGGATGAACATGGGATGATCACATTCATAGACAGAAGTTGAAAAACAATACCAAAAGGAAAACTAAGCAGAACTTGGCCTGGAGTTGGTGTTTTGCACCAAAGTAAAAGACTCTGGGTTGGGGGTGGGGAGGTAGGGTTTAGGTCCTGAAACATGATGGCAGAGGAGGACCTAGTGGGGGGTATATTGCTATGTGGAAATGTTATGCATGTACAAACTATTGTATTTTACTGTTCACTATAAACCATCAATTCCCCAATAAATAAATTTAAAAACAAAACAAAAATCAATTGATAAATAAAATATTTTTTAAAAGAAAAAAAAATTTTGCCTATTCCTTATTAACATGTTCCAAGGAGTGCACAGAAATTTATCTTTACCTGTTTCCTATGGAATGCTCTCATTAGGAGCTGCTGAAACATTTCACAAATCTGGAAGCTATTCTGGAATCATTTATCTGTATTTCTTGTATTATTCATATTATATTACAGATACTCTTGTAAAATTTATTTTGAAGCTCATTATAAGTCACCTCAGGACTTGATTGGGCTAATCTCTCCATTTTATTTTATTTTATTTTATTTGTGGTAATTAACAACAAGATTATGGGATAAGAAGAGTACAATTCCACACAATTCCCACCACCAGAGTTGGTCTTCCAGTTCTTTATTGATTCACATGGGTGATAGATTGAGGATAGTTGTCTGAAGAACTCAGCTCCTCTCCATATGAAAATTTCTACAAATTGTTTAAATGTCTCACAATATTGGCACTCCCAAGGATGAAAGAGTTAGGGAAAAAGGCACAGCAGTGCTTTCTGTGTCTAACCTCAGCAGTCAAGCATTCTCATTTTCACCACATTACTTTTCTTAGGAGTTACTAATACTGAGATTTCAAAAAGAGAATCATTACATTAATGCTTCTGAAGGAATTTTGGTAATCAGTGAACATATCATAGAACTATCATGCCCTATAATCCAGTTGATTTCTTCTGTGAATGCCCCATTTTACTTCCATAAGTTTTTATTTTATTTTTATTTATTTATTTTCCCTTTTGTTGCCCTTGTTTTTTTGTTTTGTTTTTTTAATTTATTTTTTTTTATTTTTCTTTTTTTATTATTATTTTTTTTAAATATTTATTTTATTTATTTATTCCCTTTTGTTGCCCTTGTTGTTTTATTGTTGTTGTTGTTGGATAGGACAGAGAGAAATGGAGAGAGGAGGAGAGAAAGATAGACACCTGCAGACCTGCTTCACCACCTGTGAAGCGACTCCCCTGCAGGTGGGGAGCCGGGGTTCGAACCGGGATCCTTATTCTGGTCCTTGTGCTTTGCGCCACCTGCGCTTAACCCGCTGCGCTACAGCCCGACTCCCTTTTTTAATTTATTTTTGGGACTTTGTTAGGAAGTGAACTTCCTGGAATGGAATTAGAGACTACCATGAAAGGAAAAGTCTCACCCTAGTGATGAGGGTGAAGGGTTGACAATCCATGCCTGACGTCTCTGTACACAGTCTGAGGTGAAGCATGCTGACATGGTACTCATTGCACTGATTAGGTTGGAATCAGCAGATGCAATATCATTTGGCCTGACTTGAAAGAAGCATGGAGGGAAATGAGCCCCACCCCAGAGGTTCCAGGATTGGGAGAAACATAGGCTCTATAGAGAAAGCAGGAGAGTCCTGTTGTCTTAGGGTTTAAGAAGACAATAAATAGTTATTGCAATAATCACATTATTTGGCAATTGGGTTAACTTTGAAGAATCCCTTTGTTAGTATTTGCTGTATCATACACACCCTCACCATATTTCATGTCCTTTGACATTGTTTACATATAGCTATGCCACCAGTTGCTTTTGTTCTCCCTAGACTAAGCTTTTTTTAAAATTTTTTTTAAATTTTTTATTTAAGAAAGGATTAATGAACAAAAACATAAGGTAGGAGGGGTACAACTCCACACAATTCCCACCACCCAATCTCCATAACCCACCCCCTCCCATGATAGCTTTCCCATTCTCTAGCCCTCTGGGAGCATGGACCCAGGGTCGTTGAGGGTTGCAGAAGGTGGAAGGTCTGGCTTCTGTAATTGCTTCTGTAATTGAACATGGGCATTGACTGGTCAGTCCATACTCTCAGTCTGCCTCTCTCTTTCCCTAGTAGGGTGTGTCTCTGGGGAAGCTGAGCTCCAGGACACATTGGTGGGGTCTTCAATCCAGGGAAGCCTGGCCAGCATCCTGGTGGCATCTGGAACCTGGTGATTGAAAAGAGAGTTAACATACGAAGCCAAACAATTTGTTGAGCAATCATGGATCCCAAGCTTGGAATAGTGGAGAGGAAGTGTTAGGGAGGTACTCACTGCAAACTCTAGTGTACTTCTGCTTTCAGGTATATATTTTGCAGTAGTTTATGGATACGTGTGCACATAAGCTCTCTCTCACAGAAACTGGTGTATATCTAGGTTATGGGACTTTGTTAGAAAGTGAACTACCTGAGATGAAATCAGTGGTGAGGGGTAGACATGCAGCTTCCTGGGCCAGTGGGGGGTGGGAGTGGGCGGGAGGGATGGGTCACAGTCCTTTGGTGGTGGGAATGGTGTTTATGTACACTCCTAGCAAAATGTAGACATATAAATCAGTAGTTAATTAATATGAGAGGGGGAAAATCAATTGTATGTCTCAAAGTTTCTCAAAACACAAACTGAATCCTTTTAATATATAGGCTGTGTATTTGATATGCGGACTCTCTCAAAAGCCTAGACCAAGTAGATTAGAAGCATCCAATAGCACAGCTATATACAAGATACTGGATACTGTACAGCAAACCATAACAAAAGGACTTTTCAAAGTTAACCCAATTAACAAATAATGTGATGATAACATTAACTATCGATTGTTTTTTTTGAACCCTAAGACAGCAGGAACCTCACATCTCCACTATAGAGCCCCTACTTCCCCCAGTCCTGGAACCCTTGGATAGGTCCCACTTTCCCGTATGCATCTCCCAATCCAAACCAAATAATATTGCATCCGCCGATCACAACCTAACCAACGCAAAGATTGCCACCTCAACATGCTTCACCTCAGACTGTGTCCAGAAACTTCACGTGTGGAATGACAACCCTTCAGCTTCATTACTCGGGTGAGACCTTTCCTTTTATAGTAGACTAAGCTTTTAAGAGAGTTAACATATCAAAAGACTCAGCCTATGTATTAAAAAGACTCAGTCTGTGCTTTAAAAAGTTTTAGATATTCAATCAATCAATTTTCCCCTCTAATATTAATTAAATAGTGATTTATATGACTGCAAATTGATAGGAGTGTACATAAACTCCATTCCCACCACCAAAGACTGTGTCCTGTGTCTCCTCCCACCCCATGAAGCTGAACATTAACCCTCACCCTCCACCCAGGGTTTTTTCTTTGCTGCCCTACTCTAAATTCAGTCAACTCCTGCTTTGAATTTTATTGTTGTTGTAGTTATCATTGTTGTTGTTATTGATGTCATTGTTAGATAGGACAGAAAGAAATAGAAGGAGGAGGGGACGACCGAGAGGGGAAGAGTAAGATAAGACAACTGCAGACCTGCTTCACCAGAAGCTACTCCCCTGCAGGTAGGGAGTCAGGGGCTCCAACCGGGATCCTTACACCAGTCATTGCGCTTTGTACCGTGTGTGCTTAACCCGCTGCGCTACCGCTCGCTCGACTACTCATCCATAAGTTTTATCTCCTCAGACTTACCTTACAAGAAATTGTAGGGTATATACATTATATTAGTATGATTACATTGGGAGTCGGGTGGTAGTACAGCGGGTTAAGCGCAGGTGGCACAAAGCAAAGCGCCAGGACCAGCATAAGAATCCTAGTTGGAGCCCCCAGCTCCCCACCTGCGAGAGAGTTGCTCCACAAGCGGTGAAGCAGGTCTGCAGGAGTCTATCTTTCTGTCCCCCTCTCTGTCTTTCCCTCCTCTCTCCATTTCTCTCTGTTCTATCCGACAAAGACAACATCAATAAGAACAACAAAGAACAACAAGAGCAACAAAAGGGAATAAATAAATAAACATTTAAAAATTATAAAAATTACATCACTCAGTTCCTAAGGATTTTATCCATTACAGGTATTGAGAAAGAAAAGCTCAGTCAATTGCTTTTTTTTTTTTTAATTTTTTTTTTTTAGTCAATTGCTTTTCAGGAATTTATTGTTTGAAGTTTGCACTATGCTTCCTCTGGGTTATTTTAAAAAATAGGCTAGTAGGGGGTGGGGCAGTAGCGTAGCAGGTTAAGTGCACATGGCCCAAAGCACAAGAACCAGTATAAGGATCACGGTTTGAGCACCCCCCACCCCCCCACCCCCGCTACCCACCTGCAGGGGGGTCGCTTCACAAGCAGTGAAGCAGGTCTGCAGGAGTCTATCTTTCTCTCCCCTCTCTATCTTCCCCTCCCCTCTCTATTTCTTTCTGTCTTATCCAACAACAATTACATCAATGACAGCAATCATAATAACCACAACAACAATAAAACAACCAAGGCAACAAAAGGGTAAAAAATGGTCTCCAGGAGCAGTGGATTTGTGGTGCAGGTGCCAAGTTCCAGCAATAACCCTGGAGGCAAAGAAAAAACAAACAAAAAACTAATAATTCCACACCCATTGAGTTAAAAAAAAATTGGTGACTGTCAGAAACCACATTTAAGGGAGTCAGGCTGTAGCGCAGCAGGTTAAGCGCAGGTGGCACAAAGCACAAGGACCGGCGTAAGGATCCCAGTTCGAACCCCGGCTCCCCACCTGCAGGAGAGTCGCTTCACAGGTGGTGAAGCAGGTCTGCAGGTGTCTATCTTTCTCTCCTCCTCTCTGTCTTCCCCTCCTCTCTCCATTTCTCTCTGTCCTATCCAACAACGACGACAACAACAATAATAACTACAACAATAAAACAATAAGGGCAACAAAAGGGAATAAATAAATAAAATAAAATATTAAAAAAAAAAAGAAACCACATTTAATAATGTTGAGGACCACTGACCTTTTTTGGTACAATTTGATCATTGTTACCATGTTGCTACTTTTTTTGACTTATATTTTATAAGTCTAGAAATTTGCTAGGCTTTAGACTGTGGGGCACCAATCCTAGTTTTTAATTCATCAAATCAAAATAAGTAAATAATAAGTTAAATTTGTAAATAAATAATAAATTAAAACATTTATTGTTTTTATAAGTCCTTAGCTTAAATTATATGATATATAATTAAAAGTGGTTTCCTCTTTGTCATTAATCAAGTCAGAGAAAATGTAAAAAGATAATTGGGGGTTTGGGCGGTAGTGCAGCATGTTAAGCACACATGGCTCTAAGTGCATTGACTGGCTAATGATCCTGGTTCGAGCCTGGGGCTCCCCACTTGCTTCCTCTCTTGATTTCTCTCTGCCCTATCCAACAATAATAACAACAAGGACAAAGGGCCAGAGCTGTTTATTCATAATGCAGGCACTGAGCCCCAGCAATAACCCTGGAGTAAAAAAAAAAAAAATAGAATTTTGTATCTCCTAGTATGCTCTCCATAAGTCATTCCACTTAGACACACGTATATGGATTTCTGTAGCCAAATTGTCATTGAGTTATAAATGATAACCATTTCAGCTTAAAACAATAAAAGAAGACATGATGAAATAACAAATTTTTATGAAACTGAATACAAAACAAGAGATCATATGTTCCACAGTTAAGAGAAAATGTTGAGGTTCAGGTCCTGAAACATGATGGCAGAGTAGGACCTACTGGGAGTTGAAGTGCTATGTAGAAAAATGAGAAAAGTTAGGCATGTACAAGCTATTGTATTTTACTGTCGACTATAGACCATTAATTCCTCAATAAAGAAATTTAAATGAGTGAGAGAGAAAATGTGGAAGTATTGCTTTTGCTTTTTTTTCTGTATCTTAGTTATATCATGAAAGGAGAAATTTATTTTTATAAGAAATATTATATTAAGCATTGACATGTGAAGCTATTATAAACAGTGTGGAATTTCAGTTGCAGAGTTTGTGTCCAACTGCCAAGAAAAATATTAACATTGAAACAGATAGTCTGAGAGTATGTAAATAGTAAAATTTCAGATAAATATTCAGCACATAACTCCATGAGATATAAATTCAGGACATTATTTTAGATGTGTGTCTGCATGGACTCAACAACAATATGATGACTATGTCCAGCTTGTGGACAAAATAAAAAAGAAACTTGCTTTATAACAGATGAGCAATAAGTGTCTTCTTCACCAATTATTTTTTAACATAAGACCATCTGATGTTTTTGTGATTTCCAAATGAAAATGCACTCAATTTGAGAGAGCTTGCCAGCTTAGAAATAACATCTGGAAGGGTTTGACATTGAAAGGCTTAACAGTAACAATAATAACAACAACAAAAAGTAGAGTTGCTTACAGATGCCAAAGTTGAAGTGACAACATCTGTCCTAGATCCCTGAAGTAGGTTAGGTTCCTCAGAAGCAATCCCCCTGAGTCAAGAAAGCATAAACCAGCAAATTAAACAGATAGTGTCCCAGTGGGTAGCTTAAAAGGGAGTGGAGGAAGTTTAACTGTAACAAAAGGAAGTCAAGCAAGAATAAAACTCCAAGGAGTGAAGATTACCTAACCCCACAGGAAATCTAGGAGCTATAAATTCTGCCTCAAAATTCTGAATCTGAAGATGACCTGTCAGTCATTGATCAAAAGCTCTATGCATGTGCAAAATTCTCTAATATCCTATAGAAAGAAAGTAAAATAAAAATGGTTTATGAGTAAAAGTGAGATCAATGATAAAAGTTCATGCAGGAGACCCCAGACTTAACCTCTCTGCAATATAAAAAGTAAAAAATGAAGGAAACTCATGTGATTCATATATAGGAGAACTTTTTAAATTATTATTGTTGTTGTTGTTATTGATATCGTCATCGTTATTGGTTAGGACAGAGAGAAATGGAAAGAGGAAGGGGAAAGAGGAAGAGAGAAAGATAGACACCTGCAGACCTGCTTCATCGCTTATGAAGTGACTTCCCTGCAGGTGGGGTGCCGGGGCTCATTCCGGGATCTTACAGTTATCCTTCAGCTTTATGCCATCTGCACCAGACCTGCTATGCTACCGCCCAACTCCCATATTAGAGAACTTAAGGAAAGTTTATATTGATACAAAGATACGGGTATCACATAAAGCTCAAAATGTCAGTTCTGTCACCAATAAGACTGTTTTGAAAATAACTTTTAGTGTGAATTAACATATTTTCTAGTTATTCTATTGAACTCTATTCCACAGGGCAGTTCCAATACAAAAGGAGAATTTGGCCCTTGATGTGGATACATTGACCCCTTCTTCCCATTCTCCTTCCCTCCCCGCTCCTTCCCTCCCTTCTTCTCTCTTCTTCCTCTTTCATTCTTCCTTTTCCTCTCCCCACTTCTTTCTTATTGCTACCAGAGTTATAACTGAGGCTCAGTGCCTGTACTAGGAATTCACTACTCTTTTCTTTTTATGTGATAAGACAGATCAATTGAGAGGAGAGGGAGAGATAAAGAGAGACACCTGGAGTCCTGCTTCATTGCTTGTGAAGTACCCCTACCCCCTAAACTTTAAGTATGGAATAGGGGTTTTAGCCAAGGTCCCTGTGCATAGTAATGGGTGTGATAAACTGGATGCACCACTGCCTGACCCTAGTAAATGCACTTTTTAAATGTTCTGTGTTTTATTAGGAATTTAGTGTTGTAGAGCTCCAGTGGCGCAATCGGTTAGCGCGCGGTACTTATACAGGAATTTAGTGTTGATTTACAAGATTGTAAGATAATAGGGATATAATACCATACAGTTCCCACCACCATAGTTCTATGTGCCATTCCCTCCATTGAAAGCTTCACTACTTGGGAGTTGGGCAGTAGTGCAACAGGTTAAGCATAGGAGGCGCAAAGCACAAGGACTGCATAATGATCCTGGTTCGAGCCCCCAGCTCCCCACCTACAGGGAGTTGCTTCACAAGCGGTGAAGCAGGACTACAGGTGTCTGTCTTTCTCTCCCCCTCTCTGTCTTCTCCTCTCTCCATTTCTCTCTGTCCTATCCAACAACAACAACAATAATAAAACAACAAGGGCAACAAAAGGGAATATATACCAAAAAAAAAAGAGAAAACTTCACTACTGTTCACCCCTCTGGGATTATGAACCATACTTATTTTGGGGTGCAGAAGGTAGAAGGTCTGTCTTCTGTTGCTTCTCTGCTGGACATGAGCATTGACAGGTGGATCTATATCCCCCAGCCTGCTTCTATCTTTCCCTAGTGGAGTATGGTTCTGGAGAGGTGAGGTTCCAAGACACAATGATGAAGTCCTCTGCCCAAGAAGTCAGGATGGAATCAAAGTAGCATCTGCAAAAAGAAGCAACTGATGGTATTTATAAGATATAGCTATATGTAAATAGCATTAAAGGTGGTCCAGGAGGTTGCACAGTAGATAAAGCATTGAACTTTCCAGTGTGAGGTCCTGAGTTCAATCCCCAGATGCACATGTGCCAGAGTGATGTCTGGTATTCTTTCTCTCTCTCTCTCTCTCTCTCTCTCTCTCTCTCTCTCCCTCGCTCTCTCTTCCTATCATTCTTCATGAATAAATAAATGAAGTCTTTTAAAAGTAGCATTAAAGGACATAAATTGTGGTGAGGTTGTATATGCTACAGCAAATCCTAATAGGATTTTCAAAGTTATCCCAATTGTCAGATAATTTGGTTATAGCAATAACTGTCTCTTGCCTTCTTAAACCCTGAGACAACAGAAACCTTCTCATTTCTCTATAAAGCCTGTATTTTTCCCAGTCCTGGAACCTCTAGGGTAGGGCTCACTTTCCTTCATGCTTCTCTCAATACATACCAGCTGATACTACATCTGATGATCCCAAACTAGTCAATGCAACCACCTCGGTATATTTCACTTCAGACTGTGTCCAGAGACATCAGGTGAGGAATGTCAACCCTTCGGCTTCATTACTCTAGTGAGGCCTTTCCTAGCTCATAGGACTCCTTAATTTTGGGTGGTACATTTCTTAACAAAACCTCAGAATCTAAATATAGACCAGGGTCCATGAGGTAGGGCATATGTATATGTATCCATAAATTAGGGCAAACTAGATACCTTAAAGCAAAAGTGCAAAATAGTTTTCAGTGAGTCAATAAATGCAGCAAGCAAGTAGGAAGACCTAAAAAAGACACCATAAAGTACCTAAGCAAATAGTTTCTACTTAGACCTAGATATCCTCCTCACCTATTTCCTATTATACCTCCCTCAATTACTCGAAAACTAACCTGTCAGACAAAGAACTACAAAAGCTGAATAAGGGCAAGAGACCAGCAAACTTTAATGATGACTCTTTAGTCATTATCAGGACACCACATCACCTGTGGATCTAGTCAGGGAGTCCTGGGATTACCATACAGTGATGATGAGCCTAGAACTCTAGCAGATCCCTCATTACTGTCACTGGTCATCTTCATCAAGAACAACATAATGGTTCCCTTTTGGGGCCCCTATAGGATGTTGCCCTCAGTGTGGATCAACAATGGTAGAGACTATTCCATTCTTCAAAGGGAGCCTGGACAACATACTCTACATTTCACCGGAGGAAGATGGGTCCTGAAATTAGTGCAGCCTGGAATGTTCCAAGCCATGACCATAGAATATGAGCTCAAACCTACAGAGATGCTGAGTTACATAGGTTCCTTTGCTGAATATTGGCCCCAGATCAAATAGATGGGGCTTCCAGTCCACAATATTTACACACTTTTCCCATATTTGGGAGCTACTGCCTTCCATGATCCAGCTTTCTAGTCCTTTTTCCAACCACGGCACCATCTCCCCAGACAACAATGTGGGTCCATCTGCATAGCAGATATAAGGCTCAGGAAAAAACTAGTAAAGTCATGGGCCCTTTGGAATACATCTAAAATAGACCTACAAGCATTTTTCAAAATAGAGACCCCAAATCTTTATCTGAAATATTCCAGCCTTTACCTTCATTATTAGTAAACAATTTTTTCTGTTTTATATCTTAACTCTTTTTCAGCCACCAGGTTCCAGATGCTTCTATGATGCCAACCTGACTTCCCTGCACAGATGACCCCACCAATGTGTCCTGGAGCCCCACTTACCAAATCCCTGCCCCAATAAGGAAAGAGAGAAACAGGCTGGTCTAAAATATAGATCTTTGATCCATTTTCATTTGACTTCTGGTGTATGGTGGTGGTCTTATTTCACTTTTCTACATGTGGCTGTTCAGTTTTCTCAACACCATTTCCTGAAGAGACCTTTACTACACTGGGTCATTTTGGCCCCTTTGTCACAAATTCAGTGATTTTACATGTGTGTGGTCAGTTTTGGGTTCTTGATTATATTCCATTGATACAAATGCCCATTTTCATTCTGTCCCATACTGTTTTGATTACTATTGCTTTGTAGTATAAACTGAAGTTGGGGAGTGTGATATTTTTTTTCTCAGAAGTGTTTTAGTTATTTGTGTTTTTTTATGATACTTCACAAATCTTTGGACAAGTTGTTCAATATTTCTTGAAACATGACATCAGGATCTTGTTAGAGATTACACTGAAATTGTTTATTGTTTTTGGTATAAAGACATTTTAATAATGTTCATTTTTTCAATCCAAGAACAAGCAATATTCTTCCATTTCTTTTTGTCCTTAACTTTTTTAAAAAAATAATATCCTATACTTTTTGTTCTAAAGTTCTTTCATCTCTTTGAGATTCACCCCAGGTATTTTATTGGGGGGGGGGTTCAACTGTAAGTAGGATTGAATCTTTTATTTCCCTTTCCTCTGACACCACAGATTTATGTATATTGATTTTATATACTTCTACTTTAATGAACTTATTAAATTTTTCCAGCAGTTTTTTTTTTTCTCTTTTGGTGGAGTCTCTAGGGCTTTATAGGTACATTGTCATGTTGTCAGTAAATAGTGATGATCTGATTTCTTCCTTTTCAAAATGTCTGTATTTGATATCTCTTTCTTGTCTGATTGCAGTGGCGAGAACTTTGAGGACAATGCTGAATAATAGTGAAGGTAGTTTACATGCTAGTCTGGTTCCTGATTATGGACTGGGGTGGGAGGGGAGTTTTCAGCTTTTACTCATTGAGAATGATATTAGCATTGGGTTTATTCTAAATGGTCTGTATTATGTTGAAGACTTGTCCTCCTATTTCCAATTTCTGGAGGTTTTTTTTTTTTTTTTGCCACTACTGTTATTGCTGGGCTTCTATGCTTGCACAACAAATCCATTACTCCAGGTGGCCTTTTTTTTATTGACAGAGATAAATGGATAAGGGAAGGAAGATAGAGAGAGATAGAGAAAGAGATAGAGAGACACAAAGAATTCTACAGATCTTCATGAAGCATCCCCCTTTCAGGTAAGGAGTCATAAGGTCCTTTGCATGCGGTGATATATGCACTTAATCGTGTGTGTCACTGCCTGGCTCCTACTGGGAAACATTTAACTCATTTGTCAATATATTGGGTCACTGTAAATTTTCTGATTTCCTTTTCTTTCCTTTCCTTACCTTTCCTTTCCTTTCCTTTCCTTTCCTTTCCTTTCCTTTCCTTTCCTTTCCTTTCCTTTCCTTTTCTTTTCTTTTCTTTCCTTTTTTATTTTCCACCAAAAGACACATAGAAAGCAAAGAAAAGGTATGAGAGCCATCTTTTGGACATAGATGTTAACAACCATACTGGATCATATAACTCTTCTACTATATGCATTTTTCTTGTACTTCTGCCAAAAGAGCACACAAACATTTTTGCCAAGACTACTTTCCAATATACTTCTACTTCAATGAAGGAAGAACTGTCCATGCTGTTGTACATTTCAGAACCTTTGCAACCATTTCAAGTTCTTACAGTTCTAATTCATACATTTAATTTGTTTCTAGATTCTGTCAATTGCATTTTCAGTTATTCCCTTCTCTAAAGCCTCTAGACAATCTTTTTTTTAAATTTATTTTTATTTATTTAATTTATTTATGAGAAAGACAGGAGAGAAAGAACCAGACATCACTCTGGCACATGTGCTGCCGGGGATCAAACTCAAGACCTCATGCTTGAGAGCCCAAAGCTTTGTCACTGCACCACCTCCCGGACCACATCTAGACAATCTTTTATCATTAACTTTTGATAAATCTTCTCTTTTTCTTTTTTAATTTTACTTATTTATTCTGGATAGAAACAAATAATTTGAGAAGGGAGGGGAATAGAGAGGGAAGGACAGAGAAACACCTGCAGACCTGCTTCACTGCTTGTTAAGCAACTTCCCTGCAGGTGGGGAGCTGGGGGCTCGAACTGCGATCCTTACACCAGTTCTTGTGCTTTGTGCCACTTACACTTTGCGCCACCTGTGCTTAACCCGCTGCTCTACCACCTGACTCCCTTGATAAATCTTCTAATTAATTTAATCCCACCATAGTACTAACTATATGCAATCCAATGCTGTCAAGGACCTTTTTTTTTTCTTCCCCTCCTCTTTTTCCTCTTCCTCTTCTTCCTTCCTTTTCTTTTCCTCCTATTTTCCTTTGCTTACTTCCTTCTTCCATCTTCCCCTCCTCCTTTTTTGATAGATAGAGAGAAATTGAAAGGGAAGGAGAGAGACACTGGCAGTCTTCTCTTACCACTCATGAAGCTTTCTCACTACCTGCTCCCTTGTATTCTTTCAAGCATCAGTTTGATCATGCTTATTCTCTGTCTTAAATTTTCCCATGTAGCCCTATTGTGGAATAGTGATAATAATGCCAAATACATATGCCTACATTTAAATCTCTGTAATCTGTAAACCTTGTGGATGCTATTTTACCTGGAAAAGGGATCTTTGCAGATATAATTGAATTAAGATCATGAGATGAAATGCTGCTCCTGGATAGGTTTTTGGATGATCTCCAAATGATATCACAGTATTTATTAGAAAGAAGTGCAGGAAGGCAATCTCAGGAATAGGAATAGATAGTATAAATAGAGGTGCTTACACCAAAAGTAGGTGCTTACACCAAAAGATTACCAAAAACTACCAGAAGCTATACAAGTAAGAGATTGTTCCAAAAAGCTTCCAGTAGGCTTGTGGCCTTGCCAGTCTTGTTTTTTAGACTTCTATCCTCTATAAGTTAGAGATAACAAATTATTGCTGTTTTAAGCCATTGAGTTATGGTAGTTTGTTATACCAGCCTTAGGAACTGATAAACCTATTGTCCTTAAGATAACTGTTAAACTACTTTTATATCATTTAAGATATTTATGATCTAGGTTTTACTTTCTTTTCCTAACCTAATTTTTCATCATTTTCCCAAGTGAACTCTGCTCTGTAGTGATTTAGAATGTCTGGAAGGTTTTGAATTGGACCATTTCCTGTCTATACTTCCTTTAACTGCATGTACTCTTGCATTCTGTAGATTTCCTAAACTCTTCTCAATATAAAGCACATCATTAAGCATATTAAAATATTCCATGTGATATGTGAGAGGGCATATGTGGATGTGACAATCTGAACTTTTAGCATTGAAACTAATTATATAGAGCAATATGTATAAAATTCACTGACACCCATGTGATATATTGTTACTCATACAACTGGTGATTTATCCTAAATTTAGCTTGTACTTAGATTCATAATTATAGTGCTGAGTTACTCTGTGGGTGATGGTTGATGTTTCAGAAAGAGAACTTTCCTTATTTTAAAGCTATAGTCCTAATATACAAGGGCAATGTGATAAATTATACTGGTATCTATTGATGAACTTCCAGATAAAGAAGTTATACTCAGTGGAATATCAGTCTGCAATTTAAAAAAAAAAAAAGGTATTTTTACCCTTTGAGACAAAATGGATAGAACTGGAGGTGGGCATGTTTAGTGAAGTAATAAGGAGGTGAATGACAACTACCAGATTGTTTTACTCTAATGTGGAATATAGATAACTGAACAAAATAAACTTACTAAAATGTGTAAGTACATTGATAGAACTAGAAGGAATCATGTTGAGTGAGATAAGGCAGAAGGAAAATCATGGATACAAGATTATCTCACTCACCTAAGTCCTCAAAAAAGAAAAAAGAAAAAAAGATGAAAAATGAAGTAAAGGATAATATAGAGTGAATCATCAATGACCTATATATAGTCTGTTGCAGAAGATTCCAGGACTCAGAAGGGGGAAAGGTAAGGGGAGGTTGGTGGCCTAAGTCCTAATGGTGGAAAAACATGATGATTTGGTTGAGCATGGAATGTACTAACACTTATCTTGGAGAAATGTATAAAAATATCCTTGTGACAGCAAAGAATCCTATAAATCAGCACTTCCTTAATATAATGATGTTTGAATTTGAAAAAAAAATAGAGCTAACCAAAATTTCTTTAAGACTATATGAGATTATATAGTTATCAGTGCCAAGGGGGAGTGAGAGCACAGGACTTTAGTCATGGATTCAGTGTGGAACTATACTCCTAGTCTTATAATCTTGTAAACCAATATTAAGCAACTTACAAAAATATATTAATTTAAAAACATTTACACTGCACATAGTAAATGATTCTACAGATTTATTCTTATGTAAACACAGTTTATGATCAGATCTTTAATTCAATTGTGACAGCTATGATTAAAATTACTGTATAATGCAAAAGCATTAAACCTTGTAGACAGCTTGAATGATAGAAACTGGAGAAAATTAAGGTGAAAAGTATAGGAAAAACAGTAGTTTTGATAATATATCTCATAAAGTGAAAGTCAAAGGTCAAAATTGATAGCACAGGAGACAAAAGAATTAGGAAACCCACTCACTGTTACCAGCTAATGACAAGGAACTTTGAAAACAATGATATAATTCTGGGGAAGAGACAGGAAAGAAAGATAGCAATGGGGAACACCGAATGAGCTAAAACTTCATGTTGTTGAGAACAATGACCACTTGCATCAGCAACACTTTCTTATTAGAACAAAAAGTGGCGATAATCTGTGTCAATATAACTTAGCTGTCTATACTACAAAAACAGTATAGTACAGAATAAATAAGACTACTGATATCTCAATAATCTTGACTACAATGAAATTAAAAGCTTCTGGCACAGCAGAAGAAACCACCACTAAAACAGATTCCTTACAGAATTAGAAAATATCTTTGCATGCCATACATCAGACAAAAGGTTAAAAACCAAAATATATAAAGTGTTCACCAAACTCAGCAGCAAAAACTAAATGACTCCATCCAAAATTGGGAAGAAGATATGGACATATTATTCACCAAAGAAAGTATCCAAAACACCAACAGACATATGAAAAAATACTCCAGATCATTGTTAGGGAAATGCAATTAAGACAACAATGAGATGCCTTTTCACTCTTGTGAGAATGTCATACATCAGAAAGGTTAGTAACAACAACAACAACAACAATGACAAAAAGTGCTGGAGAGGTTGTGGGGACAAAGGAACCCTCCTGCATTGCCAGTGGGAATGTAATTTGGTCCAACCCTGTGAACAGCAGTCTGGAGAACCCTCAGAAGGCTAGAAATGGACCTGCCCTATGACCTGGTAATTCCTCTTCTGGGGATATATCCTAATGACCCAAAGGAACCCATTCAAGAAGATCTGTGTATATGTCTGTTCATAGCAGCATAACTTGTAATAGCAAAACCTGGAAACAACCTAAGTGTCCTACAATGTATTAGTGGGTTAGAAAATTGTGGAATATATACACAATGGAATACTACTCAGATATTAAGAATGGTGAATTCTCCTTCCTTACTTCATCTTGGGTAGGGCTTAAAGAAATCATGTTAAGTGAGATATTCCAGAAAAAGAAGGCTGAATGTGGGATGATCTCACTCATGGACATAAGTTGAGAAATAAGAACAGAAATAGGACACACACACACACACACACACACTCCTATTAGTGGCATATGGCATCATAACAAATGAAAGTTACTGGAAATCTCAGACAGCAGCATAGCTCTGTGGTGAAGACAGGGCTCTGGAAAGAGACTTGAGTCCAAACTATTTGGATTCTGCCACTAAACAATTCTGTCATCAACTTCCTGGTTTTTAGTGTTCTACCAAACATATCTAAAAATATTTTTCTGTTATTTTATTGTGAGAAACAATAATTTATAAAGCAGTCAGTATCACATGAATAAAGTCTTTATTTCCTCATTATATGTATCTGCTCATTCCCATCACTAACTGAAGTTGTTACTCCCACTCTCCTCCCTTTTTACAGTCCTTGACTCTGCTGTCATAGACCACAGATAATCTAACATTCACCCTATATTTTCTTTTTTCTTTTAAGTTCTACCTCTAAGTGATTATGAAAGGTGTGGTGTGTGTGTGGGGTTACTTACACACACACACACACACACACACACACTGAAATGCTATTCAATTGTAGTAAATGATGAAACTTTGGAACTTGAAGAAAGCATGTTAAGTGAGAGAAGCTTCAAACAGATTTTTAATCGATGCCTCTGATAGTTGTTGTGAGAGTTAAATATATGTACTTCTGTAAAATTGTTATCAAGGAATGTGACATCCACCCCTTCTGGACTGTTTAGATTCTTGCCAGTACCATAGAAATAATTACTGAACTCAGGAACTGCTAGAATATTATTATAAAATATTATTATGCAGAATATTTATTAAGAATCATAGAGGTAGTTTATTAGGAAAGCAAGTAGAATGAGATCTAGTACATTCTTTGAGAGGTTTTAAGAGTGGGAAGCTTTTCAAGAAGAGTTTGTAGACCTATAGTGGTAACAGTTTCTTGGTTTTTATGTTATTATTAGCTTTCAACCTACCATTTTATGTGACCCATTAACCCTTATCTATGTGGAGTAGTTGAACTACATAGATAAAGGTGACTGACACTTGTGGCTATGTATATTAATCTTTACTTTTCTCTTGAGTAATCTTGTTTTATAATCTTGCATGGGTTCCCAGATGATCTTATGTCAGTTGGGTGAGTAACATCTCAGGCTCTATTTCCTCATGTCTCCTCTTATTAACCTAAAAAAATCCAAATATATTTTCTGCCTTTATATTTGTGGAAGTTTTGGTCAGCCAGACAAGGAGTACTTTGAATAAAACCTCTGATTGGCTACAAAACTATCAGGGACACCTAAATACTTAGAAAAATGAACTCAAGGGAGATGGACACATTCATGAAACTTAGTAGTCTCTATTCCCATCAAGGAGAATTATAGAGAAGACTTAAAGAATCTCTCATTTTTCTATGAACTGCTGCTTGAACCAAATTCTTTCCATCAATTCTCATTTATTTATTAAGTTATTTAGCCAGCCTTGGTTTCATTTCTATGACAATGACTCCATATGTGTAAATCCTCTACGAGAATATATATTATGAAAGCGCAACTAAAAATAGGTGCTTAAAATATCTATGATTGGAAAAAGATAGACACCTGCAGACCTGAAGCTACTCCCCTGCAGGTGGGGAGCTGGGGACTCGAACCGGGATCCTTATGTCCTTGGGCTTTTTGCCAGATGTGCTCAGCCCACTGCTACCGGCTGCCTCCCAATTGGAAAAAGAAGATATGAGTCATATATTCAATATATAATTCTACAATGCATAAAGATGTGATTGTATCATTTGAACAAACTGGATGGAACTTGAGGTGATTCTGTTTAGTGAAGTAAATAAGAAAGTGAAAGACAACTACTGGATAGCTTCACTCATAT
Organism: Erinaceus europaeus; assembly: GCF_950295315.1. Taxonomy (NCBI): domain Eukaryota; kingdom Metazoa; phylum Chordata; class Mammalia; order Eulipotyphla; family Erinaceidae; genus Erinaceus; species Erinaceus europaeus. The sequence continues at coordinate 63,043,375 of NC_080162.1, forward strand.
GTGGAATATAAATAATTGAATTGCATGAACTTGAAAGACAAAAAGTTGTCAAACTTCAAACTGTCTCTAAACTTTTGTGAGAACTGTAATGATTATCCATTTAGAGAGGGGATGGGAATGAGGGAAGGGACACAGAACTGTGGTGATGGGTGTAGTATGAAACTATACCTTTGCAATTTATAACTGTGTAAGCATGATTAAATCACTAATAAAAATAAAAGTAGATAAACAATAAATACTAAATGAGAATGCTGACAAAATTAATGTCTGCCTTCCATAAAACAACATATGGGCCTTAGTGCTTCCTTTTGGGATAGCTCAAGAAAAGACCAGTAGATGGCGATAGTTGACCATAATTGAACTGGTAAACTAGGCTGTAAGAAAATTTTTCCAGGCATAATTTTCAACTACTTTTTGTGTTACTTTATTTTTCTTTTCATTAAGGTCATGTTTGCATCTCAGAGTAAAAATAAGGACAGCTGCAAACATACTTTTAAGAATATATACCATCTTGGTGCTTAAGATCTTTAAAAACATTATTTTTGTTTGTTTTAATTGTAAGCACTTTTTTTAGGACAAGTTTTGAGAGTAAAAAAGTATAATGCCAACTATTTTGGGCAGCTGTCCAGATGTATCCTGCTTGATTAAACTAATTTCATTTATAGAGTTCTTAGAAATTTCTTCCAAGACACATTTATTTTCTCCCTCCTCCTTCTCCTCTTCCTTCTCCTCCCCCTCCTCCTCCCCCTTTTTCTCTGTTCTCTCACATATAATCACTGACCAAAAACTGTGGGCCCAGCTTTTACTGGACCGATTTTATAAGCCAAAAATGTCTCATTCTTCAAAACTTCACAAAGCAGTATGAATTCCAGTGCTGAGTTTTGCTTCAGATTATCTATCTACCATCATCAACTTTGTTCCTGCCTTAGAGATGCCAAGGGGTCGCTCTGTGTCCAGACTTGGTAAGAAGCCTTTGGAATGTTTCATTTCAGCTTTGGACATAAAGCTTCTTTGTGCACAAAATGTAATGCTGTGACACAGTGTTGTCCAAGGGGCATAAAGAAGAACTAAGAGTAACAGACAGGAGGAGAAATACAAGTCAAACATAGAGTTATTTGTGAAGGTCATTGTCAGGATAGGGAAGGTTTGCAAAGTATGTCAATAATGGAAAATAAAAATTTTCCTCCTGCTGATTTGTTAATTCCTTACTTTTGAGATGTTGTTGAAGTAGAAAAATCCTTAGCTACCCTCTGTTCATTTTCAACATATACTGTTCTTCCAGAATCATAACACAATAAAAGAAAGAACATACTAGTATTTCCAAGTCAGCCAGAAAACTTTTCAGAATAGAGACAACAAGGAACAGAGGATATGTGTGTGTGTGTGTGTGTGTGTGTGTGTGTGTGTGTGTGTGTGTGTGTGTGTGTGTGTGTGTGTATTCTGGCACATGCCTGTGTGCTTGTGAAAGTATGTATGCACATGTGTAAAGAATATATTCCTTTCTTTGCCTTATGCTACAGATCCTAGCATGGCTTTTTTTTCTAAAGGGTAACTTCATTCTGAAGACTGTTAAATGAAGACTTTTTATGTTGACACAAAATATCTTGCCAGCTATTCACACCAGTACTCTGCACAGATATTGAAAAGCAAACCACATGGACAAAACACACAGAAACACTTTTTTTAAGTTTCAGAATTAATTTTATTTTGTGGTTGTTTTTCAACTGATGCTTTCATTGGCTCTACTGAACTAATATTTGAATAGTCAACAATGTACTTCTAACATGCGTGTATCTGGAAAAATATAGAGAGGCTGTAGATATAATTATTTTTAATTTATTTATAAAATGAAAAATAAAAAATATTGACAAGACCATAGGATAAGAGGAATACAATTCCACACAATTACCACTACCAGAGTTTCATATCCCATCTTCTTCCTTGAAAGCTTTCCTATTATTCTTTATCCCTCTGGGAGCATGGACCCAGGATTATTATGGGGTGCAGAAGGTGGAAGGTCTGGCATCTGTAGTTGCTTCTCAGCTGAACATGGGTATTGGCCTGTCAATCCACACTCCCAGCCTGTTCCTCTCCTTCCCTACTAGGGCAGGGCTCTGGAGTAGATATGATTATTTAAGCAACTAAAAAACACTAAATAATAAATGTAGGTTGGGGGTAGATAGCATAATGGATATGCAAAGAAACTATCATGCTTTCTTGCCTGAGGCTCTGAAATCCCAAGTTCAGTCCCTCAAACCACCATAAGCCAGAGTTGACCAGTGCTCTGGTAAAAAACAAAAACAAATCAACAAATGAAAACAAAAAACAACAACAACAGGAAAACAATGTAAAAATAGTACTAATGCAACAAATTAAAAAGTATATAAGGTGAATCAAGGGTCTCTTGCATGTGCACTTTTGCCTGCCTGACTTTTTCTCATCCTTTTTATTTGAGAGAGAGAGAGATACCACAGCAACAGAGTATCCACCTGTGCATAGTCGCACTCCCAAATGGTGTCAGAACTTGAAGATACACACACATGATAAGGTTAGCAACCTACTGAGTGATGTAACCCTTGATTCACAAATATTTTTAAAATGTATACATTTAAAATTATTCTTTAGAGCACTGATGCAAAGAGACTCCCATGCCTATGGCTCCAAGGTCCTGGGTTCAATTTTTTTAAAAGTTATTTATTTATTTAACTCTATTTTATTTTATAGAACAAAAAAATTGAAAGGGAGGAAGAGTTATCGAGGGAGAGGGAGGCAGAGAGAGACACCTGCAGTACTGCTTCATCACCTGTGAAGCTTTCCCCCTGCAGGTGGGGACCTAGGCACTGAACTTGATTTCTTGTGTATGGTATTACATGTACTTAACCAGGTTCATCACCACCCTTCTCTCTCCCCCACCCCCCGACTCAGTTCTTGACATGACCATATACCAAAGCTGAACTGGCTGGAAGTAAATTTACCAATATGTAAATTAACTATAGTAGATATACTTCGAATTCATACTTAGCCTCTAAATATTAATGACTGAACTTTTTATTAGACTCAAACATGTATGCACTGTGAAGTCAAATAGTAATTGTTTCCTGTCTCAAATTTATTCCTTTGCAAAATGATATTTCATTTTTATATTTCATTCTGATATTTCAAAGAAACTAACCCCAGACATTTCTTTCTGGCAAAAATTTGGTCTATGATTGCTGGTAGGGGGAACAATTAAAGTCATGCTCAAATCAAAGAGGGCAGGAAAAAACAGCTTAGTAGGAAGGAAACCTTATCTGGCCCTTGGATCCTCTGCTGAGTAACCCCACCATTCATGCAGATAAGAAAGAATGATTTTTTAAAAAATTTTTTATTTAAGAAAGGATTAGTGTACAAAAACATAAGGTAGGAGGGGTACAACTCCACACAATTCCCACCACCCAATCCCCATAACCCACCCCCTCCCATGGTAGCTTTCCCATTCTCTAGCCCTCTGGGAGCATGGACCCAGGGTCGTTGAAGGTAGAAGGTCTGGCTTCTGTAATTGCTTTTCCGCTGAACATGGGCGTTGACTGGTCGGTCCATACCCCCAGTCTGCCTCTCTCTTTCCCTAGTAAGGTGTGTCTCTGGGGAAGCTGAGCTCCAGGACACATTGGTGGGGTCTTCAATCCAGGGAAGCCTAGCCAGCATCCTGGTGGCATCTGGAACCTGGTGATTGAAAAGAGAGTTAACATATGAAGCCAAACAATTTGTTGAGCAATCATGGATCCCAAGCTTGGAATAGTGGAGAGGAAGTGTTAGGGAGGTACTCACTGCAAACTCTAGTGTACTTCTGCTTTCAGGTATATATTTTGCAGTAGTTTATGGATACGTGTGCACATAAGCTCTCTCTCACAGAAACTGGTGTATATCTAGGTTATGGGACTTTGTTAGAAAGTGAACTACCTGAGATGAAATTAGAGTGTACTATGAAAGGAAAGGTCTCACCCGAGTAATGAAGCTGAAGGGTTGTCATTCCACACATGAAGTCTCTGGACACAGTCTGAGGTGAAGCATGTTGAGGTGGCAATCGTTGCGTTGGTTAGGTTGTGATCGGCGGATGCAATATTATTTGGTTTCGATTGGGAGATGCATACGGGAAAGTGGGCCCTATCCAAGGGTTCCAGGACTGGGGGAAGTAGGGGCTCTATAGTGGAGATGTGAGATTCCTGCTGTGTTAGGGTTCAAAAAGACAATCGATAGTTAATGTTATCATCACATTATTTGTTAATTGGGTTAACTTTGAAAAGTCCTTTTGTTATGGTTTGCTGTACAGTATCCAGTATCTTGTATATAGCTGTGCTATTGGATGCTTCTAATCTACTTGGTCTAGGCTTTTGAGAGAGTCCGCATATCAAATACACAGCCTATATATTAAAAAAATTCAGTTTGTGTTTTGAGAAACTTTGAGACATACAATTGATTTTCCCCCTCATATTAATTAGCTACTGATTTATATGTCTACATTTTGCTAGGAGTGTACATAAACACCATTCCCACCACCAAAGGACTGTGACCCATCCCTTCCGCCCACTCCCACCCCCCACTGGCCCAGGAAGCTGCATGTCTACCCCTCACCACTGTGTTTTTCTTTGGTGCCCTACTTACAATTTGATCAGGTCCTGCTTTTAGTTTCCCTTTCAGATCTTCTTAGTCAACTTCTGTTGATGAGTGGGATCATCCCATACTCATCTTTATCTTACTGACTTAGTTCACTTAACAGAATTCCTTCTAGCTCTGTCCAAGATGGGTCAGAGAAGGTGGGTTCATTGTTCTTGACAGCTGCATAGTATTCCATTGTGTATATATACCACAGCTTTCTCAGCCACTCATCTGGTTTTGGACACCTGGGTTGCTTCCAGGTTTTAGCTATTATGAATTGTGCTGCTATGAACATAGGAGTACACACCTCTTTTTGCTTGGGTGTTATGGAGTCCTTGGGGTATAACCCCAGGAGAGGAATTACTGGATCATATGGAAGGTCCATATCTAGCCTTCTGAGAGTTTTCCAGACTGCTCTCCACAGAGGCTGGACCAATTTACATTCCCACCAGCAATGTAAAAGGGTTCCTCTGTCCCCACAACCTCTCCAGCATTTGTTGCTGCTGTCCTTTTGGATGTATGCCATTCTTACAGGAGTGAGGTGGTATCTTAGTGTTGTCTTAATTTGCATTTCTCTGACAATCAGTGACCTAGAGCAGTTTTTCATATGTTTGTTAGCCTTTTGGATCTCCTCTGAGGTGAATGTTTTGTTCATATCCTCTGCCCATTTTTGGATGGGGTCCCTCATTCGGTGCATAGATCTTAATGATTGTTAAGTCTTCTTGGCTGATTGATCCTCTAATCATTATGTAATGTCCTTGCCTATCTTTTATTACTTTATTTAATTTAAAATCTATCATGTCTGAGATGAGAATGGCTGTTCCTGCCCTTTTTTGTGGTCCGTTAGCCTGTATGATACTTTTCCATCCTTTCACTTTAAGTCTGTGTTTATCTTGTTGTGACAGATGGGATTCTTGCAAGCAGCATATGGTTGGGTTATGTTTTCTGATCCATCCCCCCACCCTGTGCCTTTTGATGGGTGAGTTTAAGCCATTGACATTTATTGATATCATGGATTTAATGTATTGTAGTGCCATTGTTCAAAAAAAATTTTTTTTGTTTGCTCTGATATATTGCAAGTATTATAGTGATGTTCTTGATTATAAGAGGTCTTTTAGAACCTCTTTCTGGGCCGGCTTGGTGATGGTTGCCTCCTTTAACTGTTGTTTATCTAAGAAGGTTTTGATCTCTCCATCTAGTTTGAATGAGAGTCTAGCAGGATATATTATCCTTGGTTGAAACCCTTTTTCATTCAGGGCTCGATAGATATCTTGCCACTCCCTTCTGGCTTTTAGAGTTTGAGTGGAGAAGTCTGCAGATAATCTTATGGGTTTTCCATTGTATGTGACTTTTTGTTTCTCTCTTGCAGCCTTTAGGATCCTTTCTTTATCCTTACTTCTTCTCATTGTGACTATGATGTGTCTTGGTGTCTTCAGGTCTGGGTTGATTCTGTTTGATACTCTCTGGGCCTCTTGAACCTTGATATCCTTTCTGTTATTCAGGTCTGGGAAATTTTCTTGTATTATTTCCTCTAGAATGTTTGCTTCCCCTTCCTCTCTTTCCTCCTCTGGCAGGCCAATTATACGAATGTTACTTCTTTTGAGATCATCCCATATGTCTCTGTTGTTGTTTTCAGTGTCTCTCAATCTCTTTTTAAGCTCTTTCACCTCTTTCTTAGTTTTCTCTAACTCATCCTCTGTCTGACTAATTCTGTTTTCTGCTTCTGTTAGTCTGCTTTCCCTTGCCTCAGCTTCTTTCTTCATTACAGCTATTTCAGCTTTCAGTTCTCTAATTGCCTCAAGATAATCAGTATTCTCCTTGGGGGTCTCAACTGTTGTTTCCCTAATACTGCCATTCCTTTCCTCCAATGTTGTTTTCATTTCTGTGATTAATAAGTTTATTATTGCTTGCATACTTTTCTTATCTATGGATCTATGGTTACTTCTGGCTGATTTTTAGTTTCTTCTGGGCTCTTGTCTTCATTTATTGGAGTAGCAATTTTATTTGTTTTTGATCTACCCATTTTTTTTATTTATGTGTTTCTTTTTTTTATGCTCTGTTGTTCCTCAGTTGTTGTGTCTTGAGTACAAGTAACACTGTACTAAATACCTCTTTGACAATTGCACTCACCAGCTTCCGGAATTACAGTAGCAACTGAAGTAAGTATTGAAGTAGTTTAATCGTTACCAATTAGCCAAACAATTTCTCCAGTCCGTGAAAAAATAGTAACCAAATCCCAGTGAAGAAAGAGAAAAGAAAGAGAGGATAGCAAGAATAGACAGTTATGCAAATCTACTATCTACTGTATATTCTAGGGGTAACAAGAGGGGAAAGGGAACTATAGCAGAGATACACACATAGAGAGTCCACTCTGAGTCAGATTTTTTCCCCAAAATAATTCACAAATTCAGAAAGGCAAAGAAGAAGGAAGAAGTGTATGACAAGTTTAAAAAAAAAAAAAGAGAGAGAAAAGGGAGAAGATAAGAAAAAGAGTTGTAATTAAAGAGCAGTGCAAGGAAATTCCCAAATGTGTATCAGTGAATTCAAAAAAGCACCCTGTTTGGTGGTGTGGGGTATCCTGCTAGGAGCTGATCCCCAGGGACTGCTTGGGGGGGGGGGGAAGGAGGCATGCTTGAAAATTAAAAGGAAGGAAAAAGAATTCTTTTCCCCTACTCTAATTCTTAACCCAAATTAAGTTATAGTCACCTCCTTGGTGTCACCGCTATGGCCCCTTATTGGCTGGCCTGCTAAAGGCAGAAAATCCTACTGTTTCCAGGAGATGTGTTCGGAGCTCAGCGGCTAGCAGCTTCTCAGTCCGACATCTTCCGGGAAACCCCCCCTCCAGACTTTTTAAAAGGATTTCTCGAAAATGAAAACTAGCTCCAAGTCCTTTGATCCAATGAGAGCTATACTTAAGAAGTCTTTGGATCCGCCCTCAGGGTCGCAGTGGTCCCTAGAGACTCCCAAGAGAAAGCCCCCGAGCTATAGTGCTCCCTCCAGGTCCTCTGCCAGCCGCCCGGCAGTGCTCTGCAACTGGCAGAGGAGCCGCCTTCCTGGGTGGAGGACAATGCCCGGCACACCTGCCTTGCCCGCCACCACCTGGGAAGTGTGGAGCAGCCCGCCCACTAGTCCGTGCCACCTTTACTCTAATTCTTAACCCAAATTAAATTATAGTCACCTCTTTGGTGTTACCACTAGGACCCCTTATTGACTGGCCTGCTAAAGGCAGAAAATCCTACCATTTCCAGAAGATGTGATCAGAGCACATGCTGCTAGAAGCTTCTCAGTCTGCCATCTTCCTGTGAGTCTCTTTATTTTTCTTTATCATATTTTTTCCAGAGCACTGTTCATTTCTGGCTTATAGTGGTGTTGGGGATTGAACCTGGGACCTCTGGTGCTTCAGTCGTGAAAGGCTTTTTGAATAACCATTATGTTAACTCCCCATCCTTTTTCTAATTTATATTTTATTTTATAAGATCTTAGAAAAAGACACACAAGTCTAATAACTTCTGAAACCTATGTAGCACTTGCCTGAGCCAGAAAAATAATGATGACATATAGCAAAACAATAACAAAACACATGTTAACTCTGTTTAGTTGAATCATACAGTCAGGCATGAGAGTTAATTCTTAAATTATCTGGAGGAAACAATCTTAATTGGAAATGACTGTTTGCATTTAAAGCATTTTATTTTTTTATTATTTTTTAAAAATTTTATTTATTTTCCCTTTTGTTGCCTTTGTTGTCTTTTTTTATTGTTGTTGTAGTTATTATTGTTGTTGTTACTGATGTGGTTATTATTGGATAAGACAGAGAGAAATGGAGAGAGGAGGGGAAGACAGAGGGGGGAGAGAAAGATAGACACCTGCAGACCTGCTTCACCACCTGTGAAGCGACTCCCCAGCAGGTGGGGAGCTGGGGACTGGAACCCGGATCCTTATGCCAGTCCTTGCGCTTTGCGCCACCTGCGCTTAACCCACTGCGCTACCGCCCAACTCCCATTTAAAGTGTTTTAAAGGATTACTTATTGCACTGAAATCTTTTGTTGTTTAAATGAAAATGACTATCTGAAAATGTATATATATATAACATTTATAAATATATTATGAAATATTTATACTTAATGACATTTTGATTTTGTAGATATGCAAATATTATTGCTAGTTAATTTTAGTGACTTATTAATCTATTTTCTTTTTTTAGTGTTTAGTCTTATTATTTATAATTTTATATTTATTTATTTTCCCTTTTGTTGCCTTTTTTTACTGTTGTTGTAGTTATTATTGTTGTTGCTATTGATGTTGTTGTTGTTGGATAGGACAAAGAGAAATGGAGAGAGGAGGGGAAGACAGAGGGGGAAAGAAAGACAGACACCTGTAGACCTGCTTTACGGCCTGCAGATGGGAAGTCAGGGGCTCAAAACCCTTGCACTTTGCCATGTGTCCTTAAACTGCTGCACTACCTCCTGGCCCCCCTTTATTATTTTTCATTGCCACCAGGTTATTTCTAGGGTTCAGTGGCAGAACTATGACTCTACTGCTCCTGGAAGCCATTTTTTTTTCTTTTCTTTCTTTTATACCTGACAGAACAGAGAGAAATTGAGAGGGGAGGGGAGATAGGGATAGAGAAAGATAGACACCTGCAGACCTGCTTCATCACTTGTGAAGTGTCCCCCCCTGCTGGTGGGGAGTGTGGGCTCAAACGGGATCCTTGAGAGGGCCTTTGCACATAGTACTATGTGTGCTTAATCTGGGTGTGCCACCTCCTGGCCTCTTAAATTAATAATTTTATATGGTCCAAAAATGATGTCATAAATATCCATATGCCTCTCGACAAAATAAAGGTGTCCCACCCTTGCGTTAAAGCTATAGGAGTAAGCATCACTCCATGGAGTGTGTTAAGGTGGGGGAGAGGTAATTATCAAAAAACCATGCTGTCTTTGACATTTTTAAATTGTATTTTGTTTTCTGTTATATAAAGTTGCCAAGTGCTGCTCTAAGGGGAAGTCTTCAAGTCAACATAGAGAATCTTTTTTAAATTTAATTTTATTGTAGGTATTCATTATTGGATAGAAATTGAGAAGGGCCATACAACTGGAGACATGACATATTCTGAAATCACTTTTTGTGAGGTAACACAAGTAGAGTGATAGCCTAACATTTGCATAGTTCATAGACTCTGAAAGTAAATCCACAAGCATGTGGTTCAGGGGTGGGGAACTATGAAGATTCAACCTGTCACAATAACTAGAATATTCCTTTATTTTATAGTTGAAACTGTATTTTTATGGAGACTACCTGGGACTGCAAAAAGACAGGACTAGAACGACTTCAAGAACCCACCAAATTACCAGTGAGTGCAAATATGTGTAGCTCCTGGACAGAGAGGAGTCTAGGGAAAGATTAAGTGGCTGGTAACAGTCCAGCAGTTTACCAGTTGACAAACCACCTCCAGTCTGTTTCACGAACAAAAAAATGGCTGAAGGGAGGAGAGGACTCCCCTAAGACTCACCAAATGCAACTGTGAGTCTCCATTGCTACTGCCCTCAGAATCTGGAGCAGATGGGGGGGGGGGGAGAGGCCCTGTTCTGACACCAGGGTACAGAGAACTAACTAGGAAACTCAGGAGAAGATATATACCTTGGTGGTATAGCAGTGGGGCTGTGAGAGCGTCTTTACATAATCAATGGATTATCTCTGTCCCACCCTGCTTTATCTCTTGGTCAGGAGTCAATGATTAAGCTAAGAAGCCTACTTGTAGTTTAAAAGCCCTCAGGCTCCCATAGCATACAGGGAAGAAAAAAAAAAAAAAACTAAAGAGGCTTTTAAGCCACTGTGCTCCAGTTCAGGGATTAAAATAATGTTGAAACAACTGTCAATTTCCACAACTGTGAACCCTTTAATTACCTTACTTAGACACAAGTCAATCCAGGCAAGAGTGATCAGTAATTTGAAAGTACTGAGAGAGGGACCTTTTAATATACTATATAAAATGGTTAAACCAACAAGAAGAAATATTGAAGAAATGAGCCAGGACAAGAGTCCAGCTAAAAGCCCCCAAAGGGTGAAGCACAAAATAATGAGGTCAACATCCAAATACTAGTTAAGGAAATAAGCACAGGAATGAGTAAAGGGTTTGAAAGAATTGTCATCAGAAATGCAGAAACAACAAATGAGACCCTTAAAGAAAACACTAATTATCTCAAGGTTATTAGAGAGCTGAAAGCTGAAATAGTTGATCTAAGAACACAACTAGCTGAACAAGCTAAAACAGTATCAGAATAGAGTAACAAAAGAGATGAACTCCAAAAAACAGTGGAGGGGAGATAGAATAGAATCAATGAGGCTGAAGACAGAATTAGCAAGATCGAGGACTAATTAGAGACAACTAAAAAAGAAGTAAGAGATCTCAAAAAGAGATTAAGAGACTCTGAAAACAACAACAGAGACCTATTGGATAACTTCAAAAGAAACAATATACGCATTATTGGCTTACCAGAGGAAGAAGAGAGGGAGGGGAAGAAAACATTCTTCAGGACATAATAGCTGAGAACTTCTCTGGTCTAGACAACATAAAAGACATAAAGGTTCAAGAAGCCCACAGGTTCCCAAACAGAATTAAGCCAGACTTAAAGACACCAAGGCACATAATATTTAGAATGGAAATGAATAATGATAAAGAAAGGATCCTGAAGGCTGCAAGAGAAAACAAAGGGTCACCTACAGAGGAAAACCCATAAGGTTAGCAGCAGACTTCACACAAACACTACAGGCCAGAAGAGAATGGCAAAGTATCTATCAAGTGCTCAATGAGAAAGTCTTTCAACCAAGACTACTGTATCCTGCTAGACTGTCATTCAGACTAGATGGAGGCATAAAAACCTCAGACAAGCAACAGTTGAAAGAATCACTATCACCAGCCTGCCCTGAAAGAAGTTCTGAAAGGTCTCCTATAAACAATCAGACCACTGTAAATATGCCATCTATCAGAACACTCTAAAAATCTACAAGAATGGTATTAAAAATTCTTCAGTCTTTGATATCAATAAATGTCAATGGCCTGAATTCACCTATTAAAAGGCACAGAGTAAGAAGATGGATCAGAAAACACAACCCAACAATATGCTGTCTACAGGAAACCCACCTAACTCAACAAGACAAACACAGACTCAAAGTGAAAGGATGGAAAACTATCATACAAGCCAATGAACCACAAAAATGGCAGGAACAGCTATTCTCACATCTGACATGATAGAATTTAAAATAAAGTTAAAAAAAGATAGGGATGGACAGTATTTAATGCTCAGAGGATCAGTCAATCAAGAGTACTTAACAATTATTAACATCTATGCACCCAATGAGAAGCCATCTAAATACATGAAACATCTACTGAAAGAGCTACAACAATATATTAACAGCAAAAACAGTCATAGTAAGGAACTTCAACACCCAGCTCTCTCAACTTGACAGATTATCCAGGCAGAAAATCAATAAAGACATGAAGGAGCTTAATGAGGAAATAGATAAACTAGGACTATTGGACATTTTCACAGTCATTCATCCCAAGTAACTGGATTACACATCATACTCAAGTCCACATGGGTCATTCTCAAGGATAGACTATATGTTAGGCCACAAATACAGTATCAGCAAATTCAAGAGCATTGAAATCATCTCAAGCTGTTAATGAAACTAACATTAACAATCAACAAAAGATTAGTAATAGTCCTAAAATATGGAAGCTCAACAGTATACTACTTAACAACTACTGGGTCAAAGAGGAAAGCAAGGAAGAAATCAAAATGTTTTGAGAGTTCAATGAAAATGAAGACACAAGCTATCAAAATATTTGAGACACAGCTAAGGCAGGACTGAGAGGGAAGTTCATAGCTATACAAGCACACATTAGGAAACAAGAAAAAGCACAAATAAACAGCCTGATTGCACATCTTAAAGACCTAGAAAAAGAAGAACAAAGGTACCCTAAAGCAACCAGAAGGACAGAAATCAGTAAAGTTAGGATATAAATCAATAACATTGAAAATAAGAAAACCATACAAAAGATCAATGAAAGTAAATGTTGGTTTTTGAAAAAGTGAAAAAAATTGACAAACCTTAGGCAGACTCACAAAACAAAAAAGGGAGAAGACCCACATAAATAGGATCATCAATGAAAGAGGAAATATCAGGACATCATGAAATTCAAGATATCATGACAGACTTCTATGAACAACTATATGCCACCAAGCTAGAGAACCTGAAAGAAATGGACAATTTCCTAGATATCTATGAACTTCCAAAATTAGATTAAAGAGGAACTAGATAACATGAACAGGACCATCACAGATAATGAATTTGAAAGAGTTATCAAAAATCTTACAAAAATAAAATTTCTAGACCAGATGGATTTACAAATGAATTCTACAAAACCTTCAAAGAAGAACTAATACCTCTGCTTTTACAAGTCTTCCAGAAGATTGAAGACACTGGAATACTCCCTTCCAGCTTCTATGAAGCCAACATAACTTTGCTACCAAAAGCAAACAGGGACACAACCAAAAAAGAAAACTACAAACCAGTATCTGTAATGAACATAGATGCCAAAATATTGAACAAAATTCTGGCTCACTGGATACAGCAGTATATTCAAAAGATTGTTCATCATGACCAATTAGTGTTTATCCCAGGGATGCAAAATTGGTTTAATATATATAAATTAGTCAACATGATCCACCACATCAATAAAAGCAAGGCCAAAAACTACATGTTCATATCAATAGATGCAGAGAGGGCCTTTGACAAAATACAACATCCCTTTATGATCAAAACACTACAAAAAATGGGAATAGATGGAAAATTCCTGAAGATAGTAGAGTTTATATATAGCAAACCTACAGCCAATAAGATACTCAATGGTGAAAAACTGGAAGCATTTCCCCTCAGATCAGGTACTAGACAGGGCTGCCCACTATCACCATTACTATTCATAGTGTTGGAAGTTCTTGCCATAGCAATCCAGCAAGGAATCACAGAGATACAGATTGGAAGAGAAGAAGTCAAACTCTCCCTATTTGCAGATGACATGATAGTATACATAGAAAAACCTAAGGAATCCAGCAAGAAGCTTTTGGAAATCATCAGGCAATACAGTAAGGTGTCAGGCTACAAAATTAACATTTAGAAGTCAGTGTCATTCCTCTATGCAAACACTAAGTTAGAAGAAGTTGAAATCCAGAAATCAATTCCTCTTACTATTTCAACAAAAACAATAAAATATCTAGGAATAAACCTAACTAAGAAGTGAAAGTCTTATATACTAAAAATTATGAGTCTCTACTCAAGGAAATTGAAAAAGACACAAAGAAGTGGAAAGATATTCCATGTTCATGGGTTGGAAAAATTAACATCATCAAAATGAATATACTACTCAGAGCCATCTACAAATTTAATGCTATCCCCATCAAGATCCCAACCACATTTATTAGGAGAATAGAACAAATGCTACAAATGTTTATCTGGAACCAGAAAAGATCTAGAATTGCCCGATCTTGAGAAGAAAGAAGAGAACTGGAGGCATCACACTCCCAGATCTCAAATTGTATTATAGGGTCGTTGTCATCAAAACTGCTTGGTACTGGAACATGAATAGACACACTGACCAGTGGAATAGAATTGAGAGCCTCGAAGTAAGCCCCCAAACCTATGGACATCTAATCTTTGACAAAGGTGCCCAGACTATTTAATGAGGAAAGCAGACAGAGTCTCTTCAACAAGTAGTGTTGGAAAAAAATGGGTTGAGACATGCAGAAAAATGAAACTGAACCACTATATTTCACCAAGTGCAAAAGTAAATTCCAGGGGATCAAGAACTTGGATGTTAGACCAGAAACTATCAGATACTTAGAGGAAAATATTGGCAGAACTCTCTTCCACATAAATTTTAAAGACATCTTCAACGATACAAATCCAATCCAAATAAGACGAAGGCAAGCATAAACCTATGGGACTACATAAAATTAAAAAGCTCTGTACAGCAAAAGAAACCACTACTGAAACCAAGAGACCCCCTCATAGAATGGGAGAAGATCTTTACTTGCCATACATCAGACAAGAGTTTACCAAACTCAACAACAAGAAATCAAATAACCCCATCCACAATGGGGAGAGGACATGGGCAGAATATTCACCACAAAAGAGATCCAAAAGATCAAGAGACACATGAAAAGTGTCTTTGACTGTCAGAGAAATGCAAATAAAGACAACAATGAGATACCACTTTGTGGGATTGTGTGAATGTATGGTAGAGCATAGGGGAACTCCCCCATCCTTGAGATGGGTGTCTGAAAAGAAACCCCACCTGTCAGTTTCTCCCTTTCAGGGATAGAGATTGGCTGGAAAAGCTTTCCTGACTTAATTCCCCTTTGTCAGTCTTCCAGGCTTCACAGAGGCCTGCAACTTCTAACACTTAACTCATTCCTCTGCTGCAAACCAAATGGTTGCCTGCTTGAATACTCCATCACACTGCCTTGCCAGCAACATAACAATGAGACTCCCACACACCTCACTTCCCTGTTCTTTGATCATTATGTCTTACATAAATACTCTGCCATTCTCTGCTTTATCTCACTCAGCTGGTTTAACAACCATGTTTTTCTTAACACCTTTAGATAATTAACATTTCTTGCCTCACTGAAACCGATTGTTTTGACCTTTTTGTATCTCATCAATTCCAGTCACTTCTTAGCCCTCCCCACCACAGGGGTACTGACCTTTTGATTACAGACATATGTGAAAAATGTTCTTTGTTCCAGTTTGCTAAATAAGCTCTCTCCTCTCTGAATAAAATTGGAAGTTCATACCTGAATTTCTCCTGGTGTTTCCATCATGTGCATCCCTTGAACCAGTGATGGGAAAGCCAGCAGCTACCTCAGTTTCAAGGCCACCCACATGAGCACCAGCACCACTTCACTCCTGTGAGAATGTCATACATCAGAAAAGGTAACAAGCAATAAATGCTGGAGAGGTTGTGGGGTCAAAGGAACCGTCTTGCACTGCTGGTGGGAATGTAAATTGGACCATCCTCTGTGGAGAACAGTCTGGAGAACTCTCAGAAGGCTATAAATAGATCTACCCTATGATCCTGCAATTCCTCTCCTTGGAATATATCCTTAGGAACCCAACACACCCATCCAAAAAGATTTGTGTATACATATGTTCTTAGCAGCACAATTTGTCATAGACAAAACCTGCAAGCAACCCAGGTGTCCAATAACAGATGAGTGGCCTAGCAAGTTGTAATATATATATTGGAATACTACTCAGCTATTAAAAGTGGTGGCTTCAGTGTTTTCAGCCGATCTTGGATGGAGCTTGAAAAATTCATATGAAGTGAAATAATTCAGAAACAGAAGGATGAATATGGGATGATCTCACTCTCAGGTAGAAGTTGAAAAATAAGATCAGAAGAGAAAACACAAGTAGAACCTGCACCTAAGTAGAAGACTGTGGGGTGGAGCACCTGGGGTATGTGTGCATGTGTGTGAAAATACAGGTCCAAAAATGATGACAGTGGACTTAGTGGGAGTTATATTGTTATATGGAAAACTGGGAAATGCTATGCATGTACTAACTATTGTATTTACTGTCGAATGTAAAACACTAATTCCTCAATAAAGAAAAAAAATATTTAGCTTTTGGATAGAGACAGAAAGTGATAGTGAAGGGGGAAGTGGAGATGGAGTGAGAGATACCTGCAGCACTGCTTCACCACTGAAAAAGCTTTCTTCCCTGCAGGTGGGGACCAGGAGATAAAACCCTGGTCCTTGCAAGTTGTAACCTCTATGCAGTACTAGGTGCACCACCACTAGGCACACCACCTTAAAATTGTTTTGTTTAATCAAGATGTTGATTATTTCTTTGGTTTGGATATCCTAACTATACTATAAACATGTATTTGTCTGTTAATGAAGGAATTTCAAATTAGAAACTTCTGACTAGCATAATGCTACATTTCTTGGCAATACTCTATTCAGAGAAGGCTTAAAGCTAAAGGACACTCCTTGCCTGGTTGTATTTTAGAAACTACACTCTTCTCTGCATGGTAGATGGAAGCAGAGCACAACTGGACAGACAAGATGTTAGAAGAATATAGAAGAATAAATCCTGTTAGCATATTCTTTTTGGTGTGGGAGGATACAGAGCCCCCATGTGGACACATACAATTTCACTGCTCCCAGACCCCTTTTCTTGCTCAGGTAGAGAGAAAAGCATGTCCAATAGGCTATATCTCTAAACTCCACCATCTTCCTCTTAAATGAGGCTTTCTTTTCATTGTAATTTTGTTAAAAGGGAATTATCTGTATTTGTAGCAAATTCATATTCATTTATAAAAAGAAATATATGCTTTAAAATGTTTCTAGTGATTTACAAGATTGTAAGATAAAAGATATAGTTCCACATCGTAACACTAAACTTCTGTGTCTCCTCCCTGACACAATCATTTCTCAAATTTTTAAAAATGGATTGACTAGGTGTTTTTTCTTTGCAAGTTCATGTATTTCAATTTTTCAGTTCTCTGTATTCCATATATAAGCAAAACCACCTAGTAGTTGTTTTTTTTTACCTACTTAAAGCAAATATCCTAACATATTTCTTTGAATAGAAAGAGTTAAGAATTTTATTGTATTCTGAAATTAAAATGGAAATGGAAACCTCAACTTCAACTATTAAAACATTTTAAGTGTATTATTAAAATATAATTTAAGCCATAAAAAAATGGTGCCCCAGAGGTGGCACTTTAACAACGTTGCCAGACTTGAAAACCTGAGGCCTCAATTTTGATTCCTGGCATCATGCTGTTTCTACTTCTTTCTTAATAAATAAATAACTTTCTTAAAAGAAAAAAAATCACCTGTATTAAGATTTGTAGTAAATTAACTGAGTTTTTCAATACATATCATAACCCACTTAAATTATTGATAATTTTATTTATTTATTTATTTAAATTATTATTAATTTTTATTGCCACCAGGGTTATCACTGGGGCTTGGTGTTGGCACTGAGAATCCACTGCTCCTTGTGGTGATTTGTCCTTTTTTCTTTTTAAAAATTTTATTTATTTATTAATGAGAAAGATAGGAGGAGAGAAAGAACCAGACATCACTCTGGTACATGTTCTGCGGGGGACTGAAGTCAGGACCTCATGCTTAAGAGTCTGATGCCCCATCCACTGTGCCACCTCCCAGACCACTGTCCTTTTTTCTTTATTTCTATTTTAATGGATAGGACAGAGAGAAATTGAGAGAGAGGAGGGGTAGATAGATACAGAGAAAGAGAGAGAGAAATATGGAAACTTTACAAACCTGCTTATCTGCTTGTGAAGCGTCCCCACTGCAGGTGGGGAGCAGGAACTTAACCTGGGCCCTTGTGCAAGATAATATTTTCACTTAACTGGGTGTGCCACTGCCCAGCTCCCCACTTTTAATAATTTTATTGGGATTTAATGGTTTACAGTATAATTGTTGACATATAGCTATAAGTTCTCTTTTATCTCTGTAATAGGTGTCTGCAGGACACTCTCATCTCCAGTTTAATTCTTTTCCTTCCATCATGTACCAGAAACCCAAGCCCTTATCTATTCCCTTACTTCTCCTTCTCCAGAGTTCTCTGCTTCAGTGAAACCTGTCACATGCAGTCCAAATTTCATTTTGTGCTTCCCCTTTCTGTCCTTATTTCTTAAGTTCCACCTATGAGTGAGATCACCTAGTATTTGTCTTTTTTTTTTTTTTGGTTTATGTAACTTAATGTGATTCCTTTACATTTCATACAAAATGATGCAAAGGACATTGGTTCATTCATTTTTGACACTGGATAGTATACCATTGGGTATACGTACCACAGTTTCCTTAGTCATTCACCTGTCACTAGACACATGGGTTGCTTTTTAAGTTTGTACTATTACAAATTGTGCTACTGTGATCATAGGTGTGCACAGATATCTTTGTATAGGTATTTTTTAAATTTCTTTTGGATAAATTCCCAGGGGAGAAATTGCAAACACCCCATTTTGATTCACTCCAATAATATTCATTTTGTCTATTGAGAGTTCATTCCAATCCCATTTGTATTTTCAAATGTATATTATACTGTATTTAAGTTGAATTAATTTGCATTAGCAATATTATATAGCCTTAAGACATAATGTTGGCTGGGTGGTGGGGCACCTGGTTGAGCGCACGTTACAATGCGCAGAACCCGGCTTCCAGCCCCCTGTCCCCACCTATAGGGGAAAGCTTCACAAGTGGTAAAGCATTGGTGCAGGTGTCTCTCTGTCTCTCCCCTTGCCTGTCTCCATTAAAATATAAATAAATAAATAAATAAATAGGACAAATGAGGTTTAGTCTTCAAATAAGTCTTTGTTGTTCAGGCCCTGTAGTATTTCACCTATATTTTCTTATAAGTAAGATCTAGTTCCATGTTGAATATCCTAGTCATTAATCCATTTAGAGTAGGATGATCATTTAAACAATATTTATTCTTTTGATCCATGAGCAAGATTCACTCTTACATTATGCAAAATTTCACCAGTATGGGATGCTTTTATATTCAGAGAGAGTGGAGGAGAGGGAGAAAGAGAGAGAAGAGAGAGAAGACTGAGACACTATAGCCCTGGAGCTTCCTTTGTGTGGTAGCCTCTCAATGTGGTAGCGGGGCTCAAACCTATGCAATTCATGGCAAAGCACATGCCTAATCCTGTGACTTGACTCTAGCTTCTCTGGGATGTACAAGTAGAACAAAGACCTACCATACTTTATGGATAACTTTTGGGGGAAGAATGGCTGATAGCCAATGGGTTTTGTTACAATATATTGTATGATCAGGACCTATCAATTGACCATTTCACCTGAGCTACCCCCAGGATCTAAGCATGTTTACAACTCACTATATCATGAGGTTGAGTATGCACAGGAATACACCATCCTACACAGATTCTGTATCAGTAGTCGTAAAATTTTCTTAAAAATTCATTGACTATAGGGGCTGTGTGGTAGTATGTATGGTAAAGCACAAATGTTGCCATGTGTAAAGACCTGGGTTCAAGTCTCCAGATCCCCACCTGCAAGCACACCAGTGGTGAAACAGTATTGTAGGATTCTCTCACCCCTCCCTACCTCTTCTGTCACCACCAGAGCATCACTGTCCCCCGAATTACTCTTTTCTTTTTCGCAGAAAGAAACAGAAAGGGTCAGATGGTGGCAATGCACCTGGTTGAGTACACATGTTACATGCACAAGGACCCAAGTTCAAGCCCCGGTCCCACCTGCAGGGAGAAAGCTTCGCAAGTGATGAAGCAGTGTTGCCGGTGTCTCTAGGCCCCCCGCCTCAATTTCTAGCTGTCTCTATCCAATATATAAATAAAAATAATTTTAAAAAAATTTAAAAAGAGATGAAGAGTGGAGGGAAGGAAGTGGGGGTGTGAGAAAGATCAGAGCATTGAAGCTTCCTCCAGTGCAGTAGAAAAGCTAGCTGGGTTCAAACCTGGGTTAGACACATGGCAGAATCGCACATTTTTCACATGAACTATTTTTCCCAGGCTCTTTTGATAGTAAGTCTTTGTATTCATTATTTTATGCTTATTTTTTACATATTTATGAATGAGACAGGGAAAGGATTGAGGGAGAGAGAACCAGAGCATCACTCTGGCACACATAATGCCAGGGATCAACTTGGGAATCCCCACATGAGATTCAATACTTTTTCTTATTTTTAATTTTTATTTATAAAAAGGAAATATTCGAGCACGGATAGACAGCATAATGGTTATGCAAACAGACTCTCAAGCCTGAGGCTCCAAAGTCCCAGATTCAATCCTCTGCACCACCATAAGCTAAAGCTGAGCAGTGCTCTGGTTAAAAAAAAAAATAATAATAATAATAAAAGGAAACGCTGACTAAACCATATGATAAGAGGGGTACAACTTCACACAATTCCCACCATCAGAACTCTGTATCCTATCCCATCCCCTGATAGCTTTTCTATTCTTTAACCCTCTGGGAGTATGGACCCCAGGTCATTGTGGGATGCAGAAAGTTGAAGGTCTGGCTTCTGTAACTGCTTCTCCACTGAACATGGGCATTGACTGGTCGATCCATATTCCCAGCCTGTCTCTCTCTTTCCCTAGTGGGAAAGGGGTCTTGGGAAGCTGAGCTCCAGGACACATTGGTGGGGTTGTCTGTCCAGGGTAGTCTGGTTGGCATCGTCCTAACATCTGGAATCTGGGGGTTGAAAAGAGAGTTAACATACAAAGCCAAACAAATTGTTGACCAATCATAGACCTAAAGGCTGGAATAGTGCAGATGAATGGGGAGTCCTCCATTTTGTAGATAGCTAGTAGACATATTTTAGTTAAGTTCCAAAGGGCCTGTGGCAGTACTAGTTTTTTTTTTTCTTCTATTAACCAGTGGCACAGCTATATACAATGTCAAAGGACATAAATAATGTCAAAGGACATAAATCATGGTGATAGTATGTACGATACAGCAAATCCTAACAAAGGGATATTTCAAAGTTAACCCAATTGCCAAATAATGTGATTATAGCAATAACTATCTATTGTCTTCTTAAACCCTAACATAGCAGGAACCTCCCATTTCCTCTACAGAGCCTATATTTCCCCCAGTCCTGGAACTGCTAGGGTGGGCTCACTTTCTTGCAAGTTTCTCTCAATTCATACGAAATGATATTGCATCCGCAGATACCAATCTAATCAATGCAAGGAGTACCACCTCAGCATGCTTCACTTCAGACTGTGTCCAGAGACGTCAGGCGTGGAATGTCAACCCTCATTACTCGGGTGAGACCTTTCCTTTCATAGTATTCTCTAATTCCATTCCAGAAGCTTCACTTCCTAACAAAGTCCCCAAACCTAGATATAGACCAGGTCCCGTAAGATATAGCATATGTTCAGTACTTTTTCTAATGCATCACTTCCAGGGTCACACTCCTTTTTTCTCTTTCTCTGCCTTTATTTCTCTCTGCTTCCCAGTTTTATTAAATGGATAAGTAAATAAATAAATATTGTCCTTAGAAATACATAGACATGCACCAGTAATAACCTTGGTGACAATTTTTTTTTAATTGACCAGAAGTACAGGGATCAAACCCATTTTTTTTAACTTTTAAAAATTATTTATTTATTTATTTATTTTTTATTGTTGTAGTTATTATTGTTGTTGTCGTTGTTGGATAGGACAGAGAGAAATGGAGAGAGGAGGGGAAGACAGAGAGGAGGAGAGAAAGATAGACACCTGCAGACCTGATTCACAGCCTGTGAAGCGACTCCCCTGCAGTTGGGGAGCCGGGGTTCGAACCGGGATCTTTATGCTAGTCCTTGTGCTTTGCGCCACCTGCGCTAACCCGCTGCGCTACAGCCCAACTCCCAAAACCCATTTTTCATTGTGATTTTGATATTCCCATTGAACAGAGAGTTGTTCTAGTTCCTGAGGTGAACCTCAGGTAGAATGATATAAGGAACTGGAGACTGGTGAACTTCTGTGTACTTACTCCCTTTCTCTTCCCAATTTGATGTTAGGACAGTTATTTGTACCACCCAAACCTGTGCAAAAACCAAAGTGACCTTGTATAAGTCTTGTTTTATGTTAGTTCCTCATCAGTATCTAAAATGTTAACATATAGCTTCCCAACAAAATATTTGATGCCAAGAGGTTATTATTTCAAAGACTTCCCTTCCAACAGTGGATTAGTTGAAAACTACATCACACTTGTTTTTGTATATGAAAATAAATGCTAAGGATTACCATTGTTGCATGCAGGGAATTAGAGTAAATAGAAGTAACAGTAATACTTTCAGGGGCTTAAATAAGAATGACAGTGTCAACATGAGAACATAAAAACTGATAATCCACCTGTGAATTGTTGAAAGTTGACTATCTGCATTACCTAAAATGTTAAGCAACTGGATTTTGATCAAAGAGGTTTCTCTTGCTTGATTGAATATGTGGGATAAAATTGTCTGAATAATAGATTTTTTTTTGAAGTGAGGTAGAAACTTTGCCCTGAGATATTCATTTCTCTTGTTAATGAGAGAATCAGCAGAATTAGTAACCACCTTTATATTGCCACAGTCTGATGAGAACCTAAAAACACTTTCTTTACACTGTGAAATACTTTCCTTGAAATTTCTAGGATTAATTAACATTGAAGGGCAATTTTTGAATGCTTGTGTCTTTATTGATTGGAAATAATGTGGTTTAGTGTTGACAAAACACTTTGCCTAGGACTTCATTTATCCCTTTGCTGTTCTACAATCATTCAGAAGACAGCTCGGCCCTGGAGGTTTGTGTGTAAGCCACATCATATTTAGAAAGGGGTAAAGGAAAAGTAATAGAACATTGTGCACATAGCCTGTGGACTGGGTACTCTAAGGGAAAAGAAGTCTAGATATTTAATAGGAATGCAAAGAATATTGCTGTCTTGAGAGTAAGGAAAGAGGGAAGGCAGGTAGATTGTGATACTAGGTGTCTATAGCAGCATTTTATCTCTAAGAAAACCTGATTGATGATGCATGTATATTAATATTTTCAGATCAAAAACTACTTTGAGTTTTCAGTTTTTCCATCATTTTTAGTATGTATCTCAGGCACCCCAACCTACATATAACTTCTGTCTACTTCAAGGTACTATTTATTAACTTTTGTGACCATAGAACTTCAAGGGTACTAATTTTTGTACTCCCTATTTTATTAATTTTGCCTATACTCTTAAAAGGGGATCATCCGTTAAATGTTCTGCTCTGATGTGGGGCATTAGTGGTAGATCCATGATTATAACTGAAGGATTCTTAAACTAAACTATTCAGCTTCAGGCAATACTGCCTACAAAATGATTGGTTATCAGGGTTATAAGGAAACTGAAACCGCTGGAATTTTACAATGGCCCCAAATTTAGTCTCTGAAATAGCTGTTTTTCTTTTTTTCTCTGAATACTTAGGCCAATGATGTCTAAAGCCTGTGGTTTCAGGAATATTGTAAGAATGTAGCGACATATTTTTTAGTCAGTTTCAAGACTCCCTGAAGATTTGCTAATAAATGATAGTACATGATGCAGAGGAGATTTAAGCTCAGAGACAAAAAAATAAAATAAAACAAAATAAAATTTAAAAATTAACAGAAAGCCCTCTTTTACTCACAAGGAAATTAGGATCAGAAGACAGACATGGAACTAATAAATAAGAGGAGTCTCCATGCTGCCCTGGTGGGGACACACAAGATGGACTGAAGTCATTTATTATGTGAAGGCCAGGCCAGATCGTAGATAGCATAATGGTTATGCAAGCATTCTCTTATGCCTGAGGGTCCAAAGTTGCAGTTTCAGTCCCAACCTATTGCAAAGACTCCCTTGCTGAGTCTTTAGGCACGTGCCTATTGGCACTAAATATGTGAACATGTACATCTTTATGGCTGACTTAAATTCCATCCTATTACACCACTGTGAGTGTTTTTATCATGATAGTTTTCTTTGGCAACAATTCTTAATCTCACTCAGCTTCTTGTGTTAATGGTACTGGATTCTTGTTTGGCCAGCCAAGTAACCACATTCAGCAAAGTAAAGAGATAAACGGGTATTTAGAAATGTTTGGAAAGGCATCAGTATCTCCTATTACTTATAGATTCTTATGTTTCTAATTTTAGATATCCTCCCTTCTCTGTGGTCCCTCCCATATATTGAAACTATTTCATCACTCTTGAAGCTTCTGTAACTGGTTCTTTCTTTCTACCATGATACTTCTGATTTTCCATTATCTATAAGGAGAGACTGTTGTTTTCTTATGTTATCAGTAATCTCTACATCATATCTGAGTCTCTTCTATTAGTGAAAGACTAATATAACATAGTCACAGGATTCAGGTTGAACAGTATTAAACTCTAGCATATCAGTTTCTAACTAGAATTATATCTCAATTTTCCCATTTTCTGCCATATATAGGTTTGTTTTTTTTTCTGTATGCTCCAAGACTTCTAAGGGTTCAACTACATTTCTTTTCTTTTTTACAGTCTTTCTGCAGCCCACCTCTCCCCAATTAAACATGTTGGCTTCATTTGCTTTTTTTTTTTTTTTGCTTTCTTTTGTTTTAATTTATTTTTTATTTAAGAAAGGAGACATTAACAAAACCATAGGATAGGAGGGGTACAACTTCACACAATCCCTGACACCCAATCTCCATATCCCACCCCCTCCCCTGATAGCTTTCCCATTCTCTATCCCTCTGGGAGCATGGACCCAGGGTCGTTGTGAGTTGCAGAAGGTGGAAGTTCTGGCTTCTGTAATTGCTTCCCCGCTGAACATGGATGTTGACTGGTCTGTCCATACTACCAGTCTGCGTCTCTCTTTCCCTAGTAGGGTGGGTTTCTGGGGAAACAGAGCTCCAGGACACGTTGGTGGGGTCTTCAGTCCAGGGAAACCTGGCCAGCATCCTGATGGCATCTGGAACCTGGTGGCTAAAAAGAGAGTTAACATACAAAGCCAAACAAATTGTTGAGAAATCATGGACCCAAAGGTTGGAATAGTGGGGAGGAAGTGTTGGGGGGGGGTACTCACTGCAAACTCTAGTGTACTTCTGCTTTCAGGTATATATTTTGCACTAGTTTATGGATACGTGTGAACATATGCTCTCTCTCACAGAACCTGGTCTATCTTACAATTGACATCAACCCAGTAATCTATTTAATTTTCCTTAAAAGTAATTTCATTCAACTCGGTCATCTCCTGTTATGACAAATTATGTTTGACAATCTCTAGTAAGTTTTCATTTTAATTAATTAATTTTTTACACAACTCCAGTTTACATGCTTCCTCAATTATCCACAGACTCTAAGCTGTGAACAATTTCCTCATTGTCCTGTACCTTTTGTTCTTCAGTGATGCCACTTGCTATAAATTAGCTTGTTTCTCCCATACTGATAAAACAAAATATATTAGTTCATTAGTCCATTAGTCCATTAGTTTATTCTTTCAGTTTAATGGAAAGAGCAACTCAAACCATCATCAGTCTCTCTTTTTTTTTCCCTTTCCTTTTTTCTTCTCTTCTTCTTCTTTTTTTTTCTTTCTTTGCTCCCAGGGTTATCACTGGTGCTTGGTGTCTATATGACAAATCCACTACTCACCTGCTCCACCATTTATGAGGTGTGCACATGGCAAACAAGGGTTAGAACCTCGGTCTTTGGGCATCATGATATGTGTGCTTAACCAGGTGCATGTAGCCTGGCCTCCATCAGCCTCTAATTTGTATTGTGGATGCAGTTATCTCCCCATACTACTTCCATTTCCTTGCTTTGGCCCTTGTATCTTAATCTTTTTATCTCCTTATTCTTTCTCAATCTACAAATCTATTAATTTTCTCAGTTTCTCCATAATCTACATTTTCTCATAATCTACATAATTTATATTTGTTCTTTTTAAAATAATAAACTAGATAATCTTCCCATCTTTTTCACTTTTCTACTATTCTATCTTTCTTGTCCTTTAAAGAAAATATTCTTTATTATTATTATTATATTTTATTTAAGAAAGGAGACATTAACAAAACCATAGAATAAGAGGGGTACAGTTCCACACAATTCCCATAACCCAATCTCTATATCCCATCCCCTCCCCTGATAGCCTTCACATTCTCTATCTCTCTGGGAGCATGGACCCAGGGTCACTGTGGGTTGCAGAGGGTGGAAGGTCTGGCTTCTGTAATTGCTTCCCCGCTGAACATGGGTGTTGACTGGTCGATCCGTAATTCCAGTCTGCCTCTCTCTGGGGAAGCAGAACTCCAGTACACATTGGTGGGGTCATCTGTCCAAGGAAGTCTGGTTGGCATCGTGCTGGCATCCGGAGCCTGGTGGCTGAAAAGAGAGTTAACATACAAAGCCAAACAAATTGTTGAACAATCATGGACCTAAAGATTGGAATAGTGCAGATGAGGTGTTGGGGGGTATTCCCTGCATGTTCTTGTGTACTTTTGCTTTCAGGTATATATTTTGCCTTGGTTTATGGGCACGTGTGAACCTATGCTCTATCTCAAAGGACCTGGACTATATCTAGGTTTTGGGACTTTATTGGGGAGTGGACCACCTGGAATGGAATTAGAGAATACTATGAAAGGAAAGGTCTCACCCGAGTGATGAAGCTGAAGGGTTGTCATGCCACACCTGAAGTCTGAAATGAAGCATGTTGTGGTGGCACTTGTTGCATTGGTTAGGTTGCGATCCGTGGATGCATAAAGAAAATATTCTATAAAATTGACCTGTGAGCAAGTCAATCACACCCAAAGAAATTAAAACAGTTATTAAAAACCTTTCCAACAATATTCTATTTTAAAAAATTATTATTGTTATTTATTGGATAAAAACATCCAGAAATCAAAAGGGGAGGGGTGGTAGAGAGGGAGAGAGACAGAGAGACACCTACAGCACTGTTTCACCACTGCAAAGCTTTCACCCTGAAGGTGGGGACGGGGAGCTCTAACCCAGTTCCTCGCACACTGTAATACATGTGCTCAACCAGGTGCGCCACCACCTGGCCCCCATCCCAACAGTATTCTATGTTTCATATTCAAATATAAGTGTGTAGTGGTGCACCAGGTTAAGTGCACATAGTATGAAGTGCAAGGACTTGTGCAAGGATATTGGTTTAAGCCCCAGGCTCCCCACTTGCAAGGGCGTTATTTCATAGGTGGTGAAGCACGTATCTATCTTACTATCCCTTTTCAATTTCTCTCTGTCCTATACAATAAAATAGAAAAAGAGAATGGGGGAAGTTGGGCAGTAGTGCAGTGGGTTAAGTGCAGGTGGCGCAAAGCACATGGACCGGTGTAAGGATCCCGGTTTGAGACCCCGGCTCCTCACCTGCAGGGAAGTCCCTTCACAAGCAGTGAAGCAGGTCTGCAGTTGTCTACCTTTCTCTCCTCCTCTCTGTCTTCCCCTTCCCTCTCCATTTCTCTCTGTCCTATCCAACAACGATGACGACAACAAGAATAACTACAACAAGGTAAACAAAAGCGAATAAACAAACAAATAAATAAATAAAAAGGAGAATGGCCATCGGGGACAGTGGATTCGTAGTGCAGGTACCAAGCCTCAGCAATAACCCTAGAGGCAAAACAAAACAAAACAAAGCAAACAGACAAACAATAAGCATTTCCTTCCCTCCTCCAAAAAGGCTAGAGTCAAGTGAGTATCATTACAACTTTAGGCTATACATTTTATAACCTAATTTATATTTCTGCCCATTCCTGCTTCCATCTATTTTGTTTTGTTATCGGTACTTATGTTCTCACCTAAACCCAATTTATTGCCTTCCTAAATCTCTTCTCTTTTCAATATCTTATCATTTTCCAAACTATTCACTTGCTATCTCTTCTCTTTTAATTTTCAGTCTTCTTCATGGGTCGTCACATAAGCTTGGTTAAAACTTTCCTGATTTAACAGCAAAACAATGTGAAACTAAACCTAAGAATTTTTCTCTGTTTTGTTTCCATTTCCTCACCACAACTCACATTTCATCATGCAGTCTCAATTTCAGTTTCACTGCTACAAGCAAGTAGATCTCACAAAAGTCACGATGACTTACTAGACTCACCGGACCCAGTAGATAACGTTTTGTTCCTATCGTAGCTAAGTTGTTAATGACACTTGGCTCTCTTGAGTTTCTTACCTCAGCTTCATGAAAAATCTTTTCTGGATTTTCTTTCTGTCCCCAGAACCAATTCTCTACTGTCTTGTATCTGATCTCCTTCTCTACATAATCATTAAATGTTAGCGTTCATATTTCTCCATTCTAGCCCCTCTTCCTTTCTCAGTATTACCTCTCTAAATGTTGATTTTATTTCCTACCACCATGGCTAATGATATGATACTTATCCTTATTTTCACATTTCAGGCAAGAAAATGCATTTCAGACCTGAGACTCTGAGGTCCCTGGTTCAATACCCAGCACTACCATCAGCCAAAGCTGAACAGTTTTCTATCTTGGTCTACCTCTATCTCTGTCTCTCTCTTTGTATCTCCCTCATTAAAAATAAATGAATTTTAAATGATAAAATACAAACATTTTTTACTAATCTAAGTAAAGGCAGATTATGATTTTTAGCTTCTTCAGTTAAAGTAGATTTAATTTGCAGAAGTATATATTACAGAAAATGGGTTGACATCAGCTATAGAAGTGTGGTTTATTGGGTAAGACTTGTCACTTGTTTGACTTACAAGTATGTTCAGTTGAGCTCTTGCCAACTGGCTGTCTTTCAAAAGAGGGGCAGTGTTGCTCACTGGATGGACTTCAAAAACCTGTTCTCTGAGCATATTATCATCAGTTGATTAAACTGATTTAGAAGTTGTTGAAGTGGGAATTTGTAACCATGGCCACAAAACAGTAAGTCTTCCATAGAGTATGGGAAATTACTAAATTCATCATTAAGCCATTAAAAAAAATAACTGAAGTTGAGCTATGTCTTATTTGTTGTTCCAACCAAGATAGCTCAGAAACACTTAAATTCAACATTAAATTAAATGTATGTGTTTTTATTTCAAAGGTGATGATTCTCTTGAAATATTAATTCATGCCAATCCATCTATATTGAGTTGGAATTGTTAAAATACTTTTTATTGAATAGGGCGGAGAAACATTAAGGAGGAGAAGATAGAGAGTGAGAATCAAAGACACCTGTAGACATGCTTTGCCACTTGTGAAGTGTTCCCTCCTGCAGGCAAGGAACAGGGCTTGAACCTGGATCCTTGCCTGGATCTTTACACTTGCTACTATGTGCTCTTACCTGGTGTACCACTACCCAGCTCCCTTGGCTAACTTTTTCTATGAAGCATCAGATAATAAATATTTTAGGTTTTGCAAATCATACAGTCTTTGTTAGGAATGTCCTACTGTCCTGTCATCAAAGGAATCATAGACATTATGTAAACAAATAAGCATGGTTGTGCTTCTATAAAACAGTATTTACAAAATCAAACATTTGACAATATTTAGCACATACATGATAATTTGGTCATTAGTGATGCAGATGATCAAACTGATAGCATAGAAATTATTTTGGGATTTGGACAATAGTGCAGTGGGTTAAACGCATGTGGCACAAAGCACAGGGACCAGTGTAAGGATCCTGGTTTGAGCCCCTGGCTCCCCACCACAAGCAGTGAAGCAGGTCTGCCGGTGTCTATCTTTCTATTTCCTCTCTGTCTTTCCCTCCTATCTCCATTTCTTTCTATCCTATTCAACAACAACAACAACAACAATAATAGTAACTACAACAATAAAAAGAAAAACAAGGGCAACAAAAGTGAATAAATAAATAATTATTAACAAAAAAAGAAATTATTTTAACTAGTTCCTTCTCTGTCATGTACCATATTTTATAGAACATATATATATATATATATATATATAATTTTTGCTCCTATTATTGACATCTAATTGATTTGTTTTCTGAGAAGAGCATGACCTCTATTCTGAAAAATATGCCTAGAAGAGTAAAGCCTCCAAACATTAGAACTCTATCCCAAATGTAATGTTCTAGTGATAAAAGTTCGACTTATTAAGGAGTTTTGTTCTGAATTAACTGAATTTAAAAGAAAAAAATTGCTTCCTTGGTTATAAAGGTAGAAATCTTAGATAAGTATACTGGCAAGCTGTTCTTCTTTACACTACTGTTTTAGTCCACATTCTTGGTTTATCTGCTATATTTCAGGCAAGGGGCCCATTATACTGAATAAGGGAGAGAAGTTTCTGGGTATATGTCTCTGGGTTCAGTCAGTGCTATCCTAAGTTTTCCTGAGTTAGAGAGCTAACCTCTTCCCTCTCTCTCTCTCATCACTTCAGAGTTCATTTTATGTAAAACCTAGGAATTATGACTTTCCAAATGTTTTAAATTCAATAATTTTCCTCTCTCTTCACTATATTCCTGTAATAATCTAATTGGTCATATTCTAGAACCACAACTAAATTCCTAATATTCTCTCTTGGTCCTACATACAATTGTTTTATTTATCATTTATTTCTTGCTCCTCCTCCTCCATTCTTCTCCTCCTCCTCCTCCTCCTCCTCCTCCTCCTCCTCCTCCTCTTCCTCCTCCTCCTCCTCCTCCTGCTTCTCCTTCCCCCCACTCCTCCTCCTTCTACTGCTTCTTCTTCTTTTTTTTTTTTTTTCCGTCAGAGCACTGCTAGCTCTAGTTTATGGTGGTATGGGGGACTGGACTGAATGTGTGTCTTCAAGGACTTATTTATGAAAGTCTTTTACATAACCATTATGCTCTCTCTCACCTGGTACTAATAGTTTCTAAAATTGGTGTCACAGTAGCCATATAAAAATTAGAAATAGTAACAGAACGCTTCGGATTTGAAGACCTTGCACTGAGTTCCTGTTGTTCCTTGAGTAAGATCCCTAACTCTCCACATTTTCTTTTTTTTTTTTTAAAGATTTTATTTATTTATTCATGAGAAAGATAGGAGAAAGAACCAGACATCACTCTGGTACATGTGCTGCTGGGGATTGAATTCAGGACCTCATGATTGAGAAGCTAATGCCTTATCCCCTATGCCATCTCCCAGACCACTCTCTCCATATTTTCTATACCAATTTCTCATTCCCTCTGTGCTAACCACTTCTCCCCCTTTTGGTTCTTTTTAAGACATTCGTCTGATAGCATTTGTACATGTTGTTTCTTCCAAAATACTCTTTCTTCAGCCATCTTCATTTTATAGCCATCATACCCATCACTTCAAATCACAATACATTGCCATGTTGTTGAAGAAACACTACTACTATTTATAGATGGGATCCAGCAACACTTTCCTTCACTTTGCCTTTTATACTTTGGCATTCCTTCAGTAATTTTAACGAGTTAGTAATTATATCATTCTTCAATTAATCATTTAGGCTATATTTACTCACCAAGTACTGAAATTCACATATCTCCATACTACTCCATATTGAATGCTCACTCAGAATTTTCTCCCTAAACAATTCCTTCTCCTTCCATGGGTACACTAAATACGCACTAATTATAATAGCATTTTCAGAAGTCTTATTTAAACTTTTTTCTACTCTATGCACTCACTGAAAGCAAGAATTTACCAGTTTTATTAAATGAAAAATACTTCTCCATGATTGAAAGACCGTCACAGATACCTACTTCTTAATCCCTGGATGTATGATTGTTACCTTGTGTAGCAAAGAGGCTTTGCAGACTAAATTAAGGTTATGGCCCAATCTAAGCAATGACTCCTTAAAAGGAGAGAAATTTCTCTTGAGAGATACCTTAGAAGAGGAAGACAGTGGAGTATGAACTAAGTCACAGATCTGAACTTTCCACACAACACCTTGCTAAAGTGTGTTGCATGGAAAGCTTGTGGAAGTGTGTGGGCAGTTTATAAGTGGAGATAAAAGTTTGGCTAGCCTTCAACAAGGAATTGGGGCCCTTCATTCACAATGAACTGGATGCTGCCAACAGCCTGAATGAACTTGGAAGCAGATTTATCCCCAGGGGTCCAGAAAGAAACATAATCTCCCAAGTAACTTAACTTCAGTCTTGTGAAATTTGGAGCAGAGAAACCAGCCCTACAAACCTGAACTTCTGACCAAAAGAACAATGATATAGAAAATGTTATTTTGGGAGTCAGGTTAAGCGCACATGGCGAGAAAATGTTATTTTGAACTGTTAAATTTGTGATAATTTATTATCTTAGAAAGCCTATATACCCTTACATATTCATATACCCTTACATATTCATAGTGTCCAGTAATTATTTAAAAAATAAGTAGTAGGCAATCCCATTTACTTCTAGGAATTCAACTACGGATAAATCAAAACTGACTACTTTTGCACCAAATCTGTCTTCTAGGCTCCAGGCCTGATATGCCCAGTAGTGGAACATAGAGATAAGTTTTCATGCCCTACAGATACCTCAGATTTGACATACTCCAAAATAAATTTACTCCATTCCCTTCTATTCTGACTTTCTAACACCTGCTATCTTTTTTCATTCCCTTAATTTAATCCTTTACTAAGTCTTGTAATTCTGTCTCATTAACCCTCTTGTATTCTTTCTAGTCTCTCTACCATTGCATTTTCTATATTCTAATCAAGTTTTACATATCTAAACACTAAGCAGAACGTGAACTGGAGTTAGTATATTGCACCAAAGTAAAAGACTCTGGGATGGGTGTTGGTTCAGGTGCTGGAACATGATGGCAGAGGAGAACCTAGGGGAGGGTTTTATCATTATATGGAAAACTGGGAAATGCTATGCATGTACAAACTATTATATTTTATTGTCGACTGTAAATAATTAATCCCCAATAAAGTAATTAAAAATATTTGAGATAGTTCAACTATCATGTCTTTTTTTCTCTCTGTTTCTCAGAACATATGTCTTATAAGCCTATCTGAAATATATTGTACTACAATCTCATGCTTCTGCCCTGCCCAGAATTCAAGATTCCCTTTCAAATTACAGCGCAAATGTAATTTTTTTAAAAGATTTTTTAAAATTTATTTATTCATGAAGAGAGAAGGAGAGAGAGAGAGAGAGAGAAAGAACCAGACATTACTCTGGTACATGTGCTGCCAGGGATTGAACTCAGGACCTCATGCTTCAGAGTCTGATGCTTTATCCACTGCGCCACCTCCTGGACCACGCAAATGTAATTTTAACTTTGAACTTTTCATGTCGGCTTCTAACACTATCTGCACATTATTCAGATTAATTTGAGTCTTGTTTCTGATGTACCCCATTCATTTCTGTAAATATTTCTATTTGCACTACTGATAATATGTTATTAAGCTTTTGTGCCTCCCTTACTTCTATGGATTTTAGGTAAGTGGGCATCACAGAGTCTGGCAATGGCTTAGGATATGACTACCTGTAACTAATGCAACAAGTAAGTTCTCTTATTGCCCGGCTCTGTGTCTTAGTCTTGATCAACTCTAGTAGGTGCTAATCAAAAGCTCTGCCAAAAGCAACAACAGCAATAGTATCTGAGAACTGATTGGGAATAAAACTGTTTGGTCTTTTCAGTCTCAATCTTTTGTTAACCAGAATCTTTGAGTGGAGAACCCACAAACTGTGTTTTAATAAACCCAACAAGTGATTTTGAGTTCCTCTAGCTTGAAAGAAAAAAAAAAAAGCTCTAGTATGATTCTCAGATTTCTTTTTATAAAATTCACTAGAATGCTTCAGTTCAGCAAAGAATTTAATTCTACTTATCCA
This sequence comes from Erinaceus europaeus, assembly GCF_950295315.1. NCBI lineage: Eukaryota > Metazoa > Chordata > Mammalia > Eulipotyphla > Erinaceidae > Erinaceus > Erinaceus europaeus. The sequence continues at coordinate 63,077,289 of NC_080162.1, forward strand.
GAAACAGTTGTTAGAGCAAAAAAAAAAGGGGTAGGGGGAGTCAGAGACATGCCAGCTATGAACAAGAGTTGAAGTTGCTGGCCATAACCAAGAATCAAATAGGCCAAAGTTCATATTCAACAAAGGCTTGACAGCAAATTGAGAATCATTTTAATGTTTCAGAAATCATGTTGAGGCAATACATTTTTGTGGCATTGCTTTTATATTTAAACAGTACCACTGGAATTTTGTCCTGCCACAAAGCATAGTAGAATAAAGGAGAAGAGGGTGGAGATCTGTATTAAGAACTCCAGAGAATACACTGAAGTATCTGCATGAGTTTTCGTCTAATGTTAGGTTCTGGCCAGAGAGAAAAATTGGAAAATCCAGAACTAATTTCTCTTTTTCTCAAAATCTAAAATTCCAAGCCAAAAATAGCCTTCCAGACAGACCCTGAACCTGACTTGTGTGGTCCTGCTCTTTTTACAAGAGCAATTTTTCATGAGTCGGTATGATTATCACTGACACACACAAGGATTTCTTCTCCACAGCAGAGGAGAGAGAGAGAGAGAGACAGAGACAGAGAGAGAGAAAGGGAGAGAGAGAAGAGAGAGAGAGACTCTCAACCAACTTCTTCCTAAACTTTGCGTATGACAAAACATCTCTTTTCGCTGTGTATTGGTTCCAGCCAAAAGAATAGCCAGGTATATCTCAGTTACCCTCCCCATACGTCTCTTTTTTAATGAGTTAACACTAAATAAGAAGCGGTTTTTTTTCCTTAAAATGTGCTCCTATATTAAGGTATGGGGTCACCCCAGACATCAGTAAATAACATCATTTAATACTTCACAAATTTAGGTGCCATTCTTACAAAGGAAATTGCTGAACTTTTCTGCGTTGTTCCATGTTTAGTATATATGCTGGTGAAGCTGGTACTACGCTTACCTTTTACTTACAGGTAATGGTACTATGTATGTTTGAGTGTGTATGCAAGCACATGGAAGAGGATTCTTTCTCTAGGACCCTTATGTTAGCATTTGGTTTTTCCTAGACAGTAGTAACAAAGGTTTATACTTTTTTTCCTACCTGTAATTTCATAATCAAGTAACCACAAATAATGAAAATGAATTGTTTCCCAACTATTGATATGTCCTTTCACCTTCCTTATTTGTTTCAAGCAGCATTTATATGATGCTCTTTGAAAATCAGTGCTTGTCACCATACCCAAGAGGATCATTGTAGTTTTCAGCAATTCCAGGAGGCAATGGAAAAGTATCCAACTCTGAATAAGACTGGCTCCATAGAAGTAATTACACTAACTTGGCTCAAGTAAGGCTGCTGTGGAAAGAACACTAGCATTCCTCAGAACAAGGCATGCTATTTTCCATTCTTCGGGATTTAAACATATTCTTCCTTGTCAAAATATGAAATATTAAGAAAAGTCTATTGAGTATTTTTCTCAGTTGCATTTTAAAGCATTTGACTTAGGTCTATGAATCCAAGCATTTGCATATAAAACTAGAAAAAAAGAAGGTAGGTCTAAGAAAATAATTATTTTCCAGTTACTTAAAATAATTCTATAATATTGTTTGTCACTTGAACTTAAAATTTCACCAGTTAACTTCATGGTATTTGTTGATAACTGACCATTGCTTTTAGTTTTCTCTATAAATTAGAAACATCAGTGATTTGCCGAGTCATTAACAATTATGTACATTGCTAATCTTCAGATTTAGAATTATGTTTTGAGTACATACTCCTTTTTCTTTTCCCTGTTATAATTTTAGAGGAGAATATTCAAGGGGAGCAACCAGGGACAGGAAATTCAGATACTGTGGGAAGCAGCTGAGGAAAGAGCTACTGGCAGTTTTCAGGAAGACAAAAATGGAGTTTCTTATTTGTCCAGTCAGTCCCACATATACCTGAATTTTCAGATAAGTTGAAAAATGTAATTTAGAGAGATATTTTCCTTGCGGTATTCCTCACCCATCTAGAGTAGCATAGAGACTCTTTTTATCTTTCTATTTTTTATTATTAGAGATTTAAAGAGATTTAATAATGATCAACAAGATTTTGGGATATGGGGGGGTTCCAGTTCCATAGATTCCCACCACCACATCTCATCCCCTCCATTGAAAGCTTCCCTATTCTTTATCCCTCTGGGAGTATGGACCAAAGATCTTTATGGGGTGCAGAAGGTGGGAGTTCTGGCTTCTGTAATTGCTTATCCGCTGGGTGTGGGCATTGATATTTTGATCAATACTCCCAGCCTGTTTCTATCTTTCCCTAATAGGGAAGGGCTCTGAAGAGGTGGGGATCCAGGACACACTGGTGAGGTATTCTGCACAGGGAAGTCAGGTTGGCATCATGGTAGTATCTGCAACTTGGTGGCTGAAAAGCATTAAGATATAAAGCAGAAGATATTGTGTAATAATCAAGAACTTAAAGGTAAGAACATAGCAGATGAGATTTGTGGTTTTCATGTTGGAAAAAGCTAGGAAGTCTGTGTTAGATATATCCCAGGGGGTCCATGACTTTATTAATTTCACCTGGGCAGGACAACTAACATGCAGGTGAGCTGAAAATATTTTCTGGGAAGATGGTGTTAGAATTGAGAATTATCTTTCTAGCATGCATGCTCTCCTAAAAATGTCATTAAGATATTCCAGGGTTGAAAATACTGGACTTTCATCAAATACTTATAATATTATCACATAACTCACAATAATATCATAAGCTCATAATAAAACCCTTTTGTATTTTTCTTTAAATTATGAAAAGTGGAAGAGTTAATTTAATTTTTCTATTTGTGAATAAACCAGATATATGTGTTACATTTACTCTTTTCTAAAATAAGTGAAAACTTTATGTGGCATGTACTGCTGACAGTCTGTCTTACCATGGAAGAATACCTTTAACAGGGTACATTGGCAAATAAATTTATGTCCAGAAACCTCATTTTTGAGCTATTACAATTCCAGTCATCTTCTTGAACTAATCAGTTGGATTATTATCCTGAAATTACAGCTCTCCTCCCTTGATGTTGGAAAGTTGGAAACATCTTTGCTGGCTTCAGACTCTGTAAAGAAAGAGATACAGTTCTGTCTGACCAAGAATAAACAAGTGACTCCTTAGGAATTTAAAGTGATTGTTTTTTAAAATTTTCTCTTTCTCTAAAGAACTATCAAGAAACAAATATCTTGATAAGGGCAAAAGTTGAAGTTGAGCTGTATCTTTAATTGTTGAGCACTAATTAAAATATTGTGTGTGTAATATAACTGAATCTGTAATTGACAACATAAGATAGCTGTGCTTCTAATAATGTGAGGTTTTTGTTAACTCTTTTGAGATTTTTGAAATAAAAAATGTTTCTTTCATCACCGTGAAATGACTGCTATGTAATAAGATTTATTGATGTGATTTGTATGAAAGTCTGTGAAGTTGGGCACAAAGAATTCATTTGCAGAGATCTTGAGCCAGATATTGAAATAAAGTTTGCTTTTTTTTTTCTAAATTCAAAGTATCCTTCATATTTTCTGTTGTCCACTTTGCAGCCCCTGCTTTTGTAGCATGAAGAGACCAGTGAAATGGCCTGGAAAGACTGTCCAATAGTCTACAGCCCTGTAAAGACTTTTAGTTAGTCAATACATGTCATCAACTAACTTATTTTACCTATCCTGAGTAACTAGTAGTCTCTGGCTTTCAGGCAGTTATCACTTGGACAGGAAAAAAAAAAAAAGATATGTCAACCACAAACTAAAACACAGAGTTACATGTTGTATAAGACTAACACAAATGTAGTAGTAAGGCATAGAGTAGCTTCTAAAGATTAGACTTCTTTAGGGGTCATAGGAGGCTTCACCAACGTTTTCTTCACTATATTTGATGGTTTCTGGTCTAATGTTCACATATTTTATCCATTTGCAGTTGACTTGCAGTTTAATTCTTTTACATGCCTTAACTCAATATTACCAGCACCAATTATTGAAAAAACACTGTTTTCTCTATTTGATGTTTTCGACCACATTGCCAAATGTTAGTTGTCCATAGGTGTGGGAATTGACACATTATTTTTATTTTTTTAGTTCAAATTATGTAGCTTTTACTTTAATAATCAACTTAGAAGTCCTGTTGTAAATGCATATAAGTAGTAAAATAATTTGTGTGCCTTTAAAATTTTCAATGAATTATTCATATGCATTCTTTTTTAATGGCTTTGCTAATGCAGAAGACTTTTGCAAGAAAAAAGAGAAGGTGAGTTTGGTTACCAGAAAAAAAAAGTCATAGGTAAAGCAGAAACATGTATACTGAGTTCTGCCTTCTCTAAAGACCTCTCTAAGATGACAGGCTCATGCAAAAACTAGAAAGTCACGGGCCCGTGAAATATAGCCAAGATAGACCTACTAGCTTTTTCCAAAATGGAGACACCAAATCTTCATCTGCAATATTCCAGTCTTTAGGTTCATGATTAGTCAACAGTTTGTTCTGTTTTATATCTTTTTTTCTTTTCATAGGATTTTAAAAAATATTTATTTATTCCCTTTTCTTGCCCTTGCTGTTTTATTGTTGTAGTTATTGTTATCGTCGTTGTTGGATAGGACAGAGAGAAATGGAGAGAAGAGCGGAACACATAGGGGGAGAGAAAGACACCTGCAGATCTGCTTCACCACTTGTGAAGCGACTCCCCTGCAGGTAGGGAGCGGGGGTGGGGGGGGGAGCTCGAACCAGATCCTTATGCTGGTCTGTTCCTTGTGCTTTGCACCATGTGCGCTTAACCCACTGCACTAAGACCCGATGCCCTGCTTTATATCTTAAGTCTTTTTCAGCCACCAGATTCCAGATGCTAGCATGATGCCAACCTGACTTCCCTGGGCAGACAACCTCACAATGTGTGCTGGAGCTCTGCTTCCCCAGAGCCCTGCCCCACTAGGAAAAGAGAGAGACAGGCTGGGAGTATGGATCAACCTGTCAATGCCCATGTTCAGTGGGGAACTATTACAGAAGCCAGACCTTCTACCTTTTGCAACCCATAAAGACCCTGGGTCCATACTCCCAGAGAGTTAAATAATGGGAAAGCTATCAGAGGAGGGGATGTGATAAGGCGTTCTGGTGATGGGAATTGTATGGAATTGCACCCCTCTTACCCTATGGTATTATTGGTGTTTCTATTTTATAAATAGAAATTATAAAAAGAGAGATAGAGAGAGAAAAACCTTTATCTCAAAGATTTTTTTTCTAATTCCAGGACATATTTTTGAAAAATTTAAAAGGCCCATATCAGGGGTAGTAGATCTCTATTTTCCTAAAATAAAAAGAGTGTGACTAAAGAAAAAATCCACAAGATTTAAAGCTGCCAGAAATGCCATTTCATCTTCTCCTAACGTAAACTTCAAAAATTCAGTTGACCAAGGGAAAAAAGATATAAGAGACAAGATAGACACCGATTTATATAGTCATTTGAGAAGCAAATTTCAGTCAAGAGCTAAAGAGTGGGTAAACATATGAAAAGCATATGGTAGGTGCACAGTCAAGTAAAACAATAGAAAATAAGATTTTACTGGAGCAAGGCAGTCTCCCAAAGGAGCTGTAATTCAGTACTCAAATGCAGTATAGGGAGTTTTCTCTTCATTTCCTTCCCCCTTACAAAAATTTTAAAAATGGTCTAAAAATTCCTGTAATTGCATGGCTAACTGCCTTGACAACCAGTCCTCATCCTTAAAGAGCTAAAGGTCATCTCATTAACATAACAAAAGATGCCACTTGGTTCTCATAGCAGAATTCTAAAGGTTCTAATAACTCTGTGCCAATTATTAAACTGAGTAAGTCAACCTAGAAGATCTCTTACTTCTTTGTCATTGTAGTCTTAACAATGCTGTCTAAATCCTTCCTGCTATACGAAAAACTTGGAGGCTTGAGAAGGGGAGAGTGGTGATTGCAAGATGGCTCATCTGGTGGGGTAATTGCCTTACTATGCATATAACCTGGGTTCAAAGACATCATATGTATTTCTTTTTAAAAAAATATTTATAAAAAGGAAACATTGACAAAACCATAGGAAAAGAGGGGTGCAACTTCGTACAGTTCTCACCACCAGAACTCCATATCATATCCCCTCTCCTGATAGCTTTCTTATTCTTTTTTTTTATATTTATGTATTCCCTTTTTGTTGCTCTTGTTTCATTGCTGTAGTTATTCTTGTTGTCGTCATTGTTGGATAGGACAGAGAGAAATGGAGAGAGGAGGGGAAAACAGAGAGGTGGAGAGAAAGATAGACATTTGCAGACCTGCTTCACCGCTTGTGAAGCGACTCCCCTACAGGTGGGGAACTGGGGGCTCGAACCGGGATCTTTATGCCGACTTTCCTATTCTTTAACTCTCTGGGAGTATGGATCCAAGATCATTGTGGGATGCAGAAGGTTGAAGGTCTGGCTTCTGTAATTGATTTCCTCCTGAACATGGGCATTGACAGGTCGATCCATACTCCCAGCCTGAAAGACATAATATATATTTCTTTTTTTTTTAAATTTTTTATTTAAGAAAGGATTAGTGAACAAAAGCATAAGGTAGGAGGGGTACAACTCCACACAATTCCCAACACCCAATCCCCATAACCCACCCCCTCCCATGGTAGCTTTCCCATTCTCTATCCCTCTGGGAGCATGGACCCAGGGTCGTTGAGGGTTGCAGAAGGTAGAAGGTCTGGCTTCTGGAATTGCTTCCCTGCTGAACATGGGCGTTGACTGGTCGGTCCATACCCCCAGTCTGCCTCTCTCTTTCCCTAGTAGGGTGTGACTCTGGGGAAGCTGAGCTCCAGGACACATTGGTGGGGTCTTCAATCCAGGGAAGCCTAGCCAGCATCCTGGTGGCATCTGGAACCTGGTGATTGAAAAGAGAGTTAACATATGAAGCCAAACAATTTGTTGAGCAATCATGGATCCCAAGCTTGGAATAGTGGAGAGGAAGTGTTAGGGAGGTACTCACTGCAAACTCTAGTGTAGTCCTGCTTTCAGGTATATATTTTGCAGTAGTTTATGGATACGTGTGCACATAAGCTCTCTCTCATAGAAACTGGTGTATATCTAGGTTATGGGACTTTGTTAGAAAGTGAACTACCTGAGATGAAATTAGAGTGTACTATTAAAGGAAAGGTCTCACCTGAGTAATGAAGCTGAAGGGTTGTCATTCCACACGTGAAGTCTCTGGATACATTCTGAGGTGAAGCATGTTGAGGTAGCAATCGTTGCTTATAATATATATTTCTTAGGATTCATAATATCACAGGAACCTTTCAAAGAAGCCACAGGCCCCAGTTCTAACCCCTATAATATTCCTATGATATCTACTGATATGTAAACATAACATCTGTTGAATTAGGAATATTGGCACTGGGAAGGGTAGATAGCATAATGGTTATGCAAACTGTCATGCCTGAGGCTCCGAAGCCCAGGTTCAATCCCCTGCACCACCATAAGCCAGTACTCTGTTTAATTAAAATTGATTGTATGTCTCAAACTTTTTAAAGCAGAGTCTTTTTAATACATAGGCTGAGTCTTTGATATGTTGACTCTCAAAAGCCTAGACCAGGGAGAACAGATTTATTATACAAATATATTATTTTATATTATATTATAATAAATATATTATATTTTATTGTATAATAAATATATTATAAAAATATTATTTTATTATACAAATAATGTCAAAGGACATAAATTATGGTGATGTTGTATAGGATACAGCAAATCCTAACAAAATATTTTTCAAAGTTAACCCAATTACCAAATAATGTGATTATAACAATAACTATCTATTGTCTTCTTAACCCTAAGACAGCAGGAACCTCACATTTCCTCTATAGAGCCTGCATTTCCCCAGTCCTGGAACCTCTAGGGTGGGGTTCACTTTCCTGCATGCTTCTCTCAATTCATACCAAATGATATTGTATCCGCTGATCCCAACCTAAACAATGCAATGAGTATCACCCCAGCATGCTTCACTTCAGACTGTGTCCAGAGACTTCAGGCATGGAATGTCAACCCTTCAGCTTCATTACTCAGGTGAGACCGTTCCTTTCATAGTATTCTCTAATTCCATTCCAGGAGTTTCACTTCCTAACAAAGTCCCAAAACCTAGATACAGACCAGGTCCTATGAAATAGAGCATATGTTCACATGTATCCATAAACTAGGGCAAAATATATACCTGAAAGCAAAAGTACACAATAGTCTGTAGTGAGTCAGTATAAACTTACTAATGAAATAGTATCTAGGGGGTCGGACGGTGGCACAGTGGGTTAAGCGCATGTGGCGCAAAGCGCAGGGACCGGCATAAGGATCCCGGTTTGAGCCCCCAGCTCCCCACCTGCAGGGGAGTCGCTTCACAGGCGGTGAAGCAGGTCTGCAGGTATCTATCTTTCTCTCCCCTCTCTGTCTTCCCCTCCTCTCTCCATTTCTCTCTGTCCTATCCAACAATGAACAACATCAACAATGTCAATAATAATAACCACAACGAGGCTACAACAACAAGGACAGCAAAAAGGGGGAAAAATGGCCTCCAGGAGCAGTGGATTCATGGTACAGGCACCGAGCCCAGCAATAACCCTGGAGGGGAAAAAAAAAAAGAAATATTATCTAATTAGACTTAGGTACCCTACTCACTTACTTCTTATTACAGTTCTCTCACTATAAAGCTAACCTTAGCAAAGCAAGGACTGCAAAAGCTGAATAAGGGCAAGAGACTGGCATACTTTAATGATGACTCTTTAGTCACTGTCAGGCCACCCCATCAGCTGGGGACCTATTCAGGGAGTCCTGAGATTCCCAAACAGACATAATGGAACTAAACCTCAAATAAATCCCTTTCTCCATTGTCACCAGTCATCTCTATCAGGAACAACAAAATAGGCCCTTTTGTGGACCCCCGCATAGGACCTTACCCTCAACTTGGATCAACAATGGTAGAGAATGTTCCATCCTCTGAAGGGAGGATGGACAACATACTCTATGCTATACTTGAGGAAGATGGATTGATATTGGGGCAGCTTTGAATGTTCATACGCATGACCACAGAATGTGAACTCAGATCTACAGGGAGGCAGAGGTCACATAGTCTCCTAAGCTGAATATGGGCCCCAGACTAAATCAAATATATGGGGTTTAAAGTCAACAATATTTATATCCCTTTACCATATTAGGGAGCTACTCTTTTCCCTGATCCAGCTTTCTGTTCCTTTTCCAGCCATGACATCATTTCCCCAGACAATAACTTGGATCCACCTGCATATCAGATTTCAGGCTCATGGGAAAGAAACAAAACAAAACAAAACAAAAAACTAATATAGCCACAGGCCCTTTGGAATATAACTAAAATATGCCTACTAGCTATCTACAAAATGGAGGACCCCAACTCTTCATCTGCACTATTTCAGCCTTTAGGTCCATGATTGAGCAACAATTTATTTGGCTTTATATGTTAACTCTCTTTTCAGCCACCAGGTTCCTGATGCTAGCATGATGCCAACCAGACTTACCTGGGCAAATGATCCCACCAATGTGTTCTGGAGCTCCAACTCCCCAGAGTCTCACCCTACTAGGGAAAGAGAGAGACAGTCTGGGAGTATGAATCAACCTGTCAACACCCATGTCCAGCGGGGAAGCAATTACTGAAGCCAGACCTTCCACCTTCTGCATCCCACAATGACCTTGGGCTCATACTCCCAGAGGGGTAAAGAATAGGAAAGCTATCAGGGGAGAGGATGGGATACAGAGAGCTGGTGGTGGAAATTGTGTGCACCTCTTATCCTATGGTTTTATAAATGTTTCCTTGTTATAAATAAAAAAATTAAATAAAAATGAAATATTACCACTATGTAGAGGACTGAGAAAAATTTATTTTTCATAACGAAGGCTGAGGGATGCCCAGATAAAGCATGGTTAACTGGATAGAGTTCTGACTAGCCACTTGGGGAGTGTATGAGTGTGTGTGTGTGTGTGTGTGTGTGTGTGTGTGTGTGTGTGTGTAGTGGGAGAAAAGAAGAAAGAAATTCAAGTTTTATTCTGTTGGAATGAGCCTATTATTCTCATTAAAGAAAAAAATTACACTTTGCATCTTTTGCATTTTTAGTATAGTCAGACGCAAACACACTTAGAGTTTCAGGAAAGTTTATGTCATGTTGTCACAAAATAATTCAAAGGAAATGAGAAAATTAAATATGAAATATTTAAATAATTTACTCCCCCCCCAAAAAAAACTAGATTTCCTTAGTGTAGAACAATGTGACTCTAGTACTCTTAGTATATATAAATATTAAACCTGGATATATATGAACATCAATCTTAATTGATGAACTGGTAGTAACACACAGTGACTGGATGAGGGTATCTGTTAGAAAAAGTGGAAGTGAGATGCAGAAACAGAGAAGATCTACCTATAGATTCTTAAGATGCTCTTGCAAAAATACTGATGAAAGTCTAAGACAGCTGTGTGCTGAAGTCTACACTCCTGCCTACTTGTTCTGAACCCTTTTTTTCCTCTGACCAGATTATACCCCAGAGCTTTTCATTGCTGGGATATAAAGCTCTCTGTAAGTAGTCTATAAAATGCAATCTTCAGCTTCCAAGTCCCATGATACAGAGAAGAGCACTGAAGAGAAGTAGCAAGATTCTTAGATGACAGCTATCCCACCAAATGTGTGTGTGTGTGTGGGGGGGGTCTAGTTATCCCCCAGCAACATCTATATTCTGCTTTTTTCATTCCCAGTAGAGACTTGACAATGGTGTGTATCTTCTCCATGTTATAAGAATAACTGCAGGGAGGGATCAGGGTTTGGCTGTAAGATTGCTCACCTGATAGGGTTCCTGCCTTCCCATGTCTAGAGAACAGATTCAAGTCCTCTGTATACCACATGAGAGTACCATGGCCCAGGGATAACTGCAATATTATAGGACCTCTCCTTCTATACTTGCCTGAGGGACTTCAAACAAATTAAGAAAATTAGCATATTGATTTCCTAAAGAATCATGCTGTGACTATGAGTTATAAAGGTTGTTGCCCTGATCAACTATAAACCATTAATCCCCTCAATAAAGGAATATATATATATATATATATACACACACACACATATATATGTGTGTGTGTGTGTGTGTGTGTGTGTGTGTGTGTATTATTGCCAAATGACCACTGTATTTATGCTGCAACTTTACTATTGGGTTTCTGTGTGATCCTTATATATACTGTGTTTTTCTCTGCTTCAAGTAAGATCGCCAAGTTCTAAGATGTCAAGAATTATTGACAGGTATCTCTGATTTCTTAATCTCCTCGGGTTGCTCCAGAAACAACTTCAGTGAAACAAATCCATGCAACAACATAAAGAAAAACAAAGTTAAATGTAGTAGAAACTTCTATGCAGAATTTGAGTTAAAGTGTGTGTGTGTGTGCTGTTGATGAATCACAAAGAAACATAAGACAATTTCCTGAAATAGTTTTTTTCTCTTTTTTCACGAATCCCTTACAGTTATAGGCCAAGAGTCAATCTCTCTCTCTCTCTCTCTCTCTCTCTCTCTTTTTCTCTCTCTCTCCTTCTATTTCCTCTAGCAGATCCAACCTTTTTCATTTTATCTGGGTCTTTATTTGGGAATAATGATATCTTGTACTTTTATGAAACCTCTCATCTATAATTTGAAGATTCCAAGTATAAACATGTTAAATGCAGAACGTAAATGCTAGACACAAAGATGCTCTTTTGGCAAATAAATCTCTGGCTCTTAGTGAAGACTAGAGCTAAGACTGACAAAGCACAGTCTTAAATGGGGAGACTATATTAGGACTTAATGGGTAGTACTGACTGTGAACTTGTATAGGCATTGAAAAATAACCTTTGCTTTCATATTCTTAAGCAATTCACTTTCTCTGTGTGTCCTCGGTCCTGTTTGCCAACATGCTTCCTAAAATACTCTCAGTTTTTCACTACCCTAAGGCACAATCTTGGTTCTTAATTGCCTAGTTACAGTGATTCCCAAACATTGTGTGTGTGTGTGTGTGTGTGTGTGTGTGTGTGTGTGTGTGTAGCCAGAGTCTATGTGCATGAACCATTTTATCACTTCTGGACTGTTTTTTAAATTCTGCTAAAGAGAGAGACGTCACTAGAACTTCCTTCTATGCCATGACAACTCCCATGTGTTGCAGAGGCTTGAACTGAGGCATGCTTGTTGCAAAGCACATTTCTTACCTAGTTAACCATCATTCTGGCCCAGTGCTTTCTTTAATTGACTGACTGATTGATTTATTGATTGATTGACTGATGGATTTCATGTCACTTGGGTTTTATAGCCCTGGGATAACTTTTCACAGTAGAGACAGAGGTAGAGAGCCAGAGGGAGAAAGAGAAAGATACTGCAGCACCTAATATTCCACCATGGGAATTTCAGCACAAACCTGATGGAAGATGAGCTCAAACATGTATCATGTGCACAGCAGCAAAACAGATACTTTCACAGGTGAACTATCTTACTGGCTCTCAGGCCTTCTTAAACTTTACTGTGCATTAGAATCACCTGGGGAGTTCTTAAAACACTGGTATAAAGTTTCAGGTTCTGAAAACTCTCTGAATCAGCAGGTAAATGGGCATTTATACTAATAAACTACCCATTTGATTTAAAGTCAGTGGTGGGCCCAGGCAAAGGCACACCTGGATGAACACACACATTACTGTACAATAAGAGACAGGTTCAAGCACCTGATGCCCACCTGCCAGGAGAGAGCTTCAGGAGAGGTGAAACAGTGCTGAAAATCTCTCTCTCTCTCTTTGTGTATATGTGTGTGTGTGTGTGTGTGTGTGTGTGTGTGTGTGTGTGTCTTTTTTTCCCTTTCAACTTTTCTGTCTGTATCCAAAACAAATAAATAAAAAAGTAAATAGATAAAGTGAGTGTTTTAGAGGTAGGTGAAAGAGCTATGGCTCAAAATGCCTATCTTAGTATTTTTTTCAGGATGCATTTTATGTTTTAACTAGGTATGTTCCTAGTTCTAAAAACTACTAAATAGTTTATTTACACACTGCTTTATTTATTTGTTTTCTTTTTTATTACCTGATCACTGCTAAACTTTGATTTCTAGTATTGCTGGGCATTGACTCTGGAATCTTTGAAAACTCAGGCAAGAAGGACATTCTGCATAACCACTATGCTATCTTCCCAGAATCTTTTACCTATTGTTTCTTAACATAAACCCCAGACTAGCAGTATCTATAAGACATTGAAATTAGTGAAAAATGGTGGATTTTTTGACATATCTTCGTACCTAGCAAGAACCAGAATCTGTTTTACTATGATCTCAGTGTATCTGTATACTAAAGTTAGAGAAACATTGCCTTAGAACAAAGCTGCAAGAACTCTCTGCAATCATTGTGCCCATTTTCTTTCTTTTTTTGGGGGGGGGACTTTTTAAAAATATATTTATTTATTCCCTTTTGTTGTGCTGGGCTGGTTTTTCAGGCAGGAGAGAGATGACCCAGGAACCAAGCTCATGGCAGTAGCAATTCAAATCTTTATTCATGTGAGAGCCCCAGAGTCCGGCTGGAGTACAGTGGGTTAAGCCACGTGCAGCCAAAACCTCAATGGCCAGTGTCTGCATCCGGTCTGCATGCATGACCTCTTCTAGGTTGGGAAGTGAAGAAAGAGAGACCAGAAATGGAAGGCTTTTATAATACCATAAGTGGGAGGGGCTTCCTTAGCAACCTTGCCAGGGATTCAGTTGGTGGGAATTAGCAATAGCCTGCTGGGACTTAGGAGGAAGACCTTTAGTCATATGTAAGACAAAGCAGAAGATTGGTTTGTAGATAAAGGGGCGGGCCATACTAGCATGAAAATAGGGTGGTTTGTGGGCTCTGCCAAGCTCGACCACATCTGCACAATTTCCCAACATTGTTGCCCTTGTTGCTTTATTGTTGTAGTTGTTGTTATTGATGTCATTGTTGTTTTGATGTCATTGTTGGATAGGACAGAGAGAAATGGAGAGAGGATGGGAATATAGAGAAGGAGAGAGAAAGACAGACACCTGCAACCTGTTTCACCACCTGTGAAGGGAACCCCCTGCAGGTGGGGAGCCAGGGGCTCGAACTGGGATCCTTATATCGGTCCTTGTGCTTAACCTACTGTGCTACTGCCCGACTCCCAATTGTGCCCATTTTCAACCCTGACTTTTAAAATTGACTACTATTCTTGTTTGGAATAGCCCCCCCACACACATACACACCATTTTTTCTTTACCAAAGTTAGCTTACTATCCCCTCAACTCTGGGAATTTTTCCATAAACAACTCCATCTCATATTGCTCTTTCAGATTTCTAGAAAATTTATAATAGGTAATATCTACTACATATATTTCACAGTGTTTTCACATAATGTGCAAGAGTTCAGCTAAAGCTGAAAAAGTATCAATTGGAATATATATATATATATATGAAAATACAAATAATGCACTAAAGTTATAAAAAGAACCATTGAAAAAGAGTAAACAGTGACATGTCCTTAATAATAACCAGAGAGACTGACAAAGAACTAAAGTATTTATAACTATAAATAAATAATTATTGATTTAAAAAAATGATTGACCCAGCAAAATAACCCACTTGAATAGTGTAGCTACTTTGCCATATGGTTGACCCAGGTTCACTTCTGTCCTCCACAACATTGGAAAAAGCATCAGTGCTGGGATAGCTCCATATCTATCTATCTATCTATCTATCTATCTATCTATCTATCTATCTATCTATCCATTATCATCAATCTATTTATCTTTCTTTCATCTATCATCTATGTATCTCTCTCTCAAAAAAAAAAAAACAGGAGTGGCAAAGTATGAACAACTATCTGAAGTAAAACGGATTGTGGGGTTTTACATTTTTTTAAGTGTATTTCATGAGATAAAATTTATTGTGAGAGAAACAAAGGAGCCAGACCACCATTTTTGGTACATTTTGTATCAAACTGGGTTCTTAATGAATGCTGGTTGTGTACTCTACCAGCTGTGATATTTTTCCCCAGTCTCATAATGTGGGTCTTAAACATTAATCAGTACTGAACAGAGAATAATTAGTCTTAGGAAAGACAAGATGTGATGGAACAGACTGTAATACAGGAAACAAATCAGAGTATAATGGAATAAAAATAAATGGTCAGTCTAGTCTTAGAAGCACAAGTTGAAGAGGATAAACTTTGAAAAGATAATTCTGATCTTATACAAAATGTTAAACCCAATGAAAATGCTTATGTACAAAGGACCCGCATAAGGATCCTGGTTTGAGCCCCCAGCTTTCCACCTGCAGGGGAGTCACTTCACAAGCGGTGAGGCAGGTCTGCAGGTGTCTCTCATTCTCTCTCCCTCTCTGTCTTCCCCTCTCTCTCCATTTCTCTCTGTCCTATCCAACAACAATGGCATCAACAATATGGGAGTCCGGTGATAGCGCAGCAGGTTAAGCGCACGTGGCACAAAGCGCAAGGAACAACAATAATAACTACAACAATGAAATGACCAGGGATCCAAAAGGGAAAAAAAAATTAAGTAACTCTAAAAAAAAGAACTTGTCCACACAAGTTTTTGATATCCACAAAACTTATCCACTATGATTCGGGATATCCACACAATCATTGAAAGCTTGAAAAAAATAACTATTTAAAAAAACCTTAAAAGACAAAGAAGATATGTATCATATATATACATATATATATATATATATATATATATGTATATATAACTTCAATTTCACAAAAAGATCATTCAAGACAAATATAAAGTATCAGGAAAATATCAAGTATTAGGTATTAAGTATATTAAATATTAAGTATTAAATTTAGGAGAGAATAGGAAAGAGAAGGGGATGTACCAAATAGATGTATGCTAATTCAGCAAACAATTAAAAGACCTGAGACATAAAAGATCAAACATTAAGATCTGAACAACAAAATTAGTAATAAAGTCAGTCTTGAGGTTTTATATCTCCATTTATCTGTGTTTACATATCTCTAAAAATTTTGCTAGAAGTGACTTGGGAGGTTCACAACAAATGGAGTGATGGAGTTGGGTTTGTGACATCCCAAGTTCTACCCTAGGCATAGCATATACCACAGTTCATGCTTTTTGCTTTCTCATATATAATTTTTTTAATATATAAATTAGGAAATACAAGGGCCAGCATAATAGCTTACTAGACAGTACACCTACTTTGCAGTGCACACAGTGTAAGTTCCAGCCTAAGCAGAAATGGACTTCTTTAAAAGAATTCCATCAAAATTGTAGCTATTTTTTTTATTATGTACCAAAAAACATTCTTTTAGAAATTATCTCCAGGAGGAAAAAATTCCCATTGCACACTTACAATTATCTGTAAAAATCATCCCCTGAAGGTGAATGTTTGATTTTGTTTTTACTAGATATTAAGTTGAATTTGAGGAATAAAAACTGAAAAATGGGGGAGTCGGGCAGTAGGGCAGCGAGTTAAGCACACGTGGCCCAAAGCGCAAGGGTCAAAGGATCCCAGCTAGAGCCCACGGCTCCCCACCTGCAGTGGAGTCACTTTACAGGTTGTGAAGTAGGTCTGCAGGTGTTTTTCTCTCCCCCTTTCTGTCTTACCCTCCTCTCTCTATCTCTCTCTGTCCTATCCAACAATGGTGACAACAAGAATAACTTCAACAATAAAAAAATAAAACAAGGGCAACAAAAGGGAATAAATAAATAAATATTTAAAAAACTGAAAAATGTTATAGAAAAAAGGTATTGGGTGGGATATTATAGGTCTGTCAGAAAAGTCATGCCCTATTCTGCCTCCCAGGTTATTTCTGGGGCTCAGTGACTGCACTACAAATCCATTGCTCCTGTGGCCATTTTTTTTGATAGGACAGAGAGAAACTGAAAGGGGAAGGAAAGATAGAGAGATTAAAGACACCTGCAAACCTGCTTCATTGCTTATGAGGTGACCCCTTCCCCCAATTGGGATCCTTGAGCAGGTCTTTGTGCTACATATTATGTGCACTTAGCCTGGTGGGACACCCACCACCCAGCCTCCTTTTTCTATGTAAAAATGCATCATGACTTTTCAAACAATCCAGTATAATGTTGCTTGGGCACTAATGGAAGTTACAGACTCTTCATGTATTTTTGTTGTTTATATATTTATTTTTTGTCATTTCCAAAGCTATACCACTATGTTCTTTCTCAGATAGAGTAAGACCCTGCTGGACAGTAGCGTACCAGAAACCTATGTAATTCTGTATCCCTGTCTGAGCTTGCATTCTGTGGTCAGGGCTAGGAACATTCCAGGATGCACTAATTTCTGGACTCATCTTCCTCGGGTGGAAGGTAGAGTATGTTATCCAACCTCCCTTTGGAGAATGGAACATTCCCTACCATTGTTGATCCACATTGAAGGCAATGTCCTATAGGAGCCCACAAAGGAGCCCATTATGTTATTCCTGATAGAGATGACCAGTGACTGTGGAGAGAGGGATCTGTTAGAAGACTAGGCCCATCATGTCTGTGTGGGAATCTCAGAACTCCAAAGTGATGAAATGGCTTGGTAGTGACTATAGAGTCAACATTAAAGTATGCCAGTCTCATGGACTAAATCAGCTTTTGTAGTCCATATTTTATCTGACAAGGTTTGCTTTTGAGTAATTGAGGGAAGTGTAATAGGAGGTAGGTGAGGAGGGTGTCTAGGTCTAAGTACAAACTATTTGATTATTTACTTGATGGTGTCTTTTTAGGTCTTTCTACTTGCTTGCTGAATTTATTGACTCAGTGTAAACTATTGTGCACTTTTGCTTTAAGGTATATGTTTCTCCATAACTTAAGGATACATGTACATATGCCCTACCTATCCTGGTCTATATGTAGGTTTTGAGGTTTCTTAAGATGTACGCCACCTGAAATGGAATTAAGAAGTCCTATGAGCTAGGAAAGGTCTAACCAGAGTAATGAAGCTGAAGGGTTGACATTCTATGCCTGATGTCTCTGGACAGTCTGAAGTGAGATATGCCAAGGTGGTACTGGTTGTATTGATTGAGTTGAGATCAGTAGATGCAGTATCAGTTGGTAGGAACTTAGAGAAGCATGCAGGGATGTGAGTACCATCATGGAGGTTCCAGGACTGGGAGGAATATGGGCTTTACAGAGAAAAGGGAAGGTTCCTGCTGTCTTATGGTTTAAGAAGGCAGTAGATTGTTATTGCTATAACCAAATTATTTGGCAATTGGGTTAATTCTGAAAATTTCATTATTAGCATTTGCTGTAGCATATGAGATCTTACTATAATTTATGTACTTTTATGTTATTTACATATAGCTCTATCTTATAAAGTAACACCACCAGTTGCTTCTGTTCTCCATGGTCTAAGATTTTAGGAAATTTAATATTTCAAAGAACAAGTCAAACAGAGGATCCAGTGGGGATTGTATTGTTATGTCAAAAGCTGGGTAATGTTATGCATGTGCAAACCATTGTATTTACTGTCAACTGTAAATACAATAAAAAATAAAAAAGAGGGAGTTGGGCTGTAGCATAGCGGGTTAAGCGCAGGTGGCGCAAAGCACAAGGACTGGCATAAGGATCCCGGTTCGAACCCGGCTCCCCACCTGCAGGGGGGTCGCTTCACAGGCAGTGAAGCAGGTCTGCAGGTGTCTATCTTTCTCTCCTCCTCTCTGTCTTCCCCTCCTCTCTCCATTTCTCTCTGTCCTATCCAACAACGAAAACAACAATAATAACTACAACAGTAAAACAACAAGGGCAACAAAAGGGAATAAATAAATTAAATAAATAAAATTAAAAAGAACAAGTCATTATTAGAAATGTATTAACAATTTGAGCCCACTGTTAAAATTCAATCTGATTACCAGTTTGCTGTCTTTTTTTTCAATTTTTTATTTATAAAAAGGAAACACTGATAAAATCATAGAAAGAGGGGTACAACTTCGCACAATTCCCACCACCAGACCTCCGTATCCCATCCCCTACCCTGATAGCTTTCCTATTCTTTAACTCTCTGGGAGTATGGACCCAAGGTCGTTGTGGGATATAGAAGGTTGAAGGTCTGGTTTCTTTAATTGCTTCCCTGGTGAACATGGGCATTGACAGGTCAATCCATACTCCCAGCTTGTTTCTCTCTTTCCCTAGTAGGGGAGAGCTCTGGGGAAGTGGAGCTCCAAGGCACACAGGTGGGGTTGTCTGTCCAGGGAAGTCTGGCCGCATCCTGCTAGCATCTGGAACCTGGTGGATGAAAAGAGAGTTAACATACAAAGCCAAATATATTGTTGAACAATCATGAACCTAAAGGCTGGAACAGTGCAGATGAAGTGTTGGGGGGGGTCCTCCATTTTGTCGATAGCTAGTAGGCATATTTTAGTTATATTTCAAAGGGCCTGCCTGTAGCTATACTAGTTTTTTGTTTGTTTGTTTTTGTTTTGTTTTTACCTAAGCCTGAAATCGGATATGCAGGTGGATCCTAATTATTTTCTGGGGAGATGATGTCATGTCTGGGAAAAGGACCAGAAAGTTGGATCAGGGAAGAGAGTAGCTCCCTAATATGGGAAAGAAGTATAAATATTGTTGACTGTAAACCCATCAATTTGATGTGATCTGAGGCCCATAATTAGCTTAGGAGCTTGTGTGACCTCTGCATCCCTTTAGATCTGAACTCACATTCTGTGGTCATGAGTAGGAAGGTTCCAAGCTGCCCTAGTATCGACCCATCTTCCTCAGGTGTAGCATAGAGTATGTTGTCCATTCTCCCTTTGGAGGATGGAACATTCTCTACTGTTGTTGAACCACGTTGAGGGCAAGGTCCTATGGGGGCCCACAAAGGGGTATATTTTATTGTTCCTGATAGAAATGACTGGTAACAATGGAGAGAGGGATTTATTCAAGTTCTAGGCCCATCAGGTCTGTTTGGGAATCTCAGGATTCCCCAATTAGGGCCCCAGCTGGTAGGATGGCCTGATAGTGACTAAAGAGTCATCGTTAAAGTACCATTTTACAGTCTTAAGTGCTTAGATTGAAGGAGCTATGGTCTATGCATCAAAAAGTTTGAGGCCATATATACCCTAAAGGAAACCTGAATACTGATGTTTCTCAGAATTGTTATATTTTCAGTAATTTGATCTGGGAAGAGGTTTTTTTACCCTCAAGTTTGGCAACAGAACAGAAGCTTTCTCTCCACTTCTTAGAAAGAGAGATGTACAGAGAATTAAGGTTCTAGAGTTAAAGGAAGCACCATTAGAACTGTAGTTCTGGAAAGAACAAGTGTTGTTTTCGCCGGGCTATGTTGTTTTCGCCGGGCTGGCTTCAAGGGCGGGTAACAGATGACCAGGAACTCATGGTTGAGCTGTAGGCAGTATCTCTTTATTCATGCAGGATGCAGCACAATCTAAGCCGAGCTAAGCTAAACTAAAGGTACCGTAAAACTCACAATGCTGTCTTTATATATACTTGCCAAGTAGGGTGGAAACAGGATGTGACATTGAGAGGGTGGAGAGAAAAGTGAATGGTGAAAATCAGTGTGAGACAAGGAGAGGGGGCAGAGCAAAAACATATCATGAACCAGTGGGGATTGAACCAATGCCCTGTAGTGGTTATGTAAATAGAATACAGTGGTTATGTAAATAGAATACAGTGGTTATGTAAATAGAATACAGTGGTTATGTAAATAGAATACAGTGGTTATGTAAATAGAATACAGTGGTTATGTAAATAGAATACAGTGTTAATTAAGCAGGGGGTATTAAACCAATGAAACAGAAGGGGTCTCATACATACCAACAATTCCCCCTTTCTTTTCAACTAATGGCCATAGTATTAGGAGTGTGGGGTGAACAGAAACCTATATCATACAGGCATTTTCAAAAGAACTGGCATAAGACATGGAAAACAAAATAGGTGAGCAGCAATAACCAGTGTGATTCGAAGGGGAACGTTTCTTACCTCAAAGGGCAAGGCCTAGCAGGCGAAAGGGCATTTCTTGCCTCTGGGAGCGCTTCATGCCTCTGGGGGCATCTCTTGCCTCAAAGGGCATTTCCTGCCTCTGTGGCATCTCTTGCCTTTTGGGGCACTTCATGCCTCTGTGGGCATAACCTAATAAGGAGGGGGAGTTTTCTGCATCTGGGGTAGAGCCTGCAGGCGAGGGGACATGGTCTATAAAGTTGGTATGCATGAGACCCCTTCTGTTTCATTGGTTTAATACCCCCTGTTTAACACTGTATTCTATTTACATAACCACTGTATTCTATTTACATAACCACTGTATTCTATTTACATAACCACTACAGGGCATTGATTCAATCCCCACTGGTTCATGATATGTTTTTGCTCCGCCCCCTCTCCTTGTGTCACACTGATTTTTACCAGTCACTTTTCTCTCTACCCTCTCTATGTCACATCCTGTTTCCACCCTACTTGGCAAGTATATATAAAGACAGCATTGTGAGTTTTACGGTACCTTTAGTTTAGCTTAGCTCGGCTTAGATTGTGCTGCGTCCTGCATGAATAAAGAGATACTGCCTACAGCTCAACCATGAGTCCCTGGTCATCTGTTACCCGCCCTTGAAGCCAGCCCGGCGAAAACAACATAGCCCAGCGAAAACAACATATGGCGCTACAACGTGGGACTGGACCTGCGCAACTCCCAGATAAGTGAAGACTTTGCCTACCTATGCACTATGGTCTTCTCTTCTACTTATGAAGAGGTTTGCCAAAGCCTCCACTGTTTCATCTTGAGACAGTTTCTCTGTCTCTGGAACATTTTACTCTGGGCTCTCAGCTCCCCCTCTCTCAGATCTCGCCCCCTTCTCTCCCCCCGTGGTCAGGTAGTGGGGACGGCCATTGCCGGCTGGCTTCACGTGGTCTGAACCAACCCCCCCATCCTATAATAAAGATTTGTGTACCCCTTTGCTCTGGACGTCCACTCTCTTCTCTGCGGTGCAGCCTGATAGCAGACCACCACAACAACAAACAAGAAGATATTTAAAGTTTTAGGATTGCAGGACAGGTCCTTACACGGTGATTATTAAAAAATCTAATTGCAGCAGAGAGCAAAGATAGTTTGAACACTTCCCATACCTGGAAGGCACTAGAAGAAAATAATTGACCCACTGACCTATTAAATAAAGATAAGCCACATCAGAACAGAATTTTAACTGAATATACAATGAGTACAATGCCTTTCCCAATGATGGACAATGCCCCTGCTTAAATAATGGAAGGACATTTAGTCCAAAACTTGGATCATCTTCCCACTGGGAAAGCTCTCTAGTCTCATTAATTTAGTCTCCAATAGGGATGGTCTAGGCTAAAGGGACTTAGTGTCAGGATATTTTCTAGGTTTTCTCACTTCCAGTTGGAAAACAGACTGGAACTGTTTTCTCAATATTTTCATGAACCAAGACTATTCCTATTATACAAGACATAACTAAAGTATTGTCTGCTGAAACCCAAGAACCTGCTAGTGAATGGTTATTGACAGGACCTAAAACTTGCCTCATATGTCTTTCAGTAAATTTTATTTTATTTTATGGCTATATGATTCTTCAGCAAACTGACAAAATTTTCTTCTAGATGACTGCATGCACATGCATTATAGCTTGTGAAAGGCCGGTTAGAAGCTTACAGTTTAGAGGACCAGGCAGTGGCACATGGAATTGAGTGCACATATTTCTGTGTTCAAGGACTCAATTTCAAGTCCCCTTTCACCACAGGCAGGTGGAAAACTTAATAAGCGATGTAACTACAGCTATTTTTATCTCCTCCTCCCTTCTCTATATATCTCTCTGTCCATCAAATAAAAGGGAAAGAATGATGGGGGTTAGGGAATGTGCATCAAAAATAGTGGATTCATCAGCTAGGCACTGAGTGACATCAATAACTCTGGTGACAGCACTTAGAAATAAAAAAAGAGAAAAAAAAGAAAGAAAAAAGAGAGGAAGGAAGGAAAGAAGAGAGGAAGAAAGGGAAGGAGGAAGGAAGGAAGGAAAGAAGAAAAAAATTACATTCTGAAGTAGTTCCTTTTGGAGACTATACCTTATATTTTGATGGGACCAGGGATAATTATGCACATAAATTTCACCTCCCAGGAACATTTCACCAACACAGAAAGAGTGAAAATGGTAGAGAGTGTAAGGAGAGAACACTGGAGCACCATTTTTTCTTTTTTCTTTTTGCCATAGTACATTTCATGTGGTACCAGGGCTCAAGCCTAGGTCACATACATGGCACCTTACCTAGTTAGCTATATGGAAAGGATGTTTTTTAACAGTTGGGCAGTAGTAACAGACCCTTACTCCATTTGTCCAGCATTAAGATACCCTAGAGAAAATACCGGTTCATACCCTCTATCAGAGGAAAAGCAAGTAACACAGAAAGGAAATAGAAAAACAAAAACAATTTCCAAACTGTTTCATTCATACGTGTAATAAAGAAAATTGAAAAATAGGAACTTGCAAAACAAACGAACAAAAAAAGTCAGCAAACTTTCTGTAAGACTATTGAGATTATGGTGTGAGGGTAGGGAGTGTCACTGAACTGTGGTGTTGGGTGCGGTATGGAGATATACCCCTGTAATCTTACAATCTTGGAAACAGTTATAATCTTGGAAACACAAGTAGAACCCGAACTGGAATTCCTGTATTGCACCAAAGTAAAAGATTCTAGGGTGTGTGTGTGTGTGTGTGTGTGTGTGTGTGTGAATATAGGTCCAAAAAGGATGACAGAGGACCTAGGGGAGGTTGTATATGGAAAACTGAGAAATGTTATGCATGTACAAACTATTGCATTTACTGTTGAATGTAAAGTATTAATTCCCCAATAAAGAAATAAAAAAAATCACGGAAACTTGTTGGTCTGCTTCTAAATTTTGCTTCTAAGACCCCTTCTGTTGCATTGCTTGATGCTGTGGTCTATTTACATAATCATTGTTTTGAGACCCGCAGTGGTTTAATCCACACTGGTTTTCTCTTTCCTTCTCCCCACACCATATCCTACGTACATCCTCTTCTGACCTGACACTTCCGCCTCAGGAGATATATAGGACAGAATTGTGATTAGAGATTAGATTGTTGAACTGCATCCCTGCTCGTCAATAAAGATTGAACTGCGTTCCCAGCTCAGCCATGAATCCATGGTCATCTCTCTCCTGCCTGCAAACCATCTTGCGCCTGAACTGGCACAGGCAGAAACTGTTATTAAATCAGTAATATTTTTTTTCTTTAAAGAAGACAAGCTGGAAAGGGTGATTTTGATTAGCACTTTGATCATATTATAGGTGAGGCTGCAACACTCTCATCATTGCCATCTCTCATTTTAACTTTAAAATATGAGAAAAATCTGCTTTTTGATGGGATTGGGGTGATGTGAAAATAATTTCTTGAGTGAGGAATCACTGGATGACTTTGGTTCTTTCTAATACTTTGATGTCAAAATGAAATGTGAAAGAAACAAACATGAAGAGAGAAACATGACTAAAGAATTATTTAGCCTATATGGCGCTAGCTATTGAAGATTAGGGTGATATTGGGCAAGAAGATGTCACCACCACCACCCCATAACTAAATCTTGAATATTATCTCTTCATGGGAATATAATGTACTCTGCAAAGGAGAAATGCTGAGCACTAAAATATTTTAGCAATTATCAAACAATTAACGACATAGCGGAGGTTCTAAAAGATGAACATTTAAAATGTGGATAGAGACTAACTTTGACCAAGTTAGGAAGCTTTTATTATGATTTAATGTATGAGTTAAAAAGTCTTCACTTAGCAATTTCTTATATGGCTGTTAAAAGACACACCTAGCTTAAAAGCTTTCTCTAGAACTAATTCATTTTCTTATTCTTGATTTAATAATGGTTGACAAGATTAGAGGATAAGAGGGATACAATTCCATACAATTCTCACTACCAGAGTTCCACATCCCATCCCCTCCATTGGAAAGTTCCTTATTCTTTATTCCCCTATGAGGATGGAACCAGGATCGTTATGGAGTGCAGGTGATGGGAAGTCTGACTTCTGTAATTGCTTCTCTGCTGGGCATGGGCATTAGCAGATCGATCCATACTGCCAGTCCATTTTTATTTTTCCTGGTAATGGCTTCCATGATACAGTAAATCCTAATCATGGAATTTTCAAAGTAAACTAAATTCCCAAATAGCTTGTTTATAACAATAAATATCTATTGCCTTCTTCCTTCCTTCCTTCTTTCTTTTTTTCTTCCTTCCTTCCTTCCTTTCTTTCTTTCTTTCTTTCTTTCTTTCTTTCTTTCTTTCTTTCTAAAAAGGAAACATTGACAAAACCATAGGATAAGAGGGGTACAACTCCACACAATTCCCACTACCAGAACTCTGTATCCCATCCCCTCCCCTGATAGCTTTCCTATTCTTTAACCTTTGGGAGTATGGACCCAAGGTCATTGTGGGATACAGAAGGTTGAAGGTCTGGCTTCTGTAATTACTTCCCCTCTGAACATGGACATTGACAGCTTGATCCATACTCCTAGCCTGCCTCACTCTTTGCCTAGTAGGGTGGGACTCTGGGGAAGCAGAGCTCTAGGACACATTGGTGGGGATGTCTGTCCAGGGAAGTCTGGTCAGCATCATGCTAGCATCTGGAACCTGGTGGCTGAAAAGAGAGTTAACATACAAAACCAAACAAATTGCACAGTTGAAGAGCTGGAGGGGGGGTGTCCATTTTGTAGGTAGCTAGTAGGCATATTTTAGTCATATTCCAATGGGCCTGTGGCTATACTAGTTTGGTTGTTTTTTCCCCTGATCCTGAAATCTGATATGCAGGTGTATCCAAGTTATTGTCTGGGGAGATGATGTCATAGCTGGAAAAAGGACCAGAAAGCTGTATCAGGGAAAAGAGTAGCTCCCTAATATGGGAGAGGGGTATAAATATTGTTGACTGTAAACCCCCTCTTAAACTCTAAGACAGCAAGGAAACTTGTAATACCCATATTTTTCCCAGTTCTGTAACCTCTCAGGCTTGGCTCATGCTTCTCTAGACCTAATTCGAACTGAACAGTGTCTTTTATTTATTCATTTATTCATTCACTCACTCATTCATTCATTCATTCAATAGAGGAAAATCCAGGGTGCAATAGGTAAAGAGACAGAGACACCTTCAGCTCTGCTTCACCTCTTGCAAAGCTTTCTGCCCTGCAGTTAGGAGTTATGAATTTGAATCCAGATTGTTGGACATTTTAACATATACACTCAACCAGGTGCACCATCACTTGACACACAGTAGCTCTTTCTAAGCCCTGGAGTTTTGACCAGAAGTAGAAGTTGAGGCCATAGTAGAACATCAGACACTTCATGTGTCTTTCATTTTCCATATAGTGTCTCAAGGTCTTCTCATATGACCCAGATTATATTAAGGAATGACACTCAATTTAGTGCATTTTTGCCTGAGATGCTGAACTTCCCCACTCCTTTCTTCTCTTTTTATTTTTTTTTATTGTGGGAGTTAATGGTTTATAGAGTATTCATTTGTAGCCCCAACAGCCCTTTGGGACTATTAGCATACAAATGGTATCAGCATGAGTTGGGGACACACAAAGGAATGTATTAAAGCAAGGACTTGGAACAGCTCTCTTTCTTGACTGGATCACCTTTACCACAGCATGCTCCTGTTGGTCTTGGCTCTGGATTTATCTCTATACATGGTGGTCTTGGGTGGCTTGGTTGCAGACTTTGGACTTCTACACACTTTCTTAACTGGATTTCTTCCCTTACAATTACTGTGATTTATAAATAAATCACTCTTTTGATTTAACCTTAAACAGAGCTGCGTGTTGTTTGCTATATTCATTGACACGTGGATACAATTTCTTTATACACCAGGATCCCCAAATTCTCTCCTACTCCTTCTTGCTCCACCTTCCCCAAAGTCTTTTGCTCTCATGCAATATATTTTGTTCAGGACACACTTAATTTTGTTCCCTCCTGCCCTTTCCCCATATATTATATCTCACTTATAAGTGAGATCCTTTCTGTATTTGTCCTCTTTTTCTTAGGTCACCATAGGAAAACTTTACTAAGTTCATGACATGTATTTTTCTTGAGAGTGGAATTCTCCTTTGTTTATCGATTCTCACTTGAATATGTCTTTATACAATGACATCTGGTAGCAGTCATATGTATCCTTGGTTAAAAAGTACTCTTCGTACCAATACTCTCAAGTGACCCTTGACTCCCACATTCTTATCAAATGGTGTATTGAAAAAGCAAATGGCAACATGATTCTGTGACACTTTTAATCCCACAGTTAGGTTAGTTTAAACCCACTCATAAAGATAGAAGAGTATTCTCTGCATGGTTACATGCATTAAAGCCTTTGTGAAAAATAGCATCATATCATTGTGGCTGGCAAACTTGAGCTAAGATATCCAGATTCTCTGTTACAAAGTGAGTTAATTGAGTTAATTGAAGCAAGTGACTTGTCTCAGTGAAACCAGGTCTTCCTACCTGAATGCAGCTGAGGAGAATCCATGGGTTAAGAGAGGCTTTCAAGAGAAAAATCTAAAGAAAATTTGCCTCTTGGTAATGACTAGAAAGTGAAAAGATACAATTTCTGGCAGCAACTAAGGAACTTACAAAGTATTTCTGCCCACTCAAGAAAACTAGCAGTTGGAATAGAATGAAGTTTATTGTCTGGGCAGTGAATGTAAGAAAGCAAGTGAATTGACTTTAAAAAAAAAAAAATCTGGAATTCTCTTTTCCTCCTTCTCTTCCTTCCTCCTCTGCATCACCCTCTTTCTTCCTTTTTCCCTTCTTTTCTTGTCCTTCTATTCCTGTTTTATGCCCCGCAACCCCCCCACACACACTCCTTTTACTTCTCTTCCTCTTTATTCTTTATATGTTTTGATCAGGAAAAATATCCAAGAGTAGAAGACCACTTTTCAGAAATGACAATAGGATTTATAGAATCTGGACATTGCTTTACTCCTAATACCCCTTAAGAAATCTACATAAATAAGGTCCTTTAGGGATATATTCCCATAAGGAACACCCTTTATACATGGAATCGCCTATGGACTGAATTTTCTGTTAAGATTAAATACAGATTTATACTGAAAACGTATACGTGGGGAATGCTGAATATGTTTCCTATTAAGGCATTTTGAACAGAGCTGAGGAAGAAATCCTATTGTTTTTGTTCATCAGAGCAGCCACCAAATGTTGAGGGAATCACAATGGCAACCTAATTCAATCCAAGGAGAACAGACTCATTACAAGTTTCTTTATTTTTCCAACAATAGTAATAACAACAAGATGATCAGGAAGATGGACCAAAGTGTCAGAGTTAAGTTGGAAAGCTGGAACTTGTCTTCTAATATCATCAGAAAGTGGGTCTTTGCCACAGGATCAAAACTAAACATTAAAATAGTATTTGAATCTTCAAGTAGGTCAGAAATAAAAGGAAACTAGGATAGCTTGGATGTTACTCATGTGTAAATCCTCATGAATTTGAAGAACTACCAAAATGCCATCCTTGTGACTTATATTTTCCTTAGCAGAGACAAATACATGCAAACATTCTATTTTCCCCAAAATCCATCAAAATTCATCTTGATACATTTTTTACTGAATATCTTTAGATTATATCTTCGGTGACTACTGAAATCAAATTAAGAAAGAGAGGACTTTATCTTCCTTTACTCCTTGACATTCTTCTTTACTGTTCCATTTTCTTTTGCTCTATTTTCATCCTCTTTCCTTATTCTCCTTGTCTCCATATTTGTAGGATTAAAATTAAGTGTGTTGTCTCCAAAACAAGCATCCCTCTTACAGGGAATTGTAGCCTCAAGCAGAATGACCCTAAAGTTTCAGGTTTCACAACAAACTGTTATCTGTGTTTTCCTCTGGCTCATAAAAGTAGCTTTTGTTTTAAATGGTCCTCAAGCAACTCGGCTTTTTTACTTGTTTGTTGTCATAAAATGGCCAGCTTTTATTTATTTTCTGTAAAATTACCTAGTAATTAGGCAATTACTCTGCACAATTGCCAAGAGACCTATAAAAAGTCAAAAGGAGGAGAAGAATCTTAAGTAGAAGTCATTTAGTTTTAGAAAAGAGAGAAAGAGATTCTTCTTTCCAGAGATCTGAGAGCCTAACCAGTTTTTCTACTCTTACAAACAAAGCTGTCTATCTTTGTGATAAGAAGGAGATGAACCATTTTGAGGACATGTGTCTTTTGGGGACATATGTTGAAATAATTTCTGTGACATGAGAAAGTGACAGGGGATGACAAAATAGAGAAAAGCCATAGAATGACAGCCTTCAGTAAACACAATAGGCTTGAAATCATCCCCAAAATTCAGTGGTAGCATCCACTTAAGAATAAGCCTGAAGTTACTAACAGGCTGATCTCCTGTCAATTGGGAGAAGGTGGGAATCACAATTTCTGGATATGAAGATTCACTTCTAGCCAAGAAGGGATCTGTATTTCCAGGAATTAGGCTGTGATGTATATGGCATAGGGCCACGTTAGTGGTTAAGGTTATGTATGTGTCAAGTGACTGAAGACCAAAAAAGAAGTGAAATCCTGAGACCACAAAACAGACATATGAGAGGACATTTGTGCTCTAGGCCAATGCATTATTCCAGTGTTTACAACTAATTAAAACAACACTTTGATAGAAAATTGTAGCTCAAAGCAATTCTCATCATTGTTGAACCAGTGGTCTTGCTATCTTTTCCAACTTTCATTACAGACTATTGCAGATCATCTAATGTTTCCAAGGGAAGAAAGACTTTAGAAAGTCACGTTACAGGGTTGTTAAGAAAAGTTGGTGGGGAATGGGGTAGACAGGGCCGGAGGGGAGGGAAGAGAATTTTATACTGTTAGGTTGCCAAGTCTTCAAATTCAAAGATTTTTAGTATTCCATTAATCCTGATAACCAGCTCATGAAGTTTTTACACAATATCTCAAAGAATTTTTTTTTTTTTGTAGAAATTTTGCTGTTCTTAACTTGTTGGTACATGGGTCTTGGTTCTAGTACCAGATTATCATCACAGTAGACTTAACTTGGATTTAAAAAATATGTATTTGTTACTAGAGACAGAGAGACATTGAAAGGAATGGGTGGTATAGAGGGAAAGAGACAAAGAGACACCTGCAACCCTGCTTCACCACTTATGGAGCTTTCCCCCTGCAGGTGGGGACTAGGGGTTTGAATCTGGGTTCTTGCACACTGTAGTGTGTGCGCTCAAACAGGTGCACCACTGCCTGGCCCCTCAATTGGACTTTTAAAAACATTTTTTAAAAATATTTATTTATTTATTTTCCCTTTTGTTGCCCTTGTTGTTTTATTGTTGTTGTTGTTATTGATGTCATTGTTGTTGGATAGGACAGAGAGAAGTGGGGAGAGGAGAGGAAGACAAATAGGGAGAGAGAAAGACACCCGCAGACCTGCTTCACCGCTTGTGTAGCGAACCCCTTGCAGGTGGGGATCCAGGGCCTCAGATCGGGATCCTTAACCCGTTCTTGCACCTTGCACCACCTGCACTTAACCCACTAGGCTACTGTCTGACTCCATCAATTGGACTTTTATAGAGAGTGAATTCTACATCTATGGACCTTGACTGGAAATCAATTTAATTTAATTCTTAAAATATATGGTGATAAAATATTAGAAGAATCTCCTATGTCCTATGTCTTGGGGTTAGTAGACTCGGAAAAAAAACTATAGTATTTTGAGTCAAAGCCATGTAAAATATGACTATTTTGATCACTCAATCTAAAGATGTTTGTGCCCTGAATATCCCTTTTTTGAATGAAGGGGATTTATGTTTGCTTTAAATGAAACTCTTCCAAATGTACCATATTTATCATTTTGAGGTGGTGTCTAGACAATGAAAGATAAAGTGGGGGGGGGTGGATGGCTCACCCGGTTAAGTGCACATAATACTAAGTGCAAGGACTCACACAAGGATCTGGGCTCGAGCCCCTGGCTCCCTACCTGCAAGATGAATGCTTCACAAGTTGTGAAGCAGGTCTGCAGGTGTCTCTCTTTCTCTCTCCCTCTCTAGCTTCCCCTCCTTTCTCAATTTCTCCCTGTTCTATCCAATAAAATGGAACAAATGTCCTCCAGGAGCAGTGGATTTGTAGTGCCAGAACTGAGGCCCCCTAGTACCCTGCAGGCAAAAAAAAAAAAAAAGATAAAGTGAAAAAATGTCATTCTGCAATCTTTTGGCAGTTTCAGATAAAAAAAAAAAAATCCTATCCAACACAAGCTGTTAGCACCAGTGAAGTTAATGAACTGGCTGTTGGGTCTAAATGTGGGAGAGATAAATTAAAACGTGCTTTTCCTCATTTACCAAATGAATAGAGTTTTGGATCACTGATAAAAGTTTTTTTTTCTTACTGTATTTTAAGAGACAATTACTTTTTTCCTCTATCCTACCCTGTATCGCCTAACCTTCTTTCTGTCATTTAGATAACATAACATGTCTATTTACATGTGCATTTACATACACACTCAATATTTTACACATATATTTTATCTATGCATGCAGAAATGCTTATTTTGTTATTACACATTTGTATATTACCATATTCTAAGAAAACCTTCAGAATACTTTCAGGTTCCTACCACTGAAGAAGCTTTAGTGCTGTGGTCTCTTTTACTCTCTTTGCTTCTTGCCTTATCTGTTTCTACCTTAGAGAGAGGGAGGATTTTCAGAAGTACTTATAAATAACAAGTGAATCAAAAGCCCTTCTGAAAGAAAATCAAGGGTCTTTATACCTGTAAATTTGCTTTTTTTTTCTGTAGCAAACCTATTTTTTTCTTATATATATTTATTTATTCCCTTTTGTTGCCCTTGTTGTTTTATTGTTGTAGTTATTATTGTTGTTGTTATTGATGTCGTTGTTGGATAGGACAGAGAGAAATGGAGAGAGGAGGGGAGAGAAAGACACTTGCAGACCTGTTTCACCACTTGTGAAGTGACTCCCCTGAAGGTGGGGAGCCAGGGGTTTGAACCAGGATCCTTATGCCGGTCCTTGTGCTTCATGCCAAGTGCACTTAACCTGCTGCACTACCAACCGACTTCCATTTTTTCTTTTTCTAAACTATCTCATTTCAAAGCTTATTCTGTGTAAATGCAATCATATGAATAGTCTTTACATCTGCTCTTTCATTTAGTATATTATCTTTAAGGTTTATCCATACTATAATATATATATTACAGACACACACACATACACACACACATATATATTTGATTTTCAATGTTGAAAAATGTTTCATTTTTGATATACTACATTTCCACCCATTGATAAACATTTATTGGAACTTAGAATGTTAAGAAGTGTTTCATATTTGGGACAGGCAGTGGTACACCTGGTTGAGCACACATATTACACTGCCCAGGGACCTGGGTTCAAACTCCAGTCTCTATCTGCAGAGGAGAAGATTCACTTCACTACCTGTAAAGCAGTGCTGCAGTGCTATTTCTCTCTATCCCCTCTATCTTCACAAGTGGCAAAGCAAATCTGCAAGTGTCTATCTTTCTCTCCCGTCTCTGTCTCTGTCCTCCTTCCTCTCTTGATTTCTCTGTCCTATCCAACAACAACAGCAGCAATAACAACAACAACAAGGGCAACAAAATGTGAAAAATGGCCTCCAGAAGTAGTAGATTTGTTGTGCAGGCACTGAGCCCCAGTGATAACCCTGGAGGCAAAAAAAAAAAAAAAGAAAAAAAGAAAGAAAAAGAAAATGTTCACAAAATATAAATGTTAATATTTCTTTACTCAATTTGAACAAATTTGGCTCTTTTCTGTGTAGTGTCATTGATTAGTTTTTTTTTTTTAATGAAAAGAAAATCCCTCTAATCCTTTAGTGCGACATTACAACTCCATGTATTAAGAAATACATGTCTTGGAGTCGGTTGGTAAGCGCAAGGAGCGACATAAGAATCAACCCCCCCCCACCCCCCCGGCTTCCCACTTGCAGGGGCATCACTTCACAAGTGGTGAAGCAGGTCCGCAGGTGTCTGTTTTTCTCTCCCCTTCTCTGTCTTTCACTCCTCTCTCCATTTCTCTCTGTCATATCTAACGATGACATCAATAACAACAATCATAACTACAACAATAAAACAACAAGGGCAACAAAAGGATAATCAATTATATATAAAGAATTACATGTCCTTTGTCAATTTTGAATCTAGATTGTACTCATAACTTACTTGCTTTGACCAATGGAGTAAAAGTAAGGGAGTATACTTGTTCCAGGTTTTGGCCTTACTAGTCTTTATTGTTTTCTTAGAACTCTGCCACCACAATATTAATAAACAGAGACTAACCAGAGAATAACAGCTCAGATGGAGGAAGTACAACGTGTTCTAGCCAACATTTAATTGACTGAAACATAGGAAAAAATCAGTCTAGGTCAGTAGAACTGTACTCAGCCCACGCTTGACCACAGATAAGTCAATTCAGCCAACACTAGAAGATGTGTTGTGAGAAACCCTGAGAGCTTATCACTTTTAAGTTATTGACTTTGGGGTGTTTTGCTATATGGTAATGACTAACCCATACACATAGAACATTCACTTATGGGAAAGTAGTTCATCACAAATTGCTCACATCTCTTTTTTTGTTCACTAGTGCATGTCTTTATTTTCTTTCCTTTACAATGAGTGACTTTACTTTCTCAAATGAAATCTGATTTACCATATTAATACTCTAGAGCTAGAAAAATAACACACGAATGTTCTCTGTAAGCCAGTTTTAATTTAGATGCCCAATTATATCCAGATTTGAGGTTTTTCTAGTTATTGTTTAGGGAAAAAAAAGTCATTTATGCTACCTAACCCTTCTTTTCTTCTCAGGGAAATAAAGGTTATGGCAATATTAATCCTATAGACCCATTTAATTAGATCAGCTCTATTACTGTGTTCAAATCTTTCAGTACCTGCTTTTCTCATTTATTAAACACTCGTAACAATTGGTCCAAGCCCACAGCATTAATCTGAAGTTAAATGAGAAAAAGCGTGTGAAAAGCAAAGCCTCTTCTGGCAAACAGTAACTTTCAGTTTATTGCTGATAATGGTATATTCTTTCTTTTAACTTCTATATTAAATAAGTGTCCTTGATTTCATTCTACCCTACCCCAGAACATGCTTCTAATTATACTTTTACTCACTTGCTTTGCTTTATTCAACCTGAGGCCTCAAACAATTCTGTCTACACAAAACATTTGTTGTTGCCTTTTCACCATGTCTCTCTTGTTTTTTCTTAAAGTTTTAGTCTTGGTGTGTGAGCTCTCTTATGTACCTTTCCAAAAGACAGGAATTATTCCTAGATTCATTTTTAAGTCAAAGCAATTAAATAAAACAATAGTTGTTAATCAAGCTATATTTTTTACTTATTATGTCATGATTAACACAATAATGCTGGGGAAGACTAATCAAATCGAGTGTAAACATCTGGGTTTAATTTTTAGATTTTTTTCAAAGATAAAATATGAGTAACACACCATACACACAAATTTTGATTATGATAGAAGGCATAAAGAATGAAAAATATAAAATTTTATCTTAATAAGTAGAACAGAGACTTTTATATTAGAAGCAGTTTCAAGAAATTTATCTACAAAAAAACCTACATAGATAAGTGCACATAGGAATTGAAATGCAGTGCACGTTTTTCTATTTTTTTAATATTTTATTTTATTTATTTATTCCCTTTTGTTGCCCTTGTTGTTTTATTGTTGTAGTTATTATTTTTGTTGTCGTCGTTGTTGGATAGGACAGAGAGAAATGGAGAGAGGAGGGGAAGACAGAGAGGAGGAGAGAAAGATAGACACCTGCAGACCTGCTTCACCGCCTGTGAAGCGACTCCCCTGTAGGTGGGGAGCCGGGGTTCGAACTGGGATCCTTATGCCGGTCCTTGTGCTTTGCGCCACCTGTGCTGAACCCGCTGCGCTATAGCCCGACTCCCACGTTTTTCTATTTTAATCTTTATTTATTTATTCCCTTTTGTTGCCCTTGTTGTTTATTGTTGTAGTTATTCTTATTGTTGTTGTTGGATAGGACAGAGAGAAATGGAGAGAGGAGGGGAAGACAGAGAGGGGGTGAGAAAGACACCTGCAGACCTGCTTCATTGCTTTGAAGAGACCACCCCCCCCCCGCACATGCTGTTTTTTAATAAACAATGAGCATAACTATTTTTTAATATAGGGAGCAAACGTGTGACACCCAATATATATATATATCTTTAGAAAAAGCTTGATTTCATGGAAAAGGGCCCCAAGGCAGAATAGAGATTACTTTTGAAAGAGATGTTTCCTTACAAACATCTTCTTTAAAGGATACTCCTGGAGAAGAGCTAATCAACAGAGAAGATAAAACTTTTTTTTTGTGTGTGGCAGATTTGCCCCAGTGGCCTTTCATTTGTATTGCAGAGATCTTCTGCATTAGCTAATTATTTAAAGATGACATCTAAGACCACCAAGTGAGTTCTTTAGCTCTCCTGGATCTCTCACATGTATACAGAGTGTATATATGTTATTAAT
Source organism: Erinaceus europaeus (assembly GCF_950295315.1). Taxonomy (NCBI): domain Eukaryota; kingdom Metazoa; phylum Chordata; class Mammalia; order Eulipotyphla; family Erinaceidae; genus Erinaceus; species Erinaceus europaeus. Next base: position 63,112,817 of record NC_080162.1, read on the forward strand.
AAATTTGTATTTTTTCCTGTTCATCTCTCTGACTCTGGTTTGATTATTTTTCTAGCCTATGAAGTAACCAGAAAGTTACAGGATGATTTATCTTGCACCCCTGGTAGTAATAGTTTGTATAGTTTTCTCAGACCCCTTTCTGTTCATTTGACTCACTTTATCTTTTGGAGACTTCACCACATGCTATGTAGTAGAAAAATTAATTTCCACTTTATAGATGAAGGAACTGAAGCAGCGACCAGTGGTATAACTTGCCAAAGACTAGATGATGAGTGGCAAATTCAAGATTCAAAATACAGCATTGATCTTTGATAGATCTGTATTCACAGTATCAAATATACGTGTACGTATAAATATGTGATTTATGTGATGTTCTCTCTAACAAATATATTATGGTTATGCTGTCTACAACCATGTGCCCCATACTTAACCCATATAATGAAAACTAAGGCAATTAAAATTAAATTTGGGGCTATGATATGAGACATAGATAACAGAGAAGAATTTTATGAAGTGGGTAATAACTTCACTTTCCAACAGGAAAATAAGACTTAAAAGTCTTGATTAATTGGCTCTAGGTTGCAAAGCTAATAAGAGGCAGAGCTGAAATTTGGATACTACAATAATTTCAAAAATTGTATACTCTTTGGCCCGAGCCTCCTTAGCCATTAACACAATTCTTTCCAATGTTATGGCACTAGTTCTTGCACTTAAATCCCCTTGCTTTTTGCAGAAGGGTCTGTTCTGACTTTGCTTTTTCTTAGGAAGTTATTTTCACCTTGGCTTTCCTAGTCTGTAAATCCTTTCTAAGTACTTTTTTTCTTGCTGGTTTCAACTTGATTTGTTGGTATTTCTCTCCTTTAGCTAGAGGATGAGTCAGTGGTTTACAAAGAAGTTTTAAAGTACATGCTTTTGCTTTTTCAAGTTTCTGAATGCCTCCAAAATTCACGTCTGAAGATCTGAAGCCCAGAGGGGCAGAGGCCATAAATATTTAGAATGGGAGTATATTGCTTTACTTAAAATTTATGAAGTGATTCATGACTCTAACTCAATTTTCACGGATCGACATCATAAGCTCTGAGTGGGAAATATGCCTTAAAATTACCATGGGGTTCACTGGATGATGTGTTTTTTAGAAATGCCTATGTTTCACTTGTTAGCAAGTTCGTGACTTTAGGTTGAAGCAGATCCAGAAATTAGACAGTCCCTTTCTTGTTTTCATTATCTTTCTGATCTTCCAGTAAGCAGTGCTGATGAAGCTTCATGTATCACCATCTCCACCCTCTAAAGTAAGTACTCAAACTATCCAGGCAAATAAAATTTCATTTTTTTCCTAAGTAAAAAAATTTCATTTCTGCTTTAAAAAATTTCACTTTGTTTTCACAAATCTTTCAAGAAATCTAGGTCTAGGAAAGTATCAGAACTAAATTTAAGGCACAAGCTATTTTATTTCCTTTGTGAACTTGAATGCCTTCTAGGGAGCAATGTCACTAAAGTAATTCATTGGTTGCCATTATTTTGGCTTCACTCAATTTTCTGAATTTGTCCTTAAACTTGGAGGTTTGAGAATTTCATTAAAATATTAAACACTAAAATATCTGACATAACCTCACCAATGTGTCGTGAAAGCCCACCTTTCCAGAGCCCTACCCCATTAAGGAAATATAGAAACAGGCTTGGGCTATGGATCTACCTGCCAATACCCATATCCAGCAGAGAAGTGATTACAGAAGCCATAACTCCTATCTTCTGCCCCCCTAAAAGAATTACGGTCCATACTCCCAGGAGAAATGATAGAGGAAAACTAACAGAGGGCTCTGAACTCCAACTCCATCAGGACCCAGAGAGAGAACAGGAAAAGAGAAAGGACATTAAAAAAGTAGTAATTGTGGACACTTTGATGATTCACAGTGGGGACCCCATCAACTATTATGTTGACACTGCTGTGCGCCACGTGCTTCTCAAAGTGTGCTGGGCATCAAAGTGAAGATCGTGTTGCCTTGGGACCCAAATGGTAAGACTGGTCCTAAGAAGCCCCTGCCTGACCAAGTGAGCATTGTGGAACCCAAAGATGAGATATTGCCTACCACTCTAATCTCAGAGCAGAAGGGTGGAAAGCCAGAGCTGCCTGCCATGCCCCAGCCAGTACCCACAGCATAATCAGGTCTGCCCTGGAGTCTGGATGTTGCCCTAAAGGAGGACCTTTAATAAAATTGCTTTCAAAGATTAAAAAAAAAAAAGTAGTAATAGGTGTGAGTATGACTTGAAAAAGGAAGAGAGGGTAGGACCACAGGGAAAAAAGGGAAGGATGTGTATATATATATATATATATATATATATATATATATATATATATATATGGAGAGAGAGAGAGAGAGAGAGAGAGAGAGAGAGAGAAATAATAGAATAATAGTCAACCCATATCTTAACCTTAGGAGAACTATTGTAGCTTCCAGTAGAAGGAATGGGGATACAGAAATCTGGTGGTGGGAATGGGGCAGAATTATACTTCTGTTATCTTATAATTTTGTAAATCAATATTTGCTAATAAAATATCTAACCCAATGATATTTTTAGTGACAACACAACCACTAAGTAGATAAAAGTCTGTAAAGGCAGGGATTATGTATTTTGGGCCATTTTGGCTAATGTATCTGGGTCATAACAGTTACCATATAACTATTTGATTGGCTTGAATTATAAGTTTCTGAGAAGCTCTCAGCATCCAGACTAAAAGAAAAGTATAGATAGAAACAGACTGGGAGTATATATTAATCTGCTGATGTCCATGTTCAGCGAAGAAGAATTACAGAAGACAGACCTTCCACCTTCTGCATCCCATAATGATCCTGGGTCCATATTCCCAGACAGAGAAAGAATAGAAAAGCTTCCAGTGGAGGAGATGGGATATGGAAGTCTGGTGGTGTTAAATGTGTGGAATTTTGCTCCTCATATCCTATGGTTTTGTCTATATTTTCTATTTTTTATTTTATAATTAAATTAAATTAAAATTTTTTAAAAAGTATACTTTTAATTTTTCTGCGGGGGGTCGGTCTTTCTGCAAAGAATCTTTTTATTTTTTTTTATTTTTTTTTCCATGGTGTCTATGATTTTATTTTTTTATTTTATTTTATTTTTTTAAATTTTTTATTTAAGAAAGGATTAGTGAACAAAAGCATAAGGTAGGAGGGGTACAACTCCACACAATTCCCACCACCCAATCCCCATAACCCACCCTCTCCCATGATAGCCTTCCCATTCTCTAGCCCTCTGGGAGCATGGACCCAGAGTCGTTGAGGGTTGCAGAAGGTAGAGGGTCTGGCTTCTGTAATTGCTTCCCCGCTGAACATGGGCGTTGACGAATCTTTTTATTTTTTGTAAATCATCCAACATCTAATTTATATTGTATTATCTTGATAACGATATTATTTACTTTTTAATTAATTTTACTGAGGGAGTTAGTTGTTTACAGTATAGTCTTTAACACTTAGGCAAAACCTCTCATAGCCTCTTGATTGGGACCTCAATATCCCTTCATCCTGTCCCTCTCCTTCTTCCCCAGAGTCCTTTTCTTTGGTGCAATATATCAAACCCAGTCCAAGTGTCACCTTCTATTTTCCTTTATTGTTCTTAAGTTCCACCTATAAGTGAGATCATTTGGCATTGGTCTTTCTCTTCCTGGCTTGTCTCACTCAATATAATGTCATCAAATTCTTACCACAATATTGTAAAGCAGTGGACCTGGTCATTTTTAACAGTTGCATGGTACTAAATTGTATATAAGTGCTACAACTTCCCTAATTATTTATCTGCTGTTGAGCATCTGGGTTTCTACAAGTTTGGTCTATTATAAACTGTACTTCTATGGACATTAATATGCAGAGTAGAACCATTTCTTAAGACAGTCATTATCAATCTTGTAAGCTTTTTTTTTGCCCCCTTAGAGACATTTGATAGTGTTTACAGAAGTGTTGGTAAAAGGGTGCTACTGGCATCGATTGCAATTTAGACAGAAAACAAAAATGCTATTATCCCTTCCTACAATGCACAAAAGCCCCATCCCCATTGCTAGATTTATATGACCCCAAATATTACAGTTTGAATTTGAGAAACTGTTCTAATCTGTCATCTTGAGCTAGACCTAAAATCCATCTGTAATTTCAGAGGTAAGAATATAAGGCATGAATCTTGAGGGCTGAAATGTTACTATTTTAAGAGTTCCAGGGAAAGCAGGCAGAATTTGGCTTATTTAGGAACCCTTAGAGGAAATGTGAATTTTTAAGGCCCTTTACTGAACCCATTAGGAAGAAGTAAAACTTATGTTTATCTCATTCTCTTGGCATATTGCCTCTTCAGACTTGTCCCCCACTCCAAACCACAGGCCCCTCCCCAAACATTCTTTACACACATCACTTGTAAAAGCTAAAAACTACTGGGAGCTCCTTGGGTGATATGAAGATCACATTCCAGAAGTTAAGTGGTTTTGTAACTCACTCATGAAGTGTACAATTAGTCCATACACCCTGTAAATCATCTTAAAACATTTATATTGTGCTTTACCCTTCATTTTCAATTGAAAAGTTATAAGAAAAAAAAAACCTTCTTCCCCAGATCTCCAGCTTGTGCTTAAAGTGGAATTAAGTAGCTGTATGTACATTTCTATTTGCATTTATTGTGAATGCTGTAAACAAATTAAAGGAGGAGGTATAGCATGATCTTGTCAGTCAAAAATCAAATAGAGTGACTGGATTAACTTGCAAGCTATCAAATAGTTCAAACTCTTACTATGGGGGAATATTGGTATGAAATTTAGAATACTTGGACTCGATTTCTGGCTCTTACATTGATTATGTGGCTGTGGGAATATTGTATAATCTCATGGACTTCAGTTTATTCATCTGTAAATAACTCTATTGTATTATAGGGCCAGATAATCTTTGATTCTAATTTTACTCCATGGAGTAATTTCAAGTTGATGGTATGACTAATGGAACAAAATGGCTTATGCTGGTATTCTTAAATCTCTGTAGGGATTGAAATGTGAGCAATTACAATGGATACATGCTATAGACTATAAAAAATAAAAAGGTGGAGGGGGGGACCTTGAATCTAATCTCATCATCATCAGAGTGTAGAGTGTGTTATTGAAGGTTCCTAGAATTTGGGAACACCAATAATATTGAAAATTTTATTATCACCATAGTTAAAGCTAAATGTTGTGAACATAAAATATGATAACAATAGATGTTGTCCAGTGGGTTACTGCCAATTTCTTGGGTCCATAGAAGTTAAATTTATCTGTCTCTTAAAATTGTTCTTAAGGAAATAAGATATCAGCCTGTACTTTCTGAATTGGACTTCTATGCTATAAGACTCAAATTACCACACTTGGTCATCAGGCTATAAGATGTCCATTTACAATTGATATTATCAAGTGAAGGGGAATGTTCTTTTGTCCTATGAATCCTTCTAAGGATGGACACACAAACAAATTAACAGTTTACAAATTAGAAGGCACCAAAGACCGAATTTAATAACACAATGTTATTTAATAGAACATTGCATAGTGGGGCCAGGTGGTGGCGTACGTGGTTGAGTGCACATGTTACAATGCACAAGAACCCAGGTTCAAGCCCTCAGTCCTCACCTGCAGGGGGAAAGCTTCACAAGTGGTAAAGCAGCACTGCAGTTGTCTCTCTGTCTCTCACTCTCTCTATCCCTTCCCTTCTTTCTCAATATCTGTCTCTATCCAATACATGAATAAAGATAATAAAATTTTTTTAAAAAAGAAAATTGCACAGTGTTAAATTCTAAAGTAAGTGGGGGGAAATGGAACAGTCAGGGCAACAACTCAACAGGTGGAACTCTGGACTTGCATGCCTAAGATTTCTGATTTGATCCCCAGTGTGATGTGTGGCAGAGTGGTGTCCACCTCTCTTTCTTTCTCCTCCCACCTCAATAAATAAACCTTAAGGAGAGTGACTTTCAATGTCAAAGCAAGTGGAGGGAATCCTATATAATGAGGAGGAAATTATTTCATATGCCAAAGCATTGTCTCTTGATATTTGCCCTGCCGTAGGATAGTTTTAGATGATTGAAAATATAGTTTATATCTTGAACTATTCTTATATGTAGGTAATATGCATACTTTGATGTTCTTAAAATTTAATTTTAAAAATTATTTTGATAGAAACAAACAGGTAGGGAAGAGAGAAGAGTGCTAAAAGCCACAGATCCAAAGCTCCCTTCAATGTGTTAGGGCCAGACCTGAAACTGGGTCACAAACTCGGGAAAGCAAAACACTATCTAAGTGAGCTTTTGTGCTATCGCTAAGTAATACTTCTTAAAGTCAGTTTCCACTGTAAATTATTAATCTCCCACTTAAAAAAAAAGTCACACTTCAACAGTGGTACACTGGACTTCTGTTGACATCAGTTCCACATTCCTAACTACACATAATTAGAAAAGGCCTGTTCCGAATATCTTGGGAAAAACGTATCTGAACACTTTGGGGAAGACCAATTCAAACCTACAACACAATGAACAGCCTTTATTTGTGTTTATTTGGCATTTGTAAGGGTCTTCTAATAAAGTGGTAAAAACTTTTGTCTATTTTAAATGAGTTGTACATTTATGCATAATTGAACTATGAGAGTATTTTGTGTAATTTTTATTAGTAATAGTCAAAATATGGAAGAAACCTAAATGCCCACTCATATATGACTGGATAAAGAAGTCATAGGATATGTACTCTATAAAATACTTTCCTGCAATTAAAAAAAATGTCCTTTGAACAAAGTAGATGAAACTAGAGGTTATTAGATTTAATGAAGTGAATGAGGAGGTAAAAGGCAACTACTGGATAGTTTCACTCCTATATGGCATACAGAGAATTGAAACACATAAACACGTAAAAAAAATAACAATCTGTGGCTCTTAATAGTTTCTTTCGGGAGTCGGGCTGTAGCGCAGCGGGTTAAGCGCAGGTGGCGCAAAGCACAAGGACCGGCATAAGGATCCCGGTTCAAACCCCGGCTCCCCACCTGCAGGGGAGTCGCTTCACAGGTGGTGAAGCAGGTCTGCAGGTGTCTGTCTTTCTCTCCTCCTCTCTGTCTTCCCCTCCTCTCTCCATTTCTCTCTGTCCTATCCAACAACAACAACAATAATAACTACAACAATAAAACAACAAGGGCAACAAAAGGGAATAAATAAATAAAAAATAAAAAAATATATAATATAAAAAAAAAGTTTCTTTCAATCTAGTTTAAAACAGTGTGAGCAGTATAGTATGCTTTTGTATCTCTTGTTAGACAGTAAAAATATTTCAACTTCCACCATAGTTATAAAAACACGAGGAGTAAAATGGAGAGCAGCTGCCAACTAGTGAGCCATTAGAATTAGTTACTCTATGTGGATACACAATCTTGTGTCAATTTTTTAGATGACTGGATGTTTAACTAACATCTCACTATAACTTTGTGGAAGAAGTCCTGTCTAGAGTTAATAGGATATTTGACTAATCCATCCTTGAATCTCTCATCCAGGCAAGCTACATGAGATAATAAATATTCTACGGTCTTGTTGGCCATTATTAAATCAATGAAAGAGAGAAAGAAGGAAAGAAAGAGAGAAAAAAAGAAGGAAAGAAAGAAAGAAGGAAAGGAAGAAATAAAGAAAGAAGGAAAGAAAGAAAAGAAGGAATGAAGGTAGGAAGAAAACGAGAGACAGAAAAAGTGGCATATCTGGTTGACTCCAGATATGAAATGATTTGATTCATTAATTTTACAACTGCAGGTTGGCATAAGACCTCTGAATTTACATTTATTTTAGTTCTTAGGATCTACAGAGGCATCTTGGCTCAAGAAATAGAATTGGCTCAAGATTGTATAAGCAGAGTCTACTTAAATCCAAGTATGGCACACACTGAGATCTAGAGGAAAGCATTTCAGGACAAAGCATGGCTTTGGGGACAGGGGGTACCAAGTTCTGTAAAAGTCATATGATTCCTTAATCAAATAATATCACTAAAGACAGTCTTCTATGTAAAAATGAAACTTTTAGGTTGAAGTTTATGCTTTGTTGTATATAAAAATGAAACTTTTAGGTTGAAGTTTATGCTTTGTTGTATATAAAAATGAAACTTTTAGGTTGAAGTTTATGCTTTGTTGTATGTCTCTAGGGATGAGTGGAATGGGAACCCTTTGGATCTTTAGAGACAAGACCATTAGATACTGCTTCCCCATGCATGTTTCATCATTTACCACTTGAAATAACTGCATGGGACTTTTTTCCCTTTTTTTACATTACTAGTATATATAAAAGAACAAAGTGAGTAAGCAGTTCTTGACGATATAAATTACTTATGGGTGTGTGACATTGCAGCTGGAAGTCATACAAATAGATTGAGTATGGCAAGCAATATATCTGAAATAATTTTAAAGAATGATTAAAATGTATTAAAATGATTTAATTGAAATCTATTAAAATTATTTAATTTAATTAAATGATTAAAATGTATTTCTGAATTAAACTCACAATCCTGGAAATACAATCATATTTTTATTTATTATTATTTTATTATGATTATTATTTTTTTTACCAGAGAACTCAGCTCTGGCATATGGTGATGCTGAGGATTGAACCTGGGACATCAGGCCCTCAGGCATGAAAGTTATTTGCATAACCATTATGCTGTCTCTCTCAACCCTGACAAGTTATTTTTTTTTACATTCAATTTCAAATTTCCTGGAGCTGGGTGGTAGGTAGTGCACTTGATTGAGCACACATGTTATAATGCACAAGGACCCTGGTTCGAGCCCCTCATCCCTACCTGCAGGGGGAGAGCTTCATCAATGATGAAGCAAGGCTGCAAGTGTCTTTCAGTCTCTCTCCCTCTCTGTGTTCCCCTCCCTTCTCAATTTTGGCTGTCTCTATCCAATAAATAAAGATAATAAAACATTTTTAAAATAAAGTCTTTTTTTAAAAAAGTTACAATTTCAGATTTCCCTATAATTGTCATAGCTAAGTATAAGGGTCAATTTAGCATTTAAAAAAAGACTCTTACTGTCTCTATGAGAACCTTTATTAGAATAATCAAACAAGTAAGTACAGTGAACTTCTAGGTTAAATTAGGTCCCTCTAAAATCCTAGGTGTATTTCTCCCCCAGACCCCAAAAACCAATTTGGATGAAACAAATGACACTCAGCACTTTAACAGCTGGTAGAAAATCTAAGCTTGTCAGATAAAGAAATAATTACAAAAGCTGGATAAGGGCAAGAGACTGGTTCACTTAGTGATGGTCACAACCACGCCACCCCATCATCTGGGGCCAAATTCAGGGAATCCTAGGATTCTCCCGTAGATATGATGAATCTAGATCTCTAACATCTCTCTCCACCATCATTGGTCATCTCCACCAGGAACATCATAATAAACTGTTTTGAAGGCCTCTCCAGGACCTTGCCCTCACTATAAAGTAGCATTGGTAGGGACTGTACCACTCTGTGAAGGAAGGCTAGGTCAGCTTTGCCACTTGAAAAGACTGGTCTTGAAGTAAGTGCAGCCTAGAATGTTCCCAGCAGTGATCATGGATTGTGAACTCAGGCTGACAGGGACTCTTTCATTTTCTTCACTCCTACCAATTAAAGGAAAAACACGGATATATTGATGAGTCTCATTATGGGTTTGTCGGTAAAGCTCTTTCTGAACAGTTTTTGGCACACTGCTATAGGGTGTCAGGGTGGGGTCTGGAATTATGACCCCAATTCTAGGGAAATTGTGATTTGTTTTTCTTCTTCTGAAAACTGGGTTGTTAGTTCTTATTATGAGGTCCAATAGATGAAGCAGCTCTTATTAGAATCTTAGAGGAATCATTCTATTGATGAGACTTTCATGTTGCCCTGATACTTCTGCCTGCACTTTCCCTCACTGCAGCTCTCATTCCACAGTGTACGGTCTCCTGTGGAGACTTGTTTCAGGGTCTAGTGTTAGTCACACAACAATGAGTCATTTCTATAAAAATTACTATCTTTTGAAACTTCTTACAAAGTTAAAATTTACCTGTAGCAGTTACAAGTGACAGGACTAGATATAAACAACAACAAAAAAAAAGCATGAATTTAAAGGCAGTTGAAAGAAGTCTTCATCTATAGCAGAAAGGTATAATAAAGAATTAAACTATACTTATGTGATATATCAAAATATATAGTACATATATAACATCAAACATAATTGATACAATACATATAAATATGTTAATTTATACTATTAGATAAATTTAGATGAATATGTAGAAACATGATTTTTGCAAGATATTAAACATAGTCATGTTACCTAGAGGGATGATGGAAAAATGTAGAATAGAGATTAAAAAAAAAAAAGAATAAAACATTGTATAATAAGAGATGTGACGCAGTGATGATAACATGCCAGGAAATGAAGACTAGGTTCAACTCATTTGTACCACAGATCAAAATCAAAAGAAGGAAGAATGATAGGAAGGGAAAAAAAAAATCGCATACCTGTTACAACATTTTCAGTTAGTTGTCAGGAGAAAAAAAATATATATATATATATTGGGTTGGGTCTGGCTAACAAATCCAAAGCATCTATTAAAGAACCGAGCACAGACTATGCATTATATGATTACTTCTGCATTTTACTTAACTGCAGTACTGAGCATATGGAGGAGACCAGAAGTGGGGAAGACTTAAAAGCCACAAGTTTGATTTTGAAGCAATCAGTCAAGCAGTGAGGGATCTAAGACCTTCAGATCTTACTGCCTTTGGGGTCATGATTTCTCAGGCTTCCTCCTAGAATAAAATTCATAGTTGATCTTAACTACTCTTTTATTGTTTTAAAATTCCAGTGCTAGTAGTAACAGGGTTTGAGTTGTCCCTGATGCTGTCACTTTATTTTTCAAATTAAGTTTTACTTTCAAAAAATGCTGGTAGAATGCTGATGGTAAAATTTAACTCTTCTTTCACAAACTCAAGTTACCTGTTGCCCCTAGAACCATATCAGAATCAGCAGTTCTGTTCTTTAGGGGCCTTTGTTTCACAAACACTGGAACATATTTGCTTTAATATATTTTATGTTTTAATTACTCATTTATTTATGTATTTTTACCAGAGTACTGCTCAGCTCTTACCTGTAGTGGTGCTGGGATTGTACCTGGGACCTTTGGTGCCTCAAGTATAAAAGGCTTTTATTTTCTGTTTGTCTTCTTTTTTTTAAAGATTTTATTTATTTATTAGTGAGAAAGATAGGAGGACAGAGAGGAAGAACCAGACATCACTCTGGTACATGGAGACTGAACTCAATACTTCATGCTTGAGACGCCAATGCTTTATACACTACGCCACCTCCCAGACTATATGAAAGGCTCTTTGTATAACAACTATGCTATCTACAGCTCTGAATTTTTTATTTATTTAATTTTTTATTTATACAATGTAGATATTGACAAGACCATAAGAGGGGTACAATTCCATACAATTCCCACCACCATGACTCTGTATCCCATCCCTTCTCCTGATAGCTTTCCTCTTCTTTATCCCTCTGGGAGCATGGACCCAAATTCTTTATGGGGAGAAGAAGGTGAGAGTTCTGGCTTCTGTAATTGCTTCTCTGCTGGACATGGGTGTTGGCAGGTGGATCCACAGCCCCAGCCTGTCTTGTCTTTCCCTAGTGGGGGAGGGTTCTGGGGAGGGGAGGTTCCAGGACACATTGGTGAGGTCCTCTGCCCAGGGAAGTCAGGATGGCATCTATTGCAACTTTGTTGAAAAATAATTTATGGAGTTTCTAGAATTTTATTTAAAAGTGTTTTTTTATTGCTACACAGTTTGGGTTCTAATATGTTTTTTAAGGAGACAAATCTTAGAAGGCAGGCATGAAGCTTCTGGGAAGACCTATCAGGGACACTATTTAGGAAATTTGCACTTGTTTCAACAGGGATGACATAATTTAATCATTGTTTCTCATATTTAATTTATATTTCATCACATGAAAGAAGTTGATCATTAATTGTCACATAAGATATAAATGTCAGCAAAGAAGGATTTTTTTCATTAATGGATATGTCCGTAATTTACTTAAAGCTGTGATTTTGTGCACACTATTGCTATTCATTTTTTAATTTAATTATTTATTTAAGAAAGGAGACATTAACAAAACCGTAGGATAGGAGAGGTACAACTCCACACAATTCCCACCACACAATCTCCATATTCCATCCCCTCCCCTGATAGCTTTCCCATTCTCTATCCCTCTGGAAGTATGGACCCAGGGTCGTTATGGGTTGCAGAAGGTGGAAGGTCTGGCTTCTGTAATTGCTTCCCCGCTGAACATGGGCATTGACTGGTCGATCCATACTCCCAGTTTGCCTCTCTCTTTCCCTAGTAAGGTGGGTCTCTGGGGAAGCAGAGCTCCAGGACACATTGGTGGAGTCCTCAGTCCAGGGAAGTCTGGTCGGCATCCTGCTGGCCTCTGGAACCTGGTGGCTGAAAAGAGAGTTAACATACAAAGCCAAAAAAATTGTTGAACAATTATGGACCTAAAGGCTGGAATAGTGGATATGAAGTGTTGAGGGGTACTCACTACAAACTCTTGTGTACTTCTGCTTTCAGGTATATATTTTGTTCTAATTTATGGATATGTGTGAACATATGCTCTATCTCCTGGAACCTGGTCTATATCTAGGTTTTGGGACTTTATTAGAAAGTGAACCACCAGGAATGGGATTAGAAAATACTATGAAAGGAAAGGTTTGACCTGAGTAATGAAGCTGAAGGGTTGTCATTCCACACCTGAAGTCTCTGGATACAGTCTGAAGTGAAACATGCTGGGGTGGCACTTGCTGCACTGATTAGGTTGTGATCAGATCAGCGGGTGGCAAACGCTAGAAGAAGAAGAAGATCAGCGGGTGAAATATTATTTGATATGCACTGAGAGAAGTTGCAGGAAAGTGGGCCCCACCCTAGAGTTTCCAGGACTGGGGGAAATATAGGTTCTACAGTGGAAATGTGAGGTTCCTGCTGTCTTAGGGTTCAAGAAGACAATGGATAGTTATTGTTATCATCACATTATTTGGTAATTGGGTTAACTTTGAAAAGTCCCTTTGTTAGGGTTTGCTATATAATACCCAGTATCTTGTATATAGCTGTGCCACCGGTTCCTTCTGTTTCCCTGGTCTAGACTTTTGAGAGAGTCAACATATCAAAGACTCAGCCTATGTATTAAGAAAACTCAAGTCTGTGTTTTAAAAAGTTTGAGACATACGATCAATTTTCCTCTCTGTCTCTATCCAATACTTTTTAAAAATCTATAAAAAATTTTCATCTGTGTCTGAAATAAAATAGGAGTTGTACCTGCTGCTAGCTTTGTTGGAATCAGTTGCTGTGAAGAATGGCATAGTCAATGTACAGAGCCAGTTACCTTGTAAATTAAGACCAATTTAAGGTGCCCAGGAGGTTGTCCAGTGGGAAGAGCATTGGACTTACTATTTGATATCTCAGGTTCTGTCACTGATATTGAATATGCAGGTATAATACTCTTGGTCGGGTTTCCCCTACTCCCCCGCCACCAGTATGTCTTAATAATAAATCTTTTTAAAAAGTCTTTCCTGGGATATATATATATGATTTTTCCATTCCATATTAAGTTCTGGGTATATCTTCTTAAAATATTCAGAAAAGGGACCTGATCACAGTAGAAATTATGCATGATCCCTCATTATAATCCTGGAGGATTCTTTCAGCTACTCTGAAATTATTTTCAATAAGTAAAAAAAAAAATCTTCTACAGATTTCATTCAACTCTTTCCTAGATTTCAGCAGTATATTGCTGGATAAAGCTAATGGCTTCCAAACATGCTTTGATCATTGTAAGATAGTTAGTCAAGTTACCACCAACCTAGAGGGATCTATTCCTGCCTGATGGCTCTTCCAGATGCAGGGGCTCTTTCAATGTATGTAAGTGAACAAAACAGAGCTGTTTGGTGTGGCCATTAGGACAGTTACCATCACACAGAAAGGAAGACAAACAAAACCACAGTCCATAAGACCTTGACCTCCCTGGGTCCTGTTTTTTTTTTTTTTTGTCTGTAAAATGAGAGGGTCAGATTAGATGACATCCAAGGACTTTTCCTGCTTTGGATTTCTATGTTCTCCTTTTCTTTAAAAAAATTAATAGTTAACATAAATAACAATAAATATTTCAAAATGACTTCCCTCTACAAACATTCAAATTTCATAGATGGCCATTTGTTCTCATTCTTCATTATAATGTTTAAATTAAATATCTACCTCCTAAGGGCTTATACTGTATAAGATACTAAAACATTGTAACTTCCTCTAAGCACTCTAATAATATGAAATTTTAGTATTATATGACCAATAAAACATTATTTAGACATCATCTCAGCCTCACTAGAGTTAGAATTTAGAGCTTCCTCAGAATGAAATATACTCTATAAGAGCTTCTCTCACAGAAGTATCCTTTATGGGAAAAGATGACTATTATCTTTTGCACTGTAGAATAAACACGCTTGATCCAGCATTAAACTCTTCCACACAACCAGTGCACCCATCTTCAAGCTACTATGAGTTTTGAAAGCTAAGTGCTTACTCCTGGCCCTTTTCTGAAGGCCTTTGATCCTTCATCAAAAAAAGGGGCCACCTTTCCCAAAAGTTTATTCCCTCAAGGTGGGTCATCCTGTAGCTAATAATCTAACTAACAGTAAGAGCAGCAGGGATTCTTGTCCTCAGGTAAGACAAACTCCAGTGTGATCTATATTTCAGAGCATCCCATAGAGTCAGCAAAGGCTATATTTCAGCTGAACCACATTCTTGCTTAACTATTCCTTCTGCTTCCTGTTTTTTCTCTCTCCATTTCTCCTATGATACCTACCTTAATGAATCACATATACATAGATTCACTTTTGACAACATAGACTCTGTTTCAGCCTGTATAGAATAAAAGAAAAAGAAGCAAAAACCCTAGTGTGCTGATTGTCAAATGCTTTGTGTGAAGTAAACAGAAATATCTGTAAACTAAAGGCTTTTGAACTGGTTAAGAGTCTAGGATTCTGGTGCTGGCTTATAGGGGGCATTTTTCCTAGCTCAAAGAAATGAGTTTATGAGAGAGATTATAAATTAAACAAACAACATTTATGAGTGAGTGAATTCATAACCATTGTAGTAATTTCTTACCAGAGATGTAATCAATAAAGTGGCCTCTGGTTTCACTATAAATGTATTGATACCTTGATTTTTCTAACTAACTATCCTAAATATTATATTTTTTTCATATTTTAAAATTTCTTTATTGGTGGATTAATGGTTTACATTCAGCAGTAAATACAATAGTTTGTACATGCATACCATTTCTCGGTTTTTCACATAACAATTACAATCCCCTAAATATTATGTTTTTAATATGTATATATTTGAATCTTATAAATAGATGGAAGGGGGAGAAAGTACTTCAGTTTCTTAGTGAAAACTCATTATTTGTTCTAAAGAAAACAATAATGCTATTTACTGTCTAGCAAGGAAGTTATTTACTACAAGGAAGTGATAAAAGACTAGACTGGTAAGCAGGATACTGAAAGAGGAAATGGCTTGCAAACCTCTAGAAAATTTGCCTTCTGCACCCCATAATGATCCTGGGCCCATACTACCAGAGGGATAAAGAATAAGGAAGCTTTCAAGGAGGGGAGTTGATACGGAGTTCTGGGGTTGGGAATTGTGTGGAAATGTACCCCTCTTATCCTATAGTCTTGTCAATATTTCCATCTTATAAATAAAAATTAAAAAAAGAATATATATACAGATTGAAATTGATGAAAACATGGGGAAGATGGATTTCCCATGTCACTTCTTTTCCAAAAGCCAAAGCAACTCATTTGACCAGTAGTTACTTATCCCTGCTTTTTCTGCACTTTTAGTGTGATTTTTGCTATTATTGAAATGACAAGTCTAAATACCCTAGCATCTTCAAAACCCTATGTTGCTCAACAACTTATGACTCATGTGAATTTGAATTCTGTGAAGGATAAGAACAACAGAAACTCTTACAAACATACAAGGAAAGAAAATTCCAAGGACTTATTAGAGATTTTACAAGCCAAAACTAGGCTCTTTTTTTATTTTTTTCTTTTTCCTTTTGCATGGTCACAAAATGGTCCAGAGCAGGGAGCAAAATCCAAGTAAGCTTGACACATATATTTATTTAGTTAGCAAGGCATTCCTATTTTTATAGCTAAAAGTTCTTAGCTTTCTTGTTAGCGAATGTTAACAAGCTTTAAAGTGTATAAAATGAGTTGTGGCATGTAAAAAATGTTGGCCTATCCTGGCTCTTTCTTTATTTCCTTTTTTTTTTTTAATACATATGTTCAATGAAAATGCCCTACTGACAGGCAGAATGTCTGGGCAACTTTATAGATAGTGTTCCCACCTCAGGGTCACAAGGTCACAGATTTGTTCCTGATTCTATTTAAAAAATACTCAGCAATGGTAAGTTTGTATGTGCTTTTATGAGAGGGAACTGTTTTATATGATCCAAGTCTTAAAGATACTCTAAGGAATCTCACATATATACTGGGCTGTGAATTGCAGAAGTTGTTGTGGTGCTTACTGAGAAATTGGGAGCTTCATTGAATCATAGGCAGGGATTGACTATAATAATTCTCGCACATTGTGTCTATACAAGATCAAAAACCATTTTGCTTCATAGTGGTAATCAAAGTACTTGAAAGGCATTTCAACCTGCTGTTTCAGCATTTGCATGCCAATGATCATAAAATGAAACAAGGCATAGAAAAAAACAAACATGGAGAATATAAAGCAGACCTACTCTAATCACACACATAGATCTATTTTCGATACTATCAGCCTTTCTCCTTGGGTATGTCTTCTGACATGTTGCTCTCAGAATCCCTAAAGACCCCCTTAGTAAGGAAGTGAAACAAGCCATCAACACTATAATGAGCAAACACAGGGCTCTCCTACCAGAAGAAAATTAGGAAATAGACCAGTTGGGTGCTCACCATGATTTTCTGAAGTATGTTGACAAAACAACAAAACTATCCAGATTTCTAGCTTCAGTTACTGTGTGGTTTGAGACAGTGAATTATTCTTTCTGAATTTCTGTGTTGTCTATTCTAAAATGAGTAAGATAAGTGTAGAGCTATTATAAGTAAAATTATTTGCTCTTCAAATACTTCAAATGGAATGGACACTTTAAAATGTGACAACTAGCCATTATTCCGCACAATGAACATACACATGTTTCTCACCCAAAGTTGCTGCACAGTTTAAGATGTGGGTGATTATCCTGTATATGAATGGAATATCCTAGGTATCATAAATCATGAGTAATAGAGGCTACCAATGGGATGGGGGAAAATGTGATTTGGGTTTGAGATGGATGCAGAACCTGGTTGACTAGTTTCCTAATTTAGAATTTTACTTTTCTCAAAGTTTATTTCTTTTCTTTTTTTTTTTTTCCTCTAAATTATCTTGAAGTTTTGAGATGAGCAGATTATTGTGATCTCTACTTTTCAGATGAGGAAAGACAAGTTGAAATCAGTTGACGTCCCTCGAAATCTCATAGCACTAACATGTCAGGACTGGTATTAAAACATAGAATACTGCCATTATGATTCTGATTTATCAAAGGAATTTAAATTCATATCCCTAGATCATTCATATTTAACAAGAGAAGAAAGTATTAGAAAGACATATATATGAGGAGTTGTTTGAAATACAGTTATCTGCCTCCATCTTCTCAGAAATTAAATAATTAACTTTAGTAAGGACAGGGAAATATTTTAAAAGCATCTGCAGATAATCCTCGTATATTCAGGATTTGACTGAAAAACACTTATAGTCACCTACCACAGAGATATGAGAGACTGTACCCATGTGTTCACAAATGCACTGTGATCCATTACCCCCCTCATAAAAAAACAAAACAAAACATGGAGACAGGTCTTCCGTTCATTTCTAGATCTTGTCTTGTTCAGTATTCACTCTAGTGGTATGCTCACTGTACTTATTATGAGATATGATGAATTTAATTCAAGTCTGGTGATATAAAAAGAAAAATAGACAGACAATGTTAATGTTTATATTAATAAACTTAAAGCTATCTTAGATTTAAACATGGATAATCATTTATAAGATTACACAGTATCTACAGCAACTGACCAAAGAGATGAGCTTACTTTTTACTTTCCTTGATGATGGAGATATTTGTCTGAATAGTTATTTCAAGCCCAAGGGATGAAAATGACTTTCTTGTTTTCTTACTCTTTGAAATATGAAGACAAATCCTCCCACTAAAAGATAAGATCTTTGATCACTTCTTAAATCTGGAAAGGCCATCCTGACTTGCTTTATCCTATAAATTTTACAGGAAATAAGTACTGATTCTGAATCTAAATCTCAAGAATATCTTGAATTTTCACACTTTGACTTTGACTTTGTCCCAATGTCATGTGGCAAGCCAGGCTAGTCAGATGAAGGTTTAGAGCCCATATGGAGTTAAGAAACTCCCCCCTATAACCAGTTTAACCAGCTGAACTCAGTATTCAGAGGGAAGTCAGCCCAAATGCAAAAGGTTAGGATATTTATTTTACCTCTTGACTCAACGTCACATTACAAAAGGGCAACCATCAGGGAGGGATGGAAAAGACATTTTTTTTCACAGCCAATTTATATGCATAAAGCTACTGTGCATATTAAAAAGTTAACCACATGTGAAGTCTGGCACTGAGATAGTGATCATTAGCTATGTACTATTATTGCTTTTTCTAAAATAGACACGATATAAGGAATTAGTGCTACTGATGTTCCATATCCCTAGAAAATTATATTGATAATTCTCACATACATGTGGTTCTATCCACTTGCATAGACAGGCACTCACATGAGATAGATAAAACCAGTTCACCCTTTGAGTATTTATATATGTATATCAATCATAACTATCTTATCTAAATAGAAGCACACTATTCAACATGCTTCCTTTCCCAAAAGCATATGTTTTGACCAAAGCTTGTTGGTAAAGATGATTCATACTGTAAAGAACTGAAAGAATTTTATTTATTGCTTCTCAAGCTATTGTCTTGCTCTCATGAAATTGCTAAATGACACCAAAGAATATAAAACCTACCAAAGAAATAAATACTTGATTATATGTGTCAGAGTTTCTAACTCATCAGGAAAAAACTTTAGACCATCCTGTCTTGTGGAAACTACTCACATCCGGGGCTGTCCCTGTTCCCAGGACTCATAAAGCCTCTATCTTTAGGGCACAGGTGATGCCTTTATATTCTTTAAGGACAGCAATCTGTTAGTTTCCTTCATGACTATAAAGAAACTTTATTAGATGTTAGTATCTAAAGGAAACAGAGCTCTTGATTAAAGAGTAACTTCAGAGAGTCACTGACCCTAGTGGGAGCCTCAAACTTGGGGGAAGTAGCATTGGGAGATGTTTCTAAACTATTTGAGTTTGTGAGTCAAACCCTAATGAAAAAAAAAAAAAGCATTTGTTTATGTGATCAAGGTATGACTCACTGATTGAGCTCTAGATTTGCGTTTTCCAAAGTCTGGTCTTTAAGATTTGAGGCAGACTCCAATAACAAATAATTCTCCTGTGCAAACAGGTAGGAGAAACACTGCATTCTATGTTTTATTTTTGTGTATTTACTTTGGTATATGAAATGTTTTGGAGAAGTCAAGCAATGTATTTAATAATAATCTAGTGATTCTACAGTATATATAGTTAGGAATTCTTTTGCCCTTTCTTTTAGTTATGTAAAACAAAAGTAGTTTAAGAGATAAAAAGTACTTCAAGAGAGTAGTGGATTTGAGTAAAAGCTGACTTTAAATACTTTGTTGGGTGCTGTTGTAGATACTGAACATAATTTATTATCTTTAGAAGATTGTAGGCACAGGTGTTAAGTAACTTTAGTAACTTCAAGCTTTGATCTTTAAAGAAGTTTATAATTTGGTCACAATGGTTAAATTTTCATGATGCTAAAGAATGCATTAGAAATAAATTGAAGTTAAAAACCACCCCAAAATTATCAGTTATAATGATGTACACATATCTAGGATATGGTATTGATATAACCAAAGTTAGGTAAACCGTAACATTGGGGTCACCAGTAATTCTGTACATACCTATAAAGGTAAGAAATTCTTCATTGTGGTCTTCCTTATTCCTTGTTCTGCTTGTTTTATTAGCTGCCTTGCTAGACTATGCTAAGCTAATCATTATCTGAATTTTGCTGAGAGTTTATATAGTCATCCTAGATAGATGCAATATATTTTTTAATTTTTTATTTATAAAAAGGAAACATTAACTAAACCATAGGATAAGAGGGGTACAACTACACACAATTCCCACCACCAGAATTCTGTATCCCATCCCCTCCTCTGATAGCTTTCCTATTCTTTAACACTCTGAGAGTATAGACGCAAGGTCATAGTGGGATGCAGAAGGTGGAAGGTCTGACTGATAGATGCAATATTAATGATCAATGCCTTTGCCATTTGATTCCTCCCACACATTTGATTTGTTTTCTTGGGTTCTCAAGACAAATGATGCTCTTCCTTTTTCCTTTTCTTTCTTTCTCCCTTAATTTCTTTCTATCTTACTTTCTCCTTTGTTATGGAACACTTTATGAACTTGGGTGTTATTCTTGTGCAAGGGCCATGCTAATCTCAGTATCATCCCAATTTTAGTATATTTGCTGCCAAAGAGAGCATCAAATGCTGTTTTTTCTAAGTGAAATCATGTGTTTGTGTATGATGTGATGGAAGATATTTGGATCAAATTGAATAGCTCCTGGCTAGCTTTTTATCATCTCATCTTAGTCTTCATTAATTTTATTTTGGATTGAAATTGAGAGAGGAGGAGGAGATATAAAAGGAAAGAAACCTGCAATACTGTTTCGTGCTTATGAAGTTTCCCTGTTGTAGTTGGTTAATGGGGGTTTGAACTCAGGTCCTTACACACTATAATGTGTGTGCCCAGCCAGGTGCACTACCACCTGGGCTCTATCTCATTGTATTTCAATTATCAATCCCTGTTGGTATTTACATAACTTAAAATCAGAAAAATGGAAAATAACATAATACTTATGCACTAAACTTTCATGACTGAAGTCCAAAGGATTCAGATATAGTTATAATACTACCTTAAACCAGAGCTAAGGAGTGTTCTGGTCTCTTTCTCTCTTTTTTTTCTTTGTCTGTGTGTTTCTCAAGTAAAAATAAATGTTGTGAAATATTAACATGATCTATGTTAACAGCAGGAGTTTAGAAAATTTTAGAGGTTGAAAGGTTAGAGAAACCAATACTAGTTACATCTTTTCCCTTTCATTTCCTTGTTTCTTGTTTTATTTTTCTTCGTTAACTTTCAAATACAGTATATAAAGAACACATTGTTTTTTTTTTCAACTATGTTGACAAATTTATGGTCTTAAAGACACTGCTGACTTAGTAGCCTAGAAGATGATGCAGTGGACAGGACACTCAAGCACGAGGTCCTAAGTTCACTTCCTAGATAGTGCCAGAATGATACTGCTGTTCTCTCTTCCTGCCCTCATTAGTTAATAAATGAATCCTTTATATCTATTGCTATTATTTTTTGCCATCAGTGTTATTGCTGGAGCTTGGTGCCAGCATTACAAATCCATGGCTCTTGCTGGCTTTATTTTCCCTCTTTTTATGTTATTCAATGGGACATAGAGAGATTGGTGATAGAAAAATCCCTGCTACAGTGGGGAGTGGGAGCTTGAACCCAGGTCCTTGTGCAGGTTCTTCTGCATAATACTATGTGCCCTTAACTGGGTGTACCACCTCCCGGCCTTTCACCAGTCCTTTTTAAAAAAAGTACACTTGTCTTAAATTTATTGCACATGACTGATATTTACTTTGTAGAAAAAAAGACTGACTGTGCACCTGTTTGTTTTTATATAGTGATATAAACAGTGAAACCAACTCAATAATTGAAACACATGCCATATGAAGTACACACGTTTATATTTAATAATTTTGAAGAGAGCGCTCTGCTGCATCATAAGTAGTGCTGGGTATCAAACCTCATATTTATAAGCCCTGTTAAACAATCTTTCCAACTGCATAAATGCTCATTTTAACAGTTGGTTATCTAGAATTTTTTTATAGAATATGTTTCTAAACATATTTAATGGAAACATTTTCTCCTCTCAAATTCAGGAATTGATTTTACTTGTTTTTTTCCTCAACCAGTTAGGGTGAATAAGCAAAAATATTATTATCAATCCCAAGGTTTCAGACGAATTGTTTGTTACCAGTTAAGAAGAGTAAGAAGAGATGCTATTATCAATCACAAAGGTGGTTGTTTCACTTTTTATTATGACTTTACCTTCCTTTTACCACTTGATAAATGTTTCCAGTATATGTGAACTCAATAGAATGCTAAATAACTCAGCAATAAACACATTGACTCAGAATTATCTGTCATTTAATGACATCATCTCCCCAGACATCTAGGATCTACCTGTATATCAGATTTCAGGCTCAGGAAAAAAAAAAAAAAAACTAGTATAGCCACTGGTCCTTTGCAATATAACTAAAATATGCCTACTAGCTATCTACAGAATGGAGACCCCCCCCAAAAAAAAAACCCAACTCTTCATCTGCACTATTTCAGCCTTTAGGTTCATGATTAGTCAACAATTTGTTTGGCTTTATATGTTAACTCTCTTTTCAGCCACCAGGTTCCAGATGCTAGCAGGATGCCAACCAGACTTCCCTGGAAAGACAACTCCACCAATGTGTGCTGGAGCTCCGATTCCCCAGAGCCCCATCCTACTAGGGAAAGAGAGAGGCAGGCTGGGAGTATGGATCAAGCTGCCTACACCCATGTTCAGCGGGGAAGCAATTACAGAAGCCAGACCTTTCACCTTCTGCATCCCACAGTGACCTTGGGTCCATACTCCCAGAGGGTTAAAGAATAAGAAAGCTTTCAGGGGAGCAGATGGGATACAGAGTTCGGGTGGTGGGAATTGTGTTAAGTTGTACCCCTCTCATCCTATGGTTTTGTCAGTGTTTCCATTTTATAAATAAATAATAATAATAATAAAGAAAATCTCTTTCATTCCTTACTGAATCTACTACTTGAGAAGATTAGCTTTATAACTGGAGACAAATGTGGGAGTAGAGAAGTTTATTTATCTGCTCATCTTGTTGGAAGATTAATGTCCAATTGTTTGAACTCTTGGTGCAAGTGGTGTGTGTGTGTGTGTGTGTGTGTGTGTGTGTGTGTGTGTATTAATGGGAAAAGAAAGCTTCAGTTTGTGTATTTATTTTTAATGGAGACTTATTAATAAGAGCTATATTTTGAAAATCTATTAACTTATGTGTGCAGGGGGAGGGGGAAAACGGGATGGGACAGTCTTTTGATGATGTTAATGGTATTTTTATACATTCCTATTAACTTGTAGTCATATAAATCACTATTTAATTATTATGAGAGGGAAAAATTGATTGAATGTCTCAAACTTTTTAATGCACTGACCATAGGTTGAGTCTTTGAAATTTTGACTCTCTTAATAGCTTAGACCAGGGAGAATAGAAGCAAACGTTCGTATTACTCTATATGACACATCTATATACAAATAATGTCAAATTGCATAAATTATGGTGATGTTATGTATGATACAGCAAATCCTAACAAAGGGATTTTCAAAGTTAACCCAATTTGAATACAGCAATAACTATCTATTGCCTTCTTAAACCCTAAGACAGCAGGAACCTCCTGCTTCCTATAAAGAGCCTATATTTCTCCCAGTCCTGGAACCTCTAGGGTGGGGCTCACTTTCCTGCTTGCTTCTGTCAGTTCATAACAAATGATACTACATTTGCTGATTCCAACTTATTCAATGCAACCTGTACCACATCAGCATGCTTTACTTCTGAATGTGTCCAGAGATAGCAAGTGTGGAATGTCAACCCTTCAGCCTCATTACTCCAATGAGATCTTTCTTTTCTCATAGGATTCTCTAATTCCATTCCAGGTGGTTCACTTCCTAACAAAGTCCAAAAACCTAGCTATAGACCAGGTCCCATGAGATAGGGCATATGTTCACATGTATCCATAATTTAGAACAAAATATATACCTGTAAGCAAAAGTACACAATAGTCTGCAGTGAGTCAGTATATGCAACAAGCAAGTAGAAAGGCCTAAAATGACACTATAAAGTTCCTAATGAAATAGTGTTTACTTAGACTTAGATACCCTCCTCACCTACTTCCTATTATACTTCCCTCAGTCACTCCAAAGCTAACCTTATAAAAGCAAGGACTGCAAAAGCTGAATAAGGGCAAGACTCTGGCATACTTTAACAATGACTCTTTGGTCACTATCAGGCCACCCCACCAGCTGGGGCACTATCAGGGAGGGAGTCCTTAGATTTCCAAACAGACATGATGAGCCTAGACCTCGAATAAATCCCTCTCTCCATTGTTATCAGTCACTCTATCAGGAACAACACAATAGACCCCTTTGTGGGCCCCCATAGGACCTTGCCCTCAACATGGTTCAACAATAGTAGAAAATGTTCCATCCTTTGAAAGGATGCTGGACAACATAAACTGTATTCCATCTGAGGAAGATGGCTCCTGAAATTGGAGCAACTTGGAACATTCTTACTCATGACCACAAAATGTGAGCTCAGATCTACAGGGATGCAGAGGTCACATAGGCTCCTAAACTGAATATGGGCCCCAGATCAGATCAAATCGATGGGGTTTATAGGCAACAATATTTATACACTTTTCCCATGTTTGGGGGCTACTCTCTTCCCTGATCCAGATATCTGGTCCTTTTTCCAGCTATGACATCATCTCCACGGATAATAACTTGCATCCACCTGCATATTAGGCTCAGAAAAAAAAAAACTGGTATAGTCATGGGCCCTTTGGAATATAACTAAAATAGACCTACTAACTATCTACAAAATAGAGGACCCCCCCCAACTCTTCATCTGAACTATCCCAGCCTTTAGGTTTATTATTAGTTAACAATTTGTTTGGCATTATCTGTTAACTCTTTTTTCAGCCACCACGTCCCAGATGCTATTATGATGCCAACAGGATTTCCCTGGGCAGACCACCCCACCAATGTGTCCTGGAGTCCTGCTTCCTCAGAACCCCTCCTCACTAGGGAAAGAGAGAGACAGGCTGGTGCTGGGCTAGCTTCATGGGCAGGATAGAGACGACCAGGGACTCATGGCTGAGTGGGAAGCAATGCAATGTTTATTGAGAAAAGAAGCTGCATTTATAGTTTCCAAGAAGGAAGTGGTAGGGTGGAAAACAGGGTGTGCTAGGAGAGGAGGCAGAGCGAAAAGAGAGTGTGAACCAGTGGGGATTAAACCAGTGCCCTGCAGACAGGGCTGGTCTCAGACAAAACAATGATTATGTAAATAGACCAACAGGTTGGGATTATGGATCAAGCTGTCTATGCCCATGTTCAGCAGGGAATCAGTTACAGAAGCCAGACCTTCAATTTTCTGCACCCCATAATGACTGTGGGTCTATACTCTCAGAGGGATAAAGAATAGGAAAACTGTCAGGGTAGGGGATGGGATATCGAGTTCTGGTGGTGCATCCCTCTTATCTTATGATTTTTGTCAGTGTTTCTTTATTATTATTATTATCATTATTATTAATTTTCCTTTTTGTTGCCCTTGTTCTATTGCTGTAGTTATTATTGTTGTTGTTGATGTCATCATTGTTGGATAAGACAAAGAGAAATGGAGAGAGGAGGGGAAGACAGAGGAGGAAAGAAAGATAGACACCTGCAGACCTGCTTTATTGCCTGTGAAGCGACTCCTCTGCAGGTAGGGAGCTGGGGGCTAGAGCTCAGATCCTTAAGCTGGTCCTTGTACTTTGTGCTATGTTCACTTAACCTGCTGCACTACTGCCAGATCCCCAGTGTTTCCTTTTTATAAATAAAATTATTTAAAAAACTATGAAAATTTATGAGTGCAATATAGTCTTCTTGAAGTTAAAATTAAGGTCAAGCTTGCAGTTTCCAGTAGCTTATATGATATAAAACATATAGTTTCCAGAATTGCCTGATCACCACAAAACATGTATTTCATTCAAGGAACTTTTGCAAAAGTTGGGTGAAGGTGGAGGTAATGAGATAATGGCAGAGAAAAGAACCTTACCATATTAAAGAGCGTACTTAAGAAAGTGATTCTGATAAGATTTCATTTCTGGCAAAAATTACATTTTGTAATGGTCTTTTCTTAAGGTCTTTTGAAAAAAGTAAGTGCATCTGTAGATACATTTGAAAATTTTTCACATATTAAACATAAATAAATAGTATATTCTATACATATATGAGTAATATGTAACAGTAAAATATTCCCTATGTATATTTAAAATTTTACCTGCATTTATTATATCATTTTCATTGTATTGCATCTTACTTTTTTTTCAGTCAGCTTTAGTTTTTCTCTATCAGTGTTGGATCTTACTCTCTCTGTGTATGTATGTATATATACACATATGCATATATATAATATATAATGTTACATAACATATAATTTTATATACTACTGTATACTGTATTATCTCTATATATGTTTATATGTATATATTATATAGAATGACTAAATTACTGTCTGTATTGATATTTTTCTCATTTGTGAACCTTTATAATGTCCTGATTTTCCCCTATTTCAAGCAGTACTTCAATGGGCTTCATAGATATGTCTTCCTGTGCATGCTTGTGTGTGTGTGTGCACACACACACAATTACAAGGTTACAGGGAAGAAAGCTTTTAATGCATATTATTAAATTTCATCCTAATTGTACTGAATCAAATTGTCTAAGAGTTGGGTTTATGGCATCTGTGTTTTTAAAGCTCCTTGATATATTTGAATGTAACTTTCCAAGAGCCAGTGTTTTGGATCTCATTGTTCTAGACTACATGAATCTATTCTACATGTGGGTGCATAAAATAATGAGACATGAATAGTTGATAATGAGCATAAATTTTAAGTGTCAGTATATTACATTCTGTAGTGGATATCATTGGTGTCTTTTCACATACTTTTTACTGAAGAGCACACATTTGCCAATTTCTGTGTGTTGACTGCTGAAGACTGACAGCTACCCCTTCTCTGGAGACCTACCTTCAACTTGAAGGCTGTGATTCATAGCTCCACCTCGAGGAAAAACTCAGAGTGCGTTTATCCGCCTCAGAAACCAACTTGATGGTTTATGCTGCAAAGCTAACTATAGGACTGGAACCAGGCTCGATCTACTTGCCTGCCTCTCCCTGTGGCCCTTCCTCCCATCTCCTGAGGGTATTGTGTTAATACTCATGTACAGCTAAAACTCTTGTAAACCACATTTCTAGGAAATATAAACCATGACTATACTTTTTGTTTGCCTTTTTATCTTTTCATCTCATGTTTTATTACTTTTATGTACCCTCTTCCTTATATGCTAATTTTTAGCTGATAATTACTTGTTTTATCTCATCTGTAACAAAAGAAAAAAAAACATAGAAATTGAAGTAATGATTTTGTTTTCACTTACCTTTAAGAAATTCAGTAGGGCTAAGGAGATAATCAAGCAGTTGCACACAGGATTTGTATCTGATAATTCCTAAATTTAATCCCACTTATCACAGATAGTAGCAACTGAGAAGTGCTCTGGTAAAACAAAAAGAAAAGAAAAGAAAAGAAAAGAAAAGAGAAAGAAAGCTGGGGGGAGAAGGAAGGCAGGTAGATAGTGAACTCATTCTGGGAAGTGGGCCTGCAGACACATCACCCTTGATCTCCATCCTGTTACCTGTTACCTGTTAGTCCAGTAAATTAATGGAGAAATGAGTCTTTGTCTTAGTTAACAGTAATATTCTTCATTTCCTTGCAACAACCCTCAGTTTTCTGAATCAAAAGTTTGTCCTGTATTCTTAGAATCTGACACTGTAGCATTCATGCTGCCATTTTCTATTATCTATTAACTGAATGCATTGCCTATTGGAAAATGAGGAATTGGCTGTTGCCCCTCAGATGCCTAGAGTTAATTTCCTGTGTGGGACTAAATAGCCCCAACTAGATTTGGAGCACTGTGGCTATGTCCCACAAACTACTTTGCATGTATAACATCTTACTACATCTTCAGGCCAAAGAGTTTGCTGTCAGGACATTAATATATATTTGTCCAACTTGCCCTTATTTAATAGTAATAATAATAATAATCATCATGAGGTCTTAGCACTCTAAGTCAGTATCATTGTGCATACTTTGAAGTCATAGCCAGAAAATAAATCCTGAGGCCTTTACAAACCAGTCCTGTTTGCAAGGGAATGGCAGGACTTGAAAAATGAGCCTTTTCCTCTTGAGTCGGAGCTGGGAGAATCTAGGGTATACTTACAATTCAAATCTTCCCCTGAACAGCAAAAGCTTGTAATTTCCAAAGACATGGGCTGGTAGAGAGAGAAGCCAAGACCTCCTGCAAAAACATAAATCTGATTATGTCCTGAGGAGCTTTTTATCCAACAGGAAATGTGATTCCTGAGCCTCAAACTATTAAGAAGGGAATTATCTGTCTTGCCTGGTAACTCAAATCTAATCCTCCCATGGCTGCATCCCCATAGTCTCAGCCTGAGAAACCACCCTAAAGTGGCAGGCGCAGATGTGCCTCCATAGGTAGGAAGGGATTATTTCAACACCATTGCTTTGCAATATCTTCACTCAAAAATTTCCATCATGTAGAATTTGACAGAGATAAAGTTAGTTGCAATTTTGTCTCTGAATCCAGACCTCCAATAGGGGTTAATCTTTCTGCTGCAGCACCCCCCTGCCCTGCTAGTTCCACAAACAAACAAACAAACAACCTCTTGGAGGTTCCTGCAGGGCAAAAGTAGATGGTTCATCCTCCACAGTAGAATCTAACTGGACTGTGCTTGCAAGAGAAGGTCTCCTGAGTCTCTATGTCCTTTAGTGTGGATTTTAAATGCTGAGTCTATTAATAGCAAAGAAAAATAACCTACAAGTCTATTCTGATAGGCTAAATTTGAGCCCAGTGAATTTGATATTTGCTTTTATGGTCCTGTCAGTCTTGGCTGAAATTTTCCATAACTGAACTCTAAGTTACAAACTTTTATTTTAGACAAAGTTGTAATTTCTTGCTTTGGTGAGGTAATCATCTATTGATGAAGAATTAAGAGCCACATAATAAACCTAGAACTCCTGGGTTCAAGACATTCTTCTGCCCTTGCTTCCTAAGTATCTGAGAGTATGTCCCTATGCTCTACCAAAAATAAACCTTGTAGATCAAACTTGCTTTATACTAGTAATACTCAACATTGTGGATGTGAAATGTGAATTCTTGGCTATTTTTGACTTTGAAATGCAATTGTGTTAATATCTTTATGGTATAAATTTCTGGTTTTACTGATGTGTCACATTCTTTGGTAAAATAGCCATATTTTCCCAACAACCCAAACAAGTTCTCATTCTTCTCATGTGAGTTTTCCTCCCAAACCCTGGTGTCTTGTTCTTACTTCACACACCACTAATACTTTTTACTCAGGCAAACAACATAATCCCCAACTTATAGTGTATTTAAGGCATTGAATTATCTTACCCATAGGCAGTAGTTTTCAAATCCCAGAGCTTACTGTGGAATGGAAGGTATTACTGAGGATTTTTATTAGGAATCAGGAGACTGGTATAGAATACATAAGAAAATGGGGCATTGAGAGCAAGCTTTTCAAACCCTGAAGATGAAATGGATTTATCTGCATACTGATCAGACTGATTTGTGACAACAGAAACAGAAAAGAAATCTCTGATACTGATAGAAATGATGAATGTTAATGCATCCTTTCCCTGTTGTTACTTATTCAGGTCCTTACTAAACACTTAGGATGTGGCTGTGTCATTATTTCACATTAATGAAAATTATCATTTTCCAAATAATAACAGAAGCAATAATAAGTACAATCATAATGGCATTCCAAGATTTTCTTATGTAATCCTTACATGAACCCTTTGAGATACATAAATAAATATTTAATAGTTTCATTTCTGCCATGATAGATTGATGCCCAAAAACCTAAGTCAATGTATAATGGTTTAATAAGAGACCATACTTTGTTAAATAGTACATATATTGGTAAAATCTAGTTATTTATAATTATGATTCTGACTTAATATGAATGGTTTATACATACAATCTACTTTATGAATTTTTTTAGGAGACACTAGTAAACTTTTTTAAGGGAATAATTTGTGGTTCCAGGTCTACTCCAGCAAATATGTTTCCCATTCTATATCATGTAGAATGCCACCAAAAATGATTGGGAATTTTACCAAATACTGTTTTCTAATTAATCAATGAAAGTGGTTCCTCTCAATTCTAAAATACGTTTCACTTCTATTCATAAAAACAGGCATTTTCCACATGCTTATTGGTTGAATTTATTTATGTGTATATATCTAATGTCATTTATTTTTATTTTTATTGTCATTTCTGAGCGTTAAGTGTTGGACCTCTGCAAAGATTGAATAAAGATTTATTGTTTAAGTCATTTTTTTGTAAAACATAATTTAAAAACCTAAGACAATATACTGTAGGTATAAATCCTTAGAATCATCAACTCTCTAGATTCATAGTTCAGTGCTCTCTCTGTTGTACTAGGCTGACTTTGTTAACTAATACTTTAGAATAAAGTTTTCTTTGGGAGACGATTATAAAAACACCCTCTCCCAACAACTCTGTAACATTCCATAAATAGTACTGACGATAAGAAAAGTCTAATCTGAGCTGGCAAAAAATAGTTCTTTTTAATATTGTGCTGCTTTGCTATCTGTGTTACCCAGGTTGGAAAGATCAGTCCTCCACTACACTGAAAACGATTTGGGGGCCAAGTGGTGGTGCACCTGGTTAAGCACACACATTACAGTACGCAAGGACCCAGGTTTAAGCCCCTGGTCCCCACCTGCAGGGGGAAAGTTTCACAAGTGGTGAAGCTGGGCTGTAGGTATCTCTCTGTTTCTCTCCCCCTCTACCTCCCCCTCTCCTCTCAATTTCTCTCTGTCTCTATCCAATAATAAATAAAATAAAAGATTAAAAAATAACAAAAAAGAAAATTAAAAAAAACTATTTAAAAAAATTTGATGCTGTGTCATCTTTCCCTTTCTCTCTGCCTTAATTAAAAAGAGAGAGAGAGAGAGAGAGAGAGAGAGAGAGGGAGAGAGAGAGAGAGAAAGCAAAAACAAGATAAAATAAAAATCTGAATCCATGATTCACTAAGACTTGTTCTGTATCTTTTCCTACTTCACTTAGGGGTCATCCTGCCTGGCATGCCTAATCTTCAAACATATGCTCCTTTTCACCACCACTCCTCAAACTGACAAAAGAAAGGCAGAATGAACACAAGTAAGTTATCTAACTTATAGTTCATCACTGGGGTTCTAGGGGGAAAGAACGGAGTATTTAAAGACACTTATTCTAAATATAGTGATGAAAGGCTCATCAAATATTACTGTATATATATTTTGATTTCCTAATTCTTTCCCAGAACTCTCTGTGCTAACATGCAAATAGATCCACATTTAAGGTACACTGCACAAGCCAATCTGTGCCTGTGAAGGTAGACTTTAATTTTTCCCTGTACTGTCTAGTTCAGCTTCTTAGGATCTATATTTACTATTTAAGTCACATCACTATACCAGAAACAATGCCATGTATATTGTTCTGAGTTTAGTTACGAGTTTCACTTGTCAACCTGATAAAATAGTTTTGTGTTTAGATTTTTCAAGAGTCCTAGTTTCCTACCCATTTTTATCATATTCTGAACATGTATACTTCACCTCTGCTGAGTCTATGTGACTTTGCATTCCTCAAAAAAATAGCATTTTCTTTTATATAATTTTTATATGGAAAAATGGTGTTTTCTATTCTTGAAATACTCAGAAATGGTGGGAAAAGATGTATTTTTTAAATACAGATGCCATTTTAGAAACTATGAACACTCTAATGGAATGGAACAAATATCTGAGCTACTAAGTAGGCAGAAGCTCCAGAAAAGCAAATTAAGCAGCTGGCACTGCATGGCATACCTCAGGGCAAAGGGTCAGAAAATGTGATTATTTGACTAAAGCAGCAGCAGGAGAAACATTTGCCAAAAGTGAACTTTAGATACATTGCTTGAACATGAGCTTGAGGAAGTGAAAATACTTTAAATGGGCTGACTAGTTTCCTGCTGGCAAATGAAGCCAGGGTGTTCCCATTGAAGGAATACATCAGAGAGCTGTGAACCATTCACGAAACTATATTGTTGATGAAAAGATGGCAGATATGACAGAATGAAGAGTTTCTCTTCAATTAAAAAATTAAGCCACTCCTCATAACATTGGGTGACCAAACTGGTAACTTTGGCAAAGAGATTTAGTTATTTATTGTTACATAATAAACTGATTCCAGATTGGCAACTGAAAACAGTGTTTATTATCTTGCAGTTTAAATAAGTCAGAAATCCAGGTATCTTCCTGGAAAGGTAGGTATCTTTCTGGCTCAGAGTCACTCACAGAGATCACTGAAGGAGCATTCTGAGACTGTTTTTACCTCCAGACTCAACTTGGGAATTAGATACTTTCCAGTTAGATGATTATTGGTTGACAATGACCTTACTAGCTGTTACTCGAGCTACTAATGATGAGGTGGAGAGAGAGAGAGAGAGAGGAGAGAGAGAGAAGATAGAAGAGATTGAGAGATTGATTCACATTGAGTGTGTGTGTGTGTGTGTGTGTGTGTGTGTGTGTGTGTGTGTGTGTGTGTGTGTGTTAACAAGAGTACTGCTTAGCAATGGCTTATAGTGGTACCAGAGATTAAACATGGGACCTTTTTTGTCTCAGACATTTAATTCATTTATTTTTTATTTTTGTATAACTATTATGCTATCTCCTCAACCCATATCCTTCCTGGAGTTAATTCTCTTCAAATATCATCAGGAAGATAATATATTTGGAAAATGATTAGCTTTCATCCCAAATTCATGCCTCAGATCCTCCATTTTATGGATAAGGAAATAGCCCAGAGCTGAGAACAAACAATTAACACTAAGTCATTACTTAGCCTACTATAGAACACTGCCTCTATCAATGTTACAAATTAGAAATAAAAGGGGAGAAATAAATGGCTCTGCTTTGTAATAACATAAAACAGCAGTAGAGGTTAGGCAACTATAGGTCAACTCTCGATAGGATTTATATTCCTTAAAGCAAAAATGCAATAGTTTGCAGTGAGTCAATAAATGAAGCAAGGAAGTAGAAAAACGCCAAGAGACATCCTAATGTACCTAATAAAACAGTTTCTACTTAGACCAAGATACCCTCCTCACCTACCTCCTATTACATAACCCTCAATCACTCCAAAGCTAACCTTGTCAGACAAAGTAAGGACTACAAAAACTGAATAAGGGCAAAAGACTGGCATACTTTAATGATGACTCTTTAGTCACTATCAGGCCACCCCATCACTTGGGAACCTAGTCAGGGAGTCCTGGGATTCCCACACAGATATGATGGGCGTAGACCTCTAACAGATCCTTCTTACCACAATTACTGGTCATCTCCATCTGGAATAACATAGTGGTCCCTTTGTAGGCCCCTATAGGACCTTGCCCTCAAGTTTGAATCAACAATACTAGGGACTGTCCCATCCTCCGAAGGAAGGTTGAATAACATACTCTACCTTCCACCCGAGGAAGATGGGCCCTGAAATTAGTGAAGCCTGGAATGTTCCTAGCTGTGACCACAGAATGTGAGCTCAGACCTACAGAGATGCAGAGGTTACATAGGCTCCTGTGCTGAATATGGGCACCAGATCAAACCGATGGGGTTACAGTTAACAATATTTATACACTTTTCCCATATTTAGAGCTGCTCTCTTCCCTGATCCAGCTTTCTAGTCCTTTTTCCAACTATGCCACCGTCTCCCCAGACAATAACTTGAGTCCACCTGCATAGTATACGTCAGGCTCAGGCAAATACTAGTAAAGTCATGGGCCCCTTAGAATATAACTAAAATAAACCTACTAGCTTTTTCCACAGTGGAGTCACCAATCTTCATCTATAATATTCCAGCCTTTAGGTTCATTATTAGTCAACAATTTGTTCTACCTTATATCTTAACTCTTTTTCAGCCACCAGATTCCAGACATTACCAACCTGATGCTGACCTGACTTCCCTGGGCAGATGACCTCACCAGTGTATCCTAGAGCCCCACCTCCCCAGAGCCCTGCCTCCTAGGGAAAGAGAAAGACAGGCTGGGAGTATGGATCGACCTGCCAATGCCCTTGTTCAGTGGAGAAGCAATTACAGAAGCCAGACCTTCCACCTTCTGTACCCCACAATGATCCTGGGTCCATACTCCCAGAGGGATAAACAATAGGGAAGCTATCAAGGAAGAGGATTGGATATGGAGTTCTGTGGTTGGGAACTGTATGGAAATGTACCCCTTTTATCCTATAGTCTTGTCAATATTTCCATTTTATAAAGAAAAATTAAATTTTTTTTCTATTTCCAGAAACTAATTCAACATACAAGGTATTTTGAGTAAACAGATGCTCACTTCACTGGTCTATCCTAATGAATTCCACAAGGTAAAACTAACAAAAAAGGTTGTATCTTAGTGGCTCCCAGACACTGGTGAACTTAACTTTCGGTTACTGTCAGTCCAATTTGGAAACCAATTATAGGAATTAGAATCACTTTGTAGTCATATTTGCCCAGTCTCATTCACAGTATGCCAGTGTTCAAATGGTTAGTTGATAAAAGTTGGAGGCGGTATTCCTAAATAGCATGGAAAAATTGATCTGAAAGTAAAGAGATATGTGTTCTGTATTCAACTCTTGGGTAAATTACTAACTCATTTTTATCTGTGAAAATAGAAAATTGTATCCTATAGGTGATTTTCAACCTGTACACCATTTAGGAGGTAGTGTGTACTAGACATACTAGGATGAGGAAAGAAAACACATATGTACAAGTATTGAGTTATCAGAAAAGTCATAACACATTTTTTTTGCATTGAAAAATATATCATGATGGGGAAGGTGCATACACAGTATCATGTGCAAGGACCAGGGTTCAAGCCTCTGATTCCCACCTGCATGAGGGTTCTTCACAATTGGTGAGGCAGGTTTATTGACAACCCAATATTTTTTGTCAAGTCCTATAATTTGCTCATCAGAAGAACCAGCCTTCATAATGGAAGATAAACAAACATGCTGACAGAGTTTCCATAGTAGAAAAATTGCATATAATGATCACTTATTAAAGGAGGCTCAGTTAGAAATACACGTGGAAACTTTGCCTAGTTGATCTTCGTTCTTTCTCATCTTAAAATTTAAAGAATTAGTGAATAGAACAGGACAAGGTCATTCAAGGAAACTGTTCGAACAGAGAAAGTACTGAGGAAAGAATGATCTGGCCTGCAGCTAAGACTGACCTGAAATGCTGTCAGTATTGGACACTGGCAAGCAGAAAAAAAAATTCAAACAAAGAACACTGAGATTAGAGTCTTCTATCTACCTGAGTTCAAAGAATTCTAGATTCTCAACTCCAACCACCTTCTGCAGCAGGTCTACTCTCGTTCACAGGTCCATTTCCAGGACTGAATGTCACTGATTATATTCCAAAGTTTATAGCCCAAAGGACTTTAGTTTTAGAAAATGATCCAACAATGTTTTGGTCTCAAATGTAAAGCCAGGTTGGATTGTTTTTTACTTTAATGTTGGATGCCAAAAACCATCACCACAGTTAATAAGTCTGTCATTTCAATTAATTACAAATGCAACATTACTTTTGAAGAGGAGCAAAATGAAAACCATTTTTAAATGGCTTCTATTTTATTTGGATTTATACTACAATATCATAGATTCTTTAAAATTATGTAAGAAGCTAAAATGAATTTATATATTCTCTTTATGGATTAATCTGTTATTTGTCTAAATGTAAAGGCATAATTTGGGTAGATCTTTGTATCACATTGGAATTTGGAATTGAAAAGGAGATATATAAATAAGGTCTATGTCCATACCTATCTCTGTGCATTAAGATAGATATACATAGAGATATTCAATCTTCCTCTTTAGATTGACTTTATTTCTTTACAATGGTTAATAATTGATGGTTTTGTTTCTGTAGATGGTCCATTAATGAGTAGGAGAGATGAGAAGTTTTGGGGTTTGGAGGTGTCTATATCTAATGTGAATATGTCAACATTTTTTTTCACAACCGCATCTTTAAGAAGTCATAGATTGTTGAATTTTGAGAACAGTTGGAGTCATTTATGTAAAAAGTGAATAGAATGGGATTGGGATGGGCAGATAAAATTTCTTTGGAGCAAAAGGGACATTGTTCAAAGGGAGAAAAGCTCCAGAAATTATCTGTCATAAGATTCCTGTGGCACTGAAGACTATACAGTTAATTTCTGGTAATAATATTAAAATGTTTAAGAGTTAGAAACTCCCTAGAGAGATTAGAGATTTATAGAAAACTTCCATGTAGAGTTACTGCATGTCCAGAAATACCTAGCACCAACTCATGATCTTCACTCTTCTTTCATTTCTTCTTTCAGTTGTTGTCACTCCTTGATCTTAACTTCATTGTATGATTTTAAATTACCTACTTAACAATTATCTACTTTCCTCACTCCCAGCCCATGCATTTATTGTATTGTCTGAGTCATCTCTCATTTTTTTTTGTCCTTCATGAATAAATCCTAAGTAACCTCTAAGAAGCAATACACACTACATTTTTTAAAGGAAGCCATGCCTAAATTCTATTACTAAAATACATTTCATTCTGGTCTCCCAGAAAACCCCGAATTTACTTCCATCCACTTACCTAGAACATGATAATAATCTTTGAGCCTTATTTATTTTTCTCTTTGCATTAAACTTTTTTAAGGAGACAGTTTAATTTAGTTTATAATTCTAATGTACAGAATGATGGTTAGAATAGTATTGAGAGTATTTCTGGACCAGTGTAATACAAGGTGCTGGTCTCTCAAGCATGAGGTCCCAATTTTGATCGATGACAACACATGTACCAGGCTGATGTCTGTTTCTTTTCTATCTCCTCCTATCTCAGTAGTAATTAAAAACTTCAAAAAGAAATAATAGTATAAAAGTGCATACTTTAGTAGACTGTTTTACTGTAAAATTATACAAGAAATAAGATAATTATAAAACAATAGAATACAATTCACTTATTTAAATCATTTATCATAAAAGTAGATGAGGGATAAAAGTATCAAATCAAGTATATTTGATGACTGTTTACTTCTGTATTTTTAGTACCACAGAGTATATTTTTCTTTGCCAGACAAATCAATCCTGCATTAGTTGATTGTTAAGGGTAATGGGGCACTGATAGAGAATTATGAAGAGTGCACTGCAGCACTCAGACAAGACTTTATATAGTGACTTGGAACACATTTCCAGTGTGGGAAAATCACTTTTCCCAAAAGATCAAATTTTGAATCCTCTGAGACAGAATACAAGATGCTGTTTTTCATTTCTCCTAGTGCCATTGACTATTTTTAGTCAGTGTATTGTTCAACTAATATCTCATTTTTTGAAAAATTTAGTGTGTTTCAAGGGAGAGAAAATTAATGGACAGGATACCATTGGCTTTCTTTCTTCCTGTTTTCTTAAATAAACTTAAAAATGGTGTTTGATCAAGTCTCCAGTCCCTACCTGCAGGGGAAAAGCTTTGTGAGAGGTAAAGTTGTGCTGTTGGTGTTTCTCTGTCTTTCTCCCTCCCAGTCTCCTCTTTCTTTCTGGAATTGCTCTGTCTCTATTCAATTAACAAATAAAATATTTAAAAAAAAAAAAAAAAAACAAAGACAGCATTGAAGGTTAAGTAATAAAACAGGATTAACATTTTTATGAGAATTGCTATACAGTAGTTACTAGTTTAACAGCATAATAATTTCTAATAGATCGTTTCCTCTTATTTTACATAAGTGGTTGTTTTACAGAGATGAAGAAACTGAAGTGTAGGGTGCTAACAATACATGGTAGGAAATGTCTCAGAAAATGTTACTCAAATATTTAGACCATTGGATACTTCAGATTAGAAAACTGAGACCCACATTATTTGTGGTTGTTGTAGTATTTTAAATTATATAAACAGTAAGTATAAATATATCAAATAAAAGAGAGGAGAATCTCTAGAAATGTCTAAATATACAATCATAACTCTCTTTACATACTTTAACAATAAAGATAAAGCAACTAAATGTATAAGCATGATCTAAATACCATAGTATTATAAGTTATTTCCTGTGTTCTCAGGCCCAAAGATCATTCAAGGTCCTTGTAAGTAATAAAAACCACATGACCTTCTGAAATAAAAATGTACAGATACTTAGGGCATGCTCACCCAAGCATGCAAAACTACTGCTAAAGTGAACTGAATTTTAGGTAAGTTATCATCCTATTTATACTCTATCAAGTTTTGTCTAAGGAGGGAAAAGCCACCGTTTATGTATTATTGTACAGTCCTGATATTTTAATACTTTTAGGCAAAACTTAACTTGTTTAATAAATTTCAAGGAAGAAGTATGTTCTCCTTTGTTTTGATAGTTCTCATGTCAAAACTCCAAAGATTTTGGATTATATCAATCAGTATTGATATAATCATTTTTTTATAATCAATCATTTTTCTTTTCAGCCCTTTACTTCCAGGATGTCAGTACTATTTGAAGGTATTTCTACCAAACAGTACTGCCAGTTTTTCCTCTGTGGTTAACAAATTTGAACTCTCATCTTCTGCCCTAAGACTAGACTTTCCATAGTCTCTATGGAGTCAGTCACTTGATGTGGCTACACTGAACTCCTAGAAAAGCACTTCTTGATTTTAACTTCCCAGAACTTCTATGGGTATATGGGCTTGCTTGCCCATACTCTGCTGTTAGCTTCTCAGGTCTACCATAATGTTTTACAAAGTCTGAGAAGAGTGTTGTTTTTCTTTGACCAGATTCAGTAAATACCTTTTGTGTAATAACACAAAATGATATATCAACCCTGATTGTCTCAAGTAATGGATCTTGCAGTTTCACTTTTATTTCATTGGCGATTTAATAAATTAAAAGTAACAGGGATATAATTCTGCACTGTTTCCACCACCAGAGTTCTAGATCCCCATTCCTTTGCAGATATGAGTTGACTATTATCTCTATAAGTATCTATCTATATTTACATATATTTCCCACTTTCTCCCTATGGCCCTGCAATCTCTTTCCTTCCATGTCATACCCACACCTATTACTACTTCTGAGAGCCCTTTTCTCTCTCCAGGTACTGATGTAATTGGATTTCAGAGATCTCTGATTACCTTCCCTTATCATTTCTCCCCCTCTGGGAGTATGGACCAAAATTCT
Organism: Erinaceus europaeus; assembly: GCF_950295315.1. Taxonomy (NCBI): domain Eukaryota; kingdom Metazoa; phylum Chordata; class Mammalia; order Eulipotyphla; family Erinaceidae; genus Erinaceus; species Erinaceus europaeus. The sequence continues at coordinate 63,152,300 of NC_080162.1, forward strand.
TTTTGGGGTGCAGAAGGTGGAATCCCTGGCTTCTGTAATTGCTTCTCTGCTGGACACAGGTGTTGGTCATACCTACAGCCTGTTTCTATCATTTCCTAGTGGGATAGGGATCTGGAAAGGTAAGGCTTTGGGACACACTGGTGACTTAGTCTACCCAGGAAAATAAGGATTAACATCTGCAACATGGTGGCCTAGAGTTGCTAATATATAAAGCAGGACAAACTGATTAATGAACAGGAATCAAAAAGTAGGAATAGAGCAGATGAGAATAAGGAAGTTAGGGTCAAAAGAAGTTAGGAAGTCCATTTTAGGTATGTTCTTCTTTCGTGTGTTCTACTCTTTTAGAGAACTCTGATTGAAATTCTTCATGTTTTCTAATTTCTTAGAGAATTTTGTTTGAAGCTCTTTATGTTTCCTCAGTTCTTAGTGAAGTACTCATGAATATGCTTCTCTATACTATGCTGAGATTCTTGGAGAGTCCTCATAATGAGTTTCTGTCATCTTTCTCTCATAGTCCCTCTAAGTCTGTATTTTCTTGGAGTCTTTCTGTTTCGTTTTTGGTGGTTTGTTTCTACTATATTTCTGTTTATGCATTTACTGTACTAGTTATTGCTGGCCAGCAGGTGGTGCTATTGTTGTGGTCGTTGAGCTTTGCTTTGTTTATATGTTACCTGGTGGAGGGGTGAGGGCTTATGTCTTTTGTTGTTGTTGTTTGTTTGTTTCCTTGAGCCGTTTTGTGCTCCATGTGGTGTGTGAATATGGTTTCTCGGTAAGATTTCAATCTGAAACTAAGCCCCAGGAATTTTCTGCTAGGCTGAAGCTGTGTTCATAGATGTAGGGCTCTACCATCTAGCCAATGAAGGTTACCACAAATTACCTTTATATTTGATGATAGAGCAGACTTCTTTTGGTCCCAAATGTTCCTTGCCTTTTTGGTGTGTCCTTGCCAGTAATTCAGTAGGCTAATGCCCCAGAGGTCACAGAGTGAAAGGAAATATCTTCCCTTCACTCACGATGTATTATGTTGATTACTACTGTGTATAGAGAGAAAACACTACTGTGCTTTGCTAAGCTCTAAAGATTTTGTGTTTGGCTTCAGTCCCGTACCCCTTCTCACCTCAACCACAAGTGTGTGAGCACCCACCTGAGGCTGTGGCACTTCTGAAGATGTCTCAGCTATAGTTGGTGAAGTTTGTTAAGTTCAATAGTTGTAGATATTTGTTGTTTTGGTCAAGAGTCTGTTCTAGTGCCTGTTATTCCATGGCCATGCCTCCTAGAAGTCAGATTTTGCTATTTCTCAATAAGTTGCTTCTGTAAAATGAGCTGGAAATATTATCAAAATTACAAGTTATCTGTGTATAAAATAAATTATAACTAAATTTTGTGATAACAATATTTTAAACCTAGAAGGAAACTCAAGATGAATTCGTTTTTGTTTTATTTTTTTCATCTTAAGAATAATTAGTTTGTCTTAGAAAAAAAAAGATTCCTTGGAAGTTGTTCTGTAAATGATTTTTTTTTTTGGTAAAAAATTTTTGACAAAAAATGAAAATAAATAAATGATAGCATATAGATTTAAAAGTTTCCGCTCCACAAAGGAAAACATCAACTCATGAAAGGACAACCTATGGAATAGGAAGAAATATTTTCAGACCACACATTTGTTGAAGTGTTAGTGTGACAAAAAATACAAGAAACTCAATTACAAACAAATAGAACCTCAAAACACAGTTAGAAAATGGGAATAAGACCTAATTATATTTTCCTAGGGAATATAAATGGTCAACAGGCAAATGAAAAAGGGTTAAGGATACTTACTTATCAGGGAAATGGAAACTAAAACTACAATAAGGTATCTTTACACTTAGTAAGATTCATTCAATTGTACTATCAAGTGGGCCAGGTGGTAGCACAACTGGTTAAGTGCACACACTAGAGTGTGCAAAGACCTGGGTTTGGGCCCCTGGTCACCACCTATGGGGAGAAAGTTTCATGAACGCTGAAGCAGAACTATAGTTGTCTCTCTATCTCTTTCCCCCAACCCTCTTGATTTCTGGCTGCCTCTATCCAATAAAGATAATTAAAAATTTAAAAAAAATTATATTTGCAAGAGGACAAGAGAGAAAGTACTGCTGATAATATGGATAAAAGCCCTAAACACTTTTGGTAGGAATGTAAACTGGTATGGTATACATAGTATGGGAAATAATATAGAGGGTCATCAAAGTTTTAAAAATGGGTCTATCATACATATATATCCAGAAATCACCCTTGTGGGTATATAGCCAAAGGCAATAAATTATTATGTCAAAAAGATATTTATCCCACACTTCTATAAGCATAATTTGCTGTAGCTTAGTTATGGAAATAGCCTGAATACTATAGCTTAATAAAGGGATCGAGAAGATTTTAATAAAATTCTACAAATGAAATTTTATTAAGGTTTTAAAAAGAAGAAAATCAAACCTGAGAGACAAAACACTTAGGAAGGTGCCTAATTTTGCCTTGCTTGTGAGTCAAGCCTAACCATCACCTCACTGGGGAAAGTTTAGGTGCTTTGGTGTGTTTTCTTCTTTCCCTCTGGCTTTTTCAGTGAAAACACTATAAGGCAAAAAAGAAACAAAAAAGTTCAAGAGAGAAAATCCTGTTGTTTGAGACAATGTGGATGAAATAAACTAGACAAAGGAAAATAGTGCATAGTATAACTTTTTATGTAGAATTTTAAAAATCTCCCCATCATGCTGGGGAAAGCTTCAGTGCTATGTTGTGCCCCACCCCATCCCTATCCCTATCCCTATCCCTATCCCTATCCCTATCCCTATCCCTATCCCTATCCCTATCCCTATCCCTATCCCTATCCCTATCCCTATCCCTAACCCTATCCCTATCCCTATCCCTAACCCTATCCCTATCCCTATCCCTAACCCTAACCCTATCCCTATCCCTAACCCTATCCCTATCCCTATCCCTAACCCTAACCCTATCCCTATCCCTAACCCTATCCCTATCCCTATCCCTATCCCTATCCCTATCCCTATCCCTATCCCTATCCCTATCCCTATCCCTATCCCTAACCCTATCCCTATCCCTAACCCTGTCCCTGTCCCTATCCCTAACCCTATCCCTATCCCTATCCCTATCCCTAACCCTGTCCCTGTCCCTATCCCTAACCCTATCCCTATCCCTATCCCTATCCCTATCCCTATCCCTATCCCTATCCCTATCCCTATCCCTATCCCTATCCCTAACCCTATCCCTATCCCTATCCCTAACCCTATCCCTATCCCTAACCCTATCCCTATCCCTATCCCTATCCCTAACCCTATCCCTATCCCTAACCCTGTCCCTGTCCCTATCCCTAACCCTATCCCTATCCCTAACCCTATCCCTATCCCTAACCCTGTCCCTGTCCCTGTCCCTATCCCTAACCCTATCCCTATCCCTATCCCTATCCCTATCCCTATCCCTATCTCTATCTCTCTATCTGTAAAAGCCAGCCCAGAGCTATGACAAACAAAAATGAATTTACAAAAATTGAAAGTAGAAGAAATAATGCTGTGGGTGGTATTAATTTATAATATATATATATATATATATATATATTTCAAATCATTACTATTTATATTTTAGGTAACTATGATTTAATTTTAGGTAACTATGATTTAATTTAATTTAATATTTTAGTAAATCTGAAATAAAAGTTCTACACTGAACTTTTCTCAACCTACAAGTTTTTTTTTTTTTTTTTTTTTCCTGAAAGCAGGTTTAGACAGGCCGTTGAAGGTAATAATGAGTCACATGCTATGCAGTAAAGGATACACCAAGCAGAAATACAGAAATAGATATAGGGGTGTCAGGTAGTGAGAAAACAACAGAAATGTCTGAATTTAGAGAATATAGATAGGGGCTGGATGGTGGCACACCTGGTTAAGCAGACACGTTACAATGCACAAGGACCCAGGTTCAAACCCCTGGCCTCCAGCTGCAGAGAAAAACCTGCATAAATGGTGAAGCAGGCTTACAGGTCCCTCTCTCTCTCTCTCTCTCTCTCTCTCTCTCTCTTCCCTCTCAATTTCTCTCTGTCTCTATAAAATCAAATAAAGTTTTTTAAAAAGAGAGAATATAGTTTTTTTTTTTTAAAGCATAGAGTCAGGATAGCAAACGATGCACCTAGAGTGAGGGCTACCTGCACTGTTATGTGCCTAACCCATGTTGGAGCCCACAACCCACTGTGCCAGAGAAAGTTTTGGTGTTATGTTGTGCTTCCCCCTCTCTGTCTCTATCTCTATCTGAAAAAGCCAGCCCAGAGCTATGGCAAAAAAAAAAAAAAAAAAAAAAAAATGATAACATGGACTTCATTGTGATATAGTTTGCATTTTTTCCACATACATACTTTTTTAAAACTAAGGAGTTAAATTGTATATGAATTTATAAAATACATAGAAGCAACAAACACATCTATTATTGCTTTACTTACAAGAGCAGATTATGGAGGGGTAGGGTGGTGGTGCACCTGGTTAAGTGCACATATTGCAATGCTAAAGGACCCAGGTTTGAGCCCCCAGTCCCCACCCACAGGGGGAAAGCTTCATGAGTGGTGAAGCAGGGCTGCAGGTGTCTCTCTATCTCTCTCCCTCTTTATCACCCCCTTCCCTCTTGATTTCTGGCTGTCTCTATCCAATAAATAAAGATAATAAAAAATTCAAAAAAAAAATAAAAGAGCAGGTTGTGGGCCATGAAGAAAAAAAAAGGAAATATATAGATATATTTTCCATTTCTTGCATGAGTAAAAGAAGTACATTCATTCTTTTATCTGATTTTTTGAACAATGTCTGTAAACAAGTCAAGGAGCTACTCAGGGATCATTTGACACACACACACAAAAAAGGGAAAAAAAAAAAAACCAAATGTTTCATGATATTCATGAACACTTGTTCTCTCCCCCCTCAGTGAATCAGTCAGCTCTTCAATTCTTGGTGTTTCTAGATCTGTCATACAAGAAATAACACACTGCAATTTGCATTTCCCAGGCACTTTGCAGCAATTCAAAAGGTTAATCCTCAATTCACTTCAAGAAGGTAGGTTATTTTTAGATGGACCATTTGACAGAAAGTAAAGGACAACAAAACCTTTAGGCATTTCTGAGTCATGATTTAAGCATACATTAAAATAGAGAATTCCCGTCCTTGGAAACCGTAGTGCAGGATAATATAGAAATATAATTTCAAACAGTACAGTACAGTGATCTTCAGTAGCTGAAAGTTATTAATCATAGTTATCTTTGCAATTATTCTTTTGTTTCTGTCCATATTCCCTAAGGATGTTTCAACTAGTAAGCTCCGTTTAGCTATGGAGATTTACCACTTTTGTTGAGTATAGCTGAGTCACTGAATAGAAAACATGGGATAAAACTTTTTTTGTTGTTGTTAGCTAACAGTATAGTCAGATATAACTCCAGTGCTACTGAGGAACTATAAATTTTTGTTCTAATTCCAGCATTTTCAGTTTTAATCATAAATGAGGCACAAAGAACTACATTAGAGTCAGTTGCGAATGCAAACTGGAAAGATTTTTTTTTTAACTCTTCTAACCCATTTTTTTTTTCAGTGATCAGATCCCACAGTATTCAATGTAGTACTATACCATTGTCTTTCCGAAACTTTTCTGTTTCAAAAAAAAAAAAAGCTGAGGCTAAATTTCAGTATTAATTTCACCTGTCTTTATTATAAAGACATGATGAATAACTGAAGACTGACCAAGGAAAGGATGCAGGAAAGGTGGGAAGAGTGCATTGTCTCATAGCTTATAGAGCACTCCCAAATTGGGCTATTTTTTGCAACACTTTTAAAACTGAGATATCAAGTAGGTCAAAAGATGAGGTATGAGTGTAATTATGTGAATTTTGTAGATTTCTCCATAGTTTGGTTCAATCAGTTACAACTTTCTGTGTTCACGTCATGTTTCTCAAGGACGAATCCATGCATATGCAAGCACAAAAATCATATTGCATGACTATATTACCCTCACCAGGGTAACTTTCTTTACACCTTCCACTGGTCTTGGTCATTTAACTTACGTTACAGTATATGCTGACTTGAGTAAAGCAAAAATTTGAAAAAAACAATGCACATACTAAATTGTTTTTGTACTGCAACCATTACAATGAAGAGACAGTCTTAGATTAATCTATTGGCCCTAAATGGGGATGAAACATACATAGGGTTAAGTGCAGGTGGCGCAAAGCACAAGGACCGGCATAAGGATCCCAGTTCGAACCCCGGCTCCCCACCTGTAGAGGAGTCACTTCACAGGCAGTGAAGCAGGTCTGCAGGTGTCTATCTTTCTCTCCTCCTCTCTGTCTTCCCCTCCTCTCTCCATTTCTCTCTGTCCTATCCAACAATGACAAAAACAATAATAACTACAACAATAAAAAAACAACAAGGGCAACAAAAGGAAATAAATAAATAAAATAAATATTAAAAAAAAGAAAGAAACATACATAGAGTAGAGCCGACCTGGAAATACATGAATAAGTGAACTAGTCTCCCTGTGTATGAGAAAGCCCAACCTATATCATATGAACCCCACAGATACTATGGAAATAAATACATATCACTGAGATTTTCTGGTTGCTTGAAGTATTACTGTAGTATTAGCTAACTAATGCAGTGTGCTATGAGCATTTGTGCTCTTGTTAATTATTGCTTCAGACTGTTTATTGGGAGGTTAACCATTCAATTCAAAGATAAAGTAGCTTAGAACAATTGAATGTGCAACAGATATGCATAACCTGCCCTAGTTCAAAACATGTTTGCATGGTACCTCGTGTTGCTCTGAACTCAAAGCAGTAAGTAGTGTCATTTTGGAGTCTGTCTTCCCAGTGATTAGTGACTGTTGCTTTTACTTCTTCAATTCTTCCTTTCTTCTGATTCTTCAAGATATATTAATTTCCTCAACATTGCAACTTAATTACTCCAGTCTTAGCAAAACTATTCAAATCTGATGACATGAATATGGATATGAGAAAATTCAATTTGCTAATAGATAAACAATATTATCCAGATGAAAAAATAAAAGACAACAAACCCCCAACTCTTTAGAACTGAATATTAAGGAAATTTTCTGATAGATACATGGAGACTTATTAAATAGTAACTGAAGTACCAACAGTGGTACCAGCTTTTGATTTTAGATCTGCATAAGGGAACAGATAGTGACAGTCAAGAGAATGCACCTATTTCAAATGCATTAAAGGCAGGGTCATCAGTTACTGACCATGACACTGGTCCTGCAACCACTGACCTAGCTAAGATTTTACGGTATCTATACAACTCCTGTAGGAAACACAATTCAACAGCAACTTTCTAGAGAGAAATTAGGAACAAAGTGAAAAATTAGTTAATCTTTTGCCTAGCTTCATCACAGCTCCTGTGCAAAGTTAAGCTAGTTACTCAGCCTCCTTAAGCATCTTTTTTTCTTAACTTGAAAATGAGAGCATTGACTAGGAGCAATAATAATAAATAGATGTCTTACAATTCTGAGTTCCTTCTCTTCAGTACAGAGAAAAAAAGTGGTGATATTATAGATGCTTAGCTTTTACTAAGCCCACAGAGCTGATTTTTGAGACATTCCATAATTTAGCTATCCTCTTTAAAAGGTAGCCTGTTGATTGTTAAGATCGCAAATACACAAAAAAGTTTCAAAGGCCAGCATTTCTCCTAATACTAAGAAGATCAAATCCAGGTGGGAATAACAGAAAGAGTTTTCCTTTACTGATGGATTGCTCAAGGAGAAGGAAGTCAAAGCAATCTGTCTGCATCAACCTCAGACTTCTTCTCTTTTCATATCACTTGTTTCAAAGCTATGTTGACCTACAATGAAGAACTGCATTAAGAATCAGGAACTTCTGACCACCTGATCTCCCTGGAGGTAAGACCAGAAACCTTGACATGCTGCTCTACATTTCCTGTTAAAAACAGATACCGTAATTTTTAAAAGTGATGAGTTGTGATAAGGCTGTTGCTTTGATATGGTCCTCAGTGGCCTTTGTGTCAAACAGTAGCCTTGAACACACTCCAGGGAGGAGAAAGAGCAGAAAGGTCAATCGTGGTAATGTCCAGAGTAATGTGTCAGCTTATAAGTCTTTAGAACCTCCTGCCACAGAAAACAGCTGCTGCTTGCAAATGTCTAAACCGTGAGCTTTTTTCCTGCTCCTTATTTTGTTGCAATGTGAAAAAACGGTAACTGGATCTATTCCTGTTTGGCCTCAAAGGCAACCCATTTAACAAGTAGGTTCTGGGCCTGCCAGGTATTTGAGAAGAAGTGTTATGTATCAACACCCTGTGGTATTTCACATTACAGAAACTCCGGCTGGTCTGTTTTTAGACCAATGTTCTCGGCTTCTGCCATTAGGTGTGCTGCCTTGTCCCCATTAGCATGTCATTAGTGCCATTAATGAAAATCTGGTTTTACACACTGAAAATTGATCTGAAACAGTCTTGAGGAAATGCTATTAAATCTGCCCCTGCTGTTTGCAGGAGACTTTGGCACATCTGCTGTTTTGATAGGACTCTTAAAAATTTCTATCCCTTTGGATGAAGGTTCAGTAAGTAAATCAGTATAACAAATAGTACACATCACTGCATTTGGGGGCTGTGAATGCCTTCCTCTACATCTGTATACAGATCATGCACTCTAATGTTGTAGGATTAAAATTTAAAAAGAATAGAAATTCTATAACAAACCCAAGACATGGTCTATCTTAAGTGATCATATATGTTGTTTTTCTCTAGCAAAAGTAAGGAAGTACAGGTTGTTAATTTAAAATAGCAGTCCATTCAATTTGGCAGTGGATGAGGTGGATTGGCACTCAACTGGGGAAGATGTGAAGCTGCATCCCTGTGACAACAGCCTCATAAATCATCATTTCCTCGGTAATGTGACTTAGTTGAAAAACTGTCTTTAAATCATTTATACAGTTGTAAGCTAACGCATTAGGGAAAATGTCTATTACTATTTAACATAATGGAAAAATGAAAGAGCTAGTAAAAGTAGTTTAAAGATTTGATAAAGAAATGTTCAGCCACTAGGACTATGCCCTTACTTTTCGGTATGTCTTCTCTTTGATTCTTTACTGCCATACCACCTATGGTGACCTCAATAAAATCACTACTTAGTGCTACCATTCGACACAATGCTGCTACTGAATTCTCCTGGTGAACTGCAACCAGAGTTACTCAGCCTGGGTTGTTAACTTCACAAGTCTTCAAACCTGGTGAGACCTTTCCTAACACAAGAAACTACTTACATCCACTTTAGGGGGAACATCATCTAACAAAGTTACAGATACTAGGTGTGGAGTAGCTTATAGGGTACAAGATACAGATGCATATGTAGCCATAAAGTAGGGGCAATTATACAATTCAAAGTAATAGTATTCAATAGTCCTTGTTGACTAGACTTGGACCTAATAAACCTGGAATAGTTTTAGTGCCTAAAGAAGGTATCATAAATTCTCTACTTGATTAGACTTAGACCAAAATCACTTGGCAATCTAACAGAAAGGTACTGTCATTTAGGTTCGGGGCTCCAGCAGGCCGGGCTAGCTTCATGGCCATAGACAGAGACGACCAGAGACACACAGCTGGGCAGAGAAGCTTTATTCACGAGCCGGCAAACATGTGCTTTCCTGTCTTTCTGCTCTGGTGGCAGAGAGAGACCCTTAAACTAATCACCACACAGATCTGTCCTCCATCTTTCTCTTCTCTGGTGGCTGCCGGCAGAACTCTGGAACTACGTAGCATAGGGGCAGGGAGAAAGATAGGCGCGAAACTAGCAAGGACCAAACCAATTCTCCTGACGGGGGAGAGTGAGACCAAACCATTGTGAAGCATACAACAATTCCCCCTTTTCTTTTTAACTAAATGACCATAGTATCAGGGGTGTGGTGTGAACAGAAACCTATATTGTACAGGAATTTTCAAAAAAGAAACTGGCACAAACATGGAGAAACATGTAAGTGTGTAACAAGAACCAGTGTGCTGCCAAGGGAAGGCCTGAGGGGGCCATTTTTTGCTTCTGTCGGCAAAACTGTATCAGCTTAAAAAAAAAACATTTCTTGCCTCTTGGGGGCGTACTTGCCTCGACGGGCATTTTCTAGCATGGGGGGAGGGTGAGGCCTAGAGTTCCAAGGCATGGCTGCAGTCAGTCTTTGAGAAACCCAGCAGCATAAGGGAAGCTGCTAGTTTTATGCAAAGTGTCCGAAGTGTACCAGTGATTCCGATAGAAGTGTCCAAAGCAGATATCCACTGAAGAATTGCCAGGGGGTGAATTGTTGTACATCTGTCTCGATGGGGAATGTCAGCTATCGGAATTCTGCTTTTCTGTAGAGAACTTGACAGCTGCAATTCACTTACTTATGAAACAAAACTTGTAGCAGGTTAGAAGTTTACCACAATTGATAACTCTATCACAATTGGAAGTCTCTTCCAGCATGATTCCAAGGCTATTTAAAGTTCAAAAAATAAAATGTGGAAAGGCAAACATGAACCATAGAAAGAAAAGGCCTCAGGCATGAGAATTATTAGCATAACCATAGCACAATCTAACATTTCTAATTGAGAAGGAATTTGAGAGTTTTACATATCAACAACGTCTTTTTAACCTTTTGTTACACCCATTCAAGATGGAGACACACCCTAGGTGTGTGCAGGTTTTCTTTTTTAGACCAACTTAGTTAAAATATATTGATTGTTAACTAATTTTTACCTCAGACTTTAAATGTAAGTTAATTTTATCTTTATGAGAATTATGTTGAAAACTTTTTTCATTTAACTTTGCCTGGTAAGAATTTAGCCTTAAAGTTACATTTTTAACCTTAAAGTTACTGTTTACCAAACTTTAAACACACACAGAAACATGGTCATTAAATTGTTACAAAGACATGTCATTTTAAACACAAATTTAGATCTGTACTGTCTTAGTTGTTGTTGGGGGGTCACCATCCGGAGGAGGGGCCTCCCACACAACTCCACTTCTAGGAATTGTAGGTTGCGATCTCTGCACAAATCTCTGCGTATTCTAGCTCATCTGCCTTCAGACCTGAGCTGAGGATCTCGGACAAGGGGCCCAGTTTTGGCAGGGAGCCCGCGGTCTCTGGGTGGTCCGGGATCTGTCCAGACATTATAGCATGAGGGTGGGCAGGCCAGCCATGCAGAAGGCGCGAGCCGAGGTTCCCCGGGTTCACGGCCATGATAGGCTGCCGCGGCCCTGCCCCATGGCCCTGCCATGTCTGCTGCCCTGCTCCCAGCAGCCGAGCAGCGTGGAGGGAGCCCACGCCCAATGCCCCACGCCACACAGCGAAAAGCCGGCTCATGCTGGCTGGCTTTGGGCAGAAACCACAGACAGAGTGGTCCAGAGATAAATGTTCCAGAAACAGCGAAACAGTCTCGTGAAGAAAGGGCAGAGGCCTTTGGAGATTTCTTCACAAGCAGAAGAGAAGGCCATAGTACATAGGTAGCCAAATTGTCTTCACTTATCTGAGAGATGCGCAGGTCAGGTCCACGTGGGCGCCATTTGTTGTTAAAGTTTCGGAGGCTCCAGCAGGCCAGGCTAGCATCGCGCGGTAGACAGAGACAGAGACTCGAGGACACACGGCTGGGCTGAGAAGCTGTAATTTTATCTTTATTCACAAACGGGCAAATCACCACACCATGTGCTTCTCTATCATAGGTTTCTGTTCACCCCACACCCCTGATACTGTGGTCATTTAGTTAAAAACAGAAGGGGGAATTGTTGCTATGTTTCATATTGGTTTGTTCCCCTACCCCCCAACTCTGAGAGAATTATTTTGGCCCTTGCCAGTTTTGCTCCCCTTTTTCTCCCTGCCCCCTATGCTAAGGACGGCCAGAGTCCCAGCAGCAGCCACGGAGAGAGAATGATAGGGAAGCACATGGTGTGGTGATTTGCCCGTGCGTGAATAAAGATAAAACTGCAGCTTCTCAGCCCAGCCGTGTGTCCTCGAGTCTCTGTCTCTGTCTACCGCCGCAATGCTAGCCTGGCCTGCTGGAGCCTCTGAACTTTAACAACAGGTACAAAGAATATGATCCCCCAAACTAATTCTGGTTGGCCTGAACAAATGACACCCAATGCTTTAAACAACTGGGAGAAAGTCTAAGGTCATCAGACAAAGATAGGATTATAAATGTGGGACAAGTGCAAGAGACAGGTTCACTTAATAATAGCCCTTTTGGTACATATTATACCACCTCACCATCTGGGGCCTTAGTCAGGGAATCCTTGTATTCCCACACAAATATGATGGGCATGGATTTCTAATAGACCCCTCTCTCCACCACCATTGATCTTCTATGAGGAACATCACCACAAGTCCTCTTGTGGTCCCTCTCAGGACCTTGGGAGAACCTCAGTGATTTGCAATATAGGGACATGGCATTAATAACTCTGGTGGTGGGAATGATGTAGAATTATACCCCTCTGACATGTAATATGGTAAATCAGTATTGAATTGATTAAAAAAAAAGAGTTGTTCAGCAAAATTATAAAATTGAAAAAAAAAGCTAAAATTAATTAAAACAGATGTTCCTATATTGAAAGATTAAAAAGAGAGAGAAGAGATGGTCTCTGAATATTCATATACACAGACCAGGAGGTGGGTCACTGAATACAGTATGCATATTTATTTATTTATTTATTTATTCATCCCTTTTTGTTGCTCTTGTGTGTGTGTGTGCGTTTTTTTTTTTTTGCTGTAGTTATTGTTATTGTTGTCATTGTTGGATAGGACAGAGAGAAATGGAGAGAGATGGGGAAGACAGAGAGGGGAAAGAAAGACACCTGCAGACCTGCTTCACCGCTTGTGAAGTTACTCCCCTGCAGGTGGAAAGCCAGGGGCTCATCCTTATGCCAGTCCTTGCGCTTTGCGCCATGTGCGCTTAACCCGCTGCACTACCGCCCGGCTCCCTACAGTATGCATTTTACCATGAGGGAGGGCCCAGGCTTGAGTCCCAAGTCAATACATGAGTGCAGAAGGGAGGCTTTGCTGGTGGTATAGCAATAATGTGGTATCTATGCTACTTTCTCTGTGTATGCCTCTCTCTTTATATTTTATTTTATTAATTATTTTATTTATTTCCCCTTTTGTTGCCTTTGTTGTTTTTTATTGTTGTTGTAGTTATTATTGTTGTTATTGATGCCGTCGTTGTTAGGACAGAGAGAAATAGAGAGAGGAGGGCAAGACAGAGAGGAGGAGAGAAAGACAGACACCTGCCAAACTGTTTCACTGCCTATGAAGGGACTTCCCCGCAGGTGGGGAGCCCCAGGCTCGAACCTCGATCCTTACTTCGGTCCTGGCACTTCAAGCCACATGAGCTTAACCCACATGAGCTTAACCCACTGCGCTACCTGACTCCCATGTCTAGAGAGACAATGTAATACTGAAGCAGAACAAAAGAGTTCATCAGACAGATTCCTGCACTCTCAAAAAAGCACTTAAAGCAAAAAAAGCAGAAAAAAAAAGGCAAGCAAAAAATTTATGTGCAAATGAAAACAATGCAGAACCATGTGAAGTTTTGCACTAGCATTTCAGTAAAAGATACTTGGAACTGTGGTCTAGTAGAAATCGGTTCATATAAATGAGTCATTGCTACAACATCTGAACTTTCAGGCATAGGATTGTTTTTGTTTCTTACTATATATCACATGAGACTATGGATCACTTCAAAGTCCAAGAGAGAAAACTCAGAAACAAAAATAACGAGTCTGTGAGATCATGAATTAGCAACTGAGTGGAGTAAGAGTACAAAGAAGCTTAAAAGATTGCTAATGCAGAAATTTTCTATCAGATTCATCTTAAAATGAAGTTTTTGCATGTTCCTTTCTGAAGTTCTCTTCAGCTACTCCTGTGTTTGTTTCTCCACCTAATTACCAACTAACTTGGAATTCTTATGCAAATTGTTAAATCTCCATGTGATTCCATATTGTCCTAAGGTTGGTGGGAATAATGACTTCTAGTTATTTTAGATGATTCCCATGATGATTAAACGAGATATATTTTCTCATCAGACTCTTGGAAACAGAGTTGGCAGTCAGCTGAGGTAAAGAACAAACACCTCATCACAGACCCCTGCAAGCATCAACCCGGCTTTGACCTAGCACGTTATGATTAGGCCCTCCTCAATCACTATCGAACAGGCCATGGCCGGTGCGCCGCTATGTTCCATCGCTGGGGAGCCAGAGACGACCCAAACTGCCCCTGCGGCTCCAGACAGACTATGACCCACATAGTCAACGACTGCCACCTCTCCAGATTCAAAGGAGGTCTCGAAACTTTACATCAGTCTCAACCTGACGCTGTTGACTGGCTACAGAAGAAGGGCAAACGCTAGAAGAAGAAGAATCAACTGGATGGATAAAACATTTTACTTGCCATAGTTGATATTAAGTACTCTTCCTCCACCTTCTCTCCCTCCGCCCCTCCCCTTCCTCTTTCTCCACCTCCTCCTAAATGGTAACCAAGGTTTTACAAGTCTGAGCTAACTTCTTTCATCTTGTAATTTCTGGTTAATAGTGGATTACAATATCGTAATATTACAAGGTATAGTTCCACACCACATCCACCATGAAAATTCTGTGTCCTCACCCTCTCACTTCCCAAAGAAATACCTTAGTTCTCATAGTCTTAAGAAGCATTTTGACTCACTTTTGTGTGTTTGCTTTTTTTTTTATGCAAGTTCATGTATATCAGTTGTTTACAACCCATATATGAATGAATTATCTGGTAGTTGTCTTTTATTATTTTTATCTTTATTTATTGGATGGAGACAGCCAGAAATGGAAAAGATAGAGGAAGATAGAGAAGGAGAGAGAAAGAGAGATACCTGCAGCACTGCTTCAACATTTGCAAAGCTTTCCTGTAGGTGGGGATTGGGGGCTTAAACCCAGGTCCTTACAAGTTGTAACATGCACTCAACCAGGTGTGCCACTACCCAGCACCTGTCTTTCATTTCTTTACTTACATTGTTAGGCACAATTTCAATCACCTTTAGTGCCATCCATTTTGTCCCAAAGGAAACAATATGGATGGCACTAAAGGTGATTTTTTTTTTTTTTATTGCAGAACAGTTATTCCTTGGAGAGTCAGGTTGAGCCTGATGTAAAGTTTCGAGACCTCCTTTGAATCTGGAGAGGTGGCAGTCGTTGACTATGTGGGTCATAGTCTGTCTGGAGCCGCAGGGGCAGTTCGGGTCCTCTCTGGTTCCCCAGCGATGGAACATAGCGGCGCACCAGCCATGGCCTGTTCGATAGCAATTGAGGAGGGCCTAATCATAACGTGCTAGGTCAAAGTCGGGTTGACGCTTGCAGGGGTCTGTGATGAGGTGCTTGTTCTTTACCTCAGCTGACTGCCAACTCTGTTTCCAAGAGTCTGGAACAGAGAAGTTCAGTGTAGGCATAGGAGACCAGAGTGGATGACAAGACATCAAGCGTTGGACAGGGTGGGCGAAGATATCCGTGTATATTGGCAGGTCCGGTCGAGCGTAGACGTGGGAAATGAACTTAGATGATGCCGCATCCTGACGAATATCTGGCGGGGCGATGTTGCTAAGAACTGGCAGCCATGGAACCGAGGTGGAATGGATGGTTCCAGAAATTATCCTCATGGAGGAATATAATTTGGAATCGACCAAGTGGACATGGGGGCTACGGAACCATACTGGGGCACAGTATTCTGCAGTGGAATAGCATAATGCCAGAGATGATGATCTTGTGTGGAAGTGCTCACGCCCCATGAGGAGCTGGCCAGTCTTGCAATGATGTTATTCCTCGCGCCCACCTTTGCTGCAGTTTTTATGAGATGTTCATGAAATGACAGGGTGCGATCGAGAGTAACTCCAAGATAGACCGGATGGGCTTCATGCTGGATTCTCGTATCGTTAAGCAGCACATTAAGCTCACGCGAGGCTGAGGCATGGTGTAGATGGAAAACAGATGATACCATTTTTGCAGTGCTAGGGATTAGTCGCCATTTTTTACAGTAATCAGATATCAGAGACATGTCTTTCGTGAGTGTTTCCTCGAGGATGTTGAACTTTGATGCCTGAGTTGCACAGCAGATGTCATTGGCGTAGATGAACTTCCTTGAAGAAGTTTCTGGGAGGTCATTGATGTAAATATTAAATAGCGTAGGAGCCAGAACAGAGCCCTGGGGGAGGCCACTTGAGACAAGTCTCCATCTGCTAGACTTTTCACCCAGATGCACCCAGAATCTTCTGTTTTGGAGAAGAAACGATATAGTGTTGGCCACCCATGGAGGCAGGCATCTTGAGATCTTGACTAGGAGACCATGGTGCCAGACCATGTCATAGGCTGCTGTGAGATCAACAAAGACAGCACCCGTCTTTAAATTCTTCTGGAATCCATTTTCAATGTAAGTAGAGAGGGCCAGGACTTGTTCACAGGTAGATCTTCCTGGGTGGAAACCAGCTTGGGTGGGTGATAGGAATTTCTCTGTAAGAGGAGAAATACGTGACAGAAGCAGCCTCTCAAGGAGTTTGCAACACATGGAGAGGAGAGAAATTGGTCTATAGCTGGCGGCCAGTGTTGGGTCTTTCTTTGGTTTCAAAACTGCTATTATCTTTGCACGACGCCAAATTTTGGGCATAGATTCGGATTCCAAGATGTGGGACAGGAATGTAGTGAGCCACTTCTTTGCCACAGGGCCCAAGTTAAGAATGAGTTCTGGGGTGATGTTATCATAGCCAGCAGCTGTTCCCGGTTTAACCCTCTTCAAAGCGTCTTCCAGTTCAGACAGTGTAAAGGGAGAGAGCTTTGGAGATGGACAAGATAACCGGAAGTGGGATGACCACTCATGGGAAATTTCTCTTTTCCAGACTGGGTCAATCTTAGCATGTCCAACTTGAGTTAGGTGACTGGCCACTGAGTTTGGAGATATGGGAGGATGGGAGACCAGATAGGGTTGGCTACCAGCACCCAGACTATGAAGAAGCTTCCAGGCCTTCCTACTGGAGTGGGTGAAGTTAAGACTTTTTGTGAGTTGTTGCCAGCGGGCTTGGCGTGCTGCATCCAGGGAGGCGATGAGATGGTCGACCACATCTGGGTCGCCCGACTCATCATACTGCTTTAGTAGTTGCTTGCATTCAGCATCAAGACAAGGCATATAGTTAGCACGTCTCCCACGAGGAATAGCTTGGGAAGCTGCTTTGAAGACGGCTTGGCAGAAGCGCCTGTAGGAATCTTCAGAGGGGATAGAGTTAATTGGAATTGCAGGAATAGATTTGTTGGTAAGATCACTGAACAGATGCCAGTTTGCTTTCCGAAAGTTCCATCTTATTTTCTCCAAGCACAGAATCAGTGGGAGCTGGAGACCAATGTGGATGATAGCTGGGCAGTGATAACTGTGAGGGAAGATCTTGAGAACTTGTCTCATTGTTGGTATGCTTTTAAAAACCCCTTTTGTTTCATTTGGTTTAAATCCCCCCTGCTTAACACTATTCTATTTACATAACCACTTCATTCTATTTACATAACCGCTGTTAGCAAGCACCACCCTCCCTCCAGGGCATTGGTTTAATCCTGACTGTTTCATGATATGTTTTTGCTCTGCCCCCTCTCCTTGTCACACTCTGATTTTCACCAGTCACTTTTCTCTCCACCCTCTCTATGTCACATCCTGTTCACGCCCTACTTGGGAAGTATATATAAAGACAACATTGTTCGTTTTAGTAGAGTTTAGCTTAGCTCGGCTTAGATTGTGCTGCGTCCTGCATGAATAAAGAGATACTGCCTACAGCTCAACCATGAGTCCCTGGTTGTCTGTTACCCGCCCGTGAAGCCAGCCTGGCGAAAACAACATAGCCAGGTGAAAACAACATCTCGTAGCGGGAAAGGCTTGGCCATTGACTGTGCTAATCCAGCACAGGTCGGGTGACGAGTCTTTATTCCATCTAGCACTGTGAAAAGAGCCTGGCTGTTTGGGATTGTATAATAGGGAGAGGTCATTCGCTGAAGCCCAGTCGGCTAAGATAGAGCCGTCAGCACGAGTGGAGGAATATCCCCAGTCTTGGTGATGACTATTAAAGTCTCCAATGTAAACGGCTGGGTGATTCGGGCTAGGCAGGGCCTCATTATCCCATGAGGCACTGGGAGGCTTATATACGTTGGCAAGCTGAATAGTTCCAATAGTAATGGAGTCGTAGAAGGTCGAAGATGCCGTATGGTAAACGTCCGCAAGATACGATTTAGCGTAGATGGCTCGGCTGTGTTTAGGATGGAGATTATAGCGTATTAAATCGAATCCACTGATGGTGAATCAAGCAGCTTCATCAACTGCTATATGTGTTTCTTGTAGGCAAATAACATCTGCCTGATGCTGTATCGCCAACTGACAATAAGAACGCGTTTGGCAAAGGACAGCCCCCTCAACATTAAGTTGGAGGACTTGAAGAGCAGGACCAACAGCTTGAAAGCTGTCAGGAGCTGCTTGTTGCTAGCTTTGAAAGTGACTGGGATCCATGTGGATTCAGTTGGCTAGGAAGGATTGTCAGTTTCCCCAGTGAATGGGTACTCACGGGATACACCACAAGAAGGTCGATCCAATGCAAAAAACTATAACCAGGATCTTCTCACTAAGCCAGAGCCACAGAGTTGTGGATGTTACCACGATTTCATCCTGAACTTCTTGTGTAAATGACCTCACCAAAGTGTCCCAGATCCTCACCTCTCCAGAACCCTGCCCCACTAGGGAAAGAAAGAAACAGGCTGGGGATATGGATCTTGACCTGCCAATGCCCAAGTCCTTTGGAGTAGCAATTGCAGAAGCTAGACCTTCCACCTTCTGCACTATATAAACAATTTTGGTTCATTCTCCCAGAGGAGGAGAAATGATAAGGGAAGATGACCAGAAGGCTCTGAACTTCAAATTCACCAGGACCCAGAGAAAGAAGAGGAAAAAAAAAAAAGAAAGAAAGAAAAATAGGAAGGACATTCAGAAGTAGTAGTGACTTAGGAAGAGAAGGAGGCTAGCCCATAGAAAAATTAGGCATATACATATATTTGTAGAAATGACAGTCAACCCATATCTATGATTTTGGGAGAACTAATTCAGTTTCCAGTGGAGGAAATGGGGACATGGAACTTTGGTGGTGGGAAAGGTGTGGAATTATATCCTTATTATCTTATAATTTTGTAAATACATATTAAATCATTAATGAAATTATATATATATATATATATAAATAATAACAGTGGCTAGGAATGCATATTTGAAAGTCTGTTAGGCATCAAATTCTGAAACTTTGAATATGATGGTCAACTTTTAGAAGCTTCAGTTTTCTTCTCTGCAAGATGCTATAATGACTGATTTTTAACAGGACTAAGTAAGATGTTATATATACAATTTATATTTAAGTCCAGGTATTTTAAATAGGAAAAATTCACTATTTGCTATTATATACTCAGTAAAAAAATACTATTTGTGTTTAAAACATAATTACTTTTGAAAGAGTTGAGTATATATATATATATATATATATATATAATCAGAATTCTAAAGTTGTATTAACTATTGAGACAGTATTGAAAAATTAAAATTAAAATCACAGTGAAAGATTTATAAGGATCACATGAAGAAGAAAAACTACAGAAGAAAGCAAGTTGTAAAGTTATCCTTATTTCCATCTGTCTTATACCTGTAGAGATTTCTGAAAAATTTCTTAAGGAAATTAGTCATCTCTACTTATAAATGTATGTAGTGGCAGCAATTTAACAGTTATATGTATAATAAAACTAACTGTACATTAAAATATGTGCATATGTTGTTTGTAGTTGTGCTATTTTTAATAGTCAAAACTAGAAGCAAACTAACTTTCTATCCATATATCAGGGGTATATGAATTGTGGCATATTCACAATTTGAATACCATATACTAGTGAATGAAATGGTAGCCATTATACAGTAGACTCTAAAAAGTAAAATGTTGATAGAAACCAGACTCAAAAAGATCCATATAATATGGCCTTATTATAAAATAGTCAGATGATATATGTTGTTAAGATTATAAAAACCATGATGACTAGACTATTAATGTATTTATTGCCTAAATGTTGGTATAGAGATGTGTTACATTGCTTATGAAAAATTATAAGCTATGCGCTTACATATTTTGTATTTTTTATGTATCTGTGCTTTACTTCAACTAAAGTTTATGGAAAAAGCAAATTTCTTTCATGTATACATATAGGCACCAATGAAAAACAGAAGAAATTTTAAATACCTTTTCAAAGATAAGTCATAGTAAAATAAAAAGCATGCAGAATTATACCCAGAAAACTAGTAAATACTTAAATATAAATTAAAACATGTTATGCCCATAGATTTAATTGGAAGAACTAGCATTTTTAATTCTTCATACTTGATAATGGTAAAATTGCCCAAAATAACAATTTCTCCTCAAAGATCTATGAATTCAATACAGTCTTAATCAGAATCTTCTGTGTGTGAGGTTATGTTGATTTTAGAAAAAATATATGAAAATGTGTCAACAGGTTATACTCATATTATTGTTGTATATGAAATTATTTAAAAGTTAAGACATGGGAGTTAACAGTCTTGGGTCCCCGTAGTTGTAAATCCAGATGAGTACAAACATTACCATGCACAAGAAATGTGGGATAAAAGTCCTGACCCCCATTTACAGGAGAGAAGCTTCATGAATGGTGAAGCAGTGACACTGGAGTCTCTCTTCTTCTCTTCCTCTCTATTTTCCACTTCCTTCTTGATTTCTTTTTTGTCTTATCAAATAAACAATAAAAAATCAAAATAGAAAAAATAGCCACCAGGAATGGTAGATTTGTTGGTCAGGCATTAAGCTCCAGCAGTAATTATGGTGGCAAATAAAAAAAAAAAAGAATAAGCACATTTTCTATTTTATTTTATTTTATTATTTACTTATTTATTTATTTTGTCTCTAGGGTTATTACTGGGGCTCGGTGCCTGCACTGTGAATCCATTGCTCCTGGAGGCCATTTTGTTGCCCTTGTCGTTACCTTTGTTGTTGTCATTGTTGTTGTTGTTGCTGGATAGGACAGAGAGAAATCGAAAGAGGAGGAGAGACAGAGAGGCGGAGAGAAAGACACCTGCAGGCCTACTTCACCACCTGTGAAAGGACCCCCTGAAGGTGGGGAGCTGGGACTCCAACCCGGATCCTTATGCCCGTCCTTGAGCTTGGTGCCATGTGTGCTTAACCCGTTGTGCTACCTCCCAGCCCCTACATTTTCTATTTTAATAATGATTCAGAGAGATAAGTCTTTGCCTTCATTCTGTTAAGAGTTGAATGAACTGAAAATCAAAGACTTTTCATGACTCATTAGAGAACTGAGATTTCAGGAATAGATACAACCATAAAGTTTGAAAACAACAGTTTATCTAGAGAATTACACTTGAGATATGGTTAACTAAAACAGAATCTTGTAAGCTACACACTAGTAGGAATATTTTAATGTTAATTTCAAAGAATTGTGAATGCTGAGTTCAAGCTGGTATGAGAAATTATAAGGTAAACATAGTTCTGAATGGACCCCAGCTTTAACTGAATTTATCTTCTTCAAGAAACTCTACTATAACTTGGGAAAGAGAGAAAGCATCATGATTATGTAATAACTTGAATCTTCCCTTTGTCATAATAAAGAGATACTGTTTAGAAAAACAAGTTCGTTCCCACCTTCTCAGAGCCCCACCCCCACTAAGGAAAAACAGAAACAGGTTGGGGGTATGGATAACCCTGTCAACACCCATGTCCAGAGGAGAAGCAATTACAGAAGCCAGACCTTCCACCTTTTGCTCCCCATGAGTACAACTTGCAATATTCCTCAGATGTGACCATGAATTATAAGCTCAGACCAACAGGGTCCATATTTATATATGGGCCCTGGAGCAGGTGGATGGAGGTAGTTAATTTTAGCCACAGAATTTTTTTTTTTTTACAAGAATGAGAGCTGCTTCCTGTCCTAATTCAACTTTCTAGCCCTTTTCTCTACTTTGACACCAGTCTCTCAGACAATATTCTCTTCCAGCTTCAGGCTAGCTACCAAACTCAAGCAAAACTACCATAGTTGTAAGTCCCCAGGAACATGCCTAAAATGGTTCTTCTAACTTTATTCTACCCTAAAGTCCCTAATCTTATCTGCTCTAATCCTACTTTTTGGTTCCTATTCATTAGCCATTTTGTCTCTATTTAGGTCATGCCATCTTCCAGACATCAAGGTACAGATGCTACTATGACTCCATCCCAACTTCTCTGAGCAAACAACCTCACCAGTATTTCCTAGATCCTCACATCTCCAGAGCTCTGATCCACTAGGGAAAGATAGACACAGGCTAGGGGTATGGATCAACCTGTCAATGCCCATGCTCAGCAGAAAAGTAACTACAGTATCCAGAACTCCTACTTTCTGCTCTCCATAAATAACCTTGATCTATACTCCCACTGGGGAAGAAGTGATAGGATGAAGTTAAGAGGGCTCTGAACCAGTGCCATCAGCACCCAGAAGAGAGAGAAGGAAAAGGAGAGGGACATATGAAGGTAGCTATGATGTCATGAGTGGCTTAGAGGGGAAGAGAGGAGCGAATCAGAAAAGGAAGGGGCAACTATGTATAAATAAGGACAAATAGTTGTAAAGACTGGCCCATTTCTACAATCTTAGGGGAACTGTGGTGGATTGCAGTGAGGAGAGTGAAGATTCAGAACTCTGGTGGTGGGAGTGGTGTGGATTCAAACCCCTGTCAACATGTAATTCTGTGATATAAAAATAAATAAATAAATAAATAAATAAATAAATAAGTAAATAACCTTTCCTATACACTCCCAGAGGGATAAAGAATAGGAAAACTTCCAATGGAAGGGAGGGGACATGGACGGCTGCTGGTGGCTGCTGGTGGTATAGAATGGAATTGTACCCATCTGTCCCACAGTCTTGTCAATCATTATTAAATCACTAATAAAAATAAAAGAAAAGCAAGATACTGCAGATAAGATACTCCCTAAAACTCAGATTACAGATACCAAATGCCAGACACATTTTCTTTTATACCTGCTAGAAGATAGTTCATTTATTTGTAGTACAGTTATTTATTTTTTTAAATAATGATTTCAATTCCGTTACACACAGTACAATTCCACATAATCCCCACCACTGCAGTTCTGCATCCCATCCCCTACACTGGAAGTTTTCTTAGTCTTTATCCCTCTAGGGGACCCTTTTTTCATTCTGTCTTGGGAATTCCTAGCCTCCTAGCCAGCTTTTAAAATCTTAACATACAATAAAGCTCATTGTTTTGAGCTGCAATGTTCTATGGACTTTGAAAAATAGACGTGTCATATGTTCATCATCATCATAATCTCATAAAGAGTATTTTCATTATCATAAGAAAAAAAACTGCTTTATCTAAGTCCTCTAGTCAGTTCACTTCCTACCACTTCCAAAGCCCTGGGAACTAATGGTATTTATACTACCTCCGTATACATTTTGCCTTTTCCAGAATGTGAAGAAAATGGAATCATGTGTAGGCTATTCAGAATAGCTTATTTCACTTAGCAACATGCATTTAAGCTTATTCATATTCACTTATGAATAACATTCCTTTGAATAATATCCAGGGTTTGCTGACCCATTCTCCTATTCAAGGACACCCACTTTCCAGTTTCTCTTTTTCTTTCCTTTTTTTAAACCACAGCATTGATCAGCTCTGTCTTATGATGGCACTGTGGATTGAGTCTGGTGCCTTGGAGCCTCAAGAATAGAAGTTTTGTAGAACCACAGTGCTAAGGAAATTTATATTAGCAACTTACACTGATTAGAAAATGTAAATTCATGGGTAATGAGTTAATAATTTCAAAAACCTTTTTATATGTCTATTATATTTGAAAAAAAAGTAAATTAATGACAAGTGATGGGACCTAGGCTTTTCACTATTATACCTAGATGTTACTGATAAGCAAAGAGAGTAGTCTAGAAATAGCCACGTGGTACTGGATTGAAGTTGGGGACATTAGTATGAACTTATCTTGAATGTAATGTAAGTACAGATGAATTCATGCTAAAAACTTGTCAATTATTTATGTAAATACTTTGTTCTTAGTGAGGAGAAATATGATTCTTTATTCTACTCTGCCAAAATTATGATATATTGACAGAAATAAAAAATAACTTTACTGTAGCAATGTCTGCTGAGGACTGGCTTAGGCAGGTCATCAAGGTTATCATCAAGGGTAATGTTATGTTGATAGTGCAAGCTCTTTATTTAAGGAAGACTTATGAAAGAGAGAGAGAGAGAGAGGAACCTCTCTAATAATATATGTTGCCAGGGATCAAACATGGGGCCTCAAACTTGCAAATCATGCATTCAATTTGCTAACTCACCTCTCCAGATGCTAGTGTATATTTTATTTATTTATTTTAGTTTACATTACAGGCGAAGGGTGAATACACCAAATCTAGTATATGCTTTTGGCATGATGTGATGAGAGAGGCATTTTACTTCTACAGTCTTTTCTGCCTACAAATTCACAATTTCATTCTAATCAAGATAGAAGCATCACACAATCTAATGAATGATATTATATTGCAACAGTGCTTCTCAGGAACTTGACAACATTCCTAAATATTTTAAAAATCTTCAGAAACAAGGCCATTCTAAGAATCTGTTACATCCACATGGTGCTTAAGGAGACATGAAGATTAAACAAAAACAAACCTTGCCAGTTATGTGGCCAGGAAAAGTTTGTGAATGTTAAAAGCATACCACAATAGAGAGAAAAACAAACAAGATAGACAAATAATTCAGTTAACTTCAAAATACAAAGGACCAAAATTAAGTATAGTAGTCTTTAATAAGAAGAACAAAACTGAAGTAAATATTTAATAAAATATGTCAAGCAGGGGAGTCAGGCGGTAGCACAGTGGGTTAAGCGCACATGGTACAAAGTGCAAACACCAGCATAAGGATCTTGGTTCAAGTCCCTGGCTCCCCACCTGCAGGGGCATTGCTACAGGTGGTGAAGCAGGTTTGCAGGTGTCTTTCTTTCTCCCCCTCTCTGTCTTCCCCTCCCCTCTCCATTTCTCTCTGTCCTATCCAACAACAGTGACATCAATAACAACAACAATAAAATAACAAGGGCAATAAAAGTCAAGCAGTAAGGTAAGTTGTAAGGCTAAAAATTTACTATATATAGAATTCAGTGGCATTCATTTATGCAAATGCTAAGCAAGAAGAAGAAATCCAGAAATAGGTTCCATTCATTATAGCAGCAAAAGCAATAAAATATCTTGGAATAAATCTAACAAAAGAAGTGAAAGACCTATATACTGAAAATTAAAAGCTACTATTCAAGGACATAGAAAAAAGATATGAATAAGTAGAAAGATACCCCGTGTTCATGGGAGAATTAACATAATAAAAATTACTTGGGGCCAGGTGGTGGCACACCTGGTTGAGTGCACATGTTACAGTGCGCAAGGACCAGGGTTCGAGCCTCTAGTCCCCACCTGCAGGGGGAAAGCTTCACAAGTGATGAAGCAGTGCTGCAGGTATCTCTCTGTCTCCTTCTCTCTCTGCCCCCCCCCCTTCCTTTCAACTTCTGGCTGTCTCTATCAAATAACTAAAGATTAAAAAAATAAAATAAAAATTACTATTCTACCCAGAGGCATATACAAATTAAATTAAATCTACTTCAAAGTCACACTTTTTTAAGAGAACAGAAAAAAATCTATGAAAATTTATCTGGAACCAGGAAGTATGAAGAATCACCAAGAAATCTTGAGAAAAAAGAAACAGAACTAGAGGAATCATGCTCTCATATCTCAAACTATATTACAGGGCATTTTAGTAAAAATTGTCTGGTACTGGGACAAAATTAGATACACTGGCCAGTAAAATAGAAATAGAGCTGGGTTAAGGGCACATGACTCGAAGCACAAGGACTGGCTTAAGGATCCCAGTTCGAGGACCTGCTCACCACCTGCATGGGGGTCACTTCATGAGCAGTGAAGCAGGTCTCCAGGTGTCTATCTTTCTTCCCCCCACCCTCTGTCTTCTCCTCCCCTCTCCATTTCTCTCTGTCCTATTCCAACGGCAATGACACCAATAACAATACTAATATCCACAAAAATGATAAAACAACAAAGGCAACAAAAGGAAAGAAAGTAGGCTCCAGGAGCAGTGGATTCGTGGTACAGGCACCAAGGCCCAGCAATAACCCTGGAGGTACAAAAGAATGAATGAAAGAAAGAAAGAAAGAAAGAAAGAAAGAAAGAAAGAAAGAAAGAAAGAGAAAATAGAAATAAGCCCCCACACCTATGGACATTTAACTTTTCAAGGTGGGGGAAAAACATCAAATGGAGAAAGGAGAGTCTCTTTAACAAATGGTAATGGGAAAATTGGGCTGAAACATGCAGAAGAATGAAACAGAACCACTACACTTACCACACACACACGCACACGCGCACACACGCACACACACAAAAACTAGGGACTGGGTGATGGCGCACCTGGTTGAGCACATGTATTACAATGCACAAGGACCGGAGTTCGAGCCCCCAGTCACCACCTGCGGGGGGGGGGGAAGCTTTAGGAGTGGTGAAGCAGGGCTGCAGGTGTCTCTCTCCCTCTCTATCATCCCCTCCCTCTTGATTTCTGGCTGTCTCTGTCCAATAAATAAAGATAATAAAATGCATTTTTTAAAAAAAGTCTTAGAGGTAGAGGGAAGAAACCGAAGTTAATTTAATATCTAAAAAAAATAAATATTAAAAAAAAGAAAGAAAAAACTCCAAATCAATGACTTGGATGTTATACCAAGAAACTATCAATATTAGAAGTACTGGCAGAACTCTTGCCCATCTAAGTTTTTTAGGCATCTTCAATGACTCAGGTCAAATTGTAAAGAAGACTAAAACCAACCAACCAACCAACAAACAAACAAACAAAAAACAGTGGGACTACATCAAATTGAAAAGCTTCTGAGAGCACAGCTAAAGGACCCCCCACCTCAAATACTCCTTAGTATGGGAGAAGATCTATACATACTATACATCAGACAAAAGGCTAATAACCACAATATATAAAAAGATCACCAAACTAAGAAACAAACAAAAAAAGACCCCATTCAGAAATGAGAAGAGGATATGAATGGAATATTCACCAAAAAAGAGATCTAAAATGTCAACAGACTTATGAAATTGCAAATAAAGGCCACAATGAGATTTCACCCCTGTGAGAATAGCATACATCAGAAAGGATAGTAGAAACAAAAGCTGGATATTACAGTGGTGAAAGGAATCCTCCTGTACTGCTGGTGGGAATGTAAACTGGTCCAGCCCTTGTGGAGAACAGTCTAGAGAACTCTCAAAAGGCTAGAAGTGGACTTACCCTATAACCCAGTAATTCTTCTCCTGGGAATATATCCTAAGGACTCAAACATAACCATCCAAAAAGATTTGTGTATACCTATGTTCATAACAGCACAATTTGTAATAGCCAAGACCTGGAAGCAACCTAGGTATCTAACAATAGATGAGTGGCTGAGAAAATTGTGGTATATACACCAAGTAAAATATTTAAAATATTACTCAGATATTAAGAATTATTAATTCCTTTTCTTTACCTCATCTCAAATGGAACTTGAAAGAATCCTGTTAAATGAGATAAAAAGAGAAGTATGAATATGGGATAATCTCACTCATGGACAGAAATTGAAATATAAGAACAGAAAGGTGAAGCACTTCTTTTTCTTTTTTTCTTGCATTGAGTCTTTGATCATACAAAGTTATACATCTCTTGATCTTTAGAATTAGCTTTTATTCCATACAGATAGAGAATAAATGGTATCAGAACGTCACCACACTCTATGTGGAGCTGTTCTTGGTGTTGTGATGTCCCATGTGGAGATGAAGCTCAAGCATTACGTCTCCTGAATGATAAGCTAATCATGCTGTTGTGTTAATTATCTCCCAACTCCTATATATGCTATTAAATAAGGTAGTAGAATATGAAAAAGAAAGAAAGTAAGAGAAAAATAACCTGTACAGTAGTGAGAACATCTAATTTGAGGACACATTTACATTTATTTCTACCTGGGTTTTTAACTGTGACTTAAACCTTTTTAAATAATTCAAATTTTATTGATTTAGTCTCAATAACTTCCCATTTAGTTGGTAATATTTAAACTTGAAAATTTTGTTATTTAAATCTCAAGGTAAAATGATTATTGTTGTTTAATCACTTCATAAAGGATTTAGTTTAATCATGAACAATTAATTAGTAATGAGAAATTATGGGGGCTTCATGAATGCCATTTTTTGATGTTTACTGAATGGTGTATAACTTTTAATTGAGAAATAATCTTTAGTGCTACACTAACACATAGAATTCTCAGTATAAAGGCCTACTGCTCTGAGTTTATTATGACATTCCCCATGTTCTGAGAAATGCTGATGTCAACAAGTTTCTCTAATTTCTTCAGATAATGCCAACTTTTTTTAATAAGAAACAGTTCCCTTTCTCATTTGAGGAAACAACAATGGAACATTTTATCTTCATAATGAGGTCTCCAAAGCAAAAGACTCACTGCTAATAAATCTTTGTTCAGAAAGAATCAGACTGCCAAATCTCTGAGACATGTGAATTATTGCATTTGATTTTAGATTCACAAGAAATGAATTTATGCCATTATATTTCTTCATATATGAACAGGTCCAGTTTAGGAAGTTAACTTGTGTTGTTGTTGTTTATTTCCTATTCATTTTACATCTTACAAAACATGAATATTAAATTAAAGCACCAGAAGTTTAATCTAATCATATTCCTCATCACTGATAGCAACAACTATCTTTAAGCCTACCAAAGAGAGCTGATCTATCTTCATTTGTTTGCATGTTTGCCTTGGTTTGTTTTTGTTTTAAGTAGAGACAGAGAAGCAGAAATGAGAGAATGACAGAGAGACACCATAACATGGAAATTTCCTTCCATGTAGTGGGGGCCAAGGTCAAACCTAGGTCATAAAAACTGCAGATCATTACACTGTCCAAAGTGGGCTATTTTTGCCAGCCCTTGTCTTCCAAACAGTTTCCTAAACTAAGACAATATCCTAATTGCAAACTGATTAAACTGCCACAGCTATGAAGAATTAAAGACAGCATGACTAGCTAGTTATTCGTAATTCTTTTCATGACTGTTTCTTTATGTAAAAACAGAAGTATTTTCTTTATCTAAAGCTCTGCTCTGTACTGGGTTGTAGTGGTGCAGGTGATTGAACCTTACACCTTTGTTGTCTGAAAAAGGGCAATTTTTGTCTCTTTAGAGTGCTCCTTTCAAAGCATTTCTACTGTGCTCACATGATTAAGAAACTGTTGTAGTACAAATTCCCCATATATTATGGTCATCCACATAATGAAAACATATTTACTATGTATTTGCATGGCAACCTTTTCAGTGAGGTACTATAAGTAGGAGTACACAGTTTTGCTTAGTCATAATATATATATATATATATATATATATATATATATATATATATATACACACACACACATATATATATATATTTCTTATCAAATTCAGCCTAAAGTCAGAGATTATTCTGTCACTGTGACAATAACTTGCTCAGAAATATTGGTAGACTTGAAAAACTGCATTAACTAACAAATACAATTTCAATTAAAAATACTTCTCCATAGTGTATTATTTCTGACTGAAAGAGGAAATCAGAGAGACATCTAAGTCATCTAGTAAATCAGAATTAACCAACCATCCAAATGAAACATTCACTTTATTTTACATACTATTAATCCTAAAGCTTATTTGAGACTCAATTAGAGAGTATAATGGTTATGCAAAATATCTTTTAAAGTCTGAGACTCTAAGGTCCCAGGTTTAATCCTTACTACTGCCATAAAATGGAACTGAAAATTATTCTGGTATAACTAATTAATTAATGTTTTTTTTTTCGCTTATTTTCTCAAAAAAAAACCCTGAAAATGTAGTGCTTTTTCAACTTAAGTTGAAAAAGACAATATAGCATAATTTTCTCAGCCATTCATTTGCTGTTAGATACCTACAGTGCTTCCAGGTTTTGGCTATTAAAAATTGTGCTGCTATGAACATATAAAAAGTATACACTTTTTTTTTTTTTGATAGGTGTGTTTGACTCCTTAGGATATATCACAAGGGCATCTCGGTTGCTTCTAAGTTTGGTGGTTATGAGCAAATCTCCTTTAAACATCTATGTGAACATATTTTAGGTGAACCAAGTTTTAAACATATTTGACTAAATATCAGTAACATGATTATTTGTATAAATAATTTGTACATATTTGTATAAATAATTTATACATATTTGTATATGTATAAATATACATCTGCATCTTTGTAGGAAACTGCCATCTGCCATACAGAGTTACCATACTGTCTTGCATTCACAGCGGCAGCAAATAAAGGAAGTTCCTATTGTTCCCAACATTTGGTGTTGTCAGCAGCCTGGATTTTGGCCATTTTTATAGGTATATAGTAGTCTTCCATGTTTTAATTATCATTTCCTTACTATGTGATGTGGTTCATCTTTTCATATGCTTACTTACTATCTGCATATCTGGCAAGGCATTTTTTTTTTTAATGTCTCTGCCCATTTTTAAAATAAGGTTGTGTAGCCCAGAAGGTGGCAACTGAATAAAGCTTGGGATTCTCAAGTATGGTTGTATCAAGCATAATGTAATACTTGGTCTCATATGTGCCAGTGTTGCTTTGGTTCTTTCTCTCCCTCCCCCATCTTTCTTTCTCTCACTAGTTATGAATAAATCTTAGTAAAATGAGGTTGTTAGTTTGCTTATGTTGAGTATTAAGAGTCATTTGCATATATTAGATAATAATAGTTCTTTGTCAGATGTCTTGACTTCATCCTTTAGAGAAACAATTTGTTAATTTTAACAAAACATAGTTTATCCTTCCCTCCTTCCCCATCCCTCTCTTTAATGAAAGAGAGATACAGAGTGAGGCCACAGCACTGCTAGCTAAGACTTATGGTGCTGGGGATTAAACCTCAGAACCTCAGGTATGAATGTCTTTTGCATGACTATTATGCTGTCTTCCCAGTCCTCAATTATATTTTTTATGGAACATAACTTTGGTGTTTTGTTTAAATGGTAATCTTCATACCTATACTTGTATAATCTTTCTCTTATATTGTTCTGTGTTTCACATTTGCTTCTATGATTCATTGGAATTTGTTTTCATGTAGAAAATTAGGTCTGCTTTTAGATCTTTTTTACATGTTTGTGTTTAGTTTAATTAACCAACTGTTAATTAATGGAGGGACAGGCTTGTTCAGTAGAGGAACATGCACTGATTATATAGTTCATGTACAGAAAATGACTGAAAAATGTCGCTGGGGTGTATATACCATATATGTAGGGGCACTCCATTGTTCAGTGTCCACTAACTAGTCTTCCCTGACCTATGGTTTGACATCTTTATCAACAAGGTTTTGTCAATCAAATCCCAAAAAATCTAACTGTGTAGCAACTTCCATGGAAGGGCTGCCATATCCTCTAAACTATGAACCATCTTCATCTTTTTTTTTATAATCTGTATTTATTATTGGATAGAGACAGTCAGAAATTGAGAGGGAAGGGGATGATAAAGAGGGAAAGAGACAAAGAGACACAAGTAGCCCTGCTTCACCACTGGTGAAGCTTTCCCCCTGCAGGTAGGTTTTTTTCCTTAATGACAGAGAGGCCATCTCTGTTTTATTCAGGAGAAGATAGAGTGCAAAATGTTTTGAGATCATTGTCAAACATTAGTTAATTCTATTTTGATAGTTTAATCTATACTTTCTAATTCTGTTCCATTAATCTGTTCTTCAGAAGATACTGTACTCTCCAGATAACTGTACAGATTTATAGTAGGTATGAGGTAGTTTCCGTTTTCTAATTTTATTATTCTCTGGCAATATTGTTGGACTATTTTCTGGACTGTTTGACTATGTGAATTTTAGGATCAGTTTATTAATATCCACAAAATGGCTTGTTGTGTTATTTATTGGGACTCTGTTGAATTTTTTTGGGGGGGCAGTGTTGAATCTATAAATCAAACTGGCATACTGTTAGTGGTGAGTCTGTTTATGGATGTGGAATCTCTTATTTTCTTTTATTCCATTTATGGAAGCTTTTTAGTTTTTGTGTATAACTTTATACATATCTTCTTAGAACTTCCCCTAAAAGTTTCTTTTATAAGATTTTAATGTAAATAATAGAGTTTTAAATTTCAAATTCACTTGTTCATATCTGGTATGTAGAAAAACTATTAACTTTGTATCCGGTAGTCTTATTGTGTTACTAATCAGTCCCAGAGTTTGCTGTTGCTACTATTGATTTTATTTCCATTTTATAAACAAATAACTTTTCTTAGAAACTGAGATAGAGTTTGCTTTTTTTCAGTGTGCTCTCTGATTTATGGTGGTGCTGGGTGGTGTTGTCTGGACCAGAACCTGGATTCCCAGTGTCTCAGACATGAAAGTCTCTGTGCTACCCTCTGCTCCAATCCTGCAAGCAGAGTTTTATTTCTTCCTTTTCAATCTGTGTACTCACTTCATATGGTCATTCAACTACTAAATATGATATGGGATTACTAATTTATGCTTTAGACTTTCTAAGGATTCAGAAATTTTCTTAATATTAATATATTGACTAGGAGGAGCTGGGAGGTGTTTTACCTGGTTGAGCTCACATGTTACAATGAGCAAGGACCCAAGTTCAAGATCGCCATTTCCCAACTTGCAGGGTAAAATCTTTGTGAGTGTGTGAGTGAAGAGATACCTGCAACACTCTCTCTATCTTTCTCTTTCTGTCTCTCTCCCACCTGCTTCCCTCTCAATTTCTAGCTGCCTCTATCCAATAAATAAATAAAGATAATAAAAAGCATGTTGACTAGCATTCATCAAAAAATCATCACTATGCCTTCACCTCTTCGCTTAAATTCACTTCCACTTTTATTTATAAAGGAAAAATGTGGGAGATTAGGAAATAGCTCACCTGATGAATGGATAACCCACTCAGACCAGGGTTGGATCCTCCCACTAACATATAGGAGAAAGGGGGGAGAGTGTGGAGCTCATGTGTTATCTCTTACTCTCCCTTACTTCTCTACCTCTCTCTCACACACACTTTCTCACACTGAAAAGAAAAAGAAAGAAAGAAATCTAATGGAACAGTTCAAGGAGTCTCAGCAGTAACAGCTGTGGCAAATAAGTAAAATAAGAGAAAAATGTGTTCTTTTTAACAATTGCTAAATTAAACCTTTGTTCTATTAAAAAGAAGCCACCTGCATTTCAGATTTCAGGCTCAGGGGAAAAAAAAGAAAAGAAAGAAAAACCAGTATAGCCACAAGCCTTTGGAATATAACTAAAATATGCCTACTAGCTATCTACAAAAAGGAGATCTCCCTCCAACTCTTCATCTGCACTATCCCAGCCTTTAAGTTCATGATTAGTCAACAGTTTTTTTGGCTTTATATGTAACTCTCTTTTCAGCCACCAGGTTCCAGATGCTAGCAGGATACCAACCAGACTTCCCTGGAGAGAAGACCCCACCAGTGTGTCCTGGAGCTCTGATTCTTCAGAACCCCGCCCCACTAGGGAAAGAGAGAGTCAGGCTGGGAATATGGATTGACCTGTCAATGCCCATGTTCAGTGGGGAAGCAATTACAGAAGCCAAACCTTCCACCTTCTGCATCCCTCAATGGCCTTGGGTCCATACTCCAGAAGGTTAAAGAATAGGTAAGCTATCAAGGGAGGGGATGGGATACGGAGTTCTGGTGGTGGGAATTGTGTGGAGTTGTACCCCTCCTATCTTATGGTTTTGTCAATGGTCCATTTTTATAAATAAAATGAAAAAAAAAAGCCAATAGCTTCTTTGAATTGTTTACACACATATGTATGTGTAAGACTACACCTTAGGAATCTTATAAATTTACAAATCAATATTAAACTACTAATTAAAAACTTTAAAAGTGCCTAAATAGAGCCTTTCTTGATAAATTCTTATCAAGATTTCACACTTAAGCTAACTGCAAAGTCAGTCTCTTTCAAAGTGG
Organism: Erinaceus europaeus; assembly: GCF_950295315.1. Classification (NCBI taxonomy): domain Eukaryota; kingdom Metazoa; phylum Chordata; class Mammalia; order Eulipotyphla; family Erinaceidae; genus Erinaceus; species Erinaceus europaeus. Next base: position 63,186,471 of record NC_080162.1, read on the forward strand.
AATTTTAACCAGTCAACTAAAAGTGCTGTTTAGCAGGGATAAAATCTACATAATAATACCTTTCTGCCTTCCCCTAAGGGTAGAGGGCCTGCCAAAACTAATCTTTTTGTGAATAGCCCTTTTTTGTGAATAAACAGCTTTCCGAATATAAAATATTTCTATTTTCTGTAATTTTAAACATATTTTATCATGTCACTGCTCAGCTTCAACTTTGTGGAGTAGGAGTGGGGGGGCTTAAACCTCTAAACATATGCTATCTACTAGGTGGTATTTTATGCAAATTTATCTCTGGAGTTTCTACCTGCTAGATCGGATGTTGCCAATTTGATCTAAATTTATTGTATTAAATTTTGTCTTTTCTACTTTTCCATTTTACATAGCAAAATATGAGAAATATCAGATCTCAATGGAAATATTGTACTATGACTTAGAGGTGACTGAAAGTCATTTCAACAGTTTTTTAGTCTATCACCACAGTCAGATAAATAATCCAGTGATTGAAGGTAAGTGAAATTTATTAAGTGAGAACTGTTATAATAAAGAGACAGGTCCTACTGGGTGAAGAAGAGTGGAGATGTGGCTTCTCTGTCTCTCAGGTCAACAGTGTGGTTTCATCATGGATACTGAAGAACTTGTTTTTATGATAAGAAAAATAGTGACCTGAGTTTGACCTCTGCTTGAGGATTTGGAGGTCAAAAGACTTTAATATTCAGCTTAAGTGGCCAAAGCAGAAACAGTGAGGAAATATCCATACTCCCAGTAAAGGTGAGAAAAAGAATATAACCCATATGTGAAACAGATGGAAATATATGAAATAAAGCTACCTTGATGCAACATGACTTTGTAGGCAGCTAGAATACCATAATGTATCATTCACATCATAAAACATAGGTTATAGAAGTCCAGTAAGAGAACCAACAAAAGTTAAGATCTATCAGAACATATTTTAAATTTCCTCCAGATAGGAGGAACGTAAATTCTTGAGAGTTATAAAGTCAATATGACTGTTCCAAATATCTTCCTTTTTGATTTGCCTTAACTGTTTCAATAGATGACAGTGGTACTTCTAGAAAAGGGAGAGGGGGGGGAAGCAAAAAGAAGATAAGCATAACTTCTCCCAAAATGAGAGTGTCTAGTCTCCAGCCAGCCCTAGTAAGGAAGGAAATACATATTAATGTTAAATTTACTTCAGAGTATGAGTCTAGAGGTAGACATTTTTAAATGCTCAATTACAACTAAGTGACTTGGAATGATAAATAGCTTTCTATTAATTTAGGGTAATGATAAAGTCTGAATGACCCCCTGAATTCTAACCTGCAGGCATATAAAATACCTACCACTCTCCACCACCAAGCAAATTTAAAAGGACAATGGAAAAGAAAAATAAAGCTACTTTTGTGATCACATCCTGTGAGTCATATATGTTTAACATGTTGATTCATGGATAAGGCTTTCTGAGCCCACACATGAAGACCAATATGTGGTAGGTAAGGTAGCAAAAAAGAAAAAAAAATCTATAGTGAGTTATTTCTAAGTAGTTTACATTTGAATAAATGAGGTCAAGTAATCTGATTCACAATGTTTTGTCCTGTGGTGCTAGACTTTTTCAAAGCAGACTGAGCAAATGTCCATCAATTCTAGACATAGGCTGCTCAGATTTCTGTAATTATTCAAAAATTAATAGCTCGTCTTGTTGTGCTTTAAGACTTCCGGGTCTCACCTATGAGATTCAGAATTATAAAGTTTAGTGTAAGCCATTATTAATTAGTATCTCAATTCATTGTGATGTGCGTGGTCTGGAACCTCTCTTTTGAAAGACATTGTTTTAGAGTAATGCTTCTAAATCTTAATAGACATTTGAATCATCTACACATCATGTTAGATTGTATTCTTTTTTCCCCCCCTTTGCCTCCAGGGTTATTGTTGGGGCTCAGCACCTACACTATGAATCCACTACTTATGGAGGTCATTTTTCCCACTTTGTTGCCCTGTTGTAGTCATTATTGTTATTATAGCTGTTGTTGTTGGATAGAACAGAGAGAAATCGAGAGAGGAGGGGAAGACAGAGAGAGGGAGAGAAAGATAGACACCTGCAGACCTGCTTCACTGCCTGTGAAGCCACCTACCCCTGCACACGGGGAACCGGGAACTTGAACAGGGGGCTCAAACTGGGTGCTTGAACTGGGATCCTTAAGCCAGCCCTTGTAGTTTTGGGCCATGTACACTTAACCCTCTGCACTACAGCACAGCCCCCAGATTGTATTCTGATTATTCTGGTTAATATTTTGTATTTCTTTTTTTTTAATTTTTTTTATTTAAGAAAGGATTAATTAACAAAACCATAGGGTAGGAGGGGTACAACTCCACACAATTCCCACCACCCAATCTCCATATCCCACCCCCTCCCCTGATAGCTTTCCCATTCTCTATCCCTCTGGGAGCATGGATCCAGGGTCATTGAGGGTTGCAGAAGGTAGAAGGTCTGGCCTCTGTAATTGCTTCCCCACTGAACATGGACGTTGACTGGTCGGTCCATACTCCCAGTCTGCCTCTCTCTTTCCCTAGTAGGGTGGGTCTCTGGGGAAGCTGAGCTCCAGGACACATTGGTGGGGTCTTCAATCCAGGGAAGCCTGGCCAGCATCCTGATGGCATCTGGAACCTGGTGATTGAAAAGAGAGTTAACATACAAAGCCAAACAAATTTTTGAGCAATCATGGACCCAAAGCTTGGAATAGTGGAGAGGAAGTGTTAGGGAGGTACTCACTGCAAACTCTAGTGTACTTCTGCTTTCAGGTATATATTTTGCAGTAGTTTATGGATACGTATGAACATAAGCTCTCTCTCACAGAAACTGGTGTATATCTAGGTTTTGGGACTTTGTTAGAAAGTAAACCACCTGAGATGAAATTAGAGTGTACTATAAAAGGTGTACTGTCTCACCCGAGTAATGAAGCTTCTTCTTCTAGCGTTTGCCCTTCTTCCTTAGCCAGTCAACAGCGTCAGGTTGAGCCTGATGTAAAGTTTCAAGACCTCCTTTGAATCTGGAGAGATGGCAGTCGTTGACTATGTGGGTCATCGTCTGTCTGGAGCCGCAGGGGCAGTTCGGGTCGTCTCTGGCTCCCCAGCGATGGAACATAGCGGCGCACCGGCCATGGCCTGTTCGATAGCTATTGAGGAGGGCCCAATCATAACGTGTTAGGTCAAAGCCGGGTTAACACTTGCAGGGGTCTGTGATGAGGTGTTTGTTCTTTACCTCAGCTGACTGCCAACTCTGTTTCCAAGAGTCTGGAACAGAGAAGTTCAGTGTAGGCGTAGGGGACCAGATTGGGTGACGAGACGTCAAGCGTTGGACAGGGTGGGCGAAGATATCCGCGTATATTGGCAGGTCCGGTCGAGAATGAACTTAGATGAAGCTGAAGGGTTGTCATTCCACATGTGAAGTCTCTGGACACAGTCTGAGGTGAAGCATGTTGAGGTGGCAGTCGTTGCTTTGGTTAGGTTGTGATCAGCAGATGCAATATTATTTGATATGGATTGGGAGAGGCATACGGGAAAGTGGGCCCTATCCAAGGATTCCAGGAATGGGGGAAGTGAAGTAGGGGCTCTATAGTGGAGATGTGAGGTTCCTGCTGTTTTAGGGTTCAAATAGACAATCGATAGTTAATGTTATCATCACATTATTTGGTAATTAGGTTAACTTTGAAAAGTCCTTTTGTTAGGGTTTGCTGTACAGTACCCAGTATCTTGTATATAGCTGTGCTATTGGATGCTTCTAATCTACTTGGTCTTGGCTTTTGAGAGAGTCCACATATCAAATACACAGCCTATATATTAAAAAGATTCAGTTTGTGTTTTGAAAAACTTTGAGACATACAATTGATTTTCCCCCTCTCATATTAATTAACTACTGATTTATATGTCTACATTTTGCTATTTCTTACACTGCTGTGTTGCTTGTGATGCTTCCATTGTTGGCCCAAATACCACCCTTTAAGTAGTAATAGAGTGGTATTATTTCTCCCCAAATGCCTTGTATTATGCATCAAAACACAGGAACTGTAATTCATCCTTTATTCAAAATCTGCAGGTGAGGAATTTAGAGAGCTGTGTGCTAGATCAATTGTACTTGGGAGTCTGGACCCACCACAGACTCAGCATATCTAGTGGAAGACATCAGAGACAGTCCAAGACAAAGAAATTGTTTCTCTAGTTTCCCTGATCACTTGCCCCAAAAGAGAGAAATAAGAATAAATTTAAAACTCAGTACTGTTCTGTCATCTGTAATCCTTAATCATAGAGAAAAAAAATGAATGTCTCCTTGTATGATTTGAAAACCAATCATTCTAACACAAGGGTTCTCACTGTATACCAGAGAATTTCAATTTTAATTGGATACCATATCTTCCTGGGGACTTAAAAATTCCTCACATTACAGAAAATCTGACTTTAAAGAAGGAAAGGGGGGGCTGGCGTTGGTGCACAGGATTAAGCACACATAGCAAAGCTTAAGGACAGACACAAGGATCCAGGTTCTAGCAGGGGGGATGCTTCACAGGTAGTGAAGCAGGTGTCTATCTTTCTCTCTCCCTCTCTGTCTTCCCCTCCTCTCTTGATTTCTCTCTGTCCTACCCAATAGTGATAGCAATAACAACAATACTAATAACTACAACAATGACAATATAACAAGGGCAACAAAAAGGAAAAAATAGCCTCTAGAAGCAGTGGATGGGTAGTGCAGGCACTGAGCCCTAGCAATAACCCTGGAGGCAAAAAAGAAAGGAAAGAAAAGAGAGAGAGAGAGGAAGGAAGGAAGGAAGGAAGGAAGGAAGGAAGGAAGGAAGGAAGGAAAATCTGATTCAATTGGTCTGCACTGGAATTCTTAGATTCAAGGTAATTCCAATGAACAGTGAAAGTCAAGAAACTGTGTGTCCTAAGTCCTTCATAAAGAAATCATACCAAATATTTCATAACTATAGCTTCAATTTTGTATGTGCCATCATTTGAGGTCATTTTATTGCTCCCAAATATTTCCTGTCAAAACTATAGGAACCACAATTGCATCACAGGGTCACCATTAAAATGTCAAAATTTCCCTTTTCAAAAGACATTTCTTTTGAAATTCCATCTTTAATATGAACACAATTATAATTTTCTTAAGATAACAACAAGCCTTTTATAAATATGACCGACCCTTCATTCCAATCTATCAGCTTCAGGTCATTTCTCCTTCTAATCTATATATCAAGACAACCCTGTCTTTTAGGGGTCACAGTCAAATCCTCTATGATCTTAAACATTTTGAAATGATAGCTCTCTTTTTTCTAAGTGAAACCTTATGTGATGCTTAATTGCATAAGACTGAACTCTGATCAGTGTAGAGGGGCCCAGAGACTAGAATTCAGCTTCCTAGAGCCCCTCACAGTCTTAGCCAATATTAGACTCCTGTCGCTGACGGTTATGGGACCCCACAGGTCACTATTTGCCAAACACTAGTTTCTTTCACTCTGTGTTTCTAATTGTGGAGGAAGCTGAGCAAAATAAGGGATTTGCTCAATGAACAGATTTGTTTTGTTGGTTTGTTTATTTTTTTATTTTATGCTTGGAATAAGGCTAGTATCTGACATATGGAAAACACACACTCAAAATTCCTGGTTGTATAGCTGTGTTCTGTGAATCCATTTTTGTTCATTCTCATTACTTTGTGGATCATGAGGCATGTATTTCATGCTGATAGACATCAAAATCCTATGCTTAAATTCTTGTGCTTCTGACTCAGAAACTTCTTAGAGTTTTCAAACATTGTCTTTGAAAAAAAAAAATCTGTATGTTTTACACAATTCTCTCTCTTTTAAATGGCTTTGTGTCATTTTTTTCAGTGGTTCCTATTCCTTAAGCTAGCATGGTTTATTCATACTCTAAGACTCTATCAAACACTACCCCTTTCATTCAGTCTTCTTCAGCTTCCTCAAAGACACTTTGTAGCATCTGTACCATTACTCTTACAGCACATTGCCCAAAGCTCAGTGTGATAGACAGGAGTCTAAGATGGCCCCTAAATTCTGAGTCTCCAGATACATGCCCTGTATAATCCTCAGGATGATAAATATGAAAGATTTTGCTTCCATGATTAAATTATGGCATGCTTATGGTAGGAAAAGGAGATTAATCAGATGGGTCTGGCCTACCACAGAAATCATTTAAACCTGAATGGAAAGGTGAAAAACAAAGGAAGTCAGAGATGAATAACATGAGAGGGATCCACCATCTAAGCAATTCTGATGATGGAATTGTCTGCCTTGAAAGAGCCTGAAAATAGGTTTTGAAAGCTGAGAGGATTATCTCCAGGCAAACAAAAGTAAGAACATGAGAATTTTTAGTCCTTAACTGCAATATTATGCAGCTAAATGTTCCTAGCTGCATAACAGTTCCTTAAAAAGTTCCTTCAATGAACTTTGATGGAGAATCGGAGTTTTAACCTGGAGGATAGTTTTATAAGACCCTAAGCAGAGAGGACCCAGACAAACCTGCCAGAAGTTTTCATTAAAAAAACTGTGAAATAATAAATGTGTATTATTTAGAACCCACTGTGTATAGATAATTACTTAAGGCAGCAACAAAATTTAATACACTCTATCATCCCTCTCATATTTTTCTGCAGGTATTTGGTTAATACTTTTCTTCCCTAGCAAACCACAAATGATTAGGATGCTTCTTCAGAAGTAGTGGAGCACTACTATGCTATTTTTCCTCCTTTTATTTTCTCTCCCTCTTTATCTCTCTCCATTGCCTTTCAACCTTTAAAGAAGAGAGAGAGAGAGAGAGAGAGAGAGAGAGAAGAACAAAGAGAGAAGAGAAAAGGAAAGAAAAGAAAGATCCCAGAGAAAATTCAGGTGGTAAAACAGTTGCCTGTGCTCTCTGAGTTTATGTTCTAAAAAATTCTTCAGTTGATCATACATATATTAAGAATCCACTGTTGCTAACGGACATTTTTTTTTTACATTTTTATTGAATAGGACAGAGAGAAACTGAGAGGAGAGGGGAATATAAAGATGGAAAGATAAAGACAAACACCTGAAGACTTGCTTCACCACTTGTGAAGCGACTCCCCTGCAGGTGGGGAACCAGGGACTTGAAAGGGAACTTTGCTTGGGTCCCTACCCTTGGTCCTATGTGTTGCTTAAGCCAGTGAGCCACCATCAGGCCCCACAACTTCTATTTTCTGACTTATGATGGTGCTAGGGATTAAACCTGGTTCTTTTGATGTCTCAAGAACAAAAGACATTTTACATAACCACTACACTATCTCTCATTAAGTCTGTGTTTGCAATGACCTCAGTTTACTTTACCTAAAAAATATTTTAATCTCTCATTTCTGTGCTTGAGGTTCAAAAAATTAAAGTTATTCTTAGAGGGTCATATAGCACTGTTGCATGAAGATCTTTCTCTAGCTTTCTGCTATGTGTATGAAAAAGAAAAATCAAGGCTGGGGAGATAGTGTAATCTTTATGCAAAGAGGTCTTCATGCCTGAGGCTTCAAAGTCCCAGTTTTGATCTCTTGCACCACCATAAGCCAAAGCTAAGCAGTGCACTGGTTAAAAAAAAAAGGGGGGGGTGGTTAGTTTTTTTTAATTAATTTTTTTATTTTTATTTTTGAGAGAGATACAGAGAGAGAGAGACACACAGAGAAACACCAGAGCACTGCTCAGCTCTGGCTTATGGTGGTGTGGGGCATTGAACCTGGGACTTAGGAGCCTCAAGCATGAGAGTCTGTTTGCATAACCATTATGCTGTCACCCCCGGAGGGGTTAGTTTTTCCTATTAGAAAAGTAATAATTTGGGGGGAGCAGGTGGTAGGACAGTTAAGCTAACGTATTACCCACACACGGATTCTAGTCCCTGTTCCCCACCTGCAAGGAGGTCACTTCACAAATAGTGAAGCCTGTCTGCGGATGTCTATCTTTCTTTCTCCCTCTCTATCTCCCCATCCCTGAGAGAGAGAGAGAGAGAGAGAGAGAGAGAGAGAGAGAGAGGGAGAGAGTGAGGACCAGAAAAGGAACGGGAAGGAAAGGAAAGAAGGGAAGGGAAGGGGAGGGAAAGGAAGGGAAGGGAAGAGTAATTCAGAAAAATGTAAAAAATATTTGCTATCTGAAAAATAGTCCATCATTCTCTGTCTGTAGAGCCCAACCTCTGTGAAATAAAATCATCTCTCAATCACACCCTGTCATTTCACGGACATCTCATAAAAACTGCAGCAAAGGTGGGTGCGAGGAATAACATCATTGCAAGACTGGCCAGCTCCTCATGGGGCGCGAGCACACTACGATCATCATCTCTGGCATTATGCTATTCCACTGCAGAATACTGTGCCCCAGTATGGTTCTGTATCCCCCATGTCCACTTGGTCGATTCCAAATTATATTCCTCCATGAGGATAATTTCTGGAACCATCCGTTCCACCCCAGTTCCATGGCTGCCAGTTCTTAGCAACATCGCCCTGCCAGATATTTGTCGGGATGCGGCATCATCTAAGTTCATTTCCCACGTCTACGCTCGACCGGACCTGCCAATATACGCGGATATCTTCGCCCAACCTGTTCAACGCTTGACGTCTCGTCATCCAATCTGGTTTCCTACACCTACACTGAACTTCTCTGTTCCAGACTCTTGGAAACAGAGTTGGCAGTCAGCTGAGGTAAAGAACAAACACCTCATCACAGACCCCTGCAAGCGTCAACCTGGCTTTGACCTAGCACGTTATGATTGGGCCCTCCTCAATCACTATCGAACAGGCCATGGCTGGTGCGCCGCTATGTTCCATCGCTGGGGAGCCAGAGACGACCCAAACTGCCCCTGTGGCTCCAGACAGACTATGACCCACATAGTCAACGACTGCCACCTCTTGAGATTCAAAGGAGGTCTCGAAACTTTACATCAGGCTCAACCTGACGCTGTTGACTGGCTAAGGAAGAAGGGCAAACGCTAGAAGAAGAAGAATCCAATTAAAAAGAGAAGTCAGGTTTATAGTGAAAGTGCCTCTTAACAGGAAGGAGCTCAAAGGAAGTTTGATCATTACTTTCCCTGTCTATTTAAAAATAATGGTGAGAAGAGGAAGATACTGAGGTGAAAAACGAGTAAGTTAAAACAAAGAAAGAATTAACTAACCCAACTGTAGAGAGAAGCCCCAGATGACAATAGACCTTGAGAAAGGTCCCTCCATCCACCCCCACCCCAGTGATGTATCTTATGCTGCTACTTTTAAGTCCTGAGGGAAAACTTTCCTAGACACCTGCTATGCAGGAATAGATAAAAGTAACTATAACAGTAACTAAGGCAATCAGACCTTGAGGCAATGGATACAAGTCCCACCCTCTTGACCTTTCAGCCTCAGCTTCTGTGATGACCCTTTCTGCTCTCAGCATGCAGTCCCCTATATAAGCCAGTACTTTCCCTTTGTCCAGGTGCAGAATTCTTTAAGAGCATGAGCTTTTCTCTAGCCTGTTAATGTTAATAAAGTTCTTCCTTGTTGACTCCATCAGTTGGCTCTGATTCTTGAACCTGCAACAAGACCTCAATCAACTGAAAAGAGAAATTTAAGACTGAAATAAACAAAAAAAGACTACTGGGCATCCTTTCAATGGATAATGGGACCTCTTGGGACATTTGATCCCATAGTAAGTGGGTAATTTTTTTTTTATTAGGCCACTACACAATTCTGTCAAGATGTAAGTTAATGTGTAGAGAACAGATGGTGATGGTAATAAACATTATTTTTGACTATGAACATATAAATGAATTATTGTGGGTGAATGCTAAAGAGCTAAAGAGAAAAATTTTCCTCTGAAACAGTTAAACTTACTTTAATTATTTTTGATCCATACATATGTTTGTTGTTCTCTTATTTAATCACTGAATGGCAATATTTGATACACTGTCACTTTCCATTTCTGAGTGAGTCACGATGTTACCTCTATATGATAGACATCTGTAAACCCAATTAAGCAAATATAAAGGCAAGCAAAATCCAAAAAAGATGTCATATTAAGAAAGCCTAATACTGATCCAAACCCAACCATTATTTAGAGCCCAGAAGATAGGAAAAGCTTAAACCATTTTTTAAATGTTTGAAATATTTTATCATTTAAAATTTCATTCTAAATAATTTTTAAATGTTTAAGGACAATAAAAGAAAATGTTAAGATATTTTATATGATTGTACTTTAAATTTTGCATAGTAATTAATTAATGTACTTATTTTTTTCTTTTCTCTCTAAATTATTCAGAGTTTATCATGTGCACAATGCAAGTTGGAGTCCTGGTCCCCACTCCACTGTGAGAAGCTTCTGTACTATCCTGTCTTTTCCTTTAGCCTTGAAGAAGTCAGCCTAGAATGGTGAAGCTCCAGAAATATTAACAATGACAACAAAAATCTAAAAATAAAGTTTAAGGTAAAAGCAAGAAAAACAAACATAGGCGATGATAAAAATCATTATTCGTATTATAAATAAAACTAACCTATCTTAAGAACTATTTTATCTGGGGATAGACAGTGGTATACCTGGTTGAGTGCATAGTTAGAAAGTACAACATCCTGGGTTCAAGTCCCCCTGTTTCTACCTACAAGGGGGGAAACTTTTCAAGCAGGGAACAAGCAGTGCTGCTGTTCTCTCTCCATCTCTCACTATCTCACTCTCTCCCCTTTCCTTTTAGATTTCTGTCTCTATCCAGTAAACAAATAAATAAAATATTAAACATAGCTGTCACCTACATCCATTATATTTATAGATTAATGTAGTAAAGTGTTTTTGTTTTATATATAAAATTAATTTGCTTACTCAGAGTTATTCCCTTTTCTTTCAACTCCAATGTCATTTTATCAATGAAATGTTGATTTATGGGACTTTTAATGCCACAAGAAAATTAAATTTTAATGCCACAACAAAATTTCTACATTTTTTTCAAGGTCAGTACACTTTGCTGTCACCCAAATCACTTCATTCTAACATAGGGACTCAGATCCTCAACTTCCATTTAGTAATCTCCCCTCCCTCTTCTGAATCCCTGAATGTGTTGTGATAGTCCATTGTGGATTCACTGCATATTGTCCTTTGCTTTGTTTCTTAGAGCCCATCTGTGTGTGAGGTCATCCAGTATTGTTTCTCTCCCTCTGGCTTTTCTCACTTAATATAGTTTCCACCCATGATGTAGCAAAGAAGAATAAATTAAACATGTGATAATTATTATGAAATTTCGATTTCAGAATCTATCAGTACTTTTTTTTTTTTTTTACTATATCCCAAAAATTTATTGTGGGCTATATGTGACTGATTTCTGCTACAAGGAAAGAAGGAAGTAGCTGTGACATAGACCATAACAGTGACAGACTATAAAGCAGAAAATATTTACAGTTGGAGAGTATGCAGAAAAAAAAAAAGTTGAGTCTGCTTGCTAGATTATCTTAAGGCAGTATACCCATTTGATTAATTTATTTTTTAGCAAGAACTGAAGATCAATCCATGGATATGTTTCACTTGAAGATTTTAATTCTGGCATGGAATTTGAGAGTGCTCATTTAGCAAACTTTTAGATGGTGTAGCTGGTATGAATCCATGGTGCACAGTGCGAGTAGAGTGGATTAATTTACTTAATAAAATAATGAACAAAAAAAGATGCCTAATACTTAGATGTTACAGGTTTAACTCCTGGTGTCACCATCAAAGCTGAAGAAAAAAAAGAGAGAAAGAGAGGAGGGAAGGGATCTTTACTGACAAGCACTCCCTCAACTTGTTCATCAAGATCGGTATCTACAGTAAACCATTTGGATGGTATGCATCCTTGAAATGGGAAAGGTACTTAATCTCTGCAATTTCTTCTCAAAAACCTGTAATACAGGTCCTATCAAGAGAAAAATATCGCACAACTTCAATGAGAAACATCTACAAAATTCCTGAGCAGCATCCGTTCTTGTTATTTTGCTTTTATTAGTCACTTAATAATATCTTACAAGATTCTTAGTTTACAGAGGTATAGATGTACATCACACCCACTACCATAGTTCTCCCCTTTCCCCAATCCAGTTCATCCCCTGACCCTCAAGGATAACCACCATAGTTTTCACAGAATCTTAGTGACATTTCAGCTACTTTTTTTTTTTTAGCAAGCTCATGTATTTCAGTTCTTTATATTTATACACATATGAACAAGACCATCTGATAGTTGTCTTTCAGAGAAATGTAAGTCATTTGGTGACAGATATAAACTATAACAACAAGTTCTTGAACACAAACTCCAAATTAAAGAACCTCAAGTTATTATATATGATAAATAAATATATATAGTATGATAAATAAATATATATAGTAGAGGGAACATGACATCATTTAAAAAGACACTGAGGACTGTATGAGTGTAAATATGTTATGCAAAAATTTTTTATAAATAAAAAATTAATGGGACCAAGCGGTGGCGCACCTGGTTAAACGCACACACTACAGTGAGCAAGGACCTGGGTCCTTTTCCCCCTGGTCCCCACCTGCAGGGGGAAAAGATTCAGGAGTGGTGAAGCAGGGCTGCAGGTGTCTCTCTGTCTCTCTCCATCTCTATCTTTCCTTCCCCTCAATTTCTCTCTGTCTCAATCCAATAATAAATAAAATAAAGTTAAAAAAATAAAAAAGATAAAAATGTGTGATACATAAAGTACTCTGTACAATTCAGTTATACTTAAATTCTTTTTAAAAGTAAATTATTTGTTTATATAATTGTTGGAGACAGAGAGAAATTGAGAGGAAAGGGGGAGAGGAAAGGAGGAGATAGAGAGGGAGGGAGGGAGAGAGAGAGAGAGAGAGAGAGAGAGAGAGAGAGAGATACCTGCAGTGTTGCTTCATAGCCTGTAAAACTTTCCCTCTGCAGGTGGGGAGGAGGGGCTTGAGCCTGGGTCCATGGTAACATATGCATGGTAACATATGCACTCAACTAGATGCACCAAATCCTGGCAACCAAAGAAAGTCTTTTAAAAACTATTTTTGTCTCACCATTCTTTGCTTTAACATCCTCTCTTCATTTCTTCTTCCTCTTTGACATTTTAAAGTTGTCTCATATTTTTCTTGCTTATGTTTCTAGGTCTGCTTTAGTATGCATGATTTTGTTGAGAGTTAAATGCTCCTGTTTCTTTCTCTGTGACACTTCTTTCCTTTTAATATTATAAATTAATACTATATTACTCACTTTCTTATTATATTTAAGAATATGATTAGTTAATGCATCAAAAAAGAATATTGTTAAAATACAGGAATTACTTGTTTAAATGTCTTTTTATTTTCCTTTTTCTCTATTTCTTTCTCTCTCACCCCTTCCTCCCTCCCTTCCTCCCTCCCTTCCTTCTTTCCTTCCTTCCTTCCTTCCTTCCTTCCTTCCTTCCTTCCTTCCTTTCCCAGAATACTGCTCAGCTCTTACTTATGTTGGTGCAGTAGTAGAACCTGGAACTCCTTCTTAAAAAAAATTACTTTTACAGATAGAATGACAAAAAATATATATACAGCCTGAGCATACAGAGCTTAACACTGTTAACACTGTTGTTTGGCCATGAATAATAAATAAAACCTCTTAAATATCATTTACTTACTGTTTTAATAATCTACTCCTGGAAGCTGAGTGGTGGCACATCTGGTTGGGTGTACATATTATAGTACATAAGGACACAGGTTCAAGTCTCCATTCCCAATTTGTAGAGAGGAAGCTTCATAACTGGTGAAGTAGTATTGTAGGTTGGGCTTTCTCTCGTTCTGTCTCTCTCTCTATCTCTCTCTCTCCATTTCTCCCTATCTCCCCCGTCCCTCCCAATTTCTCTCTGTCTCTATGCATAAATAAATAAATAAAATTTTAAAATAATATTCTACACCTTTACATATATAGTTGTTGAAAAATTGATGAGATAATATAAATTGTCTGACACAGATCTAGTACTCAATAAATACCAAATTTACTAAATAGTTAACTTGTGTATACTAGTATACAGTTAAGTGCTTCTAGAAGAATTAAAATATTATGGTGATGATATGTTTCCCGGCATGCTTTCTTGAATACTAAGGAAATAAAAGAGTTTCTTGAAAAAAGAAAGAAAGAAAGAAAGAAAGACAAAAAACAGTGATAAAGAGACACACAAGGAAAGACACCACAGCAACAGTTATCTCCAGTGTCATAAGGACAGGACTCAAACCCTTGGTTTAACTAAAGATTGTTAAGCTGTTTCTGAAAAAAAAAATGTGCATAAGTTCCTCAGCTTTGCTGAGTTTCTCTCATCTATGCAGAAGGTATAGGGGCCATTTAAAAATCTATCCTTACTTTTAATGAATCAGTCCTGTGTCTATTTCATTTATCCAGCCTCTAAAGAACCTAAAGTTGTATAGGATGATTGCCATTATGTCCTCAAAATGTCAAGGACACATTTTTGGAGTAACTAGGATTACCTAAGAAGCAACTATAGTTTTATACTCTATCAACAACTAATTAAAGCACAATTTGAAAATATGATGTACAGTTTTAAACCAGTTAACATAAATAGAATTTATGAATGCAATGTAAAATAAATATATAATATTGTAGACTTTTTTTTTTTTTTGTCTCCAGGGTTATTGCTGAGGGCTCGGTGCCTGCACTAGGAATCCACTGCTTCTAGAGGCCATTTTTTCCATTTTGTTGCCCTTGTTGTTATCATTATTGTTATTTTTGCTACTGATATTGTTGTTGCATAGGACAGAGAGAACTCGAGAGAGGAGGCGAAGACCGAGAGAAGATAAAGACACCTGCAGACTGGCTTCACCATTTTTGAAGTGACCCCCCCCCCGCAGATGGGGAGTCAGGGGCTCAAACCCTGATCCTTATTCCCATCCTTGCCACCATGCGCGTGCACTTAACCTGCTGCTACCGCCGGACCCCCTAGACTTTTTTTTTAAATTGCCACCAAGGTCATTGATGGCACTTGGTACCAGCATGACAAAGCCTCCACTTCCGGTGGCCATTTTTTTTTCTTTTTTCTTTTCCTTTATATTATACTTGATAAGACAGAGAGAAATTGGGGGGGGTAGAAAAGGAGAGAGAAAGTTAGAGACCTGTAGACCTGCTTTCCCACTCATGAAGCTTCCCCCTGCAGGTGGAAAGTGGCAGCTTGAGCCTAGATCGTTGTGCATGACAATATATGTGTTTAACCAGGTGTGCTATCACACAGCCCCTAATATATGGACATTTTTTGAAAATAAAGCCACCTTAAAATAAAAACACAAAATTTCCAAGGGAGAATAAAATATAGCTCTATAGAAAAAAAAATGGTGCCATTTCACATAATTGTAAGATAAGTCAGGAAGAATTGAAAAGTTATTGAGCATTTTTAAATAATTTAAGCTATATGGTAGAGGGCAGGAATACTAACAAATACAGAGAAGAGAAGGAGCTTTCTTACTCTTTGGGGTTCATGTCTCAATACTCAATACTAGGAATAAACAATCAATATCACCACTGTCAGTTCTCATTGTTTAGTTCCTAGGATAAGCACATGGGAAAAAATTCCATTTCAGAGGGGAAAAATGCACACACTCAGTTTCATTAATGTTACAGTACAAGTTCTGATCCTTTTATAAATAATGTGATCAATGTTTCTTTCACATAATCATTCTACGTCTACTATATTTGAAAGCTTCTCCATCCTCCATTATCTATGGTTTATTCTCTTTATACTGATGATCACAAGATATTCTTTATTCCAAGTGTTCTCAGGCATCTCTTTCTCTGCTTAGCTTGAAGAGAACTTAGGTTACATCTGGGTAAAAGACATGGAATTTCATTGTTAGAAAAGATGGTTTTTATATGTTATCTTCAATTTAGTGCTGTTAATTTCCCCTTCTCCTGTGATACACCTCTCATTTAAAAAAGTCTTACTTTTAAATACTGTGGTTTATTATTTCCCACAAAATTTAGATGAATAGCTGAAATTTTGCAGACCAAAATTGGTGGATTCCTGTATGTTATTTCCCCTTCTCTTCCTTCTCCTCCTCCTCCTCCTTCTTCTTCCTCTTCTTCTTCTTCTTCTACTTCTTCTTCTTCTTATTATTATTATTATTTTGTCTACCAGGGTTTTCATTAGAGCTCCATGCCTGTATGATTCCATCACTCCCAATTCCATTTTCTTTTTTTTCTTTTCTTTTTTAATTTTTTTATTATCTTTATTTATTGGATAGAGACCATCAGAAGTCGAGAGAAGATAGAGACAGAGAGAGAAAGAGAGACACCTGCAGCCCTGCTTCACCACTTGCAAAGCTTTCCTTCTGCAGATGGCGACTGGGGGCTCAAACCTGGGTCCTTGTGCACTGTAACATGTGCGCTCAACCAAGTGCTCCACCACCCAGTCCCTCAACTCCATTTTCTTAGACATAAAGTGAAAGGCAGAAAAGGAGACACAGAGAGAGAAAGATAGATATTACAGCACAGCTTCACCATTTGTGAAGCTTCTCCATGCGAATGCTTCAGTTTGATGACTAGGGGACCCTGACTGTTACACCAGATCAAGTATGCTCTTGTCTTGTCTCAAGTGGCCTCCCCCAGGGCTCTGTTCTGGCTCCTATCCTATTTAATATTTACATCAATGACCTTCCAGAAACTTCTTCAAGGAAGTTCATCTAAGCCAATGACATCTGCTGTGCAACTCAGGCATCCAAGTATGACATCCTCAAGGAAATACTCATGAAAGACATGTCTCTGATATCTGATTACTGTAAAAAATGGCAACTAATCCCTAGCACTGCAAAAACGGTTTCATCTGTTTTCCATCTCCACCATGCCTCGGCCTCGCGTGAGCTTAATGTGCAGCTTGACAATACGAGAATCCGGCATGAAGCCCAGCCAGTCTATCTTGGCGTTACTCTCGATCGCACCCTGTCATTTCACGAACATCTCATAAAAACTGCAGCAAAGGTGGGTGTGAGGAATAACATCATTGCAAGACTGGCCAGCTCCTCATGGAGCGCGAGCGCTTCCACACTACGATCATCATCTCTGGCATTATGCTATTCCACTGCAGAATACTGTGCCCCAGTATGGTTCCGTAGCCTCCATGTCCACTTGGTCGATTCCAAATTATATTCCTCCATGAGGATAATTTCTGGAACCATCCATTCCACCCCGGTTCCATGGCTTCCAGTTCTTAGCAACATCACCCCGCCAGATATTCGTCGGGATGCGGCATCATCTAAGTTCATTTCCCACGTCTACGCTTGACCGGACCTGCCAATATACGTGGATATCTTCGCCCACCTTGTTCAACGCTTGACGTCTCGTCATCCAATCTGGTCTCCTACGCCTACACTGAACTTCTCTGTTCCAGACTCTTGGAAACAGAGTTGGCAGTCAGCTGAGGTAAAGAACAAACACCTCATCACAGACCCCTGCAAGTGTCAACCCGGCTTTGACCTAACACATTATGATTGGGCCCTCCTCAATAGCTATCAAACAGGCCATGGCCGGTGCGCCGCTATGTTCCATCGCTGGGGAGATGGACCCGAACTGCCCCTGTGGCTACAGACAGACTATGACCCACATAGTCAACGACTGCCACCTCTCCAGATTCAAAGGAGGTCTCGAAACTTTACATCAGTCTCAACCTGATGCTGTTGACTGGCTACGGAAGAAGGGCAAATGCTAGAAGTATGCTCTCTACCAAACGGAATCATCTCTGGGACTCATATTTCAAGTTAATAATGAAGTTCACTATAGAATCCTATAAAGAAAAGTATATGAATCACTTGAATCTGAATTGTGCCATGTTGAAAAAGTATCATTTATTTCATTCCAAGTAAGAAAGTCCTATCCTTAGATCTCCAGCCTCTAGAAAAAAAAAAAATTTTTTTTTAGAGATGATATTATACCATCTCTTAGAGAAAGCACACCCCATTGCTCTAAGGACTATATTGTTTTGGAAAATGTGAGCATAGGCAAACTGTTTCAAAACAGGTCATATCTGAATGTAAAATAGTCTCAGGCATAGGTAACTAGGGAATCGATGGCCAAAAGAGCACACCCTTGATGTTATGTCAGCCTTGGATATAGGGATGTGAGTGAAGACATCTCTTAATAATTCTAACCTATAGTAATTTATGACTCTCTTTTCCTTGGTCATATGAGTCCATCAAGATGAGCAGATGAATAAACCTTCCAACAAGATGAGCAGATGAATAAACCTTCCAACAAGATGAACAGATGAATAAACCTCTCTACTCCCACATTTGTCCCTAATTAGTTATAAAGATAATCTTCTCAAGTAGTAGATTCAATAAGAAATGAAAGTGATTTTCTGTTTTTTTATTTCATAGGATTCTCTAATTCTTTATTTTATTTCTTTGAGTTTACATGTAGTCTGGTCATTCTGCTGAACTTGGATAAGTATCTGTGGTCACTGAAGCTACTTGTTGGAAGATAGGTCTGCTGATCTCGGCTGGACTCTCTCAAATAAAGACTGACTCAGTGGATAAATGGAAATGAATGGTTAAGACATTTGAAGTTTCCTCTACATACCTCACCTTCTTCAAAAAGCTGAATTTTTTTTTCTCCAGATGACTCTGTTTCTTAGTGGTTAAATTTTTTAGAGATTTCATGCAAAGGACTTGAATACAGGGAAGCATGAAAATGTCATCAACTGAGGGGCCGGTGCACCTGGTCAAGTGTACTTCTTCTTCTAGCGTTTGCCCTTCTTCCGTAGCCAGTCAACAGGTCAGGTTGAAAGCTGTCAGGAGCTGCTTGTTGCTGGCTTTGAAAGTGACTGGGATCCATGTGGATTCAGTCGGCTAGGAAGGATCGTCAGTTTCCCCAATGAATGAGTACTCACGGGATGCACCACGAGAAGGTCGATCCAATGCATCCCAATCAAGTGTACTAATTATACTGTACAAAGATCCAGGTTTAAGTCCTTGATCCCTACCTGCAAGGGTAATGCTTCATGAGTGGTGAAGCCATGCTGCAGGTGTCTCTGTCTCTATATACACCCCCTCCACTCTCAATTTCTCTCTTTCTGTATAAATAAATAATAAATAAATAAATAATATATAGTTTTAAATGCCATTAACTGAACACATCTGAGGCAAAGGTTACCAGTATGCCTCCTTGTGCTCAACCCTAGAATTGTCCTAAGTTGAATTTAAATGTGAACTGAGGAACCAGGTGGTGGTGCGCCCTATAGTGCCCACAGTTATCATACATGAAAACTAGGGAACAAGTTCCTCACTCCACCTGTAGGGGAAAACTACTTTGTAAGTGGTCAGCAGTACTATGTCTCCTTCTCTCTCTCTCTCTCTCCTTTTCTATTTCTCTATTGGAAAAAAAGAATTTAAAAAATGGCAGCTGAAAATGATAAAGTTGCAGGGCCAGGTGGTGGTACACTTGATTGAGTGCACATGTAATAATGCACAAGGACCGGGGACTTGCACCTGCAGAGGGAATGCTTTGTGAGTGGTGAAGCAGTGCTGTAGTACTATGTCTCTCTCTCTCTCTCCCCACTTCCCTCTCAATTTCTGCCTGTCTCTAACTAATAAATAAGTAAATATAATTTTAAGAAATGATAAAGTTGTCATGTAGACACTGAGCACTAGTGATAATGATATCCTAGTAGTAAAATAATAAAAATGGGCACCAGGAGTGGTGGAATAGTTTTGAAGTTACCAAGCCCGAGCTATAACACCTGGTGTCAAAAACAAAAAGCACTTATTTTTATTCTGACTTTCTATATTGTTGGATTTAATTCTCTGGCAAATGAAAGGCTCAGAATCTAATTCCAAATGTTTGGAAACTGAAGAGGTGCAAATATCTAAAGAAGAATAAATTTTCAATTGATATATTTTTATTATTATTTAAGACTAAGATTATTTAAGACTAAGATTATTTAAGACTAAGTTATGAATTATCAGTGGGAAATTAGGATTAATGAATTTAACAAATGACTCATCACCAAAGCTAGCAGATATTACAGCAACAAAAGGCTTAAATCTAGGCAGTTAGAGGAAATAATACTTCTGGAAGTCACTGTTAGTCAAGTAAGCAGCCATGCTCCTTGGTTCCTATCTTCCTTGTAAATTCATGTATGCAAGATCAATTTTAATGAAGTTGCTAAAAAAAAGAAGAAGGAGGAGGAGGAGAAGAAGAAACCATTAACATTCAAAGATTCTATGTAAACTTGATGGGAACTCTGGGTTTTCTTTTCAAATTATCCTGACTCAAGATTTCCCCTAATTGTTAAGAGTTCTCTTTACCACTACAGGAGACCTCTATGCTCCTGGAGGTCATCGCTTCTGGGATAGATGAACACAAACCACATGGGTTCAAAGGCTTTTCCTTATACAGTAATAAACATTTGATTAACTGGTTTTACAAGGCACTCCCACTCTGCCCTCAGGAATTCTCAACACCAGGCTCTCTGGCCTCAAGGTAACTAAGCTATTCTAATTGTCCTGCTTGTCCTTATTACTTATATTCTATCTGGTTTTTGAAGTTATTCCTTAACAATTAATGTCAGTTTTCAAAACTCTTCACTTTATACATTCTTCTCCATAATCTACACTACCAAACATACACATAAAACGCTGAAAACAAGGCCAACCTAAAACCTCTAATCTTTAACCGGGTCGGATGGAAGTGGCGTGTGCTTTAAAGGAGGTGCTGTGATATAGGAGGAATGTCTACTCCAGTACAGTGAAATCATGCAAGTAAAGGTCTCCAGTTAAAAAAAAAATTCCAAAGTGAGAACTGGAGTGGCACTTTTACATCTTAAGAAGAACTTGAGCACACCATCTGAAGCTGACCAAAATCCCTCTTCCAAAGAAGCCTGTTCATTTGTTTCCAAAGGCCTTGTTTATGTAACTCTTTAATTATAGCATAACCAAATTACAACTATTTTGCCATGGGAAAATGTAAAGTCATTAAGCAACTTAAATACCACTCCACCCTTTTCAAGCAGACAACACAACCATTAAGCAATTAATGCATGTTAAGACATTTCCAATTTTTTGGCACTAAAGCTGGTTCAATCACTTGGGACTGGAGATCATAGGTGAAAACGATATATTGCAATGCTTGATGGAAAGCAGAGTATCTTGCATGTTACTTTTCAAACAGAATTCCAATTTTCAGCTCCAATGATCAACAAAATGTTAATCTTGCAAAAAAAAAAAAAAGAAAAGATTGTATACTCTTTAACACTGGCTACCATTTCCAATTCAGTGTTTGAGTCATATGAGACTTTAATGTCTGTTAATTGGATGTCTTTCTGAGTTTATACATTTTAGGGCTTCTATGTCCTCAGATTCTGCTGACATATTAGGCTGTGGTTTCCTATGGATTCCACAGAATAGAAAATGTATCTGCCTCTATTTCCCAAGCTTATTTAATAAATAAGTTTTTCCAAAACTTATTTATTGATTGATAAAGATGTGTTAATGTGATTGACAATGAGATATATTATCTTAATGTAATACTAAAATTTATGGACATATGTAGAGACAAAGAATAAGTAAGGATTTTTTTTTTTTGCTGTTGTTGTTTTGCTTTTATTTTACCACTAGGGCTGAACCTCTCTGGGCCAACTTTTTAAGATAGAGACAGAGAGATAGAGGAAGAGTGGGAAGGATAAACACAGCACTGAAGTTCTCTTCAGTCTAAAGGGGACCAGCTTCCTACCTAGGTCTAGTTAATGACAAAGCAGACACACTATCCAAGTGAGCTTGCCAGAGGTTGTTTTCTTGTTATTGTTTTCCCGCTAGGGTTATCACTGGGGCTCAGTGCCTGCACTACAAATCCACTGCTCCTGGAGGATATTTTTCCCCCACTTTTGTTGCCCTTGTTGTTGTCGTTATTGTTATTGTTGCCATTGATGATGTTGTTGTTGGATAGAACAGAGAGAAGTCAAGAGAGGAGGGGGAGATAGAGAGGGAGAGAGAAAGATAGACATTTGCAGACCTGCTTTACCACCTGTGAAGTGACCTCCCTGCAGGTGGGGAACCAGGAGCTCCAACTGGGATACTTATGCTGGTCCTCGTGCTTCTCACCTTCTAACCTGCTGCTCTGCCGCCCGACCCTCCCTTTTTTTTTTTTTTTCCTTTTTATACCTATCTTCTTTTTTTCCTTTTTGAAATTGGAATTAATGGGGCAAAACTATGATAGTCATATTTTGAAATGGAGATAAATGGGAAGAAAATCCTACCACTAGAAGTGTAGATTTAATGCATAATGGCAGATATGTGTTTTCTTTCGATGTATAACAAATCACCGAAACACAGTAGATTAAAATTTGTTATCATTGAGTTCCTAGTGGTCGGGTATTGATTTAGCCCACAATATAATTAAGTTGTCTAGTTGTGCTGAGTTAGGCTAAGTCACTCTCATTTTTGTTCTTGCACAGGTTAATTCCGACACCTGGGGTCAGTCACTTTTCAGTGTGACAGGTCAACTTCTGGAGTTGGTGACTAGTTAACTGAGACAATGAGGTAAATTGGACTACATGTGTCTCTAACCAATCAGTGAGCTATTCAAAAGTAGGATTCTAAGAGAGCAAACAGATTACCAAGACTAAGCACGATTAAAGTTTAGGCTTATGATGGGTACAGTGTCCCTTCCTCAGTGTGCTATGGATCCCCAAACAGCTCATAAAACCAGCTTCAGTAGCTGGTGAGATGGGCCCCATTATTATTGAAAGGATCTGCAGTCACTTTGAAAAGGGAATGACCAATAAAGAACTGGCCACATTAAAAAAAAAAAAAATTCAATCTACCAAAGTTAGAAAATGCTAGCAATACTGTTTAGAAATGCTGATAATACAGGCTGGCAAATGTTATCCATAAAGAAGCATGTGGTAAATACTATTAACTTTTTGGGCCATACAGTCTCTGTCACAAGAATTTAGCCTTATTGTAGTGCATAAGCAGTCAAACAGTAAGTAAGCGAGTGGGCATAGCTTCTTCTAGCGTTTGCCCTTCTTCCGTAGCCAGTCAACAGCGTCAGGTTGAGCCTGATGTAAAGTTTCGAGACCTCCTTTGAATCTGGAGAGGTGGCAGTCGTTGACTATGTGGGTCATAGTCTGTCTGTAGCCGCAGGGGCAGTTCTACGTTCTAATAAAACTTTATTAGCAAAACAGTATAACAGACTGAATTTGGCAAATTGGATAATTTACTGAATTATTTATTTATTTATTTATTTTTATCAGAGCACTGTTCAGTTCTGGTTTATGGTGATACAGGGTATTGAACCTGGGACTTCAGAGCCTCAGGCATGAGAGTCTTTTTTTTTTTTTTTTTATAACCATTATGCTATCTAACCCCCAACTCCAGTGGCTACTTTATATCCTCAGCTAAATTACTAATTTCAATGACATCTGTGGATATATATAAATATATATGTTAGTGGTTTACCACCTAAATAATAGTGGAAACAAAGTCAATTATATAATTTAAACCCCAGTATCAGCATCTAAAAATTGAGACACAGTGGTTTTTCTTCAGCTTAATTGAGAAATTCTTCCTGGGGGTTAGGGTTAAATGCTCTACCAAAAGATGGCATTGGAGGATTCTGGTCAGTGTTGAACTGTTTTTTAACAAGTATTGATTTAATGCCTGGGTGACACAATTTACTGAATTTTTTCCCCCGAGGAAGTACATCCTTTTTATCAACTATTTCACTTTAAAAATAAGTTATGATTTTAATTAAGTAGAATACTAAGTTTTTAGAAATTAAATAAGGAACATTTTAATTCATTTCTTGTTTGTATAACTTGTTACAAACTGTAAAAAATATCTTAACATCACTTATCTCTTAACAATATGTGTTCTAAAATTTATTTCTCAGTAATCATCTAACAGATTTCATGTGTTCAATATCAAATCATTCAAGTTTAAATCTAACTTAATATTTAATGAAAATTTTATATCTCATATTAACATTTATTTGAATTTAAAATGAAGCTGATCTTTTGTCTGTTTTACTAGAGTAAGATAATTTTGCTAGAAAAACTTCAATAAGCTGGACTACACCATGACCTTTCATATCTTCTATCTGACATTAACAAATTCTGTGAGAAACAAATTTAATGTGAATATTAGACGCTAGCCAAAATAGGACTGAATTTATGTACTAGGCAGATGGTGGAAAGGCATTCTTTCATTTTAAATTCAATATTTGTTTACACTTTTATTTGCCTAAACTAAGATATAAGAGTCTATGACTGGTACTGGTTGTTTGCTACCTAAATGCAGTGACTGCTTATTTCCTTTTGTTTGTAGTAGTTATCTCACTTTCAAGGAAGAAAGACAAGAATTTCTCAGCAAAACAAGTACTAAGAAGTAGAAGGGAAGTAGTAAAGCAATTAGAAAGCTCTTCAAGCATACAATGGGGCCCTGTCCAGGAAGCCAAGATTTCCAGCTGGAAGAGATCCCAAAGTTTTACCTCTTTTCTCCCTCAGGTACATATCAGAGTCACCTGGACAACCTTGTAAAATCCTGTTGCCAGAGCAACACCCTAGATTATCCCATCAGACTCTTTGGAGGCTGGGGGAGAGGGGGCTGGAAGGACCAAGCCTTTATACTTCCCATGTGAATCCAATAGCATCTCACTTGAGAACTAAGGTTCTCCATTCTTGGCACCCAGCGACTCACTCTGTAGGCTGAACCATCCCACAAATGCATGTCAGCCATTCACCTCGGCTAACCTGAGAACTGATCAGCTGCTGGCCTTGTCTTCCTAGTATCTCAACAGTCATCTATAATTACCTGATTATCTCTCAATTCGGACACAGCCCTGTGCCCTGAACTTCACACAGTTTGTTACACGAAATATCATTCCTCTTCTCAAAATTTCATTTTCAAAACATTTGTTCAGCATTTAAGTGATGTATTTGTCATCAGTTCAAAGTAGTCTATTTTGCAAAATGAAGGGGGCTGGGCGGTGGCACACTGGGTTGAGTCCACATAGTACTAAGTGCAAGGATGTGCGCAAGGTTCAAGCCTCACCTGCAGGGGGGGTCGCTCCACAAGCAGTGAAGTAGGGCTGCAGGTGTCTTTCTTGCTCCCTGTCTTCCCCTCCCCTGTCAGTTTTTCTCTGTCCTATCCAAAAAAAAAAAAAAAAAAAATCTAAATAATGGCCACAGGAGCAGTTGTCTCTCTGTCTCTTTCCCTCTCTACCTCTCCCTCTCTCAATTTCTGCCTGTTTTTATCCAATAACAAATAAATACAGCTTTAAAAAAAAACAAACAAACAACTCTGATGGGTCTGTTATGTATGTTCCTCCTGGTACTTCACTCATTTGATGGTTGAACATTTAAGTTAAACAGTTTAGAGATCCTCTAGACCATGCCCCCCCCCCCTTTTGTAAGTAGTAACTGACTTTTCCAGTGAATTAGGAACACATAACACTGATAATGTACAATTTGGAGAAGCATGAGGCTTGGTTTCATATGAATCCTGTGCCCTATAGTGCTCTCAGCAAATAGTTTATAGGAAGAACAAATCCTGTTCTAAGTCCTGCCCTCTCAGCTCCCTTCCTTCCATTAACTCTACCTAGGGTCTATGGTTTCTGGATGGCAGCAACAGCACCTCTTTAGAAAGAAACTTACTTGAGGTTATCTTCTTAAACTCAACTTCATGGGGTCCCTGTTTGCCAATTTAGTTCCCTGTCGCTTTTGCCTACCTCATTCTTAGCTCTCATTCATTAATGTTGGGAGACTGAATCTCTGGACATTGGTTTTTCTCAAGGACTTCCCCATGAGGACAGTCTGGGACTATATGACTGCATGAAGAAGTATATAGGTTAAAATTAATTATAGATAAGGGAAAACTGTTCCTGGAAAAAAAAATCACAGGTGGGTCTTTTTTTAAATTTATTTTTTATTTAATAAAGGATAAATTAACAAAACCATAGGATAGGAGGGGTACAACTCCACACAATTCCCACCACCCAATCTCCATATCCCACCCCCTCCCCTGATAGCTTTCCCATTCTCTATCCCTCTGGGAGCATGGACCCAGGGTCGTTGTGGGTTGCAGAACGTAGAAGGTCTAGCTTCTGTAATTGCTTCCCCGCTGAACATGGACGTTGACTGGTCGGTCCATGCTCCCAGTCTGCCTCTCTCTTTCCCTAGTAGGGTGGGTCTCTGGGGAAACAGAGCTCCAGGACACATTGGTGGGGTCTTCAGTCCAGGGAAGACTGGCTGGCATCCTGATGACATCTGGAACCTGGTGGCTGAAAAGAGAGTTAACATATGAAGCCAAAAAAATTGTTGAGCAATCATGGACACAAAGGTTGGAATAGTGGAGAGGAAGTGTTCGAGGGGGTACTCACTGCAAACTCTAGTGTACTTCTGCTTTCAGGTATATATTTTGCAGTAGTTTATGGATACGTGTGAACATATGCTCTCTCTCACAGAACCTGGTCTATATCTAGGTTTTGGGACTTTGTTGGGAACTGAACCACCTGGGATGGAATTAGAGAATACTATGAAAGGAAAGGTCTCACCCGAGTGATGAAGCTGAAGGGTTGTCATTCCACACGTGAAGTCTCTGGACACAGTCTGACCTGAAGCATGTTAAGGTGGCAATCATTGTGTTGATTAGGTTGTGATCGGCTGATGCAATATTATTTGATATGGATTGGAAGAGGCATTCGGGAAAGTGGGCCCTGTCCTAAGGTTCCAGGACTGGGAGAAATATAGGCTCTATAGTGGAGATGTGAGGTTCCTGCTGTCTTAGGTTTCAAAAAAGACAATGGATAGTTAATGTTATCATCACATTATTTGGTAATTGGGTTAACGTTGAAAAGTCCTTTTGTTAGGGTTTGCTGTATAGTACCCAGTATCTTGTAAATAGCTGTGCCACTGGTTGCTTCTGATCTACTTGGTCTAGGCTTTTGAGAGAGTCTGCATATCAAATACACAGCCTATATATTAAAAAGACTCAAGTCTGAGTTTTAAAAACTTTGAGACATACAATTAATTTTCCCCCTCTCATATTAATTAACTAGTGATTTATATGACTACACTTTACTAGGAGTGTACATAAACACCATTCCCACCACCAAAAGACTAACACAGGTGGGTCTTAACTAAGTTTTCTGTAATGGGACATTCTCTCTCTTTTCCTAAGATGTTCCTTAAAGTTATTAGGGTAAAGTCACAAGTATCTGGCTAATCAGAAGAGAGGCAATTAGGCCAACCATCTGCAAAAAGGTTAATCCTTCATTTAGAAAAAAATCAGTACTTAATTTTTTACAGTTCACCTGAAATTGAAAGCCAAAAAGCCTAAACTGGAACCTCCCCTTTAGTGTTCCTGCTGAAGAATAAAGGAACCATGAAAGCTGGAATTCTAGTTGCAAAGAATGCTTTACACACACACACACACACACACACACACACACACACACACACACAGACACACACATAAACACACACCTTAGCATTTACCATTTTCTTGCTGCAAAAAACTTTGTCCTTTATAAACATGAAGAAAAACAGCTTACTCAGATTCCAATGAAAGGTTTGTACCACTTCCATCTCTTCTGTTTGGTCTAGTTAACAAGTTATGTTCGAAATCATATTAACCAATTGTTTCTATAGCAAAGATAAATACTGATTTTAGGAGACAGCTATTTCACTGAATAATAAAAAAAAAAAGCCAGAACATCAAGTCCATGAGTTTAGCAACTTTTTCTTTTGCCATTTTCTGGCATATTATTTTACTTGAAAGCATTTCCTAGTAGAGCTTGTGACCATAAAACAGAACACATTCACTTTTACAGAAATGGTATTAAAGCATTTTCAATATACTCGGATATCTTCGCCCACCCTGTTCAACGCTTGACGTCTCGTCATCCAATCTGGTCTCCTACGCCTACACTGAACTTCTCTGTTCCAGACTCTTGGAAACAGAGTTGGCAGTCAGCTGAGGTAAAGAACAAACACCTCATCACAGACCCCTGCAAGCGTCAACCCGGCTTTGACCTAGCACGTTATGATTGGGCCCTCCTCAATCACTATCGAACAGGCCATGGCCGGTGCTCCGCTATGTTCCACCGCTGGGGAGCCAGAGACGACCCGGACTGCCCCTGCAGCTCCAGACAGACTATGACCCACATAGTCAACGACTGCCACCTCTCCAGATTCAAAGGAGGTCTCGAAACTTTACATCAGTCTCAACCTGATGCTGTTGACTGGCTACGGAAGAAGGGCAAACGCTAGAAGAAGAACTTGAAAGATTTTAATTTTACAGAAAATTGGAAAGGATAATATAGTGATATATATATATTATCAAATCACCTTGATTTAATAACATTTTGTGTTTTTTCCATATTTTCTTAGTCTCTTCTCATATAGAAAGTTAGAAAAATATAGTTTTCATAAAAGATGTCACTTATACCCCATTCTGTGTGTGCATGTGGGTATGTCACTAAAAAAGGAACATACTGCTTTATATAAGCACAATGTCACTATCTTCCTCAAGAACATTAATGATCCTTTAGTTCTATCTCACACTCTGGTCTACAGTGATTTTTAAAAAATCATTTATTTAGTGAGAGACTAGAACACTGCTCCAGCATATGCAAGCCTCAGGAGCCAATCTGTGGCCTTAAGCATGCACATCCTGTTCTCTACCAACTAAGTCATTACCTTCACTGCCACAGGCAAGTTTCTCCAATTAATTATTCTTGTATATTTGGAGAGGAAGGATTATTCACACAAGGAACACATCTTGGCTTGGGTTCCTATAAATGGATAAGAATTAGTTTTCAGGGGAAAAAAGAAAAAGAAAAAAAAACTAGTATAGCCACAGGCCCTTTGGAATATAACCAAAATATGCCTACTAGCTATCTACAAAATGGAGACCCCCTCCCCAACTCTTTTTCTGAACTATTCCTGGCTTTAGGTTCATGATTGGTCAACAATTTGTTTGGCTTTGTATGTCCACTCTCTTTTCAACCACAAGGTTCCAGATGCTAGCATGATGCCCACCAGACTTCCCTGTACAGACGACTCCACCAAGGTATCCTGGAGCTCTGCTTCCCCAGAGCCCTTCCCCACTAGGGAAAGAGAGAGACAGGCTGGGAGTATAGATTAATCTGTCAATGCCCATGTTCAGCGGGGGAACAATTACAGAAGCCACACCTTCCACCTTCTGCATCCCACAATGACCTTGGGTCCATACTCCCAGAAGGTTAAAGAATAGGAAAGCTATCAGGGGAGGGGATGGGATACAGAATTCTGGTGGTGGGAATTGTGTGGAGTTGTACCCCTTTTATCCTATAGTTTAGTCAATGTTTCCTTTTTATAAATAAAAAAATAAAAAAAGAATTAGTCTTTTGTCTGGCTATGAGTAGAAGAGGCTATAAGTATCTTATCAACCAGTTCTGGTTGCACTTAATCAAATGTAGTTTGGGAGGAAAATAAAGGACTGGCAATTTTCAGGCAAGGTGAAAAGTATGTACTAGAGAGATCTCTGTCTAGAAATGTTGATATCAACTGTCTGTTGGTTAATGTTGAATAAAGAAAATGGTCAAGAATCCAACTACTAGACACTTCATAGTTTAAATGAAAAGGACAAAAGGAAGAACTTTTTCTCCTCTTAAATGTGTGACCTTTTGAAGGTGTTACAATTGAGTATCTGACAGTAACTTTTTTTTTGCCTCCAGGGTTATTGCTGGGGATCAGTGTCTGCACTAAGAATCCACAGTTTTCTGAGGACATTTTTCCCCATTTTGTTTCCCTTGTTGTCATTATTATTATTGTTGCCTTTGATGTCATTATTGTTGGATAAGACAGAGAGAAATCAAGAGAAGAGGGCAAGACAGAGAGGGAGAGAGAAAAATAGACACCTGCAGACCTGCTTCACCTCCTGTGAAGCAAGCCCCTGCACTTGGGGAGCCATGGTCTTGAACCTGGATCCTTATGCTGGTTCTTGAACTTTGCGCCATATGCGTTTAACTGCACTACCTCCTGAGCCCCGACAGTAACTTATCTTATCAATCCATTATTTTAGATGTTAAGTGTGTATGTGTGTGTATGTGTGGACTTGTGAAGAGCAGCTTTGTAGAGCACTCAGATTTCTAGAATCTTTGAAATACAACTCTTGATCTCTCCTACTTACTCCTTACAAGCCCCAGATGTCTGTTTTCTCTGCTTTCTACTTTAAACCCCAAAAAAGCTTAAAGACAAGAGCAGAGAAAACTGACTTCAGGACTTCCTATTGACTCCTGCTATATGCAGGTACTGTTTCCCCTCTTCTGGAACAAATAGGCTGAAGCCAGTATAAGCTATTCTTATGTAATTCACTCATTTATGTCTCAAGATCGCTTTTAAGCTGGGGACTGAACTGCTATAAGTTTTTAGACCACATACAGTATGAGTTTGTACTATTTATTCATTAAAAGAATGCAATTACTACATTACTGTTATATACTCTCTTGGGAAACCCACTGTTCCAAAAGCTCTTAATAATTATTTAAACTTTAGGTGTTCTGTAGCAGCAAAATAGTTTGCAAATTCAAAAGGGGAGAATAAATGCTGCAAATTATGATAGAATATCATAAAATGTTCAAATCTTTTAGAATATAACATGCAGAACACAGAATATTTATACTCGTAAGTAATGAGATAGGAAAGATTTGGAAATTTCCTTTTCTACTGGAAGCAACATTTTGTGTGATTATATAATATAAACATATCTTGTACATCTAGAGAAATAAGTACAATTTTTACTTATGCCAAAGAGGGAGGGAAGTAGCTAATATTTACTGTGCACTAGGAATTGTACATTTACCTTGATTTAATACCCATAAAAATAAAAATAATATTAAGTTATAACTATTGTGCCTATGAAGGAATGGGGGATTCAGAGAAATTAATTAACTTTCAAGTTCACACAGTAAAATTAGGTCTCGATTTAAATTTATCTCATTTCACAACTTTTAGCTATCTGCTTTCTTCCAACTTTTTTAATGGAAGATTACATAAAAAGTGCTTGTGAGTACTTTGTGGTAATACTGATATAAATAATTGAGTCCTATTCAAATAAAGAAGGAGAGAAACTAATTAGGGTTGTGTATCGACCTGTCAATGTCCATATCCAGTGAAGAAGCATTTACAGAATCCAAACCTCTCACCTTCTGCACCCCATAAGGATCTTTGATCTATACTCCCAAAGGGATAAAGTATAGTGAAACTTCTCTCTCTTTCCCTAATGGGGAAGAGCTCTGGGGAAGCAGAGCTCCAGGACACATTGGTGGGGTTGAATGTATGTATTTGTCTTCTTGGAATGCCTTTGTGCTACCAAGTTAGCAAGTAGAGCTTAATCTATGTGAGGATGAGAGGCAAACAGATGAGAGAAGTTTTTCAAACTAAAACTACCCACTTTGTTTAAAAGGAGACTCATGACAGTGCCCTGTTGAGATCAACCATCTCTGGGTCAGGTCAACAGAACTTCCAGTCAGACTCACATTTATTTATTTAAATGGCTTAAATTTCAATCTACTAAGTACAAGAAGGAGGCTCACAAAATGTCCCATCTTGTAAGTTTTCCCAAATAGAGAACCAGCTTCAGTCTGACACTAAATTTATCTACTCCATATAATCTCCTAGGAAAGAAATTACTCTTGAATCTATGTTGTTCTTGGCCAAGTGAGACAGACGTCTCCTCTTGTCTACCTGTACCATATTGAAAACCCATGTAGGTGATTTTGCAACAATTCCTTAGTAGAAACAAGCACCAGGAGAGAATTCCCTGTGGTATAATCAAATTTGCTTCTGGATGGTTGATGGCTGCACATCAGTTCTTGTGTTCAGCCCAAGAAAGCTTGGAATAACCTGTGTCAGCACATGCAGTTCCCCTGAACTCTGATGTGCTGCCAAACAGTCCTCTTCCCAAAGCAATCAAACCATCTTTTTGCTGGTGATGAAAATAACTGCCTTTGATGTCTCACCAGGTCTACACTAAAGCATTCCCAATAAAGAAAATGACTCTGCAAAAAGCTTTCCTTGCTAGAGAGGCAGACTGAGCCCAAGAACTATCCTAAATGTATAGCGATCACATGGCATCATGCTAAAATGAAGCCTCTAACTAAGTAGGCTAGTAGTTAGGCCTTAAATTCATCATTTTGGAAAAGAGTCTCTTGAATTGACATGAAAGTTATGATGCATTTGTGGAAAAATAAACAAAAACGTATCATAACTTTTCCAAACAACCCAATAGGTAATCCTGATGCTGCTGGCTTATAGATGTCACTTCTAGTAGTAAAGGTCTAGAGTGCAGGTTTTGGATAAGTAAATCTGTAACCTACTTACCTGCAGCCATACATTCTTTGACAGTTAGTTAATTAGTGTAAGATTAAGTGAGATGGCATATATAAACCAGTTACAGTCCTTTGTACATTGAACATGTGGAGGGTGCAGTTACTGTACTATGTGGACACATAGAGCTTCCCAGTATTTATTTATATATTCCTTTAATTTCCACCAGAGATATTACTGGGGCTCACTGCCTGCAAAACAAATTCACCACTACCAGCTACTATTGTTTGCTTGTTTTTGATAGAGACAGAGAGAGGTTGAGAAGGAAATATGAGATAGGAAGGGAGAGATAAAGAGAAACACCTGCAGTGCTGTTTCACCACTTGCTGTGCAGATGTCCCCTCAGGCTAGTGCCAGTTCCCGCGAGAGTTAATGAGATATTCTGGAAGTGCCCTTCCTAACCAATCCTGTCCCGACACTTTACTCCTGGTTGTTGCCCTATAAAGCCCTTCTCCTTCTGCCCCTCACCCCTCTTGCCCGGTTTTCACCTCAGTGGTTAGATGCAGAAAAGGGTGGTCCAGGAGGGGGCCATTTTTGCTACCTCCATGTGGCCCGAACCACTGCGCTCTCACCCAACTCTGAGGTGCCCCTGCAAATAAAGATTTGTGTTCCCTCTCCACTCTGGATCTCTCTCTCTCTCTTCTCCGTGGTGCCGCCTGACAAGCACTCATGAAGCTCCCCCCAACCGCAGGTGGAGACTGGGGGCTTGAACTAGTGTTCTTGCTCAATATCTAACATGCAATTGTTCATCCCACAAATAAACCTTGATTCTTATCAGAATTTCCATGGACATAGTGCCAGGTAGATTTCAATATTTCCTGAGTTCCATGTTTCTTTCCTGACATCCTTGCAAGCTGTCTGTCCTAAACCAGAGCTATGTTAGATATTGCTACAGGAAGCCTATTTATAATGCAAAAGATTAAAGTTTGGGTTCATAGTGAGGTTATGGCAAGTCAGGGTCTCCAGATTTAAAACCTATGTTACTTACCCTCTTCTATGTCTCTTGCTTACTAGCCAGCGCTATATTGTTATATATTTACACTGAAAACAGAATGGAGATGCAAGCAAACATTTTTCAGGATTTTCCAAGCCTGCTTTATTTTGCAAATAAAATAGGTCAGACAGATAAGAGAATTGCCTTTATGAGACTTTGTGATAATTGATGAAAATTCACTAGTAGAGCTCTTTTAGGTATACACTCTAAATTCTTGCTCCTCAAAGTGTGGTCCAAGCTGCCCCATTCGCCAAAGGGAGGTTGGGTTAAACATACTCTGACACTCAACAAAAATGGGTCCTACAATGAATGCTGACTGGAATGTTCCTAGCTGTGACCACAGAATGTAAGCTCAGATCTACAGGGAGACAGAGATTACACAGGCTCCTGTGCTGAATGTCGGCCCTAGTTCAAACTGATGGGTTTACAGTTAGCAGTATTTATGTACTTTCCCCATATTTGGGAGCTACTCTCTTTCCTGATCCAGCCTTCTAGTCCTATTTCCAACTCTGACACCATCTCCCCAGGAAATACCTTTAGCTCACCTGCATATTAGTTATCGGGCTCAGATAAAAACTAGTAAAGCCATGGGCCCCGTGAGATATACCTACAATAAACCAACTAGATTTTTCCAAAATGGAGACCCCCAAATTTCATCTACATTATTCTTACCTTTAGGTTCTAGATCATTCAACAATTTGTTTTGCTTTATATCTTAACTATTTTTCAGCCACCAGGTTTTCAATGCTATCATGATGCCAACATGACTTCCCTCAGTAGATGACCTCACCAATGTGTCCTGGAACCCCATGTCTTCAGAGCCCTGACCCACTAGGGAAAGATAGAAACAGACTGGGAGTATGGATCAACCTGCTAATGTCCATATTCAGTGGAGAAGCAGCTACAGAAGCCAGACCTTCCACCTTCTGCACCCTATAATGATCCTGGGCCTATACTCCCAGAAGGATAAGGATAGGGAAGCTTCCAATGGAGGGGATGGGATACAGAAACTCTGGTGGTGGGAATTGTATGTAATTGTACTTCTCTAATCCTATGGTCTTGTTGATCATTATTAAATCAAAAATCAAAAATAAATTTAAAAAAGTGAAAAGAAAAAAGAAAAAAAGTGTGTCCCAAGGACCAGCATCACTGACATCATTGGAGAGTTCATTTCACATGGGAACAAATACACACTTGAGGTCTTATTACAGATATTGAATCCACATCTCAGGGAAGATGCCCAGGGTCTGTGCTTTAATAACAATTCCAGATGATTCTGAGGGATATTGAATTTGATAAGCATGATGTTAGAGTCACAGGTGAACAGCATCAATTTGGTCCTCTCTCTTTGTTAGAAAGGAAGGATCCCAGGCCCTTGCCAATAACCAACTGAAGTAGAGTCTGCATCTTAAAAAGAACATCAGATTAGTAGTTTGCTTATACAAGTTTTGGGAACAATTATTAAACCTAAAACACTTTTGGCTCAGAGCATCTTCATGTAAAATGATGACATGAACTTAGAAACAGGCAAAATGTAAATAACTTATTAGAAAAATAAAATGTTTAGCTAGCATTTCTTTCTTTGTTTTCTTTTTTGCATTGTATTGAATCAAGTAAAAAGGAATGAAAACTTCAGGCATAAATGTTTTCTGTTTATATAATTGCTAAACTAAGGTTTGGGATGCATTGGATTTAAAAGTAGTAGGTTACAGTGCTCTTTCTGGAAGATAATTAGAAACTATTGCTATTTTGGCAGTAATAAAGAAAAAAAAATGTTCTGTTTTCTCTGTTTCCTCCTTGTTCAGTTCTAATCAGAAGCCAACAGAAAGGAGAAGCAGTATTTGTTCCTTGGTTGTGGGTGAGGCATTCTTTCCTAAATTTTTAGTCAGGGCCATAGATTTAAACTTGACTACTTTTGCCAACTCTGATTTCCTTGAGGCCCTAAGTAGAGAAAGAGATTTCTTTGATTGAAAAAAGGGGGGGTGTTAGGGGGAGGGGAAGATGCTTCGGTGGGACACATTAACTACATTCTTATCTTGCTCATTCCTTGTACTGCACAGGGCTGACCAAGCAGTCCAGGTCAGCAATCATGCTTAAACGTGTCTGTTTTGTGGGCTTTTTTTTTTTTTTTTAATGACCTGTAGATAAAATCTGAAAAAAAGTAGACCCTTCTTGGTATCTGGCCAAGATCTGATACTGTAACTATTAGAGGATAAAACAATTTAAAAATTTTTGTTTGGCTTCAATGATTATGTATATATATATATATATATATATATATATATTTATATTCACAACTGATTTAAACATAAAAAAATCTCAGCTGTGTCTTTGCTCATTCCCTCCCCCCCCACACACACACCCTCCTCCAAAGCAAGAGGAGATTAACCTTGCAAGAGTTATTAGGGAAAATGCTTTAAGAGAAAATGCAGAGAGCCCCAAGGAAGCCTGGGGGAGCTGTGAGGCCATGATGCAGGTGTCATCTCTGTGAAGGAGAAAGGGAAGAAAAGGAAACCAGGAAACGGGAGGGTTTTATTTTTGTTTTGTTTTGTTCGTTTGTTTTGTTTTTTGCCTCCAGGGTTATTGCTGCACTAGGAATCCACTGCTTCTGTGGTCATTTTTTTAAAATTATTTTATTTATTTATTTATTTTATAGAACAGAGAGAAATTAAAATGGGATAGGAATACAAAGAAGGAGAGAGAAGGATAGACACCTGCAGACCTGCTTCACCACTTGTGAAGTGACAACCCCCACAGCGCAGGTGGGGAGCCAGGGCTTGAACCAGGATCCTTGTGCTGGTCTTTGTGCTTTGTACTATGTGTGCTTAACCCAGTGTGCCACTGCCCAGCTCCAAAAGAGGAATCTTTCAAGACCACTGGATTTTCTCAGAAAGGTTGGAAAATGTTGTTGGTGAGTCCCTGAGCCAAAGTGGGCTGTCAGAGGAGTTACATATTCCCCAGAAATGGTCCTAGTATTTCCTCTTACTCAGTTGACAAGTAGCAGTCTTGGTGCAACGGAGGAGATGGACGTCTGTGCAATTGGATCCTCAGTTATGTTTCTCCCTTAGCAGCTAGAGATCTGTTAAGCACACTGTCAGCCCTGGAACTTTTCTGCTCTTCCTGCTCATTAAAAATAAATAAATGAATAAATAAATAAATAGGTGGTTCCTGTGCAAATAGCTATATTCTTGGAATGTTTTCTTGCAAATATGAAATACATACAATCTTCATTCTTCCTGAGGCATTCCATGCTTTCAGAGCAAACTACCAACTGTTTATTTGCATGAAGGTTCCGTGCTCTTTGGCAAAATTGCAATAAACACCTTGACATTGTTCTGTCAAACTTGAAGAGTAGAATTCCGGTTCTTAACTGAAGTGTTGAGTGTTGCTGGCTAGTCTTCAAGAAGGCAAAGACAAGTGGTATGATGTGAAGTGATATGTATTCTTCCTTGAAACAGTAACATAGTCTGAGAGGTAAGGATTTTGTGATCTGTTCTCAAAAGTTCTTAGGCTCTCCTCTGGCATGTTACTTGAGAGGATTATTGCACATTTTTCAATAAAAGGGGGTATAAAGGAAAGTTTTTGTAGCATACAAAAGATATTCAATATAAATTTCAAAGTAGAAATAATGGAGGTCCTAAATTTGGGAAGCAGTGGAAAAATGTTTCAGTCTTGTTATATGTCTTTGAGTAAAGCCCTTACTCTGCCTTCAAATGTGCAGTTTTCTAAAGAAACCTTGTAAAGAGCAGGGTATAGTATGTGATTACAATTCACTATAGAATTTATTTTGCTTCTTGAGTGATATCACCCCTTTGAACAAATCTCAAATACCATACAAGAGAAAGGTGACTACGTTGGTTGTATTCAAGTCCTCTTAAGGCAAATGCAGCTTATTTTAAACATCTAAATGAATTAAGACTGGAATCTGAAAGCCTCAAGAAAACGGTAGAATCAGAGATGGATTATTGTCTCTCTCCTTTATGTTTACCTCTTTCTTTAGATTGATAGTCTCCTTACTACTATATGTATCCTAGTTAAAAATCAGAGCTAAAGGAGCAGGCCCTGATCCTGACATTACACCTCATGAGAGAACCTTCTGCCAGGAGCCTAGGATATTGTTCTAGGTCATTTCAGTCCAAAGTCATGACTGGTACTTGAAC
Organism: Erinaceus europaeus; assembly: GCF_950295315.1. Taxonomy (NCBI): domain Eukaryota; kingdom Metazoa; phylum Chordata; class Mammalia; order Eulipotyphla; family Erinaceidae; genus Erinaceus; species Erinaceus europaeus. The sequence goes on from NC_080162.1 coordinate 63,223,969, forward strand.
TGACTCAGTAGATTCAGATTAGCATTGGCAAGGTTACATTATCTGAAGAAGTCAGAATGTGAAGTAAAAGAACAAAAAGCCTTTGGGCCAGCAAGATAGCTCACCTAGACAGTATACCTGCTTTGTCATGTATATGACCCAGGTTTAAGCCTGGTTTGCCATTGCCTTAGGGAGTTTGGGTGATATGATATCACCTTCTTGCGGTCTCTGTCTCTCTCTTTTTAGCTGTAGAAAAAAAAAAGTCAGTCTTGACTGTCAAAGCCTTGTTGACAATAGCAACAAGAAATATCTAGAAGCATGATTTATCCTTTTTTCTTTCCAAACTTTTTGTCATGCAGTAGGATTTTGAAAGATGAGAGACCATAATCACTGGAGAGAGGCTCTGGGCAGCCTACCTCTCCCAGACATAATCTCCAAGCCAAATCACACTATTGTGTCAAGTCTTAGATTTCCTTCTAAATGTAAAAATGGGTTACTGGGGGTATTTTGATGATAAAATTCATTTGAATATATAGTGTACAATTTAAGATGTGAAAAATGCCCGCCAGAAATTACAAAGAATATAAGCAATTGATCAGGTTAAATTGCTGACTTTCTAGGGGGATGAATCTATACCAGAGAATAAATTCATGGTGAGTAGAACACATATCACATTCAAGAAGGCTTTTTTTTTTTTGCACACAATTTTGACAAATTACAAATAGATGTACAGGTTGACTAGGTAAGTAGTTCCGTGTTATAGTAAAGACTAGATACTAATCTTTTCACTAAATGGCTAAGTTTGAGTTTTGTTCAAACAAAAGGTTGAGGACATTATAAATCAAAGAATCAGACTGTAACAGAAGTACCAGACTTTGTAAATGTAATCTCCTTTTAAAAACTATATTTCAAAGACAGACAAGGAAACTCAGAGAAAATGTTCATGAAAGAATGGACTAAGGACTTTCAAATATGTTGGAGACAAGTATTCTGTGACTTGTTCTGCTCCTGATTATCTAATAGAAGGTTTTTTTTTACTCTGGGCTTCCATTCTCTGAGCTGTAAAAAATGTCTGTAGCTGAAAACTAATGCTCATGTCCTTTCTAATTTTAGAAGACTCAGTTACAAGGAACATAATCTGATCATGGCCTCAAAAGCTATTTTTTTTCTTTTCATAAATAGTGTTTAATAATAAAATGTCACCCAGAGCATTCATTTCATAGATTTATATTATCATGGCAATATTGTAACATACTTTTTTTTTTATCTTCACTGGGTTCTGCCATGTACATTAATGGTATATTTCTGAAGAAAGCTAGTTTGTGTTGAAGTCACCTAAGGCAGGTAGAAAGTCCAGAGTCACTTTCCAATGACTGGGTTCTTTCATGTTTGTTATTCTTGTTATTCATGGAAGGTTCCATGAAAGAGAATAAACACTTGAGATCTTTCAAGTGCAGGTTCAGAACTGGCCCTTTGACACTCCCATTATATTTCACTAGCCAAAGTAAATCACAATGTCAATCCAAATTTATAACTTCATTTCTTGATAGAAGAAACTAAAAATCACAATATAAGAATACATGGAAAAATAGGTAGAGATAAAGAATTGGCGGGGGGACTTGATTACTAATCAATACAACTAAATTGTAGTTAGATAGGTATCACTCTTTCTGAGGCATTTTGAAATATATTCTTAATGTCAGGTTAAATCTTCACTCACTTATATCCAGGTGTGTCACAAATAGTATCAGATTCCTACTTTTCGGGAAAATCCTCAGAACAAACATAGGAACAAGGACATGACATTAACCTATGAAAGAGCAAGTTAATAGTTTTTATTATTATTATATTTATTTACTCCCTTTTGTTGTCCTTGTTTTATTGTTATAGTAATTGTTGTTATTGATATTGTTGTTGGATAGGGCAGAGAGAAATTGAGAGAGGAGGGGAAGACAGAGAGGGGGAGAGAAAGATAGACACCTGCAGACCTGTTTCACCACCTGTGAAGTGACTCCCCTACAGGTGGGGAGCCAGAGTTCGAACAGGACCAGGATCCTTACTCCGGTCTTTGCGCTTTGCGCCACCTGAGCTTAACCTGCTGCGCTATCTCCTGACTCCCATTAATAGCTTTTTTATACCCTTTCAAAAGAATTGTTAACTTGTGACTATTAAATCACTAATAAGTTGTTTTTAAATTGTTAATTTCCTTAAATGTTTTTATTGGAGAGAGGCAGAGAAAAATAAAGAGAGAAAGAATAGATACAGAGGGAGAGAGTAAAAGAGACATCTACAACAATGTTTTCCCCCGACCTGGGGTTTGAACCAAGGTCCATGCACATTGTAGCATATGTGCTCAACTGGGTATGCCACTGCCCAGCCTTTTTTCCAGATGACCTTAAAACTCTGCCTTTTCTCTAAATTCATAAATTTAATCTAGAGGATTCTAATCTAGAGAATTCTAATCTAGAGCCTTCCTGAAAGCTGCAAAAGATGAACTTACATTAATTGAATAGGAGCTGCAATACTGTCCCCATGCTAGCTATTTAAACAAAGCCCCTGAATTCTATTCTTCCAGTTAAACTTGAGGTTTTAGTATATGCTAGAGATAAACTCTTTACTCTTAACCCAATCCCCACTAGCTCCATTTCAAGTCCTAAATAAGCACCAGTGGCTAGTACCCAATGCAGATAATAAATAAATAAATAAATAAATAAACCCTCTGCCTTTCCAGAAAGTTTTTTCTATAAAAGGTGATTTGGAATGTTTAAAGTTCTATGAAGAGAGATGATCCAAATAGAACATTGACCAATTCTGGGACATGATGAAAATGAACCAGAAATTTGAGGGAAAAAAAAAAAAGAGATAGTAGTTTAAATTTGGCTGGTTGGTTGTTGTGCAAGTAATTTCATTTTTGAGCAATGAATTATTACTCAGGAAGATAAAAGGTGAGGAGTTGGGGGCTCCAACCCAGATCCTTGCACAAGTGCTTGCACTTAATACCATGTGTACTTAATTGAGTATGCCACCACCCAGGCCTCGCCACCCCAGTCCCCGCCTGACATTATTTTGTCCACCTCCATGGTAACTATCAAACTCAAGCAAAAATTACAAAAGTCACAGGCTTCTAGGAACATACCTAAAATTGACTTTCTAGCTTCTTTCCAATCTAAGATCCTGCTTCTCATCTGGTCTAGTCCTACTTTTTGGTTTCTTTTCATTAATTATTCTGTCCTGCTTTACCATCTTACCACCTTTCAGCCACCAAGGTGCACATGTTATCATGATTCCATCCTGATTTCCCTGGGCAGACAATCTCACCAATGTGACCAACAACCTCACCTCTCCAGAGCCCTACCCTACCAGAGTAAGATAGAAATAGGCCGGGGGGGGGGGGGGAGAGGGGAGTCGGGCTGTAGCGCAGTGGGTTAAGCACAGGTGGCGCAAAGCACAAGTACTGCATAAGGATCCCGGTTCAAACCCTGGCTCCCCACCTGCAGGGGAGTCGCTTCACAGGCGGTGAAGCAGATCTGCAGGTGTCTATCTTTCTCTCCTCCTCTCTGTCTTCCCCTCCTCTCTCCATTTCTCTCTGTCCTATCCAACAACGACAACAACAATAATAACTACAATAATAAAACAACAAGGGCAACAAAAGGGAATAAATAAAATAAAATAAATATAAAAAAATAAATTAAAAAAAGAAAGAAATAGGCCGGGGGTATGAATCAGCCTGCCAATGCCTACGTTCAGGTAGAAGCAATTACAAAAGCCAGAACTCCCACTTTCTGCACCCCCCCCCCCCAAACACAAAAAAAAACTTTGGTCCATGCTTTCACTGGGGGAGAAATGCTAGGGAAAGATGAACCGAAAACTCTGAACTCCAACTCCATCAGGATCCAGAAAGAGAAGAAGAAAAGAAAGGACATTTGGGAGTAGTACCGACTATAGGGGTGACTTAGAAAAGAGAGAAGGCAGGACCATAAAAAATTGGGCAAGGGCAAGGTGGTCGGATGGTAGAGCAGCAGGTTAACTGCACATGGCATGAAGCTCAAGAGCCTGTGTAAGGATCCCTGTTCTAGCCCAGGCTCCCCAACTGCGGGGGCAGGGAGGGATGGATCACTTCACAGGCAGTGAAACTGGTCTGCAAGTTGTCTGTCTTTCTCTCCCTTTCACTGTCTCCCCTCCTTTCTTGATTTCTCTCTGTCCTATTCAACAGCAACAGTAATGGCAATAATCATAACAACAACAAGGGTAACAACAAAGGCAACGAAATGGGGAAAATGTCCTCCATTTTTGGAGCAGTGGATTCACAGTGCAGGCACCGAGCCCCAGCAATAACCTTGGAGGAAAAAAAAAGTTGGGCAAATATTAACAAATAATTATAGTAATAATAGTTAACTCACATTTGCAACCTTGGGAGAACTACTGTAGCTTCCAATGGAGGGAATGAGGATACAGAACTCTGGTGGTGGGAATAGTGCAGAATTATACCCCCATGACCTTATAATTTTGTAAATCAGTCTTAAGTCATTAATAACAAGTAAATTAATAAAGTCAAACAAAAAATCAAAAAGAGAAGTGCCCTTAAAGCTCTTATACTCCACTTAATATAGACCGGTTAATATTAACATTTGTTTTAAATGATTTCCCTATTCTCACTCTTCTCAAGCCTTAATTGTGTACAGTGAAGTATGTTTATTCCTAATAAAATTGGCAAGCAGAACAACAAAGAGGAGTCATACACCAAGTGAGGTCTACCTCACAGGTAATGGTTGGCAGACTGTTCAGATTTGTTCATGAGGGCAAATATGTAACTGATTTGGTATATACCCAATACTGTCTGCATTGGGTATATACCAAATACTATAGCATGTTATTATACAATTCATTTCTATCAAGCTTCATGGTGTATTCTCAAGCTCATAAATATTGGGTTTCTGGACAAGTCATGAGGCATTTTTGCACAGAAAAACATAGGAAATATACATCATGATTTAACCAACAACCCAATAGATCATTAGTGTTAAATCCAAGTCCTGATACTTTCAGATGAACCAAGTAATGAGAATTAGTAAGTGGTTTTATTGAACAGAACCACCAGGTGTGGTTCTGTTTTAATACAAGTCATTCAGTTTGTCCTAAATGGGTGGGCATGTTGTCTGCATTTGCTACTTGGATTTCAAGGCTGGGAATAGTAGAACTGTGTAAGACAGAATACAATAGAAAATAACAAAAGAGCAAAGGACTAAAACCAATGGGGAAAGGCAACTACAAGGTGTATTAATATACTCTGTGCAGAGGGAGGGATTTATTACACTTCCAGGGTTTTTTGTAAGGAAGAAAGAACTGATATTTGTCATCTAAATTGGTTAAGTGCAGTTGCAAAGAATAAAGGGAGCATTTAGAAAGTGGGAAGCTGCTGCAGAGCCTGAAGCCATGGTACTTGATACTGCAATATACTCTCTTAGTGATTCTGGGCAGCTTTTGAGAACAGCAGGCAAGGCATTCACAGTAGAGAACAATGGCAAATGTCAAGAATGAAAGAAAAAGTCTAGAGTTTAAAAGACTATTGATTGACAAGGAGGGCAGATCAAAGAAACAAATTCATATCAAGTATGTATAATTATAATGGTATTAAAGATCAATAATCATGAAAGAAATTTTGACCAATAGCAACAACAAAAAGGCTAATGGCCTTAATCTAAAAAATGTGAATAGAAAGAAGAAACTGGCTGAAGATGCAAACATTCACCATTTCATTTATTCAAGGTTTTTTTTTCCCCACTGTGTCTTGTTTTCTAAGTAATAAATGAAAAGTTAGCTTACTTGTATTTGAATTTGTCTTGAAAATTATGCAATGAAGGTAGTTTTTGGAGAATCACAAGGTGGGGCTCCTGTTCAGCCCACTACAAATCAAACCCCAGAGACCATGCCTAAGCATGAGTATTTAGGATCTATAGGAAATAGCTTGGGAGAAGCAAGATTTTGAAAGACATCATCACAGTCTGCTGGGGTTGCTTTTACTTCCTTGTCACTTCCATCCTATGTCCCTATACAAGTGTACTTATGCAGTTTTTCATATGTTTGTTAGCCTTTTGGATCTCCTCTGTGGCGAATGTTTTGTTCATTTCCTCTGCCCATTTTTGGATGGGGTCATTTGCTTTTTTGCAGCTAAGTTTGCTGAGCTCTTTATATATTTTGGTGATTAGTTTCTTGTCTGATGTCTGGCATGTGAAGATCTTCTCCCATTCTGTGAGGGGTCTCTCTGTTTGTTTAATAGTTTCTTTGGATGTGCAGAAGCTTTTCAATTTGATGTAGTCCCATTGGTTTGTTTCTGCTTTAGTCTTCCTTGCAATTGGGTTTGATTCATCAAAGATGTCCTTGAGGTGTATGTGGGAAAGTGTTTTACCAATGTTTTCCTCTAAGTATTTGATTGTTTCTGGTCTGACATCTAGGTCTTTGATCCATTTGGAGTTGATTTTTGTTTCTGGTGAGATAAAGTGGTTCAAATTCATTCTTCTGCATGTTTCAACCCAGTTTTCCCAGCACCATTTATTGAAGAGAGCCTCCTTTTTCCATTTAATCCTTTGGGCTCCCTTATCAAAGATTAGATGCCCATAGGTGTTGGGATATACTTCTGGGCTTTCAATTCTGTTCCACTGGTCTGTGTGCCTATTTTTGTTCCAGTATCATGCTGTTTTGGTGATGATAATATTAACTATCGATTGTCTTTTTGAACCCTAAGACAGCAGGAACTTCACATCTCCACTATAGAGCCCCTACTTCCCCCAGTCCTGGAACCCTTGGATAGGGCCCACTTTCCCGTATGCATCTCCCAATCCAAACCAAATAATATTGCATCCGCCGATCACAACCTAACCAAAGCAACGATTGCCACCTCAACATGCTTCACCTCACACTGTATCCAGAGACTTCACGTGTGGAATGACAACCCTTCAACTTCATTACTCGGGTGAGACCTTTCCTTTTATAGTACACTCTAATTTCATCTCAGGTAGTTCACTTTCTAACAAAGTCCCATAATCTAGATATACACCAGTTTCTGTGAGAGAGAGCTTATGTGCACACGTATCCATAAACTACTGCAAAATATATACCTGAAAGCAGAAGTACACTAGAGTTTGCAGTGAGTACCTCCCTAACACTTCCTCTCCACTATTCCAAGCTTGGGATCCATGATTGCTCAACAAATTGTTTGGCTTCATATGTTAACTCTCTTTTCAATCACCAGGTTCCAGATGCCACCAGGATGCTGGCTAGGCTTCCCTGGATTGAAGACCCCACCAATGTGTCCTGGAGCTCAGCTTCCCCAGAGACACACCTTACTAGGGAAAGAGAGAGGCAGACTGGGAGTATGGACGGACCAGTCAACGCCCATGTTCAGCGGGGAAGCAATTACAGAAGCCAGACCTTCTACCTTCTGCAATCCTCAATGACCCTGGGTCCATGCTCCCAGAGGGCTAGAGAATGGGAAAGCTACCATGGGAGGGGGTGGGTTATGGGGATTGGGTGGTGGGAATTGTGTGGAGTTGTACCCCTCCTACCTTATGTTTTTGTTCACTAATCCTCTCTTAAATAAAAAATTTAAAAAAAAAAAAAAAAAACAAGTGTGCTTATGCAAAGCCTCTTCAGGGTCAGGTTGGAAGGTCAGGCTTAAAGGAAACACCTTGTTTTGGGAAACTTGCTCAGGCTTGTTATAATCAGAGCGGTTTAGAAGCCCAGGGAGAAATGTTGAAATCAGTCATTGCAAAATCACTTTTGCAATAAGTAATGAATTAAAACTGAAGGAAAAACTCTTTCCTCCCCAAAGTAAAAAAATCTACCACTGAACTTGTCTAAACAGCTCCTCGTAAGACTTTAAAGGCAACAAACCCTAAATCACTTCCCACGGCTAAGGCCAGAACCTCCAGCCACTATTGGTTGGTTTATTCATTTGGAAAATATCTGTCAAGACAAGGTATTTGGCAAGCACAGTTCTGGACAGTACTGAAGAACAGGAACAAGGTGACTCCATTCACAGACTTCAGACCTCAACTAGATGTCACCAACTCAGAGACTCATTGTTTGACATTTTAGCTCATGAAGCTGTACCTCATTTATTCTCTGTTCTTTGGTACTCTTTCTGTTCATTATTGTCCTGGATATACATCAATCTGTTATTTTAAAAAATATTGTCTGTCTTTGCCCACCACAATATTACAGTAAAGATCCATCTTGAATTGTTTGCTGCTGTTCCCTCAGCATTTAGACTAGTGTTCATTTATAGTAGTACTTCAAAATGTATTTTTAAAGAAAACGATTAAAGAAGAAAAACATTAAACAAAAATTCTGGTCAGATAGACTATTATACACAAAAATAAAGCTACAAGGAGTAAGTGAAATAATCCTAAAATTTTGTAAGGGTGATGAGGATGACGATTATCCACCCCTGCTGGCTATTTTTTCCTTCCATTTTATTGAATAGAACATAGTGAAATTGAAAGAGAAGGGGAAGATAGAGAGGGAGAGGGAAAGATAAATATCTGCAGACCTGCTTCGCCACTCATGAAGCATCCACACTGCAGGTGGAGAGCAGGGGCTCATTCCTTGAGCAGGTTCTAGTATTTTGTTCTATGTGGTGTTTAACTGTGTGCCACCTCCTTGTCCCCTAGGAATTAATTTTTTTTTTTTGCCTCCAGGGTTATTGCTGGGACTCGGTGCATGCACCACAAATCCACTGTTCCTGGAGGCTACTTTTTTCCTTTTTGTTGTCCTTGTTTTACTCTTGCTGTGGTTCTTATTGTCATTATCGTTGTTGGATAGGATAAATGGAGAGAGGAGGGGAAGACATAGAGGGGGAGACAAAGATAAACACCTGCAGACCTGCTTCACCACCTGTGAAGCAAGCCCCTGCAGGTGGGGAGCTGGGGGATCAAACAGGGATATTTACGCCAGTCTTTGCACTTTGAGCCATGTGTGCTTACCCATTGTGCTACCGCCCAACTCCTGGAACTAATTATTTAAAGATAGCGTTCATTAATAAATAAGGCCATCATAAAGGCTCTATCCAACCCATAAACTTTGCATTTAAAATTCAAATTAGGGTGATAGTGTTCAAATCATTGTGAAAGCAGTACTTGTCTTTTGATTTTATAATTTGGCATTTAACAAATGATGTTATGATCAACAGAAAATGATAAGCTCTACAAATTATGTAAAATGCACATGGATATTGGACCTGTAAAATAGCTTGCCTAGATAGTGTCCCTGTTTTGTCATGCATGGGCCCAGGTTCAAGACCTAGAGAAAGCGTTGAGCTATAGTATATTTCCCTCTCTCCTTCTCTATCTGAATAAGTCATTCCAGATTAGTGAAGTCCAGACAATGGATAATAATAATAATAAGTAATAGTAATAATACATGTAGAAATAAAATTTGTGTCAGAGAAAGCATTTGGAATCAGTAAATAAGTGACACATTTTTTAAAAATTATATATATTTTTTAATATTTATTTTATTTATTTATTCCCTTTTGTTGCCCTTGTTGTTTTATTGTTGTAGTTATTATTGTTGTTGTCGTTGTTGGATAGGACAGAGAGAAATGGAGAGAGGAGGGGAAGACAGAGAGGAGGAGAGAAAGACACCTGCAGACCTGCTTCACAGCCTGTGAAGCAACTCCCCTGCAGGTGGGGAGCCGGGGTTCGAACAGGGATCCTTATGCCGGTCCTTGTGCTTTGCGCCACCTGCGCTTAACCCGCAGTGCTACAGCCCGACTCCCAGAAGTGACACATTTTTTAGAAGCACTAAATTGCCCCCCTTTTTCTCTCCTTTCTTTTTTCTCCTTTACCTCCCCATCCTCCTTCTTCTTCATTTTGTGTACATGTGGCCTCTCACATGCATAATTTCACAGCTCCTAGGTTGTCCTTACGTTCAGATAGAGAAAGAGGGAGAGATACCACAGGATCAGAAATGTCCCCAGAACCACTGGGTTCCTGTGTGGTGCCTGGACTGAAAGCTAGGTTGTGTACATGAGCTATTTCTTTGTCTCTGTTTGTCTTTCTTAAAAATAAACTGGGATCTTTTAAATTTTATTTTATCCATGAAGAAATTATATAAATGCCTCCTTAATGTAATTATAAATAATGTTGTAGAAGAGAGCACTGGCAATTTGTAATATATTTTATAGTGAGATATTTAGATAACATTTTTGAGAGACACCACAGCGCCAAAACTTCCTCCTAGTACCATAGTACTATGTGTTATATAGTAGAGCTTCAAACCTGGATTACAAGCATAAAAAAATAGGTGCCTTCTCAGCTGAAATATTGCACCAGACCACTATATAACCTTCTAAACAAGAAGGGTCCGTCATTATCAAGGAAAATATTATTACAATAATATTGATGTTTACAATGTGTACTAAGAGTACTATAGAAAGCTAAAGCCCTAAGATTATAAGGAAGCATTATGAATATTAAAATATAGAATAAGTGTCCTGGAGAGGTGGCCTAGCTGGAAGAAGATTCTGCCCTGTGTGGGTGAAGCTCCAGGTTCAATTCTCTGCACCTTATATGTCAGTGAAGTACTCTGGCATCACCCTGGAGGTGTTAAGTCACTAAAGGAAGCTCTAGTGTTATAATCTGCCTGCTGCCTATCTGTCTATATTAATTAAAAAGTAGTTCAGAATGGTGAAAGAGGGAGGGAGGGATAAAGGGAAAGAAAGAAAGAAAGAAAGAAAGAAAGAAAGAAAGAAAGAAAGAAAGAAAGAAAGGAAGGGAGGAAGGAAGAGAGATATGGAAGGAAGGGAGAGGGGGACGGATTGCTATAATCACTTTGAAGGGTATATTAGAAATCCCTGTGGTCATTGAAATAGGTATGCTTATTTCCAACAAATTTCTCTAGATTTGCTTACACTTACTTATATATGAAAGCATGATCATAGTGATTAAAATGGGAAAGGGAAAGAAGGATAAGAGACAGAAGAAGAACATCAAGGAAAAGAAGCAGCAATTGCTAGTGTATGTTTATTTATAGATATTTTTATACATGTAGTGGAATAATATACAAAAAAGGGTGGAATTTGAGTATTCTGAAATAAAAATGTTTCCAAAATAGCAGAGAAATGCAAGATGAAGACAGTATAAAAAACATATTAAAAATAAAATACCCAGGGTCAGGTGGTGGCACACTTAATACCAGCACATGCTAAAATATGCAAGGACCCAGGTTCTAGCACCCAAACCTCACCTCTAATTCTCTCTCCCTCTGCTCTTTACCCTTCTCTCTTACCTCCCAGTTTCCATCTGTCTCGGTTCAAAATAATTAATTTAAAAGAATATACCCATATATTCTGAAAGAGTCTATAGATATTCTGTTTGGCAAGAACTAGCTATTAATATTAAATGAATCCTCTCATATTCTGTTTTGATACTGGAGCTAGGACTCTACATACCCCATTTTCCCTTTACCATTTGATTCTTTGCTGAGATTGTGTGATAAACCACCAGTCCTGGTCATCTTTAGGAAATAAGACCAGAGCCTGAAAAAAAAAGGGAAATGCTTCTTCAAAGAATAAATCATATAGTGAGAGTTCAGTGTGTTGGAAACCCAATAGTCATTCAGTGGTAATTGGAAGTGAGAAAGTATGTAACCTTGGTGTTTCTACTTCTGAGATTAGCTAAGTATGAGTGGTCTTCTTTTTATAGGGGTACTTCTCAACCTTCTCCTAATTTGGTATCAACACAGGCATAGAGTACAAATAGATAAAGAGGCTAGACCAATGAAAGACTGTACTTCCAAAGTAAGGAAATTAGTTAATTTGAGGATGTCAACCAAATATTTTTCTTTTTTTTAAAAAAAATATCTTTATTTATTAGATAGAGGTCATCATAAATCTTGAGGGAAGGGAGAGATAGAGTGGAAGAGAGACAGAGAGACTCCTGTACCACTGCTTCACCACTTACAAAGATTTCTCCCTTCAGTTGGCCATGAACTCAAATCCAGGTCCTTGCTCATTGTAACAGATGTACTCAGACAGGTGTGTCACCACCAGGCCCCTCAATCAAATATTGTTCTATTTGTAATGGACGATAATAGTAGACAAATAATGGGTGTTGTCAGTGCTTTTATGACCCTGAGGTCCAGTGGTGGTGTACCAGGTTAACATGGCACAGAGGACTAGGCACAAGGACCAGTGCATGGATCCCAGTTCGAGCCCCCAGTTACCCATCTTTTTTTTTTCTTGCCTCCAGGGTTATTGCTGGGGCTCAGTACCTGCACTACAAATCCACTGCTCCTGGAGGCTATTTTTCCCATTTTGTTGCCCTTGTTGTTGTGCTTGTTATAGTTGTTTGTTGTCATAGCTGTTGTCGTTGTTGGATAGGCCAGAGAGAAATGGAGAGAGGAGGGGAAGACAGAGAGGAGGAGAGAAACATACACACCTGCAGGCCTGCTTCACCTCTTGCAAAGCGACTCCCCTGCAGGTGGGGAGCCGGGAGCTCCAACCTGGATTCTTATTCCACCCTTGCGCTTTGTGCCACGTGCGCTTATTCCACCCTTGCGCTTTGTGCCGCTGTGCAACCTCCTGACTCCCCCAGTTCCCCATCTTCAGGGAGGTCGCTTCACAAGCGGTGAAGCAGGTCTGTAGGTGCCTATTTTTTTTTCTCCCCCTCTCTGTGGTCCTGCCCCTTGTCAGTTTCTCTCTGTCCTAATAGGAAAAAAAAGTCTCAGGGGCAGTGGAGTCATAGTTCCAGCAGCAACAACAACAACAAAAAAAACAACTGACTCACAGGGAAAATTTATATTTTGCAAAATCAACCACTAACATGCATAGTACATACACATGCACTCACACACAGTAAAACAAAAAGTCATCCTCAGACAGTAAGCACATTAACTTCATTACTTGTGGTTCATGTTGATAGGATGACATTTTTCATCTCTTTTATTTCATCTCATTATATGTTGTTGGAAAGAAAAATGCTAGTCTTGATTCAATAACCATTTTTAATGGTAAAAGCAAAACTATAATTTGAGCAATAACTACACAAAATAACACATGTAGACTTTAATTAGATTGACTCCAATCATAAATCAAGTTACGTTTGTTGTATAATAGTTTCTTGCCTTACCTGTAAAATGGGCATTTTTTTAAAAAAATGTTGATAGTATTGATTTCATACTGGTTTACAATACTATAAAATATAAGGTATTTAGCTTTGTACCTCTATCTGTGTAAAAGAGTAACTGTACCTATCACCAAGTTCACTGCAATCTTTTTAAAGGATTTTGTCAGAAGGTCAATAAAATAGCTCACCTTTGCAATATATAGAAATCCAGGTTCGAATCCAACTCTCATTACCTTAGAAGAAGCTTTGGTGCTGTGATTTTTTTCTCTCTATGTTTTTTTGTCTTTCTGAATCTAAGAAAGTCAGTCTGGAGCAGTGCAACCCTAGTGATTAAAAAAAAAAGTTTTGTCAGTCTTTTTCTTTATTCCTTCTACATTTTTTTATATGACACTGAGGATCAAAAACAAGGCCTCATGTAATGTGAGGCATGTATTCTACCACTAATACCTAATATAGCAACAGTTGGAGAAAGAAGTTATATAATTTATGTAGAGTGTATGATGAGCTTGGCAAACAGTGTCCGGTGGTTCACGTTTCCACTCAGTGAGCAAAGAATTGGAGAAACAGATTCCCCGCCCTCATGGAGCTTTTCACAATGCAATATTGCTATTAATCTGTAGTTAAAGGCAAATCCATAGGTTTTTACTGTGTGTGTGTGTTTTTTTTTTTTTTTTAAAGAAAATAAGGACCTTGTAGACAAGAAACCAAAAAAGAGAAAACTATATAAATAATAGAATCCATTTATTATGGAACCTAATTTTTTTTCTATAGTAGTGGCTCTCAATTAAGGATGGTTTTATCTGCAAGAGGAAATTTTTGGTTTTTAGAACTGGAAATTTTTAGTGACAACTACTAAGTAGAGGATAAGGGTCCTGCTACATGTCTTATAATGCATCTGACAGGTCTTCACAACCAAGAATTATCTGCCTCCAAGTGTCAGTGAGCAAGATCTTCAAGTACCTTATATATGAATTCCTGTGCTTTAGGGACCAAACCACTGTGATCACTGGTGATTTGAGCTGCATCTGAGTCTTGAATGGGAGATATTCTCACCTGCTTGGGCATGTCTCAGTTTCAATTTCCTCATCTGAAAAATAGGTATAATAATATCTGCTCACCTCCATAATTGGTTGTGATGTGCAGATCAATCTAAAGATGAAAAACTTGAAGATTAAGACTAGGTGGCCACTTTCAAATGGGTACCATTTTATTACTACTGATGGTATTTCCATAAAATAAAAAATTGCTGGCAAACTTCAATGATTGTTTTAATTAAAAGAGATGTATCAAAATGCAAAGTTGGTGTAATTATGTCATGAGTATCCAATTTTCATCACCAAGAATATAACTCACTTAGGGGGTTGGTGCTATAACATCGTAAGTTCAAAAAGGAATCAAAATTAAATTAGTTTCTTAATAGCATCAGCATTCCAAACATGTGATATAAAAGTAAACAGAGAACATATTATGGTTACACGTTATTCATTCTGTTTATAGATACTTCCCTTTTCAATACTGTCCCAGACCCAGGGAGCCAATAATAAAAACTCTGCCAAGAATTACAAATTGTGTCTTGTTTAGTGCTTGACTATTTTCCCAATGTTATCAAGGTTCACTTAAATACCAACTTGCCAGTAGCTGTTATAGAACATGAGAAGATGAGTCAGTAATTCTTTTTCCCTTGCAGACTCACACCACAAGGCTGGTGCCTCTTTCAGAGGATTGTTTGTATTGTAGCTTTGTTTATTCTTTCTTTATCTCCTCTATAACCTCAGTGCATATTTGTGTGAGTCTAGAGAGGAGAAGGTATGTGTTACCCATATTTTAAATTTGTAGGAAGCAACTATAAGAAGTAATCAGTTGGGGTGGATGGCACACCCACCTTGTTGAGCACATGTTACAGTGTGAAAGGGCTCAGGTTCAACCCCACCCCCCAGTTCCCACCTGCATGGTGAAGCTTTGCAAGTGGTGAAGCAGTGCTGCAGGTGAATCTCTGTCTCTCCCTCTCTACCTCCCTAACCTTTTCAATTTCTGACTGTTTCTAGCCAATAAGCAAATAAATAATAATAAATTTTAAATTTTTTTTAAGGAGAAGTAATCGGTTGAACTAGGTTTGGGGCACTTTTTAAAATGTCTTTATTGGGGGATTAATGTTTTACAGCTGACAGTAAATAAAATAGTTTGTACATGTATAATATTTCTCAGTTTTCCACATAACAATACAACCCCCATTAGGTGCTCTGCCATCATCAGATAATATTTCCAAGACCTGAATTCTCCCTCCCACCAACCTGAGTGTCTCTTACTTTGGTGCAATATATCAACTCCAGTACAAATTCTGCTTAGTGCTTTTTCTTCTGATCTTGTTTTTCAACTTCTGTGGGGCACTTTTCTAGAGAGTTCTTCTCAGTGCTTTCAATCTTTCTTTGCTCCCCACTGTATCCATCTCTACAGAGATTGTTAGTGGATGCTTCTGGAAGGAAATATATGTGGTTCTTGTCCTCATGTAGGTTGTGTTCTCACTGTACACCTAGTTCAAAACTACTGCTGGATTATGCCATCATTAAAGTAGAATATAGGCAATTTTGCTAAAAAGTTCACTAAGGGAAGTAATATGGGAGATGTCTGTACCATGAGGAGATTTATATTTAGAAGAACCAATCTATTTACTGCAGTAAGTAAGCAGTAGTTAGTTAGAAGTAAGTTGTCAGTTATCAGTGAGAAAAGTGGATGTCAAAAAATGAGATGTAGCAGAAGAACCATGTATGAGATGAATGTAGTGTATAGAAAGAGATAGTGTGATGTACTTCTGGGTAATGTAAGCTTTAAGTTTATCATCTTGGAGATTATTGTTTTATTTTAATTTTGTGTCATCACCAGGATTTCAAGGCTTGGTCCAACATTTTCAGATAAAAAGACACAGAGAGAGAAGATACGACAGCACCTAAGCTTCCCCCACTGTGGTGAGGACCAGGTTTGAACATGGACACCCTCCCTGGTGAGCTAGCTCATCACTCCATTAAGGGTGCGATAAAACAATATTTCCAGGGGGGCGATAGCCCAGCTGGTTAAGTGCACATGGCACGAAGCACAATGACCGGCATAAAGACCATGGTTTCAGCCCCGGGCTCCCCACCTTCACCCCACAGACTGTGAAGCAGGACAGCAGGTGTCTATTTTTCTCTCCCCCACTCTGTCTTCTCCTCCTCTCTCAATTTCTCTCTGTCCCATCCACCAACAACGACAGCAATAACAACAACAACAATAATCAAGAAGGGCAACAAAAGGGGAAAAAAATAGCCTCCAGGAACAGTGGATTCGTAGTGCAGGCACCGAGCCCCAGTAATAACCCTGTAGGTAAATATATATATTTCCAGGGGGCCGGGCAGTATCACAGCTGGTTAAGGGTACATGGCATGTAGCAAGGACCATCTTAACCCTGTTCAAACCCTGGGCTCCCCATCTGCTAGGGGTGAGAGTGTGTGGGGGGGGTGTTGCTTCACAAGCGGTGAAGCAGGTCTGCATGTGTCTATCTTTCTCTAGCCCTCTCTGTCTTCCCCTCCTCTCTATATTTCTCTCTGTCCTATCCAATAAGAACAGTAACAAAAATGGGAAAAATGGGTTCCAGAAGCAGTGGGTTCATAGTGCAGGCACTGAGCCCCAGTGATAACCCTGGAGGCAAAAAACAAAAATTAAATATATATATATTTCCAGAAGATTTTGAACTTTTCAAAGTTGTTTCTTGATGTACTACCACAACCACATGCTCCTATGCTCCTACTGAACACTTTTTTAGTTAATTTATCACTCAGGCCCTCTGCCATCCACTTCCTAGACCTCTCAAAAGGATAACTAGTCTATTTTATATAATGGTTGGTCTATGCCAAACACTTAATATGAAAACACTCTTGAGAATATATATATTCAGTTTTAGTAGTAGATTAGAAATTCTAATTCTCATATCATCTGATTTTTTTTCTGAAAGTACTTTAATAAAATATTCAGATCTTTAATACAGAGTTTTATGGTAATAATTTAAAGTTTTATTCTTCAAGTAGAAAGTGACTTTAAATACTAAGTGATGTTTTAGGAGTGTATCAGTCTTCTATTGCTAGTCAATAAATTGGATCTAGACTTTAAATTATAAACTCAAAATGTTATGCCTCGCTGAAACTCAAGTGAAAACAAGGTTTATGTACTGGGTATTAGGAAAAAGACAAAAAAAAAAAAAAAGGAAAGAAAGAAAAAGAAAAAGAAGAAGAAGAAGACCTCTAGGAGCAGTGGAGTTGTAGTGCTGGTACTGAACCACAGCGATAGGCCTGGAGGAAAAAGAAAAAAAAAGACTCCTCTTTCTTCTTGCTTTATCTCTATGCTTGTCTACACACACACACACACACACACACACACACACACACACACACACACACACACACACACACACACACACTTACACAATATGTGTAGAACTCTACCTAAGCCCTTGCTGTTTCATTGCCCACTGACTTGACTACCAACTGTTAGTACTTGCCTCTCTGCCCAAAGGCTTTCACTACTTTGGAGCTTGCTCTGATCTTGCACAAACAGGCAGAAGAAACCTTCACATCCACGCTTCCTTCTCAAGGAGTAAATTTAACCTATGGGTGTCAGAAACAGTGTACAAAAACCACAGCTTCCTAATCTTTGGAAGGAATTAATCTAAGGTATTTACTCATCACAGCTTCTCAGGTGTCACATTGAAAAATAAGCTGTCCATTGCACTTGCTTTCTCATTGTCTATTGTTTACAGACAGGCCTCCCTTCCTATTTCACTTTTCACTTCTCTGTATCTGCTGCTGTTTTCCCCCACCTCCCAAATAAACCACTTAACACTTCACTCCCCATATACATATAAGGAGTTGCTCCTGGAAGAATCCCAGCTAACACAGAGAAATATCTATAACCTCTGTAAGGAAGTTTACTTTTGATAAGCAATACTTGTAGAATCATGTATGCATTACTATCTTAATTCTAATGCACTTTAGACCACATCAACTTAATATATATAAGGTTACAAGCTTCTAAAGGATATTCTTCACACTATTTCCAATTCCCTCTCTCTCTCCACATATATATATATCCCACTCTCTCCCCTCTTAATAAAATATTGTAAAAATAAATCTAAAGTTATAAAAAGAATCACTCTTTGATTTTTAAATAAAAGTTATGTACTTACTAAAACTCAGTTGGCAAAAAGCTACTGAAAACAATATAATATTTATTAATAAATTAATATTTATTATTTATTAATAAGAGATGACAGGTAGTTAGTAAATCACCAAAGCCTCACTCTGGCATATTGAATGATGGAGATTGAGTTTAGGACCTCATTCATATCAGTCAAATGCTCTAGCCACTAAGTAATCCACACCACAGCTATATTCTTTAGGGGAGGAATTCGTTAAAACTATGCACCCTAATTTCATTAAATGCAACAACAAAATTGTACATATATACTTAATAAAAGCATGATTTCTGTAAAGAATGTCACTTAATTTATAGATAACTATAGTTAGTCAGTATATTGATAAAAAGATCAACTCTGAGTTGAATAAAAATTCATAAGGATACTTTGAGTCATTTATATTGACCTTTCCCTCCAAAATTTTTATAAAAAGTGTTTCTCATATTTATTAATTTATAGGTTGATTATTGTCTGTTGATATTATCAATAGCTTGGCTAACTAAATTTGGAAACTAAAGATTTTTAAAGTTTATATTAAGAATTAATACAATAAATATGGAATTTATAAGATTTTTAATCATGAAGACTGGCAGAAAGCTTAGATATTTGCTAGTAGAATCATGTATCAAAATGTTCTTCATCACCTAGAATAATTGAAAACAGATAGATATATTTAAAGAAAGAGAATGAAAAATTTGTACCTGGGGCCAAATAATTACGTATGTCATAATTGACTATGTTTAATCATAGGATTTACATGGTTAATAGGGTCAGTAATATTACATACGTGCCAAATTATAGTGGTTACAAAGAACAACTAGTATAGTCTTAGAAGACATCAATTGACATGGAATTCATTCCTCTGAGAATCAGATTCTAAAAAGGATTGAAACCTGTTATTACTTCATGTCTTTCTATCTCCTCCAAGTTTCCAACAACTATGATTGCAGTTCTTCGGAGAGTCTTGTTAGACAGTCTTGAGTGACTGTTTCACTCATAAAAATGTGTAGAGTCTACTATTTTTCTATTGCATGGGTTCTGGGGAGTCTGGTTTTTTTTTATCTATTTTTTTGTTTGTTTATAAAATGGAAATATTGACAAGAACATAGGATAAGAGGAATAAAACTTCACACAGTTCCAACCACCAGAACTCCATATCCCATCCCCTCCACCGATAGCTTTCCTATTCTTTAATTCTCTGGGAGTATGGACCCAGGGCCATTATGGGGTGCAGAAGGTGGAAGATCTGGCTTCTGTAATTGCTTCCCTGATGAATGTGGGCATTGACAGGTTGATCCATACTCCCAGCCTGTCTCTTTCTTTCCCTAGTGGGGCAGGGCTCTGGGGAAGCAGGGCTCCAGGACACAATGGGGTCCTCTGCCCAGGGAAATCTGGTTGGCATCATGAAAGTTTGAAGCTACAAGGATGTGGAGGTTATATAGGATCCTGTGCTGTTATGGGCTCCAGATCAAATCTATGGGGTTTACAGTCAACAATATTTATACACCTTTCCCATGTTTGGGAGCTACTCTCTTCCCTGATGCAGCTTTCTGGTCCTTTTTCCAACTATAGCACCATCTCCCCAGATAATAACATGGGTCCACCTGCATGTCAGATCTCAGGCTCAGGCAAAACCTAGTAAAGTCATATACCTATGGAATGTACCTAAAATAGTTATAATATTTTGTAGTTTTCCAAGTCAACGCCATAGAAACAATGCTTGACTCCACATACGCCACTTGAAACAAGTGTAAATAGTAGTGATTTACTTGAGATATAAACCACACAGTGCCATGTTAGATTTTACAATTACCAAAAGCAGTACTTGTTATGTACTGTGAGGAAAAGATACAAACAATATGGAAAAATAACTTTAGCTACCTCCAACCAGTGCCATTTATCTGTTCTCAAAGTATAGTGGCTAATATAACTGAAAAACTGAAATAATAATTTTTTAAAGCAAAGATAAGTACATGATAATTTTTTTAATTTTTTTATTTAAGAAAGGATTAATTAACAAAACCATAGGGTAGGAGGGGTACAACTCCACACAATTCCCACCACCCAATCTCCATAACCCACCCCCTCCCCTGATAGCTTTCTCATTCTCTATCTCTCTGGGAGCATGGACCCAGGGTCATTGAGGATTGCAGAAGGTAGAAGGTTTGGCTTCTGTAATTGCTTCCCCACTGAACATGGGCGTTGACTGGTCAGTCCATACTCTCAGTCTGCCTCTCTCTTTCCCTAGTAGGGTGTGTCTCTGGGGAAGCTGAGCTCCAGGACACATTGGTGGGGTCTTCAATCCAGGGAAGCCTGGCCAGCCTCCTGGGGGCATCTGGAACCTGGTGATTGAAAAGAGAGTTAACATACAAAGCCAAACAAATTGTTGAGCAATCATGGACCCAAAGCTTGGAATAGTGGAGAGGAAGTGCTAGGGAGGTACTCACTGCAAACTCTAGTGTACTTCTGCTTTCAGGTATATATTTTGTAGTAGTTTATGGATACGTGTGAACATAAGCTCTCTCTCACAGAAAATGGTGTATATCTAGGTTGTGGGACTTTGTTAGAAAGTGAACCACCTGAGATGAAATTAGCGTGTACTATAAAAGGAAAGGTCTCACCCGAGTAATGAAGCTGAAGGGTTGTCATTCCACATGTGAAGTCTCTGGACACAGTCTGAGGTGAAGCATGTTGAGGTGGCAATCATTGTGTTGGTTAGGTTGTGATCGGCAGACGCAATATTATTTGGTATGGATTGGGAGATGCATACGGGAAAGTGGGCCCTATCCAAGAGTTCTAGGACTGGGGGAAGTAGGGGCTCTATAGTAGAGATGTGAGGTTCCTGCTGTCTTAGGGTTCAAAAAGACAATCGATAGTTAATGTTATCATCACATTATTTGGTAATTGGGTTAACTTTGAAAAGTCCTTTTGTTAGGGTTTGCTGTACAGTATCCAGTGTCTTGTATATAGCTGTGCTATTGGATGCTTCTAATCTACTTGGTCTAGGCTTTTGAGAGAGTCTGCATATCAAATACACAGCCTATATATTAAAAAGATTCAGTTTGTGTTTTGAAAAACTTTGAGACATACAATTGATTTCCCCCCTCTCATATTAATTAACTACTGATTTATATGTCTACATTTTGCTAGGAGTGTACATAAACACCATTCCCACCACCAAAGGACTGTGACCCATCCCTCCCGCACACTCCCACCCCCCACTGGCCCAGGAAGCTACATGCCTACCCCTCACCACTGGGTTTTTACTTTGGTGCTCTACTTACAATTTGGTCAGGTCCTGCTTTTAGTTTCCCTTTCAGATCTCCTTAGTCAACTTCTGTTGATGAGTGGGATCATCCCATACTCATCTTTATCATTCTGACTTAGCTCACTTAATATAATTCCTTCTAGCTCTGTCCAAGATGGGTCAGAGAAGGTGGGTTCATTGTTCTTGATAGCTGCATAGTATTCCATTGTGTATATATACCACAGCTTTCTCAGCCACTCATCTGTTGTTGGGCACCTGGGTTGCTTCCAGGTTTTAGCTATTATGAATTGTGCTACTATGAACATAGGAGTACACACCTCTTTTTGGTTGGGTGTTATGGAGTCCTTGGGGTATAACCCCAGGAGAGGAATTACTGGATCATATGGAAGGTCCATGTCTAGCCTTCTGAGAGTTTTCCAGACTGCTCTCCACAGAGGCTGTACCAATTTACATTCCCACCAGCAATGTAAAAAGGTTCCTCTGTCCCCACATCCTCTCCAGCATTTGTTGCTGCTGTCCTTTTGGATGTATGCCATTCTTACAGGAGTGAGGTGGTATCTTAGTGTTGTCTTTTTTTTTTTTTTTTTTTAGTGTTGTCTTAATTTGCATTTCTCAGACAATCAGTGACCTAGAGCAATTTTTCATATGTTTGTTAGCTTTTTGGATCTCCTCTGTAGTGAATGTTCTGTTAATATCATCTGCCCATTTTTGGATGGGGTCATTTGCTTTTTTGGTGCTAAGTTTGCTGAGCTCTTTATATATTTTGGTGATTAGTTTCTTGTCTGATGTCTGGCATGTGAAGATCTTCTCCCATTCTGTGAGGGGTCTCTTTGTTTGTGTGATAGTTTCTTTGGATGTGCAGAAGCTTTTCAATTTGATGTAGTCCCATTGGTTTGTTTCTGCTTTAGTCTTCCTTGCAATTGGGTTTGATTCATCAAAGATGTCCTTGAGGTGTAGGTGGGAAAGTGTTTTACCAATGTTTTCCTCTAAGTATTTGATTGTTTCTGGTCTGACATCTAGGTCTTCGATCCATTTGGAGTTGATTTTTGTTTCTGGTGAGATAAAGTGGTTCAATTTCATTCTTCTGCATTTTTCAACCCAGTTTTCCCAGCACCATTTTTTGAAGAGAGCCTCCTTTTTCTATTTAATCCTTTGGGCCCCCTTATCAAAGATTAGATGTCCATTTTTGTACATTGATTTTGTAGCCTGATACCTTGCTATATTGCCTAATAACTTCCAGTGATTTTCTGCTGGATCCTTTAGGTCTTTCTATGTATACTATCATATCATCTGCAAATAGTGAGAGCTTGACTTCTTCCCTTCCAATCTGTATTCCTTTGATTTCTTTCTTTTGCCTGATTGCTATGGCAAGAACTTCCAATACTATGTGGAAGAGTAACGGTGACAGTGGACAGCCCTGTCTAGTCCCCGATCTGAGGGGGAATGCTTTCAGCTTCTGTCCATTGAGTATGATGTTGGCTGTAGGTTTGCTATATATAGACTCCACTATCTTGAGGAATTTCCCATCTATTCCCATTTTTTGTAGAGTTTTCAGCATGAATGGGTGTTGGATCTTGTCAAAGGCTTTCTCTGCATCTATTGAGATAATCATGTGGTTTTTGGCTTTGCTTTTATTGATGTGGTGAATGACATTGATTGACTTACGGATGTTGAACCAGCCTTGCATTCCTGGGATGATTCCCACTTGGTCTTGATGAACAATCTTTTTGATATGTTGCTGTATCTGGTTGGCCACGATCTTGTTTAATATTTTTGCATCTATGTTCATCAGAGATATCGGTCTGTAGTTTTCCTTTTTTGTTCTGTCCCTATCAGCTTTTGGTATCAGGGTGATGTTGGCTTCATAGAAGGTGGAAGGGAGTATTCCTATTTCTTCAATCTTATGGAATAGCTTAAGAAGTATGGGTATTAACTGTTTCCTGAAAGTTTTGTAGAATTCGTTTGTGAAGCCATCTGGTCCAGGAGTTTTGTTGTTGGGGAGATTCTTAATAACGGTTTCAATTTCTTTGTCTGTGATTGGTGCATTTAGATTTTGTACATAATAATTTTAATGAAGGTGTATGCACCTCAGGAGTTTGTGCAGTGGCTACAGTGCTTACCTCAGAAACATGAGGATGTGGGTTCAATTTCCAGCATAGTATGTGCCAGAGTAATGCTCTGACTCTTTTTTCTCTATCATGAATAAACAAATAAATAAATATCATTTAATAATTTTAATAAAACATTTAAAAAGATATGCTCATTTATATTAAAGTTGCATTTTGGAGAAAAACAATTACTGATGTTTTTATTATGAAGATTATGAAGACGACCATCACTATGTTTTCTCTGATGGTCAGTGCAGTCTGTCATTTTGTCTGCATACTCATTTCAGAATTAACCAAAAAATAGGGAGGCTCTATAAGAGGGTAATATGTGTCCAAGCTGAAAGATCTGAGCATTTTTCTCAAAGTCGATTAAATCATTTATATAATAGTCACTGAAGTTGGATAGATTGCTTAGCTGCAGACGGAAGATTTTACATTGGTTTATAAAAATCACAGAAAAAAAGTCATTATTTATTTAGGTTTCCTAAAAATAGAATTGGTTGGTTGCAAAAAAAAATTTTAAATGGGGTGTCGGGCTGTAGTGCAGCGGGTTAAGT
The DNA here is from genome assembly GCF_950295315.1 of Erinaceus europaeus. NCBI lineage: Eukaryota > Metazoa > Chordata > Mammalia > Eulipotyphla > Erinaceidae > Erinaceus > Erinaceus europaeus. The sequence continues at coordinate 63,248,226 of NC_080162.1, forward strand.
GCACATGGCGAGAAGCGCAGGGACCAGCATAATGATACTGGTTCAAGCCCCCAGCTCCTCATCTGCAGTGGAGTCGCTTCACAGGTGGTGAAGCAGGTCTGCAGGTGTCTTTCTCTCCATCTCTCTGTCTTCCCCTCCTCTCTCCATTTCTCTCTGTCCTAACAACGACAACATCAATAACAACAACAATAATAACTACAACAACAATAAAAACAACAAGGGCAACAAGAAGGGAAAATAAATAAAATTTTAAAACTTACTTTAAAAATTTCCAAATGAGTGTTCTTTGGACTTCTAAGGAAAAATTCAATTGATAAATTTGATTGCAGATAGGGGAACAAATTCATGAATATTGAGTGCTTTACAGTTTTTTTTAGGAACTATCAGAGGCAAAACTGAGACTAGAGTCCCTAACTTGGTATTTGGTGTTTTTGTCTCCAAATTTTACACCTACTGCTTTGCCTCAGTGGTGATTCATCTGACAAGGGTATTAAATCACTTGTACCAAGCCTTCTCAATTTTATGTAACTATTTTTATTCTAAATATTCTAATTGTTATGTCCTGTATTCAACTGATAGTAATTCATGCTTTTGGATGCTAAGCAATCGACCTATACTTATATGTTTAGACTTATACTTAATTCTTTATGCAAGGCACTACCAGCTGTATTTTTATTTAACTGTTTTTATTTTTATTTATTTGTTTTTTTATCGGGTTTTGAATTGATTTCCTTCCTTAAATTTCTATGGATATATCTGGTTGATTTTGACTGTAGAGTGTTCTAGCAATGTACCTTTAAAACTTTTTAGTTTCCAGTATGGTAAGCAGCACTGCAGATGGGGAACCAGGGGCTCAAACTGGGATCTTTGCTCTGGTTCTTGCTTCGTACTATGCGCACTTAACCCACTACTGTGTGTAGTTAACCCAGTAGCCACCACCTCCCATCTCCCCCGACCCCCAACAATACTTGTACTTCCTTTCTAACTTTGTGGTTAAGATGTAATAGAGCAAATGGAGAGCCCCAGCAACACAGAACGGCATAATAAATGTTTTGACATAATGTACCCCTTTCCCTAGTGCTAGGAACAGTGCATTATGAAGGCGCATGGCTTTCTTTTCATTAGAATGTCACTCAGCTGTAATGTGCTGGCTCTTCAAAGATCATGACTAATTGAGGCAAGGACACTAGGGTCTAGCAACCTCACTTTGATTGGGATAATTTAGGAGATATCCTGACACCAAAATACTCTATGGGGTCAGCTGATGACTCTGCAGTTCTCTATGTTGAGAATCAGATTTCCTCTTTGCTCAGTCCTGTTTCTTTATTTCCTTCTAGTTGTCTCTTCCATCAAACCTTTGATTGGATTCTTTTTCTCAGGATATTAGGTGGTAAAAACATGCCTAAGTAAGTAGATATATCTTTCTCAAAAAGTTTTGTGACTTTATTAAATGTCAATGATAGGTTCCAACTCAACTTCATCACTATTGACATGAACTGCACTATAATTAGGCTTGTCACTCATACTATTTAATTTCACACAGACTCGAGGATACAAGGTAGAAGTGTATATTTAGTAACTTCTGATTTGTAAATATCACTAGTTATTATCTACTCTTATTCATTTTCCAGAGCTGTTCTTAGAGCTCTCTTCTTCTAATTGGAAGAGGTGGCCAAGTGATAATGACCTTCATGTTTGTTTTGGCTGGCCTAACAGTAGCTCCGCACCAAATTTAACATTATAGGCAGGACTTATATCAAGCTAAAATAAATACATAAATAAAATGATTAAGAAGTGCTTTAGTTCCTCAGATTCTTACTATTTAAATTGGTTTGTTTCTGTCTTCAGTGTAAACTATGTTGTTTTCTCAAAACATTTTTGTGAAAAACCATCTTATTTTTTACTGAGAATTAGATGAAAGTTTTAAGCAATAAGTATCTTTCTTGTACTAATCCATTGAATATTTATGATACACAAAGGATTCCTGAAAATTATCCACATTCATTAAATGAGGAAACTGGAGCTGAAAAAAATTAGTAACTTGGGTAAAATCACATGAACTAGACATAATCTAAGAAAAATTATCTGAAACTTTAACTACATGAAGAATCATTGTATATAATTTCAAAGTTCTGCTAGAGCATTGTCTAATAGACCCACCCAGGATTATTTAATTCTGTAAGACAAAAGTTGGCAAACTATACTCTGCTAGCCAAACCTTGATCATAGCATGTTTTTTGTAAATGAACTTCACTGAAACATAGCCATGGCCACTAGGTTATATACTGTTAATGATCACTATTTTTCTACAATACTGTATTTGAAAATTGCAACAGATGCCCATTTGGCCAACATTGTCTTTTATATTTACTGCCTGGCATGTTACAGGGGGAAAAATGTGTTGACTTTTATATATTACTATATACTACTAATGAGCCAGCAGACATGAAATTGTTTGTTACTTCTTAGAACTTTGATAGAAATATAAATACTAAGTATGGAATTATATATATCCGTGCCTAATCACAAACCCCAAAGCAAAATAAACAAAAAACAACTGACCAGCTTTGTGTCTAGTCTAGCAGTTTTATTTCTACATTCATTCACTGTTTACATAAATTCAGTTTCCTAAATTGTCTTTGAACAAATTTTTTTCACCTTGCAGGTTCCCTCACAAGTAGACTAAACACTGTTTTGGACTCATGATCACTACATATTTGTGTTCTTTAGTTTGTGAAGAAATAGTCTCTGACAGACATATTAATACAGTCTATAATTAGGGGAATGAGTGACTGTTTTTAAAGCCTATCGTCATTCTTCTACCTTCTCATCCTAGGAACAAGAATTTAGACTTGTTGAGGGAACACTTTTACTGTAATGTTAAAATGATGGAGCTATCTTGGACAGAGCTAGAAGGAATTATGTTAAGTGGCTAAGTCAGAAAGATAAAGATGAGTATGGAATGATCCCACTCATCAACAGATGTTGAGAAAGAAGATCAGAAAGGGAAACTAAAAGCAGGATCTGACAAAATTGAGAGTAGGGCACCAAAGTAAAAACCCTGTGGTGAGGGGGAGGGTGGACATTCAGTTTCCCAGGGCTGCGTGGGAGGGATGGGACACAGTCTTTTGGTGGTGGGAATGGTGTTTATGTACACTCCCATTAAAGTGTAGTCATAAAAATCACTAGTTAATTAATATGAGAGGGGGAAAATTGATTGTATGTCTTGAACTTTTAAAACACAGACTGAGTCTTTTTTTTATTTATTTATTCTTTTTTGTTGCCCTTCTTGTATTATTACTGTTGTTGTTATTATTGTTGTTGTTGGATAGGACAGAGAGAAATGGAGAGGAGGGGAAGACAGAGGGGGGAGAGAAAGAGAGACACCTGAAGACCTGCTTCACCGCTTGTGAAGCGAGTCCCCTGCAGGTGGGGAGCCAGGGCTCGAACTGGGATCCTTAAGTCGGTCCTTGCACTTTGCGCCACATGTGCTTAACCCGCTGCACTACCACCCGACTCCCAAGACTGAGTCTTTTTAATACATAGGCTGAGTCTTTAATATGAAGACTCTCTCAAAAGCCTAGACCAGGGAGAACAAAAGCAACCAGTGGCACAGCTATATAAAAGATACTGAGTATTATATAGCAAACCCTAACAAAGGGACTTTTCAAAGTTAACCCAATTAACAAATAATGTGATGATAACAATAACTATTCATTGTCCTCTTGAACCCTAAGACAGCAGGAACCTCACATTTCCACTATAGAGCCTATATTTCCCCCAGTCCTATAACTTTAGGGTGGGACCCACTTTCCAGCATGCTTCTCCCAATTCATATCAAATAATATTGCATCCGCCAATCAAAACCTAACAAATGCAACAAGTGCCACCTCAACATGCTTCAACTCAGACTGTGTCCAGAGACTTCAGGGGTGGAATGACAACCCTTCAGCTTCATTACTTGGGTGAGACCTTTCCTTTCATAGTATTCTCTAATTCCATCCCAGGTGGTTCACTTCCCAACAAAGGCCCAAAACCTAGATATAGACCAGGTTCCATGAGATAATAGCATATGTTCAAACATGCCGATAAACCAGGGAAAAATATATACCTGAAAGCAGAAGTCCACTAGAGTCTGCAGTGAGTACCCCCCAACACTTCATCTCCACTATTCCAACTTTTGGGTCCATGATTGTTCAACAGGTTGTTTTTTTTTTTTTTTTTTTTTTTTTGGCTTTGTATATTAACCCTCTTTTCAGCCACCAGGTCCCAGATGCCATCATGATGCCGACCAAGTTTCCCTGGACTGAGGACCCCACCAATGTGTCTTGGAGCTCTGCTTCCCCAGAGACCCACCCTACTAGGGAAAGAGAGAGGCAGACTGGGGGTATGGATTGATCAGTGAACACCAATGTTCAGCGGGAAAGCAATTACAGAAGCCAGACCTTCCACCTTCTATAACCCACAACGACCCTGGGTCCGTACTCCCAGAAGGATAGAGAATGGGAAAGATATCAGGGGAGGGGATGAGATATGGAGATTGGGTGGTGGGAATTGTGTGGAGTTGTACCCCTCCTATCCTACAGTTTTTTTAATGTCTTCTTTCCTAAATAATAATTTTTTAAAAAAGTGATGGAGCCAGAGATCAGATCATGATGATCATTTTCCTTACCCTTGAATTTGAGTTCTTTGGGCAAGAACTGGTATGTAAGCCTAATAAACACATGCTTACAAATCACTTCATTCAATGATCGTGAAAAAATAAGCAAGTTACCATTCAAGCCTCAGCAAGTAGAAACTGATTTGGAAAACAAATCAAGTGGCTCAGCTCTTTTTGTTGTTTTATTTTCCATACTTGCAGCATGAATAAGGCCTAATATTCTTCCAATCCCCAAGGTAAATGAGAAAGAAAACATTTAAAAAATGAAACAAAGCAAAAAAGTTTCACTAAAAGATGGTTTTAGTGTCAACTGGCTATCATACAAAGTGAGGATTTTTTTGTTATTGTTGTTACCTCCACAGTTATCGCTGGAGCTTGGTGCACACATTACGAATCCACTGCTCCTAGAGGCCATTATTTCCATTTTATCAGATAGGAAAGAGAGAAATTGATAGGGGAAGGGGAGAAAGACAGGGAAAGAGAAAGATAGAAACCTGCAGACCTGCTTCACTGCTTGTGAAGTGGACCCCCTGTAGGTGGGGAGCAGGGTCTCAAACCTGAATTCTTATGCGTTGTACTATCTATGTGTGTTTAACTGGGTGCACCACCATCTGGCCCCCACAAAGTGGGATTTTTGGAGAGTAACAGAACAGGTAGTAGTGTGGCTAAGATTCTTCTTTAATCTTTAACTTTTAATCAAAATAAAATATACAATAGTTAAAGACAATAAATTAAAAGCCAATAATTCTGAACCTTACATTATGGACTTCTGAAAAACTGAGTAACAAGTTCAAATTGCCAACTTCTTAGTAGGTTCTCAACAAATATATTTAGTACAGATTACGCCTTCTCATTTAATTTGTGCCAATACGTCTAGAGGAATATTCGGCTGCATTGGGAGAGCAATCACAGGTTAAGATTTCTTAATATATTTTAATAGAAGACTTGGATTCAACCAATAGCTTTTTCTGTCCTGCTAGGAATGTATCTTGGACTGCAGTATTATTTGTCTATACCTTTTAAGATACTATTCATGTGTTAGCTTAGTGATGTATTTCCCATTCTCCAATTTCACACATAGCATACAGCATAACAGGTACAAATTTAGATGTGCTGTACATGTCAGATTTTCTATAATATGTGCTATACAAAATGTAGCCTACTCTAGGATGTTTCTGTACCACTCAGTAGGAACCTAGCCATTCCAGTTTTCTTCCTATACTGTGCTCCCTAGACCTGTAAGAGGTGAAGCTGCCCCAAACACCAAAAATACACATTTTCATTGACTGTTAAGTAATTTTTATCCTCCCAAAACTCTCAACCTTAGTATTCCTTTACATTTAAAAAAATATTTATTTATTTATTTATTTATTTGTTCATTTATTTATTTATTTATTGGCTAGGGACAGGGAAGTGAGTGATAGAGAAGAGACTCCTGCAGCCCTGCTTCACCACTCACAAAAGGACAACAATAGCAACAACAATAACCACAACAATGATAAACAACAAGGGTAACAAAAGGAGATAAAAATTAAAAAAAAAAGAAAAGAAAAGAAAAAGAAAAAGGCCATAAAAAAACTTTCCCATTGCAGGTGGGGATTGGGGCCCCGTACCCAGGTGCTTGCTCATTGTAACAAGTGCAATCAACCAGGTGCACAACCACCTGGTCCCTCAACCTTACTATTCTTAAAATTTAAGTAATTTATATACTGGTGATAATACTTGTGAGTCCCCTCCTGCAACTGTTTCTCAGTGAAATTTCTTCTGCTTCTTTGGATTATGGCATCAAAGTAAAAATCTCTGGGGGAAAGGGGGGAGTAGATATTCAACTTCACTGCTGGTGGGGAGAAAGGGGAGAAAGGGACACAAATCTTTGGTGGTGGGAATAGTGTTCATATAAAAAAAAGAAAATTTAATTTAGAAAAAAAGAAAGAAATTTGTTCCAGAAATTGTTCTTCAGTCAGGGAAGAAGAGATCATATGACAGTTGTTTGACACATGTTACATCCTTTCATCCCCACATAATGATATATGATATAATAATAGCAAAAACAATTATTATTATTATCACTATTTATTTTTATTATTATCTACACTTTGTAGGTATAGAAATAGAAACTCAAAGGGATCAAGGAACTTATCCTATATCCTGACTAGATGTTATTCAAATCTAGGTCATGTTTTTACTGACTTTTAGAATATTGCTTTAAAATTTTAAGTGACCATAAAAATAATCTGCAAAGTCTTTTAGAATATATATGGTCTCTTGGTTTTGAACTCCAAAGTGTCTGATTTAATAGGTTTGGAGTCAGCTGTGGATATTCATTCCCCAATATGCTAACGCTACTGGTCTGTGGACCACACGACTAGAAGCACTGAACTGAACCCTGTAGCTTTAGTAAAGATATTTTCAACACTCTAGTATCTGGGCTCCAAATCTCCTCAGAATTGAATTATTCTTAAACTCCCATAATTATGGTTATATTTGATTATAAACTCAGTGGGGTTACTACTCATTAAGGGATATAAATGTTTTCCAGTGACTTGATGTAATGTTAATAACAATATTTTAGGGCTTGAAAAGACCTTAGAGATTATTTCATTCAACCTCTTCATGTTACAAAAGATCAAGCATGACTTGCTCAAATTTATGGAGAAATAAAGTTTCTAGTTCAATAAAGTTGTCAGGAATACAGTTGATGGTTGTTCAACTCATACATTTCTGGCCAACTGAGTTCTATCAAAGCCAGAACAGAATAATTTGAACCAGTTCGTAGTTAGTGTTCATCATCTTATAGATTGAATAAATATATATTTATGAATCCTGAATTCTCTTTTATATAACAAGTGGAGAATATATGTGGCCTGGAATGAAGGTTCTTTAGAACTTTCTCATGAATTCTCTGCAATTGGTGTATGTGGGAAGAAGTATGTACATCCAGACAAGCTATATACGGTTTTACTGTGTTTTTACTGAACGTAGTCCAGAGATTCTAACTCAGTAAGTCTTTCTCTTCATTGTTTGCTTGAAAGCAAACCTAGATTTAGTTTTTTTTTACATGTTTCTTATTCCTCTGTACATTCTCTTAACTATGCAATTAGAAAGCAAATCTTATTCAGATTTGTTTCTTTTTTTCACAGTTTAGACATTTTAAATTTTTATTTATAAAATGGAAACATTGACAAGACTATAGGATAAGATGAGTACATTTCCACACAATACCCACCCCCATAAGTCCATATCCAGCTGTCCCCCCTTGATAACTTTCCTATTCTTTGAAAAGTATTGGACCCAGGACCATTGTGAGGTGCAGAAAGTGAAAGGTGTGGATTCTGTAATTGCTTCTCCAATGAACATGGGCATTGGCAGGTTGATCCATACTCCTAACCTGTTTCTCTCTTTCCCTAGTGGGACAGGGATCTGGGGAGGTGGGGTTCTAAGATACATGGTGGGGTCATCTGCCCAAGGAAGTCAGGTTGGCATCATGATAGCATCAACTTGGTGGCTGAAAAAATGTTAAGATATAAAGCAGAATAAATTGTTGACTAGTCATGAACTTAAAGGCAAGAATATTGCAGATGAAGATTTAGGGTCTCTGTCTTGGATAAAGATAGTAGGTCTATTTTAGTTATATTCCAAGGGTCCCATGACTCTACTAGTTCTTATCTGAGCCTGGCATCTAAGATGCAGGTGGACCCATGTTATTGTCTGTGGAGAGTGTGTCATAGTTGGAAAAAGGACTAGAAAGCTGGATCAGGGAAGAGAGTAGCTCCCAAATATGGGGAAAGTGTATAAATATTGTTAACTTTAAGCCCCATCGATTTGATTTAAGGTCCATATGCAGCACAGGAGCCTTTGCAACCTCAGCATCCCTGTAGGTCTGAGCTCACATTCTGTGATCACAACTAGGAACATTCCAGGCTGCACTAATTTCAAGACTCATCTTCCTCAGGTGGTAGGTAGAGTGTGTTATCTAATCTCCCTTCAGAAAATGGAACTTCCCTACCATTGTTGATCTTCATTGAGAGTAAGGTCCTATACTGGCCCACAAAGGGGTCCATTATGTTGTTCGTGATGGAGATGACCAGCGACAGTGGCGAGAGGGATCTGTTAGATGACCAATCCCATCATGTCTATGTGGGAATCCCTGGACTCCCTGACTAGGTCCCTAGGTCATGGGGTGGCCTGCTAGTGACTAAGGAGTCATCATTAACGTACGCCAGTCTCTTGCCTTTATTCAGCTTTTGCAGTCCTTACTTTGTCTGACAAGGTTATCTTTGGAGTGATTAGTGGCATGCAATAGGAGCTAGTTGAGGAGGGTATCTAGGTCTAAGTAGAAACTATTTCATTAGGTACTTTAAGGTGTCTTCTTAGGTCTTTCTACTTGCTTGCTTAATTTACCGACTCACTGCAAACTATTGTGCACTTTTGGATGAAGGCATATATTTTCCCCTAATTTATGGATATATGTACATATGTCCTATCTCATGGGCCCTGGTCTATATTTAGGTTTTGAGGTTTTGTTATGATGTCCACCACCCAGAATGGAACTAAGGAGTCCTATGAGCTAGGAAAGATCTCAGCAGAGTAATGAAGTTGAAGGGTTGATGTTCCTTGCCTGAAGTCTCTGGAAACAGTCCAAACTGAAGCATGTGGAGGTGGTACTGGTTGCATTGATTAGGTTGCGATCAGCAGATACAGTATTATCTGGTATGAACTGAGAGAAGTATGCAGGAAAGTGAGCCCTGCCCAAGAGGCTCCAGGACAGTTTAAACTTCTGGAGAGGATTAACAGTAAATACTGTTGTTGGTACATGTGTAACATCTCCGTTTTCCACAAGACATTCTAATCCTCACCAAAGTCTTTTTCCACCATCATGCACCAGGACATGAAAGACCCCCCCACACACCCTCACTCCATATCTTTTACTTTGGTTCAATACACCAACCTAGTTTAAGTTTTGCTTTTTGTTTCACTTTTAGTTCTTTTTTCTCAACTTCCGTCTTTGAGTGAGATCATGTCATATACATTCTTTTTTCCCTGAGTTATTTTTTTAACATGATTCCTTCAAATTCCATCCAAGATGGGATGATGAAGGTGAATTCATTGTTCTTATTAGCTGAGTAGTATTCCACTGTGTCTGTATACCAAAACTTTCTTAATAAATCACCTGTTGCTGAACACTAAAGTTGCTTCCAGATTTTGGCTATTAAAAATAGTGCTGCTACAAACATAGGGGTAAACAGATCTTTTTGGATTGGCATGTTTGAGTCTTCATGATATGTCCTCAGAAATTGCAGGGTCATAGGTTAAGTCCATTTCTAGCCTTCTGATAGCTCAGACTGTTCTTCACAGGAATTGGACCAATTTACATTCACAGCAGCAGCTCAGGAAGGTTCCTTTGCCCCTACCCCACAACCTCTTCAGCATTTGTTGTTGCTATTCTTTCTTAAGAATGGCATTCTCACAGAGGTGAAGTGGTATTTATTTACATTTCTCTGACAATCAGTGACTTGAAGCATTTTTTCATATGGCTTTTGGATCTCTTCTTTAGTGAATATTCTGTTAATACACTCTCCCCATTTTTTAAATGTGGTCCTTTGTTTTTTGTTGCTGAGTTTGGTGAGCTCTTTATATATTTCGGTTGTTAGCCTCTTGTCTGATGCATGGCATATAAATATCTTCTCCCATTCTGTAAGGGGTCTCTTTGTTTGAGTGATGTTTTCCTTTATACTGCATAAGCTTTTCAATTTGATGTAGTCCCATTGGTTTATTTTTGTTATAATCTTCCTTGAAATTGGATTCATATCATAGATAATGCCTACAAAATTTATATGGAGGAGAGGGCTGCCAATATTTTTCTCTAAGTATATGATAACTCCTGTTCTAACAGCTAACATCCAAGTCTTTGATCCATTTGGAGATTACTTTTGTGTGTGGTGAAAAGTAGTGGTTCAATTTCATTCTTCTGCAGGTGTCAGATCAATTTTCCCAACACCATTCACTGAAAAGACTCTCTTTTCTCCATTTAATAGTTCGAGCCCTGCCAAAAATTAGATGCCAATAGGTGTGGGGGCTTATTTGTGGGCTCTCTATTCTATTCCACTGGTTAGTGTGATTTTTTATGTTTCACTACCAGGCAGTTTTGACTGCAGTGGCCCTATAATGTAATTTGAGATCTGGAAACATGATTTCTCCAGTGCTGTTCTTTTACCTCAAGACTGGGAAATTTTAGGTATTTTCTGGTTCCAGATAAATATTTGTAGCTTTAGTTCTATTCTCTTAGACAAAATTTATGGGAACTTAATGGGGATTGCATTAAATTTGCATATGGCTCTGGGTAGAATATTTATTTTTATGATGGTAATTCTTCCAATCATAGCCACAGAATATCTTTCCACTTCTTTGTAACTTTTTCTACTTTCTTGAATAGTGACTCATTGTTTTCAGTGTATAAGTTCTTCACTCATTTTGTTAGGTTTATTCCAGATTTGTTTGTTTATAAATAAGATATAAGCAACTCTTTTGTTGTTGTTGTCATCATAGATGAGCTCATTTTAATGGAATTTACACTTGTCAATATCCTAAGCTCCATCTTGATATTTTAGTGTCAGAAGACCTCTTCTCAGTTTTCGAGGAGTTGAGGCTTTGATAGGTGGGAGTTGATCTGAGTTATTAAACTGGGAGTATAAGATTGTATCTAAAGCATTTACTCTGAATGTTAACAAATATCTGCAACTAGGTTGGTGGGGGCTACCTTTGAGGCTGAAGATGAGTATTGTTGGGTGAAGTATTTCTAAGTTTTCGGGAATACAAGTAATCCTGGTAGTTGGGGAAGAGGTTGTAAAATCTGCCTGGTTTGAACAAGAGACATAAAACAATTTTATAATGGAATAAAAATGTTCATCTCAAGCCAAGTTATAGTAGTAATAATTAACAACCACTGAGAGATTTCTAACAATGGTAGTCTCAAACATAATCCAGGAATAAGGGCTATGAAATACAAACATTTTTACTATGTATCTTTTTTAAACTATCGCATTCTTACCATGAAAATAACCCTTTTCTCCATAAAAGACAGGTTTTATTTTTAAAGAAAGTTAACCACATGTATAACTGTATGTGATAAAGACTGAATACAGTTTTTTTTTCCTAAAGTAACATTTATTGGTCATAAATTAAAGTGAACTGCCTATTAGTGATACCCACAAGCATATAATTCTTCATAGTATCTTAAAATCTGGGTGTAAGAGCATTTTGCAGGGCAGAGATAGCTCATGTTGTTAGAGCACCAAGTTACTTGATTTAGATCCAAGAATCAATTCCTGGTATCACTGTACACTAGAACTAAGCAATTTTCTAGTCTTCTCTCCCTCTCTTTTCTCATTCTCTCTTTCACTATAACTAACTCACTAGATATTTTAGAAAGAATGCATTATTTCCAGGAATATCTACTAATGTGAATTTTTTCCAACTTTCATGATAACAGAAACAAAGAAGGCTGCTATAAGCACTCATGAATTTCTCAACTATTACATGTGAATACATAGTGATATATCTTCATTAATACCTATAATTCTGTCATTATTTGGCTATATTTTATTGTATATCTTCAATGAGGAGTCAAAGTGTCTATGTATTTTCTATAACAACTGTACCAAATTATTCTCCTACAAGCAGGATTTGAAACTTTCTATTGTTAAATTCCCTAACCAAATCTGCATAAAATTATTAAAGATTGATTCAAATCTTTGGTTCCTGTGGTTCTTTTTTCCTTTTTTCTTGTATTCATAAGTTTTTATATAGTCTCATGAAAAATAATTTTGGTCTGTATATTGAAGAATATGTCATTAATGACTTAAATTTCCACTTTCTCTTTTGAAATATTATTTATTAGTGTTTTAATAGTGGTACAAGACTATAAAACTGTATGGTGTAGTTTCACATTGTTCCCACCACCAATGTTCTGTTTCTTCACTCTCCCAGAAAAGTCACTGAACTTTCAGTCACTTTCTTTTTTTGGTGGGGGGAGTAGAAACACAGAACTTTGGTGATTCAAACAGGGTGGAATTATACCTCAGAATCTTAAAATCTTGAATCTAAAAGTTCGATAACTTGACTGATCACAATCATTCATATTTATACAGTATAATATTGTCAATAGTTTTCTTGTTGTAAAAACAAATTCTCCAACTCAGAGATAGCTATACAGGTACGGTATGTCCCTTGTCATGTGCTTGGTCCAGCTTTAAATCATAGGAGAGACAAAACACTAGATGGAAACTCTAGTGCTGTGATATCACTCCCTCTATTGCCTTCTGAATGAAAAAGTGAGCCTGGAAGCAGTGAAGCCACTCAAATATGAGGTCTTAATTGAATAAAGGAAATTCCTTCCCTCTATTAGGAAAAAAGGTATTTATATTGTTTCTAAAATATCTATATTATTATTATTTGCATTTAGGAGGATGATTTTGTAATGATATCCCAGGAATCAAACCTAATTTCTTATTTTGTTTTCAAGAATAATGGTAAATAGAAATTTCCACCCATCTCTCCTAATGCAGATACCCACTTGTCCCAGGACCACCAGTCTTGCAAGATATGCTATTCTTTACTGCTCAGTAGTGTTGCTTACATATAAGTCAGGTATGATTTTAGATTGACTTAATTGGTCTATTTACATATCCTAATTTTAACCCAAATAATATCCTTAACTCTGTTAGCTTAACTTTAATTCAAATAGTAAAATTGAATCTAATCATATATATTTGACTTAATCCTCAAGCTATACCTTACTATGAGCTTATAGTTATCTTTAGATTCCTGAGTATTAAGCAGATTGCCCTGCTTTATATATAACTACTTCTTAGCCATGAAGTTGCAGATGCTGCCGTGATGCCATTCTGATGTCCCTGGGCATACAAACTCACCAATGTGTCCTGGAACCTAACCTCCCCAGAGCCTTATCCCACTAGGGATAGATAGAAACAAGCTAGGGGTATAAATTAACCTGTCGACATCCATGTTCAGTGGAGAAGCAATTACAGAAGCCAGACTTTCCATCATCTGCACCCCATAAAGAATTTTGGTCCATGGGTCTGGATAGCGGCACAGTTGACTGAGTGCACATTTTACAAATTGTAAGTACCCAGGTTCAAGCCTCCAGTCCCCATCTGCAGGGAGAAAGCTTTGCAAGTGGTGAAGCAGGACTGCTGTTCTCTTTCTATCTCCCTGTCTACCATCGCCCCAGCCCCCCCCCCCCCCACACACACACACTCAGTTTCTGGATGTTTCTATCTCATGAATAAAGATTTTTTTTTTTTAAGAAAAGGAATTTCTTCCATACTCCCAGATGGATTAATTAAGAAATTAGAATAATTAAGAATAAGAAACCCTCCAATTGAGGGGATGGGATACATAACTCTGGTGGTGGGATTTCTCTCCTCCTCTCTGTCTTCATGTCCTCTCTCTATTTCTCTCTGTCCTATCCAACAGCAATGACAGCTACAACAACAACCATAGTAACTGCAGCAATGATAAACAAGGACAACAAAAGGGAAAAAAATAACCTCCAGGAGCAGTGGATTCATAGTGCAGGCACCAAGCCCCAGCAGTAACCCTGGAACCAAAATTAATAAACAAAAAAAAATAAAATAAAACAAAATAAAAATTATAAGATAATAGGTGTGTATTTCCACAGCATCTGACCACTGAAGTTCTGTGCTCTCACCCCGCCAAACCCCTACCCACCACCCCACAAGTTCTTGGATGTGGATTGACTATTTTTTTTATAATTAATATTTTTTGGTTCTTTGTATTCCACATATGAGTGGAATACTCCAGTAGCTATCTTTCACATTCTTTATTTTTATCCATTTTGTTCCAAAGGACACAATATCATCGCTTTTAAATAGCTGTGCAGTACTCCATTGAGTGCATGCCTCATATCTTCTTTATTGTTCACTCTTTTGTCAATGGGCGACCCCTGTTTTAGTGATTGTGAATAATTGTGTTATGAACATGGGGGTGAATTTGAATTATTGTTTTGAATTATTTTGAATTATTGTTTTCATGTTTTTTGGATAAATTCCCAGGAGTGGTATTGCTGGATCATAAGATATTTCCATTTGCATTTATTTAAATTCTCCATACTGTTATCCATAGTGACTACACCAGTTTACATTCCCATTCGTAATATAATAGTTCTTCTTTTTCATCATCCTCTCCAAATTTGTTTCCTGTTTGTTGATGAATGCTATTCTCACAGGTATAAGGTGAAATCCCAATTTTGTTTTTAATTTGCATTTCTTTAATGATGAGTGAAATGGAGCATTTCCACATATGTCTGTGGGTCATGCACATCTCCTCTAGGGAATTTTCTTTTTTTTTCTTCTAAAATTGAGGAACTTGAGTTATCTTCATTTATTTATTGGACAGAAACCACCAGAAATCAAGAGGGAAAGGGTGATAGGGAGAGAGACAGAGAGACACCTGCAGCACTACTTCACCACTCACAAAGCTTTGCCCCTGAAGATGGGGACTGGGAGATCGAACCCGGGTCCTTGTGCACTGTAAAATGTCCACTCAACCATGTGCACCACCATCCTGCCATTCGAGAATTTTCTATTCATATATATATATATCACACTTTCTTACTCTGTTGTTATTTTTGTTGAGCTGCATGAGTTCTTTATAAATGTTTGATATCAACCACTTGTCAAATGTGTGGTGTGACACATTTTTATGCTTGTGAATTTTTCCTTTGATGTTTAGAAGTTCTTTTATTTTCTTTCTTCCTTCCTTCCTTCCTTCCTTTCTTTCTCTGTGTGTTTTATGATGTAGTTCATTTATTTAATCCTGATTTAGTTTCCCTTTCCTATGGGGTTGAGTCTCCAAATACATCTTCAATATTAAGGTCCTGAAGTGTTATATCAATATGTTTTTCTATGTATTTTACAGTTTCAGGTCTAATACACAGATCTTAGATCCATTTCAAGCTAATATTGGTGCATGGTGTTATGTGGTAGTCTAGTTTCATTTTTCTATGTGGCTTTCAAGTTCTCCCCGAAGCATTTATTGAAGAGACTTCCTTTTTTTCTACTGGACAGTTCTGGCTCTTTTGCCATATATTAGGTGCTTATGCATTTCTGGGATCAGTTCTGGGTTCATTAATTTGTTTTTTGCAGGTTTCCTTTTTCTTTCCAGTACCACACTGTTTTAATAATTACTGCTCTGTAGTATAAATTGGAGTTGGAGGTTGTGGTGCCTCTATTTTTCTTCTTTTTTCCTCAAGTGTGCTTTGACTACCCATGGTTTTTATGATTCCACTCAATGTTTTGAACAAATTGTTAAATTTCCATAGAATATGTCATTGGTATTTTGATAGCCTATTCTTAACTTTTTGAAATTCTTTATATTTTATTTCCAGTCCTGTGTCAAATGCCTATGCATACTGAGAGGAATTTATAGTTTGCAGTTGTTGGCGGCTATATTTCTGGCATGACTGTTAGATCTGGTTTGTGAAAAAAGATCATTTAAATTTTTCTATTTTCCCACTTTTTCTCATTCTCATTCTCTATCTCTTTCTCATTCTTTCCTTCTCTCTTCCTCTTCCTCTCTCCTTATGGAGGGATGGAAATATACTAGAGGAAATGAGAGTTGCTCATTTTCTTAGACCCAACAGCTACTATGTGAACAAGCATGGACTAACTAAATGAATGAGACAGTGGGTCACCACCCAGCTACAAGTCAATCACCAAACAGCAGATTGTCTTCATGACGCTTAACTAACTGTACTTATATAAAGAACTCCAGATAAATTCAAGCTAAAGGGATGATCAACACACTCATCTGAAATAATAAATTCTTGTATTAGATTTTTGGGATGGTATCTAATGCAGCACTAGCTAATTGGTACAACATTCATATTCCAACAGGGTTTTGTGTTAGAATTGAAATTTTACATAGTTATGAGAGAACTGTACAAATGGATTAGTATTTTCAAATATTTCTGCTTAACATTGTGTACACAAAAAGTTGGAGCTTTAATGAAGGTCATCTGTTTTTCCTTATCAGAAACAACTACTCAGTAAGTTAAGTGATTGCTCTTATACCACCAATTTCTATCCAACATCTTAACTTAGAATTATTCTATCTTAAAATGGAAGAACTAAAGATTATTTCCCACAGATCTCAGAATTCTTGAAAAACAGTATCAAATTTCAGCTTTCACCTGTCTTATATCTCAAAATTGTATACATCTTCTGGAGACATATTTATCCCTTTTAAACTATTGAAACACTCCCACAATTCAGGAGTCATACGAATTTTTGTATGGTTATAACATTTTTAAATATGTGTTAATAAAAATACTAAGAAAAAGAAGAAAAGAGAAACAGTTAAATATTAATGTCACTTCCAAAAAGTGTTTCCATTTCTTGGAAAAACTCCTAACATAATAAACGAAGCAAACATTACCATCATAAATGCATTTATTATATCCACATGGTGTGTGTATGTGTAGCATGTGAAATTAGGTTGGCTTTCAAATTAGAAATGCTTTAAATTTTATACAAGGAGTCGTTTCTTTCATCAGGGGGCTTTGCTAGTCAGCATATTTTCACAGAAACTGGACAGACCCAAAACAATTCTACTGTGGTGCTCCTTAGAGAATTAAGGTCATGTCTTTGGTACCTTCAGAGCTTCTTTTTTTTTTTTTAAACCATAAAACAGTGTATATGTGTGATTCATAGGTTTTAAGATTCCTACCCATTCATCTTTCTTCTTTCTATTTAATAAGTTCCTTGGATCCTTGCAAGGTTGTCTTATTGACCTTTGATTTTTTATTTTCCTAGAACTCATTCATGCGAGATTCCTAAAACACAGTGGACTTTATCAGAATAAGTTATATTGATTTATTCATGTTCCTGACTACCAATGAGTAGTAAGGATTATTAGTCTTTAGTAATTCTTTGTAGTTCAGACACTTTAGTTACAAGTTACATTAGCTGTTATTCAAGCAGTTGCTTCATGACTATGCAGTGTTACAAGTTAATTTGCCTAACTTTCAAAAGAAGCAATGTGTTTCCATGGAAAGCTCTTTCTGAGGATAAAAAAAGGAGCTGAAAAAATGAAGGTAAAAATTTTAAAAATAATAGTAATTGCTGGGGTAGTGGTGCATCTCTCTTAGAAACACTATTCAAGGACCCAGGTTTAAGTTCCCTATTCCCCATGAGCAATGAAATATGTCTGCAGGTGTCTCTCTGTCTCTCTCCCTCTTTATCTCCCTTTCCTATCTCAATTTTTCTCTCTCCTGTCAAATAAATTAGTTAAATGATAGTTCCAAAAGATTTAAAAGTGTCACTGAGATAATGTATGCCTTTTTCATACTTTACTATAAAATACATGTTTACCTACATTATAACTATTGCTGCTAATAATAGTTTTAATGTAGGTAGGCATGTATTTTATAGTAAAGTATGAAAAAGACATAAATTATCTCAGTGGCACTTTTACATCTTTTGCATCACTGGGTTGACTAACACTGTAACTAGGGAGAGAGTATATGGTGTATAGGTGACAATTTAACCAAGATTTTTTGAAAAGCAAATCCAGTGTCAATCTAAAACCTTTCTGATGCTTTTGCCAGATTCTTGCAGGTAATGCCAGTCCTCTCCACCTCTGCTTTTTGAACTTCTCTTTATACATTCTGCAGTTGCTTGTTTCAACTGTTCTGCCTAATTTGTCATAACTGTAAATGTTCCTTAAATTGCAAAGTCAATATAATGATTTATATATTCATGTTGAACTGCTTTGTATGACTATATTTTTCCACTACTTAAAGTATTGAGTTCAATGGCATTAGATACATCTATATAGGTTCCCAGTTACTGCCAATATTCTTTTTTTTTTAATTTTTACATCTTTATTATTTATTGGTAGAGACAGTCAGAAATTGAAAGGGAAGGAGATGATAGAGAGGAATGGATCAAAGAGACAACTGCAGCACTGCTTCCCCGCTCGGAAAGACTGGGGGCTCAAACCTAGGTGTTTTGAGCTTTGTAACATGTAAGCTCAACCAGATGCACCACCACCTGACCCCGCCTCCCCACACTACTCTTCTACAGAACTTTTTAATGAAAATTTAATCCTTAAACAGTAATTTCTCTTTCTGCTCTCTGTCAATGACTATTCTACTTTCTGACTTTATGAATTTGACTATAATTAGTATTTTATACACGTAGAGTATGGCATATTTATCCTTTTGCAGCTAATTAATCTTAGCATACTAGTGTTCATGTTATAGCATGTGTTAAAATTTCCTTCCTTTTCTTTTCCTTTTCTTTAACATTCTTTGTACATATGTGCCACATTTGATTTATCCATTTATCTTTTAATAGACCTTTATTTATACCTTTCAGTCACTGTGAATAATGTAGAGCATGGCTCTAATAATATTTATTTAAGACACTGCCTGTAATTCTTTTCAGCGTAAATTCCAGAGTTAATTGCTAGATCAAATATAAGTTGCAACATTTTATATCCCCTTCATCAAGGAATTATGGTTCTAGTTATTCCTTATCCTTGCCAATATTTATATTCTTCTTCTTCTCCCTCTCCTCTTTCTCCTCCTCCTACTCTTCCTCATCCACCTTGTTTCTACTAGTTATACTACTGTAAATGTCTCATTATGTTTTCATTTGCTTTCAATAATTATTAGTAATATTGAATATCTTGTCATGCGGTTGTTAACTATTTGTGGCTCTTTAGAGAAGTCAACATGTATCTAAGCCTGTGAATTTTTAAAATGAATTGGTTGGTTTCTTTTCTTTTTTTTTATTTAAAAAAGGATTAATTAACAAAACCATAGGGTAGGAGGGGTACAACTCCACACAATTCCCACCACCCAATCTCCATATCCCACCCCCTCCCCTGATAGCTTTCCCATTCTCTATCCCTCTGGGAGCATGGACCCAGGGTCATTGAGGGTTGCAGAAGGTAGAAGGTCTGGCTTCTGTAATTGCTTCCCCACTGAACATGGGCGTTGACTGGTCGGTCCATACTCCCAGTCTGCCTCTCTCTTTCCCTAGTAGGGTGTGTCTCTGGGGAAGCTGAGCTCCAGGACACATTGGTGGGGTCTTCAATCCAGGGAAGCCTGGCTAGTATCCTGATGGCATCTGGAACCTGGTGACTGAAAAGAGAGTTAACATACAAAGCCAAACAAATTGTTGAGCAATCATGGACCCAAAGCTTGGAATAGTGGAGAGGAAGTGCTAGGGAGGTACTCACTGCAAACTCTAGTGTACTTCTGCTTTCAGGTATATATTTTGCCCTAGTTTATGGATACGTATGAACATAAGCTATCTCTCACAGAAACTGGTGTATATCTAGGTTTTGGGACTTTGTTAGAAAGTGAACCACCTGAGATGAAATTAGAGTGTACTATGAAAGGAAAGGTCTCACCCGAGTAATGAAGCTGAAGGGTTGTCATTCGACACGTGAAGTCTCTGGACACAGTCTGAAGTGAAGCATGTTGAGGTGGCAATCATTGCGTTGGTTAGATTGTGATCGGTGGATACAATATTATTTGGTATGGATTGGGAGAGGCATGTGGGAAAGTGGGCGCTATCCAAGGGTTTCAGGACTGGGGGAAGTAGGGGCTCTATAATGGAGATGTGAGGTTCCAGCTGTCTTAGGGTTCAAAAAGACAATCGATAGTTAATGTTATCATCACATTATTTGGTAATTGGGTTAACTTTGAAAAGTCCTTTTGTTAGGGTTTGCTGTACAGTACCCAGTATCTTGTATATAGCTGTGCTATTGGTTGCTTCTGATCTACTTGGTCTAGGCTTTTGAGAGAGTCCGCATATTAAATACACAGCCTATATATATTAAAAAGATTCAGTTTGTGTTTTGAAAAACTTTGAGACATACAATTGATTTCCCCCCTCTCATATTAATTATCTAGTGATTTAAATGTCTACATTTTGCTAGGAGTGTACATAAACACCATTCCCACCACCAAAAGACTGTGACCCATCCCTCCCACCCATTCCCACCTCCCACTGGCCCAGGAAGCTGCATGTCTACCCCTCACCACAGGGTTTTTACTTTGGTGCCCTACTTACAATTTGGTCAGGTCCTGCTTTTAGTTTCCCTTTCAGATCTTCTTACTCAACTTCTGTTGATGAGTGGAATCATCCCATACTCATCTTTATCTTTCTGGCTTAGCTCACTTAACATAATTCCTTCTAGCTCTGTCCAAGATGGGTCAGAGA
Source organism: Erinaceus europaeus (assembly GCF_950295315.1). Classification (NCBI taxonomy): domain Eukaryota; kingdom Metazoa; phylum Chordata; class Mammalia; order Eulipotyphla; family Erinaceidae; genus Erinaceus; species Erinaceus europaeus. The sequence continues at coordinate 63,269,163 of NC_080162.1, forward strand.
AGGTGGGTTCATTGTTCTTGATAGCTGCATAGTATTCCATTGTGTATATATACCACAGCTTTCTCAGCCACTCATCTGATGTTGGGCACCTGGGTTGCTTCCAGGTTTTAGCTATTATGAATTGTGCTGCTATGAACATAGGAGTACACACCTCTTTTTGGTTGGGTGTTATGGAGTCCTTGGGGTATAACCCCAGGAGAGGAATTGCTAGATCATATGGAAGGTCCATGTCTAGCCTTCTTAGAGTTTTCCAGACTGCTCACCACAGAGGCTGTACCAATTTACATTCCCACCAGCAATGTAAAAGGGTTCTTCTGTCCCCACAACCTCTCCAGCATTTGTTGCTGCTGTCCTTTTGGATGTATGCCATTCTTACAGGAGTGAGGTGGTATCTTAGTGTTGTCTTAATTTGCATTTCTCTGACAATCAGTGACCTAGGGCAGTTTTTCATATGTTTGTTAGCCTTTTGGATCTCCTCTGAGGTGAATGTTTTGTTCATGTCCTCTGCCCATTTTTGGATGGGGTCATTTGCTTTTTTTGGTGCTAAGTTTGCTGAGCTCTTTATATATTTTGGTGATTAGTTTCTTGTCTGATGTCTGGCATGTGAAGATCTTCTCCCATTCTGTGAGGGGTCTCTTTGTTTGTGTGATAGTTTCTTTGGATGTGCAGAAGCTTTTCAATTTGATGTAGTCCCATTGGTTTGTTTCTGCTTTAGTCTTCCTTGCAATTGGGTTTGATTCATCAAAGATGTCCTTGAGGTGTAGGTGGGAAAGTGTTTTACCAATGTTTTCCTCTAAGTATTTGATTGTTTCTGGTCTGACATCTAGGTCTTTGATCCATTTGGAGTTGATTTTTGTTTCTGGTGAGATAAAGTGGTTCAATTTCATTCTTCTGCATTTTTCAACCCAGTTTTCCCAGCACCATTTATTGAAGAAAGCCTCCTTTTTCCATTTAATCCTTTGGGCCCCCTTATCAAAGATTAGATATCCTTAGGTGTGAGGATTTATTATTGGGCTTTCAATTCTGTTCCACTGGTCTGTGTGCCTATTTTTGTTCCAGTACCATGCTGTTTTGATGATGATTGCTTTATAATATAGTTTAAGGTCTGGGAGTGTGATGCCTCCATTTCTGTTTCTCTTCCTTAAGATGGTCTTGGCTATTCTAGGTGTTTTCAGGTTCCAGATAAATGATTGTAGTGTTTGTTCTATTCTCTTAAAGAAGCTTGGTGGAACTTTGATGGGTATTGCGTTAGATTTGTATATGGCTCTGGGGAGAATATTCATTTTGATGATATTTATTCTTCCAATCCATGAGCATGGGATATCTTTCCATTTCTTGGTATCAGTTTCTATTTCCTTGAGTAGTGACTCATAGTTTTCAGCATACAAGTCTTTCACTTCTTTGGTCAACTTTATTCCTAGGTATTTGATTGATTTTGCTGAAACAGTAAATGGGAGTGATATCTGGATGTCTTCTTCTTCAGATTTAGTGTTTGCATAAAGAAATGCCACTGATTTTTGTACATTGATTTTGTAGCCTGATACCTTGCTATATTGCTTAATAACTTCTAGTAATTTTCTGCTGGATTCTTTAGGTCTTTCTATGTATACTATCATATCATCTGCAAATAGTGAGAGCTTGACTTCTTCCCTTCCAATCTGTATTCCTTTGATTTCTTTCTCTTGCCTGATTGCTATGGCAAGAACTTCCAATACTATGTTGAAGAGTAACGGTGATAGTGGACAGCCCTGTCTAGTCCCCGATCTGAGGGGAAATGCTTTCAGCTTCTGTCCATTGAGTATGATGTTGGCTGTAGGTTTGCTATATATAGACTCCACTATCTTGAGGAATTTCCCATCTATTCCCATTTTTTGTAGAGTTTTCAGCATGAATGGGTGTTAGAGGTTGGTTTCTTTATTAAGTTACATATGTGCTTTATATATTCTGGATATTATCACTTTATCAGATATGATATGCACATGCCTTGTATTCTTTATTGACTTTGTATAGGTTGTTGGTAGTATTCTTTGATGCAGAAAACATTTAAATTTTTATACTATGAAACTGACATTTTTATCTTTGCCTATGGGGTGGTAACTAAGAAAATATTATCAAACCCAATGTCATAAGGTTTTTTTTTTCAATATTTTATTTCATCCAAGAATTTTCTAGCTTTCTTTAGTTTAGATATCTGATCCCTTTTGATTTGATTTATGTATGTATAGAAAATAAGAATTCAACTTTATTCTGTTGACTTTGGATATCCAATTTAAGTGAAAAGATTTTCACTTATCAAATGGTCTTGGCATTCTGGATAAAAATATTTTAATTATTTCTGTGACATTTTATTTATTTTCCTCTTTTGTTAATTCCTTGGAAGATCTGAGGTAGATTTGTTAAATTCTTCTTTAAAACTCAGTTAGAAATTACTACCAAACAACCTGTATTTTGGCTTTTTTATTCTTTGTTTTTGATATTGGTTGTTTTTTGTGGGAGTGAAAAGAAATCATCTTGAACCCTTTTTTTTTTTTTTACTTTGTGGTTGGGTAAATAATAAAACAATTGCAAAGCAGACTAACAAAAAATTAAATAGAAATGATAACATATGTACTCCCTGCACATATGGAGAGACCTTTTAATTTCTTTATTGGGGATTAATAGTTTGCAACTGACAGTAAAATACAATAGTATGTACATGCATAACATTTCCCAGTTTTCCACATAATAATACAATCCCCATTAGGCCCTTTTCTGCCATCAGGTTCCAGGACCTGAAGCCTCACCTGCTCCATCCCAGAATCTTTTACTTTTGGTGCAATACACCAACTCCAGTCCAAGTTCTGCTTAGTGTTTTCCCTTCTGATCTTGTTTTTAACTTCTGTCTATGAGTGAGATCATCCCATATTCATCATTCTAAGTTGTCTCACTTAACGTAATTCCTGCAAGCTCTGTCCAAAATGGGCTCACCATTTTTAATAGTTGAGTAGTATTGCATTGTGTATATATACCATAACTTGCTCAACCACTCATCTGTTGTTGGACACCTGGATTACTTCCATGTTTTGGCTCTTACAAATTGTGATGCTATGAACATAGGTATACACAAATCTTTCTGGATGGTGTGTTTGTTTCCTTAGGGTATATCCCTAGGAGAGCCATTGAATTTAACTATTGGTGAAGATAGGTGCCTTCAACCTGCATAATTGTGATCATGAACCAAAGTTTGAGAAAAATAATTCCTAAATATGAGCATTTTATTGTACCAATAGCATGTAACAGAACCCTATCAGGGTTTATGGTAGCTATTGTATGAGTCAGTTTTCTATATGACTGTAGCTCAGGACTGTGTCTCATTAGTTCTAATTCTTCTTTCCATCTTTGCATAAGACAGTTGATACTGAGAGTTTCCATGTTTCTACAGGAAAGATTTAGCTATCATATTCAATAGCTTCTAATATATTGACTCTGTCATGTTAAAGACTACATGTTTTCCCTTGTGTGGAATCTTTAAACAGAGAAGCATTCAGCTTCATATACCAATAGGATAGGAATGTCTTTCAAGAGAGCCTGAATTCTACTTTCAGAAAAACAGATTTGATTCCCTTTTTGAGGATGAAGTCATTGAGGACCAGAAAAGTTCAATGTCTTGCTCCAAGCCCTCAATAAAATACATAATAATGTATCTATTTAGTTATTTTTCAGCTTTGGGACATTGTATATGCACACTTTTACTAATTCCAGACTGTGCATTCCCTGAAATAGAGAGACTGAAATAGGTAGAGACATCCTAACACTAGAATTTCCAACACTATAGAAACTTGAGGTACCAGTGCTCATCCCCAGGCCACATACTTAGCTAACTATGCAACCTACCTGGAGACACATCATCCTAAGATGTGTTTGTTAAATTCTCTTTCATACATCTGTCATATACCATATTAATACAGTATAATATTGTCAATAGTTTTCTTGTTGTAAAAACAAATTCTCCAACTCAGAGATAGCTATACAGGTAAAATATGTCCCTCGTCATGTGCTTGGTCCAGCTTTAAATCACAGGAGAGACAAAACACTAGATGGAAGCTCTAGTGCTGTGATATCACTCCCTCTATTGTCACATATGTCTGTGGGTCATGCACATCTCTTCTCTAGAGAATTTTCTTTTTTTTTTCTAAAATTGAGGAACTTGAGTTATCTTGATTTATTTATACTAGTAACAATCTCAAATCTCATATCGTTTTAGTTTTAGATATTTCACTCAGTGAGGAATCTGCTTTCCTCAGTCAATGAACCCTGAACTGTTTTGGATCAAAAAGTCCCAGGATGCTTGGGACATAAATGTCTATGTCATCTTTAAATTCCATTGTAAAAGGAAAAGAAATCTCCAAAAGGTAAATACTAGGTCTTCAAACCTCTGCTAGGAGAAAAATACACATCATTTCTGTCCATTCCGTGGCCAGACCTGACATTAATAGGGTGAGAAAGATGCAATCCATTCCCAGAATCGACCCGCACATTTTGGAGGATAATGTAACTTCCCAACTCCATTTATAAAGCATGATCTACAGACACACCAGTCTATATCATCTCTTCTTCATGCAAAATTCATTTTCTCAGGTCTTGTCTCAAACTTGAAAAACTGCCTTTTTAACAAGATCTCCAGATGGTTCCTATGCCATTAAAAAAGCACTGGTCTCGGACACTGTTCACATGTTACTGTCTCATATAGGAAGACATATGTGTCCCTTATCTTACTAATTTCTTACCATACTTCCTTGTCTAATACTTTTCATTTTCAGGAAGAGTGAGATGTGAAACAGAATTTGAATTTTAAGCTTTATTGACACACTGTTAAGTCATTGAACTAAGTTTGATATAGACTATGAATATTCTTTGCTTTTATTACAACAAATAATTAAGGGACTTAAGGCATCCCTATATCATCTCAGTACTAAACTGCAAGATGAAGACCATATTGGAATTTGCTCAGGATGTTTGTTTGTTTATTTATTTATTTATTTATTTTGCTGTACTAATTTTGGTAAGTTTCTTTCTATTCTATCAAAAGTGTTGACCAATAGTCTACAAGGAAAATTGAAAGCACAAACTGAGTCACAGGTCTCCAAACCTTGTATCTTGTCCTTTTACTACACCTAAATTATTTAAAAGAGCATATGCAACATTTTCAATTTTGGAGAATTTTCTGATATAATTGGCTACTAAAAATTACATTTTTGTTTTGATAGAGGCTGAGACAGAGAGTGAAGGAGAGAGAGAGAGAGGAGGACAGAGACAAAGAGGAGGAGAGATACCTGTATCATTGCCCTATCACTCATGAAGCTTCCCTCTCTGAAGATAGGGATCTGAGATTTGAACCTGGATCATTATACTTGGAAACATATGCCTGCTACTGGGTATCTCAACACAGGGCCCTGAAAAGAACTTTTGAATGAAAAGAGCATATTTTGCCAAGCCAGAGTTTCTGGAAATGGGATGAAATTATGATAAAGACTTGTTTCTAAAATTAGTCTCTGACTTAAGGACACACAATAAATAGAACAATGATATATGTTACAATTGAAAAATTTATTACTCTTCATTTTACTTCAGCATTGTGGTATTGGTTAAGATGAGGAAGTTTTTTTTGTTTGTTCTGTTCTGTTCTGTTTTTCAGAAAAACAAAATTCCAGATAATATCACTTATATGTGGGATATAGGGAAAGGCAAAGGAGCAGACAAGAATAAAGGAAAGCAAGTCCTTGGACATTAAATACAGAGCTGAGATCAGCAAAGACAGAGGATGAGGGAGGTCAGAGGAATAGATGGAGTGAGATGGATGTTTTGCTTTTGATTGTGATGTGACCTACAACAGGGAAAGGCATAATATTTTAACCCTAAAACATACATCCTACATACAACTTTGCTACAATATTTTGGCACTATATGTTATGGGTGTATTGCCCTTCATTGGCAGTTTTGTTGGCATTCTAATCTTCATTTTCTCAGGAGATGACCCGCTTAAAAAATAGGACCATTGCAGCTATATCTTGTCAAATTACATTCAAGTCATATTGCTTTAAGTTCTGCATTAAGTTAGAACATTAATTCTTTAAGAATGATACCCTTATAAAAATGTGAAGACAGTAGTGTGCCCTGTGCTGATAAGGACAGAGGGAGAATTTTTTGTAGTTATAAGTCAAGGAAAGTCAAATATTACCAGTAAATCACAGAACAAGCAAACAAACATCTAGGAAGAGACAAGGAATAATTACCCTATTGTCTTCAAATTTATCTTGGTCCCAGTTTTACTCATCAGATTTTTATTCTCTACCCTGTTAGTAATACATTGGGATGGATAAACTCAAGAAACCAGTGTAATTTATCTTTTAGGTATCAGCTTTCTATTCAAAGAGAACTTGTTATTTTCACCCAAGCAGGTGTCATACCAAATTCAGTGATTACCATCACTGTTATATTATTTTTATAATGAGATTAATATCTTCTAATTGAAATAATTAATATCTTCTATTGAAATTGCAAAATTTTTACTTGAACTTTGACTAAAATTATAAATTCACTGAGATTACAGTGGCAGGTCACTGAAACTAAGGTAAACGCCAAGCAGTAACAAAAGCATACTTATAATCAGTTCCTACTCATAGGAATCCATATATTTCAATAAGTATCTACAGATTTTTCTTTAACATATTTTATTTTAAAGCATTTATCATTAGATAGAGACAGAAATAAATCAAAAGTAAAGGGGAAGGTGGGAAGAGAGAAATGAGATTCTCACAGCATTCTTTCACCATTCTTGAAGCTTCTTCCCTGGAGATAGAGACTCGGGGCTTGATCCCAGGTCCTTGTGCATTATAATAATGTGTTTACTTAGTCTTAAGTATATGTTACCACCTGACTTTTATAATTTTAAAGCAAAACCGTATAGATAAATTGCTGAAAACAAGAATTCAATTTCCTTCCACTCATACATCTTACAATACCTGAAGACCATAGCTTTCAGAGAAAAGAATAATTGGAAAATAAATGTGAGATTTCTTTCACTGTCAAAGAGGTTGAAAATAATTTCTGGAGCCTCTAAAATATGATATACTTTAAATAATCATCAAATTGGATCTTGAATATCTCTGAAATGTCTTTCTAGGTCTATATACTGAACACCTTCACCTTTTGCAACATAAGAAATACCAGGGTGGGTGTCAGAACACTTGGAGTAACTCAGAATAGAAACCTTATTATCATTAAACCCTTTCTGAGCTTCATGTATAATGCGAATACAAACTACCTTCATGTTGTAGAGTAGTCACAGGTGCCGTGAAGTAAATAGCATCAGCATTTATTATTATTACCTATCTTGTGAGGTAAATGTAGCATATATAAAATTTCTCACCTGCCCAAAATGAACAATAACACTGAGTAAAAAGAAGGAATCTATTCAGTTTTACACAAGAAATTAAGTATCTGAGTCGAACTTGAAGTCCTAATTGCTCATCTTCTAACTCCAACTACATTTTCTTGGAAAAGCACTTGGTAACAGTCATGTAATGGTAAAACAGAAAAGTAAGTCTCGCTTCAGAGCTTGCATATTTGATGTCATGAAGCACTTTGTGTGAAGCTTTACATTAGGTGCTGAGACAGCTATCTAACTTCACAAGATACTACTGCGCAATAGGAAAGCACTTGACTTAGAAATTAGAAAACTGGATTTTCACTACTTGCATTTCAGATGCTTTGAATTTGAAAAATTGATGATTAATAATAATTATTATTTACTGATCATTACTTTATTTATAAAACTTTGATTGCCATGGTAGTTTCAAATAAGAAAACTTATGTATATTTCTCGTTGAGGTAGAATAAGGCAAAGGTTAAAACCACAGCAAAACTCCTTTTCATACTTGCTGTTTACCTAATCTCAAAGAGTTTATAATTTGTTAAAGAATATACGACATTAAAATTATATCTTAAGGAGAAAATATGTGGACAGAACAGATTATGCACTATGAGGTTTGAGAGGAGAGGGGAATACTCTTAGATGTGAACATCTGATAGGATTTTGTAGAGGACATGTCATTTGAGCTCCATCCTAGAATACAGATGGATTTGATGGCTTGAAGGCATATGGATATTTTAATAGACTCTTTGTTCATAAAGAAATATGCCTCATATTGGACACAAATTAGGTCTTTAAGATTTCTATACAACAACATTTGTGGTAAAAGGTATTTTTGCAAATGGGTGAGCTGAAAAGTCAAAGCTAAACAATTCATTATGGTTACATTTATAAAGGCCTAAAAATTGCAAAACAAATATTATTTGTCCTCTTGTATTCTGTTTGCTAATCCAGCTTCTCTGATAATTGACCTCAAAGAAGCATCTGCTAGCAGAAAGACTAATTAGATCCTACTTTAGCCTATTAGAGTATTATAGGATCTTAAAACATCATAAAAGTTTCATAAAGACACATGCTTGTAATCAAGGTCTGCCATTTATCACTGTGGAATCAAATGTACTATAAGTAGAGGGTGAGAATTTCCTGACTTTGGCCAACATAATTACTTTTGTTCCAGAAACCAACAGGGTGGGACCTGGATCACCTTTCACTCTTCAGCGAAGTCCCTGCTAACAAGTGAAGCTAAATTGCTTTTTCTCCTTTCTGTGCATCTGGGTCTATCTCTGCAGGCCAAACAGATTAGTCTCTAGTATCTCAAAACAGATGTTTGCTGTTGGAATTGTCATATATATGGAACGTGTTCTACAAGCTGGTGGGGGATATTCTGGGCTCCAGGGTATATAAAGACATCATTTTGGGTGGAGTTTTTCAATCAGTGTGGGTGAGGGAGTGATAGTGGCAAGGGTTTGCTTTCCATTGCACTTCCTTCAATGGAAGAATTTAATGCAAGGAAGTGTGCCAGGTGGCTCCATGAGAAGAGTGAAAGCATTTGAAGCTTAATTTGTATGTTAGTCAAGATTTGGTCAGGAAAACCAAAGCCACACTAGACATTTTTTTTTTTATTATTTTGGTATAAAGTATCTAATGTAGGAGACTGACTGAATAGGAAGAAAACAGGAAAACTACCATAAGAGAAGTATTGCAGGAAGAGCTCTCATCCCTAGGAAAGGGAGAGAAGACATCAGCATTACTAAAATGTAGCATTTTCGAAAAGAGAAAAAAAAAAAACCTGTAAAAGTGCAGTATAGATCTTTTAGATGGCAAGGCTTCCTCACAGAAGGTGGTACCTCAGGAACTCATAAAATTGGTGGTGTTGCTGAGCTGATATTCAGATTTGCCACTAGTTGTTGGTATCACATGGAAGAGGTTATGGTGAATTTTTTCCTGGGAGCAAGGAAAACTAGAGACTGAAGCAAATGCATAGTCTTTGATTTGTATGCCTAGGCCCCATTCCAAACCCTAAACCCACTGATTCTGCATCTTAGAGTGGAAAGCCCCTGCATCTATATTATATATTAACAGTCTTTTCAACTATTGGCATTTTACCAACACAACTGTTACTACCATACTCTTAGCTTCATTCTCAAAGCGTTTTGAGATATATTAAGCATACTTAATATGCCTTTGAATTATATTTGGTCAGGTTGATCTTTTCAACGATTAGTAACATAGATATTTGAGCCATAACCAGCCATAAATTTCCTAGTGTCTGTTAGGTGGTCAATTGCAAGATCTGTCTGGGCAACTTTGCCAGCATTTTATTTCCCATACTTGCATCAACCTGATCTATTAGTCGGAGGTAACTAATTATTCATTTACTCAGTACCTATCATATGCCAAATATTGTGCCAAAAGCAAGCATCCAAATTAGATAAAACCAAACATAATTTTGGCTCAAAAACAGCTTTCACCTACTGAGACATTTACAAATAAATGCATTTATCAATATGTTGCTGCTAGTTTAAATATGAAGAATAATGTTATGTAGGAGTATTATGATGGATTAATAATGATTTACTTGTCCCCTTTCCAATTATTCTTCTCTTTTCTACTTACTGTAACCACATAACTTGCAACATGACATTGGAACTTCTTACAATAAAAGATGAAGTCTATTTCCACAAATGTTTAATTGAGATGACCTCTTTGACTTGTTTTAACCAATAGGATGTTAAGAAAGGGTATTGTTTCAAGTCTACGTCTCACTCTAATTTCATGTGAACAAGTTCAGGTTATTGTATTGGAGGATAAATGACCATGGAAACTTGGACAGTTTGTCTCATGTGGACAAGAGACCTCCAGGAACATTTCTAATGGTGATATATTTATAAGTAAAATTGCAAGACTAAATGGTAAATGAACCTTTGATACCTGAAGAAGTTCTATACTGTTTTTATGATGTACTTTTATCACTTTTACATGCTCATAGCTATGTAGAGGGATCTAGTAGCCCACATCTTTTCCAAAATTTTAAATTGTATTATTATTATTATTATTATTATTCAGCTGCTAAGGAAATGGCTCAACTAGTAGAGTACAAGAAATTCAAGGTTGAAGTTCCCAAATTAATCCCCAGTGCCATATATACCAAAATGGGTCTCTAGTTACTGTATCTTTCTTTCCCCTCTTTAAATATTATATTAATACTGCTGGATGTGAGATAGTATTTCTTGGGATTTCACTCTGTTATTATTTTACTAGAACACTGCACAGTTCTTGTTTTATGCTAGCACAGGGGATTGAACCTGGGATTTCAAAGCCTTAGTCAAGAAAGTCTTTCTATATATCCCCCACCCTTTACTTTACATTTTAATAATGACTAATGGCAGCAAGTATTTTTTCTTGTGTTTGTCAGTCATTCATATATCTTCCTACAACTGTCTATGGAAATCACTTGCAAATTAAATAATAGAGTTGACTTTTTTTATTTTTTTTAATATTTATTTTTTTATTCCCTTTTGTTGCCCTTGTTGTTTTATTGTTGTAGTTATTATTGTTGTTGTCATTGTTGGATAGGACAGAGAGAAATGGAGAGAGGAGGGGAAGACAGAGAGGAGAAGAGAAAGATAGACACCTGCAGACCTGCTTCACCGCCTGTGAAGCGACTCCCCTGCAGGTGGGGAGCCGGGGTTCGAACCAGGATCCTTATGCCGGTCCTTGTGCTTTGCGCCACCTGCGCTTAACCCACTGCACTACAGCCCGACTCCCTGAGAGTTGACTTTTTATTATTTAATTTTAAAGCTTGTTTATATATCCTGGATACAAAGTTCAATATATATTTTTTAGACTTTTTTTTAAAGACTTTTTGATTTTTCACTTTCTTGACTATATGTGGAAACAGAAAAACCTCATTAACTTTATGTCATTTTGAGTTAACATTGGATTACCAAATTATAAGATTCCACACCAATTTATATTTTTGATATTTACTTATTTTCATAAGGGGGCAGAGAAAAAAAAGATTTATGGTGATGTTATATATTGATACAAGGGCCTAGGAACCCCAGGCATGAAAGTCTTTTGCATAACCATTATGTTGTCTCCCCAGCCCCAATTTCATTTATGTATATATATCAATACAAGCAACACCAAAGTTCCTGTACCCTGCCTCCTTCTCTCTGATAACCGCCAGTTTTCAGAATCTAAGAGACAGGTTCCAATTTTTTGGCCAACTTGTTTGTATTAGTTATATTCTGCTGAGAAAATCCATCTGGTAGCTGTCTTTCAACTTTTATTTCACTTAGCATTATTATCTCAAGTTCCATCCATTTTGTCTTGAATGTTACACACAGTCAATTCAATGGCTAAATAGTACTCCATGTCATAGTTTTAAATTTTGGTTAAATCAGATGTATGTATTTTTTCTTTTGTTAACTTGGTTTTTAGTGTCATAGCTAAGAAATTATTACAATCTAAATTCATAAATATGTGTTAATGTATCAGTTTAAATATAAGTTTATGATCCACCTGAAATATTTTTGTCTTGCATCATATGAATTGTCCAAATTCCTTCTTTCTTGTCATGATAAACCATTGTCCTCACACCATTTATGCTTTTATTTCAAGATTACACTTATAGTTCTAGATTCCTTGAATTTTCATATGAATTCTAGGATGCTTCTTTCAAGTTTAGTAAAAAAAAAATCTTATCTAAGGTTTTGGGAAAGACTTTGTTGAATATACAGATTAATATGTGGTTTGAGCCAAGTTTTAAATTCTGCCTGTTATGTGTTCATTTATTTTTATTGCCACCAAGGTTATAGATGGGGCTTAGCAGCAGCACTACACATCCACTGCAGCTCTGAGTAGCTATTTTTCCAACTCTTTTTCATTTTACTTTCTTTCTTTCTTTCTTTCTTTCTTTCTTTCTTTCTTTCTTTCTTCCTGTCTTTTATTTCTATTTTATTTGATTGGGAAGAGAGATACTGAGAAAGATAGATACCTGCAAACCTGCTTTACCAGGTGGAGACTCAAACCTGGGTTCCTGGGCATGGTAAAATGTGAGCTCAACCAGGTGTGACACTACCTAGCCTCCTTATTTGTGTTCATTTAAATGTTTATAAAAGTAATGATTTTGTGTGCTTTTGAAAAATATTTTTAACACATAGACATCGAATGTGGTAGTATCATGGGGCTCAACTCTAGTCTCAGCATTCATTTCTCTATATTTTTTCTAAGCAGTGTTATTCACACCCACAAAGTCAATTAGCCTCAATCTATACATCAGTACCTCCCAGTTTTTTTTTTCTTCTTTCTAAAACTTCTTTGTCTAAGTTCCAGACATAGACTCTTAATTCTACCTGCCTACTCAACATCTCCACTTACATATCTCAAAGGCACTTCTAAGGCAACAGGATTGAACTTGAATTTATTCCTTCAGTTATCTGATGTAGGTCCTATTCATCCATTGATTTCAGTGTCATCAAAAGAGAAAATTTTCCATTAGATGCAAAAGTCAATACCTTGGAATCATCATTCAGTTCCTTTTTCCTTAGCTTCATCTCTTATCTAAATAAACTTCTAATATCCCTCTAGCCAGTCAAGTTCCTATTCTCAATCCCAGGTACCACTGTGCCTTCCCTAAATTACTACAATAGCTTTCTAACTGGTTTCTTATATCCACTGAAATTATATTTACTCTGTTATCTGTATTCTAAACAGGTTTCAAAAATCAAGTCTATGCTAGATGCTTAAAAGCAAATGATGTCTTCTTGTATGTCTTGCATCTTGTATCTCTTAATACGGTCTACAAAACCATAAATGACATTGTTTTTTGCTTTCCTTCATACTTCCTATTACACCATTATACTTTAAATTTAATTAATACATTATAATATTTGTTTATTTGATTTGATTGTAAAACAATAAATTGATAGGTGGAGAGAAGATAAAGAGACAACTGCAGCACTGTTTCACCACTCATAATGTTTCCCTCTTGAAGGTGTGTGCCAGGGGCTTGAACCCAGATCCTTGTGCATAGTAATCTGTGCTCTTAACTGGGTGTGCCACCTCTCAGCCTACAACATTCATTTTCTTGACTATACAATTGTCACTTTTGCTATTCTGAACCCCCTTCCTCTTTTCTTTATTTTTTTGAGAGAGAGAGAAAATGTGAAAGAGACCACACTGAGTGACCACAATACTGAAGCTTTGTTTAACATGGTGGGGCAAAGTAACACACTGTCCAAGTGAGTTATTTCATTAGCTCTTCTCCTCCTTTTCCTGTTTTTTTTTTTTTGGTAGAAATATAGTAAAATAGACCACAGCACTGAAGCTTTCTCTTCAACATAGTGAGGCCTGGTCTCAAACCTGTGTGCACAACAATGCCACACACTATCCAAGTGAGCTGTTTCTGGGGCCCTCCTCCTCTTCCTCCTTATTGTGTCTATATGGTATCACCCATGCATGATTTTATTGCTCTAGGATAACTTTTTCAGAAATACAGATATAGAAGTGATGAAAAGAGAAGAGATACCACAGCACTGCCACATCCATCAGTGCTGTGGCGCTCCCACATGGTATTCCAGGGTCTCAAACTTGGGTCACCAACAAGACAAGGCATGTGATCCTCCACATGCTACAACATTGTACCCTTCTGTTTCTTTTATCTTAACCATATGTTATCCAAATTACCATTGAGTAAGTCCTATATATTTGATAATATTCATAGGAAAGAATTCTCCAGTTTCTAGCCAGGTAAAGTATTATAATATGCTATTATATGTGTCCTATGTCTCTTTTACTAGGTGTATCTATTAATCTTTAAAATGTTTATTACGAGGGCTAAGAAGTGGTTCACTCTTTACAGTACTCATCTCACCACATGAATGACCTTGGGTTTAATCCCCCAGTCACCACATAGGAGTTCTAGAATAATGGAAGTTTCAGAAGTGGTGGGGTGGTGCTGCAGTGTCTCTTCTCTCTGTGCCTCTCTCTCTTTCTATATCCCCACTCTGTCTGTCACCATCCATTAAAATATCTCAGCCAGGAGTAGTGGATTCATGTAGCCATAACACCAGTGACAAAAAAGAAACAAAAAAAGGAAAAAAAAACCCTCATATAATTGTTAAAATGAGTATTTAATTATAACCACTCCTCCAACTAAACTATAAATTTCAAGAACTCAAGCACAATTTATGTTGGTAAGCCTTGTGCAATAGTCAGACTTTTTTTCTATTACAAATAAGACATTAAACTAGCTTATATATACTTTTAGTTTTCATTAGTGATTTTATAATGATCCATAAGATTATAAGATAACAGGGGTACAATTCCATACAATTCCCACCACTAGATTTCCTTACCCCATCCTGTCCATTGAAAGCTTCCCTATTCTTTATCCCTCTGGGAGTATGGATTAAAGATCTTTACGGAGTGCAGAAGGTGGGAGGTCTGGCTGATGTAATTGCTTCTATGTACATGGACATCAGAAAATTTGTCCATACCCCTAGCCTGTTTCTATCTTTCTCTGGAGAGGTGAGGCTCCAGGACACATTGGTGAGGTTGTATGCCCAGAAAAGTCAGGATGGGATCATAATAGCATCTACAACTTGGTGGCTGAAAGGCAGTAAGATATAAAGCAGGACAAATTATTTGATAAACAAGAACCCAAAAGTAAGAATACCACAGATGAAACTAGGGATCTTCAGATGGGAAGAAGCTAGGAAGTCTATTTTAGATATGTTCCAAGGGACCCGTGACTTTAGTAATTTTTGCCTGAGCCTGATAGCTAACATACAGGTGAACTAAAAGTATTATCTGGCAACAGAGTTGAGAATAGGCCTAGAAAGTTTAACTAAGGCAGGAAGTAGCTCCCAAATTTGAGGAAAGTATATAAATGCCATTAACTGTAAATTCCATCAATCTGACCCAGGAGGCTGTGTAATCTCTGAGTCCCTATCAGTCTGAACTCTCAGTCTATGATCACAGCTAGGAATATTTTAGGCTGCATTTAAAGGGGGAGAAGACATGAAGGAAGGAAAGGAGGGAGGAAAGTAAGAAAATTTGTACTCACTGGAAAAATTAAAGACTTAAGTTTTAGTTTCAGATAAACCAGAATTCAGATATGCAAATTATTTTTTCTTTGTTTCTTGCCCTGGCTATTTTTTCTATGCACTCCATTTTCATTTAATCATTCATCATGTGTCAGAAAGATGGCTGACAACATTCCAGGCTTAAATTCTACTACCTTAGCTCTCCCAACAAAAAATATTTCTCGGGGCCTGATGGTAGTGCACCTGGTTGAGTATACAAGTTACAATGTGCAAGAACCTGGGTTTCAGCTCCCAGTCCCCACCTGCAAGGGGAAAGCTTTGTGAGTGATGAAGCAGGGCTACAGGTATCTCTCATCTCTCTTCCTATTACCCATTTCTTGACTTCTGGCTGTCTCTATCCAATAAATAAAGATTTAAAAAAATTAAAAAGACAAAAAAAAAGAAATATTTCTTCCTCCTAATAGTTCCAGAGAAATTTCTCAGTCTAGTTGCCAGTGATATGGGTTGATCACACCCATTTCTGAACCTACTACTGTGGTCAGGGAAGCTTAACTTTTCCCTCAACAACAAGATCAGATAGGGTTCACAAACCTTATAAGTAAGAGTTTAGGAAGGAAGGAAAATAAAATCTGGATAAGAAAAAGCACCAGTAACTTTCTTGCCCCTACCACAGCATGTCTGGCATATAACTTTTACCCACTAAGTACTACCTAAGTAAAAAACAATAAATCAAATATAGTTTACTTCAGAAGAGCAGCTGATGAAAAGAAAGAAGATGGTGGACTAGACTGAAAGGATGAATGTGAATTCCACTTCGATCAGTTGCTACTCTGCGTAACCAGAGGTAAATTATTGAAACACTCCAATCTTCAGATTTTTTTGTTTGTTTCTGTTTATTTATTCCCTTTTGTTGCCCTTTTTTTTTTTTTTTTACTGTTGTTATTACTGATGTAGTCATTGTTGGATAGGACAGAGAGAAATAGAGAAAGGAGTGGAAGATAAATGGAGAGAGAAATGGAGAGAAGGGGAGAAAAACAGATACCTGCAGACCTGCTTCACAGCTTATGAAGCGACTCCCCTGCAGTTAGGGAGCTAGGGTCATCGAACCTGCATCCTTACTTTGGTCCTTGCGCTTCGTGCCACAGGTGCTTAACCCGCTGTGCTACCATCTGACTCCCTTCAGATTTTTTATATTTGTTGAATTTTGTCAATAATTCATCACCATTTCAAAAGACAAATATACTAATAAATATGAATTGTTTCAATATTTGGATGCTAAAAAGCAATTTCAGAAAAAAATTATTCCTTAATTTTTTCTTCTACCGCCATACTTTGTTACTGCCTATGTGTCAATTCTTACTTCTCTGTTCTTTGAAGTGATGGGAGAAAATCTATATTTGTCTCAGCTACTTTCTCAATTTTTCTGCAGAAATGTGAAAATTTGCCAGTTATGTAAGGAAAGAGAAAGAAAGGCAAAAAGGCATAATAGCACACCTGGTTTAGCACAGCTGTTGCAATGCACAACAACCCAAGTTTGAGTCCCCAGCCCCCACCTACAGGGAGAAAGATTTGCAAGTGGTGAAGCAGTGTTGCAGGTGTCTCTCTATCTCTCTGTCTCTGTATCACCTCTGTATTGTCCCTTTCCCTCTCGATTTCTGGCTGCATCTATCCAGTAAATAAATAAACATAATAAAAATTTAAGCAAAAGAAAACACAAAAGACTAACTTTATGGGGAAAAAAGTAAAAAGATGGTTATGAGTCAGATGAGCCTTACAGGTATATCACATGTCTCTTTTCTATACCACCCAGTAGACCTTGAGCCAATAATATCCTTTCTATTCAGTTCACACCTGGTTCTCATGGAGGTGTAGCTCAGAGTCACTGCAGTAAACTTGGCTATATTGTTCTGTACTATTTCCTTCTGCCCTTGCCTGAAACCACATTTCAATCAATTGCTAATGTCAGCGTGGGAGTCTTAATCCTGGTTTAGCACTGCAAGTTACCACATCTCCATGGGTTAGAGAAAAAGCCTTTGACTGTCTACAGGAGTATACCTGAATGGCAGACAAATCTTTCTGTTTACTCTTAAATGGGAAGCTTTATCAAGATTCAACCTAATCAATCTCACAACATACCTTCTGTCCTGCCAGAGAAAAAGTTGACTTTGTAGTCAGAACTCCTGCCAGATCTCTGAAAATTAGTATTACTTCAGTTCTATGCAGCATTTCTTTATAGACCCTAGGAATTTACCCTACCTTTCACAACGTACAACAGACATATACCTAAAATTGAATTTTGATACTGTGTCAAACATAGAAGGTATATTTCTGTGCTATGTTATCAAACACATCACCATGAAAACATTGTTTAAGAGACTGAATTCAAAAAGGCCATCAACAATGTTTGGAGACTGGATAAGAAAAGGCCTGGTTTTCAATGACGGGGGGTTATTATCTCTATGAAATACATTATAACATATCAACATAGTTAGCATAGTAGCATGTACTTATTTATCAGTTTCTGCTTGAAGTCTAGTGAAGGTCAATCAACTTCATCTAAAATGCACAGTTGCAGGGGTGATGAATTGGCTTGAATCAGAAAGAGCCATATTGATGGGGCATTTGCCCCACGTCTCTCTCTTATTTCTATTTTGAATACTCTAATGAATAATCTGTGAGAAATAATGTTGGAAATGGGTGATTTGTTGACCAGTATGATGAATGTCAGTGATGTCCAAAACTAAAAAAACTACAAATACTTTTAGATATATCTAATTAGGCATAAATAGAGAATTAGGATCTGGCTAACATAAAAGAAAAAAAATACTATAATAATGGGTTCTGTTTCTAAAAAATGCTATTGGTATTAAAGGATATTAAGTTAAAACATAATTTTAACTCCAAAAGGAATGGAATGTTTAGAATGTTGTATCCATATGAAGTGAAAATACATGTAAGGAATCATCAAAGCACCTACAAAAGTTTTTAATGTTATCAAATACATTGGCAGGCTATATGAATAACTTCTGCAAAAGTAATGTCAAAATGTGTTGTGAAATTTGATCTGAGACTTCGTATAACATGACAGTGAAGCTGTGGGAAAGTAACTCTCATCTCAAATCTTTTTAGTGACAGCAATAATTTTCCCAAACGATGTAGGGTAGCATATGATAAATGCAGTCGAGTGACTAATATAAAAAAAATCACATTTTTTTATTTGTTGTCAATCTTCATCAGATTTCATCAGTCATTCTAAGTATAGGTGGCAAATGATATGTATTAGGATAACAATTATGACAGGCTGTTAATCATTATTTGTACATAATTTTCAAAATATTTTGCTTACATATATGGGAGATAAAGGCAGTTAGTAATTGGTATATTTATTTTAGTGTAAGACATAATATTCAAATGTTAAATATCAGGATTGTATACCAATAACTGAAAGCAAGGCTAAGTGTATGGTACTTTTTTCAAATCTCTACTGGCATCATATTTGTTAGCATCTCATTGACTAGAGCAAGTCATATGGTTGAATCAATTGTACATGTGATAAAGATACACACAGTCCTGTTTACTGGTTGGGGAAAAGCCAGGATAACCTGGTAGCCAGAGAAAGGAATTGAACCTAAGATGAAAATATCATGGCCCTGAGTTATGAGGGAGAGGAGAGATTCAAGAACATTCCTCAAACTGCATTATACTGTGAAGAGACTAAGAAGTAACATCTTGGGCCTAGATCTCTAACAGATCTCTCTTTCCACTGTCACTGGTCATCTCCATCATGAACAACATAATGGACCTCTTTGTGGCCCCCTATAGGACCTTGCCCTCAATATGGATCAATGATGGTAGGGAATGTTCCATTCTCTGAAGGGAGGTTGGGCAACATATTCTACCTACTACTCGAGGAAGATGGGTCCTAAAATTAATTCATTCTGGAATGTTCCTAGCTGTGACCACAGAATGCAAGCTCAGACCTACAGGGATGCATAGGTTACATACGCTCCTATGCTAAATATGGGCCCCACATCAAATCAATGGGATTTACAGTTAACAATATTTATGTACTTTTCCCATATTTGGGAGTTACTCTCTTCCCTAATCCAGCTTTCTAGTCCTTTTTTCCAACTATGACACCATATCCCCAGATAATAAATTGAGTCCACCTGCATGTTGGCAGTCAGTCTCAGGCAGAAACCACAAAGTCATGGGCCACTTGGAATATTCCTAAAGTAAACCTACTGGCTTTTTCCAAAATGGAGACCCCAAGTCTTCATCTATAATATTCTTGCCTTTAGGTTCATGATTAGTCAAAAATTTGTTCTGCTTTCTAGCTTAACTTATTTTCAGCCACCAGGTTTCAGATGCTATCATGATGCCAACCTGACTTCCTTGGTCAGACGACTCCACCAATATATCCTGGACCCCGCCTTCCCAGACCCCTGCTCCACTGGGGAAAGAGACAGGCTGGGAGTATGGATCAACCTGCCAATGGCCATGTTCAATGGAGAAGTAACTATAGAATTCAGACCTTCCACCTTCTGCACCCCATAATGATCCTGGGTCCATACTCCCAGAAGGATAAAGAATAGTAAAGCTTTCAAGGGAGGGGATGGGATACGGAGTTCTGGTTGTGGGAATTGTGTGTAATTTTACCCCTCTTATACTATGGTCTTCTCAATGTTTCCATTTTATAAATAAAAATTTCTTTAAAAAAAGAAAATAAGTAACATCTTACTGTTGTAAGACTCTAAAATCTGGTTGTATGGCTATAGCCACTTTTGGGTAGACTTAACCTCTCAACAGCTTTGTTTTTACAAATAGTAAAATTATAACATTTGTCTTTTGAATTCTACTTCCAGTTTGCTTCATGATATATTTTGTGGAGACTTATATCTGTATCCAGTAAATCTTATGAATATAAAAAACATAAGATTCATGAACATAAAATCTATTTTTAGCATTAGATCTTAAGCTGTGTGATTTTATCTGATTTTTTTCTAAGCAAATTCTTCTAGGAAGTAGAGGGAAAAACTTATTTTGTGTGGTCAATGATGCAATGAATACCATATGTGTAGAGCTTATGAGTTTTTCTCAGACTATTTTGCAAATATTAATGGACATTAGGATTAATTTCAAGGGTGCAAAATCAATGTGAAATAAACATTGAACTGCTAGAATTCTGGAAACATGTTCCTTATACTTCTCTAATTTAAGAAGTAATTTTCTATACAGGATTCCAGGGTTTGGGTGGGGGGGCTTCACAGACAGAAGAGAAATTCTTACATTAACTTCTCATCTTAGACAGACAAAATCCAATTCTTATTCTTCAGACAGTTTGTATTTCTCTACATTATCCTCAGTCACACCATTACCATCTATCTCTGTGTCCCTGCCATATTGAACTTCCCAGGGTTCACACAACAGCATCCATCTCTGCACAGAACTTCCCCCTAGGACTGGAATCTTCCTGCTTCCTTGCCAAGCCACCTGCACATCCACATGCCAGGAGGAAAGTTGCTTCTCAGTGCTAGGGTTTGGCTTTCAACCGTGCGTTTTTGGGAAAAACCTCTACTGTGTTGCCTCCCACCCTTCAGGCAGAGTTAGTCATCCTCTTCCTGCACTGGAAAAGGATCTTATACATTCTTTTTATAATACTTCATGTATTATGTTTACATTTCTGTCTCCCCAAAATGATGCTGAGCTCTTTGGAACAAGTAAGGTATTCTTCTCCACCCTGAGTACCTAGCCCAGTACTTGGAACAATAACAAAGGCATAGGTGTCCCCCAGAGAAGTGTCTCTGAGTTATCTTGTCTATATTCAGAGAATTGGGAGGTTCAGTTAGTGAAAGTAACTTCTCATCATGGAGGTTTTACAATAACATCTGAAATTCTATAATTACTAATAATTACTATATCCAAACTATACTTTCCCATAATGTAATTTCTTCCTCCATGTTGATGGTAATCCCTAGTTTAAGTCAATGGTTCTTAAAACTTTATGAGTATCTAACTTACTTGGGAGAATATGATTAAAAAACTCATAGGCCCATTGGAATATAGCTAAAATAGTCTTCTGAGCTTCTACCAACATGAAGACCCCTGAATCTCATCAGCTATACTCTCACCTTTAGGTTCCTGATCATTAAACAATTTGCTCTGCTTTGTATCTTAATGCTTTTCAGTCAGCAATTTGCAAATGCTTCCATGACACCAACTTGACTTCCCTGGGCAGACAACGGCACTGATGTGTTCTGGAACCCCACCTCCCTAAAGCCTTACCCCACTAGGGGAAGATAGAAACAGGCTGGGGATATGAATAGAACAGTTAACATCCATATCCAGAGGAGAAGAAATTACATAAGCAAGACCTCCCACATTCTGCACTCCACACATATCTTTGGCCCATACTCCCAGAGCGATAAAGAATAGGGAAACTTTCTATGGAGAGGATGGTATATGGAACTATGGTGGTGGGAATTGTATTCCTATTATACCATAATCTTGTAAATCATTATTAAATCAAATAATTTTTTTATTTATTTAAGAAAGGATTAATTAACAAAACCATAGGGTAGGAGGGGTACAACTCCACACAATTCCCACCACCCAATCTCCATAACCCACCCCCTCCCCTGATAGCTTTCCCATTCTCTATCCCTCTGGGAGCATGGACCCAGGGTCATTGAGGGTTGCAGAAGGTAGAAGGTCTGGCTTCTGTAATTGCTTCCCCGCTGAACATGGGCGTTGACTGGTCGGTCCATACTCCCAGTCTGCCTCTCTCTTTCCCTAGTAGGGTGTGTCTCTGGGGAAGCTGAGCTGCAGGAAACATTGGTGGGGTCTTCAATCCAGGGAAGCCTGGCCAGCATCCTGATGACATCTGGAACCTATTCACTGAAAAGAGAGTTAACATACGAAGCCAAACAAATTGTTGAGCAATCATGGACCCAAAGCTTGGAATAGTAGAGAGGAAGTGTTAGGGAGGTACTCACTGCAAACTCTAGTGTACTTCTGCTTTCAGGTATATATTTTGCAGTAGTTTATGGATACTTGTGAACATATGCTCTCTCTCACAGAAACTGGTGTATATCTAGGTTTTGGGACTTTGTTAGAAAGAGAACCACCTGAGATGAAATTAGAGTGTACTATGAAAGGAAAGGTCTCACCCGAGTAATGAAGCTGAAGGGTTGTCATTCCACACGTGAAGTCTCTGGACACAGTCTGAGGTGAAGCATGTTGAGGTGGCAATCGTTGCTTTGGTTTGGTTGTGATCGGCGGATGCAATATTATTTGGTATGGATTGGGAGAGGCATACGGGAAAGTGGGCCCTATCCAAGGGTTCCAGGACTGGGCGAAGTAGGGGCTCTATAGTGGAGATGTGAGGTTCCTGCTGTCTTAGGGTTCAAAAAGACAATTGATAGTTAATGTTATCATCACATTATTTGGTAATTGGGTTAACTTTGAAAAGTCCTTTTGTTAGGGTTTGCTGTACAGTACCCAGTATCTTGTATATAGCTGTGCTATTGGATGCTTCTGATCTACTTGGTCTAGGCTTTTGAGAGAGTCCGCATATCAAATACACAGCCTATATATATTAAAAAGATTCAGTTTGTGTTTTGAAAAACTTTGAGACATACAATTGATTTCCCCCCTCTCATATTAATTAACTACTGATTTATATGTCTACATTTTGCTAGGAGTGTACATAAACACCATTCCCACCACCAAAAGACTGTGTCCCATCCCTCCCACCCACTCCCACCCCCCACTGGCCCAGGAAGCTGCATGTCTACCCCTCACCACAGGGTTTTTACTTTGGTGCCCTACTTACAATTTGGTCAGGTCCTGCTTTTAGTTTCCCTTTCAGATCTCCTTAGTCAACTTCTGTTGATGAGTGGGATCATCCCATACTCATCTTTATCTTTCTGACTTAGCTCACTTAACAGAATTCCTTCTAGCTCTGTCCAAGCAATTTTTCCTTTTTATATATAATTTTTTTAAAAAATTGAATAAACAAAAAAGGAAAAAAAATAGAATACCCCTTTGAGTATCATTTCCCAAAGTTTTAAGTTGTCCATATTTTTCCTCCACCTTGCACTTCATCTTCAAATGAAGAGAGTGGGTTAATCATAAATTCTAGCTTAGATATTCTTTTTTCTGCATATGAGTCTACTTTCTAGGGCTTCTACCTGAGCTTGTGCTGCACTCAAAGTGACTTTGCAGCCTCAGCCATGAGAGCCTCCTTGTATAACCATTATGCTATCTATCTCTGCCCAATCAAGTGGTTTTACAAGATTTCAATAAAACTCCATGAGGAAAGAATAGTTATTCAAATATATCCAGGTAAGATTATTATATACCCAGAAATCATGCTCTTAGGTATAGAAGTAAAATGTATTCACCTAACAAAATGTCTATGTGAATATTCATAATAACATTATTCAAGTATTATAAAAATGAAAACAACACAAATGCTTACCAATGAATGAATGCCTAAACAAACATAGAATATTATTCCTCCCAAAAAAGAACTAAACAATAATAAATATTTAATATTTAATATTTAACTTCAGAATGTTCTCCTAAAATGAAACTTGCCACAAAGTAATGCATATTTTATAATTTAACTTTTGTGAACTTTTTTATGATTTTTATAATTTTATTATAATTTTTATAATTTGTGAACTTTTTTATAATTTAACTTTTGTGACTTTAGATATGTCTAAAATAGGCATATCTAAAGAGGGAAAAAGTATTTGGCGGTGAGGGGAGATGGACTGACTTTCAGTGGGTATAAGATATAAGAATTCTTTTTTTCTGTTTAAAGAATATTCTATGTAAGATTATGGTTATCACTTTCTAATTGTAAATATATTAAAATTTATTAAGGTGTAAGCTTTACATGGGTAAATTTCATGACATCAAAATTTCTCTTAATAAAGCTGCTCTTTAAAATAGTTTTATGACTTATTTGTATTAATTGCAAAAGTACACTTTAGCTCATGCCTTAAAAATATACAGAACTGAGCTTTACAGTCTTTAAAGCGAGAAGTCCATACATCTATATCTCCAGAAATGTCTCCAA
The DNA here is from genome assembly GCF_950295315.1 of Erinaceus europaeus. Taxonomy (NCBI): domain Eukaryota; kingdom Metazoa; phylum Chordata; class Mammalia; order Eulipotyphla; family Erinaceidae; genus Erinaceus; species Erinaceus europaeus. The sequence continues at coordinate 63,293,716 of NC_080162.1, forward strand.
GTCATTATGATATATATCAATTTTGAGAACCATCTTATTAGTTCAATCTGATTTTAAAATGCTTCTTCCAATGGCTTCAAATGTTTCCTCTTGTCAAAAAGAGAAGAAACAAAAGCATCCATTCACAGAGCTGTGTGCCCTCTCTCTACTTAGCCATCGGTGCCTAGTCTCTCTCTGGAGAGTTTCTGTCTCCTTTCTTATCACTGGGCAGCCTTTGAACTGGAGCTTCTTCATTCTGGCTTATTCTTTACTTCAAAGCTGGGAAACTTGATCAGCTTTTGTCCCTACCATTCACCCAGGGCCCAGTCAGCTCCACAAGTGGGTTGGTCACTCAGAAAGTCTGTGCAGACAGCCTTTTTAACATTTTGCTAGGGGCCAGAGGCCAATCTTTTGTGTGGCACTCCTGCCTGATTCTTCCCCTATACAACTGATGCCAAAGAGAAACAGCAAGAAGAAATATGACCTTGTTCTTAACCCACTGCTGTGGGTGTGGAATAACCACACTTAGGGTGCAGTTTTAAGAATAGTTTTGTACTGTTCCTTTTCTTAATCCCTGAGGCAAGTCTTCTTGAGTTAAATAGCAAAGGTTCTTTATAGGAAAGAATCACTTGAAGCTTCCAGAATAAATCTCCTTTTATCTGAACCACTAAAATTAGATCCTAAGTAAAACTTTAGATGAAGGATGACTATACTGAATAAATGATTTGGCTTTGGAAACACGGGGTCAGTGTTAGCTAAGTTTCCTTGGTGCATTACTTAATATCAGAAAACCAGCATATGCTATTGTGTGGTACATATATATTTTTGCCTCTAGGGTTATTGTGGGGCTCGGTGCCTACATTAGGAATTCACTGCTTCTGGAGGCCATTTTTCCCATTTTGTTGCCCTTGTTGTTGTTATTGTTGTTATAACTGTTGTTGTTGGATAGGACAGAGAGAGGAGTGGAAGACAGAGAGGGCCAGAAAAAGATAGACACCAGCAGACTTGCTTCAATGCCCATGAAGTGACCCTCCTGGAGGTGGAGAGCCAGCATTCTGACAGGGAGCATTAGGCCAGTCCTTGAACTTTGTGCCTTGTGTGCTTAACCCCCTGCGCTACCACCCAGCACTCACTGTATGGTGCATTTTTAAAATTGAGTATTAACATACTACCCTCACATTTTTCCTGTTCCAAAATACCCAAGGCATGAGCTAAAGTGTACTTTTGCAATTAATACAAATAAGTCATAAAACTATTTTAAAGAGCAGCTTTATTAAGAGAAAATTTGATGTCATGAAATTTACCCATGTAAAGCTTACACCTTAATAAATTTTAATATATTTACAATTAGAAAGTAATAACCATAATCTTATATAGAATATTCTTTAAACAGAAAAAAAGAATTCTTATATCTTATACCCACTGAAAGTCAGTCCATCTCCCCTCACCCCCAAATACTTTTTCCCTCTTTAGATATGCCTTTTTTAGACATATCTAAAGTCACAAAAGTTAAATTATAAAAAAGTTCACAAATTATAAAAATTATAATAAAATTATAAAAAAGTTCACAAAAGTTAGATTATAAAATATGTATTATTTTGTGGCAAGTTTCATTTTAGGAGAACATTCTGAAGTTAAATATTAAATATTTATTATTAAATATTTATTATTGTTTAGTTCTTTTTTGGGAGGAATAATATTCTATGTTTGTTTAGGCATACATTAATTGGTAAGCATTTGTGTTGTTTTCATTTTTATAATACTTGAATAATGTTACTATGAATATTCACATAGACATTTTGTTAGGTAAATACATTTTACTTCTATACCTAAGAGCATGATTTCTGGGTATATAATAATTTTACCTGGATATATTTGAATAACTATTCTTTCCTCATGGAGTTTTATTGAAATCTTGTAAAACCACTTGATTGGGCAGAGATAGATAGCATAATGGTTATACAAGGAGGCTCTCATGGCTGAGGCTGCAAAGTCACTTTGAGTGCAGCACAAGCTCAGGTAGAAGCCTTAGAAAGTAGACTCATATGCAGAAAAAAGAATATCTAAGCTAGAATTTATGATTAACCCACTCTCTTCATTTGAAGATGAAGTGCAAGGTGGAGGAAAAATATGGACAACTTAAAGCTTTGGGAAATGATACTCAAAGGGGTATTCTATTTTTTTTCCTTTTTTGTTTATTCAATTTTTAAAAAAAATTATATATAAAAAGGAAAAATTGCTTGGACAGAGCTAGAAGGAATTCTGTTAAGTGAGCTAAGTCAGAAAGATAAAGATGAGTATGGGATGATCCCACTCATCAACAGAAGTTGACTAAGGAGATCTGAAAGGGAAACTAAAAGCAGGACCTGACCAAATTGAAAGTAGGGCACCAAAGTAAAAACTCTATGGTGAGGGGTAGACATGCAGCTTCCTGGGCCAGTGGGGGGTGGGAGTGGGTGGGAGGGATGGGTCACAGTCTTTTGGTGGTGGGAATGGTGTTTATGTACACTCCTAGCAAAATGTAGACATATAAATCAGTAGTTAATTAATATGAGAGGGGGAAAATCTATTGTATGTCTCAAAGTTTTTCAAAACACAAACTGAATCTTTTTAATATATATAGGCTATGTATTTGATATGCGGACTCTCTCAAAAGCCTAGACCAAGTAGATCAGAAGCATCCAATAGCACAGCTATATACAAGATACTGGGTACTGTACAGTAAACCCTAACAAAAGGACTTTTCAAAGTTAACCCAATTACCAAATAATGTGATGATAACATTAACTATCAATTGTCTTTTTGAACCCTAAGACAGCAGGAACCTCACATCTCCACTATAGAGCCCCTACTTCGCCCAGTCCTGGAACCCTTGGATAGGGCCCACTTTCCCGTATGCCTCTCCCAATCCATACCAAATAATATTGCATCCGCCGATCACAACCAAACCAAAGCAACGATTGCCACCTCAACATGCTTCACCTCAGACTGTGTCCAGAGACTTCACGTGTGGAATGACAACCCTTCAGCTTCATTACTCGGGTGAGACCTTTCCTTTCATAGTACACTCTAATTTCATCTCAGGTGGTTCTCTTTCTAACAAAGTCCCAAAACCTAGATATACACCAGTTTCTGTGAGAGAGAGCATATGTTCACAAGTATCCATAAACTACTGCAAAATATATACCTGAAAGCAGAAGTACACTAGAGTTTGCAGTGAGTACCTCCCTAACACTTCCTCTCTACTATTCCAAGCTTTGGGTCCATGATTGCTCAACAATTTGTTTGGCTTCGTATGTTAACTCTCTTTTCAATCACCAGGTTCCAGATGCCATCAGGATGCTGGCCAGGCTTCCCTGGATTGAAGACCCCATCAATGTTTCCTGCAGCTCAGCTTCCCCAGAGACACACCCTACTAGGGAAAGAGAGAGGCAGACTGGGAGTATGGACCGACCAGTCAACGCCCATGTTCAGCGGGGAAGCAATTACAGAAGCCAGACCTTCTACCTTCTGCAACCCTCAATGACCCTGGGTCCATGCTCCCAGAGGGATAGAGAATGGGAAAGCTATCAGGGGAGGGGGTGGGTTATGGAGATTGGGTGGTGGGAATTGTGTGGAGTTGTACCCCTCCTACCCTATGGTTTTGTTAATTAATCCTTTTTTAAATTAAAAAAAAAGGAAAAATTGACAAAACCACAGGATAATAGGGGTACAACTTTGCACAATTCCCACCACCAGACCTAAGTATCCTATCCCCTCCTCTCATAGCTTTCCTATTCTTTAACCCTCTGGATAATTTCTGGAACCATCCATTCCACCCCGGATCCATGGCTGCCAGTCCTTAGCAACATCACCCCACCAGATATTCGTCGGGATGCGGCATCATCTAAGTTCATTTCCCACATCTATGCTCGACCGGACCTGCCAATATACGCGCATATCTTCACCCACCCTGTCCAACGCTTGACGTCTCGTCACCCAATCTAGTCCCCTACACCTACACTGAACTTCTCTGTTCCAGACTCTTGGAAACAGAGTTGGCTGTCAGCTGAGGTAAAGAACAAACACCTCATCACAGACCCCTGCAAGCGTCAACCTGGCTTTGACCTAGCACGTTATGATTGGGCCCTCCTCAATCTCTATCGAACAGGCCATGGCCGGTGCACCTCTATGTTCCATCGCTGGGGAGCCAGAGACGACCCAAACTGCCCCTGCGGCTACAGACAGACTATGACCCACATAGTCAATGACTGCCACCTCTCCAGATTCAAAGGAGGTCCCGAAACTTTACATCAGGCTCAACCTGACGCTGTTGACTGGCTACGGAAGAAGGGCAAACGCTAGAAGAAGAACCCTCTGGGAGTATGGACCCAAGATCATTGTGTGATGCAGAAGATTGAAGGTCTGGTTTCTATAATTGCTTTCCCATTTAACTTGGGCATTGACAGGTCGATCCGTACTCCAAGCCTGTATCTCTCTTTCCCTAGTGAGGAAGGACTCTGGGGAAGTGGAGCTCCAAGGCACATTGGTGGGATTGTCTGTCCAGGGAAGTCTGGTCACATCCTGCTAGCATCTGGAACCTGGTGGATGAAAAAAGAGTTAACATACGAAACCAAACAAATTGTTGAACAATTTTGGACCTAAAGGCTGGAATAGTGCCGATAAAGTGTTGGGGAGGGGCTCCTTCATTTTTTAGATAGCTAGTAGGCATATTTTAGTTATATTTCAAAGGGCCTGTAGCTATAGTGGTTGTTGTTGTTGTTGTTGTTGTTTTGTTTGAGCCTGAAATCTGATATTCAGGTGGATCCAAGTTATTGTCTGAGGAGATGATGTCATGGCTGGGAAAAGTATCAAAAAGCTGGATCCCCTAACATGGAAAAGGTGTATAAATATTGATTTTTGTAAACCCCATTGATTTGATGTGATCTGGGGCCCATAATTAGCTTAGTAGCCTGTGTGACCTCTGTATTCCTGTAGATCTGAGCTCACATTCTGTGGTCCTGAGTAGGGACATTCCATGCTGCCCCAGTATTGACCCATCTTCTAAAGCCAGTCCCATTATTTCATTTATGCAAAGTATATTTCTCTTCAAATGGAAACATTTTTTCACTTTCTTCCTTGAACGTTAAATTCATAAGCAAAGTAAGTTATAATAACTTAACAATTATCCAGTAGCTAATCTAAGTGAAGCATAATTTGAAGGCACCATGCATATTTGCTTTTTCTTTTTTAAAAAATGTGTTTATGAGAGGGAGAGAGAGAGAACCAGAACACTCTGGCACCTGCAATGCAGGGGCTCAAACTCAGGGTCTCATACTTGAGTGTCCAACATTTTAGCTGCTATACCACATCCAGAGCCACTCGTTTGTTTTTTAACACATTAACTTGGAAAAAGTAGACTTTTGAAGCGAGACATGGCTGTGAAGTTTGGATGGGCAATTTGGACTCTCCCTGAAAACAACAAATAACTACAACTATTGGTGTTAACCAGCACAACCAATGCATAAAGAGAGGTATTGCAAAAACAAATTTCCGGATATGAAAAAGTAGACAAATAGAAATGAAACAGAAGGACTCTAAGAAATTACAGACATGGGAGTTGGGCAGTAGTACAGTGGGTTAAGCACAGGTGGCACAAAGCACAAGGACCAGCTTAAGGATCCTGCTTCGAGCCCCCAACTCCCCACCTGCAGGGGGTCTCTTCACAGGCAGTGAAGCAGGTCTGCAGGTGTCTATCTTTCTCTCTCCCTCTCTGTCTTCCCCTCCTCTCTCCATTTCTCTCTGTCCTATCCAACAATGATGACATCAATAACCACAACAATAAAACAAAGGCAACAAAAGTGAATAAATAAATAAATAAAACATAAAAAAAACAAATTACAGACATACACTATCAGGGCACCACA